>NC_141240.1:0-1200000 GCF_054856555.1 Leptonotus elevatus | reverse complement strand
ATCATCTTCAAGTTGCTAAAATACACTAATGACAGTAAAAAGTTTGAGTGTACAACATTTAGTTAAGGTGTGAGAGCCAAAATGAACTTTGTATTGCTTTAAATGCACTTTCAGCCCGAATGTACACTTCAGGTGAAACTGTCAAAATCTTCAAAATGAGCAAAAGCACAATGAAATTAAGGCTGGAATCATCTTCAAGTTGCTAAAATACACTAATGACAGCAAAAAGTTTGAGTCTACAACATTTAGTTAAGGTGTGAGAGCCTAAATGAACTTTGTATTGCTGTAAACGCGTTTTCAGCACCTGATTATACACTTCAGGTGAAACTGTCAAAATCTTCAAAATGAGCAAAAGCACAATGAAATTAATGCTGGAATAATCTTCAGGTTGCTAAAATACACTAATGACAGCAAAAAGTTTGAGTCTACAACATTTAGTTAAGGTGTGAGAGCCAAAATTAACTTTGTATTGCTTTAAAATTCATTTTCAGCCCGATTGTACACTTCAGGTGAAACTGTCAAAATCTTCAAAATGAGCAAAAGCACAATGAAATGAACGCTGGAATCATCTTCAAGTTGCTAAAATACACTAATGACAGCAAAAAGTTTGAGTCTACAACATTTAGTTAAGGTGTGAGAGCCTAAATGAACTTTTCATTGCTTTAAACGCGTTTTCAGCCCGATTGTACACTTCAGGTAAAACTGTCAAAATCTTAATAATGAGCAAAAGCACAATGAAATAAATGCTGGAATCATCTTCAAGTTGCTAAAATACACTAATGACAGCAAAAAGTTTGTGTCTACAACATTTAGTTAAGGTGTGAGAGCCAAAATGAACTTTTTATTGCTTTAAACGCGTTTTCAGCACCTGAATGTACACTTCAGGTGAAACTGTCAAAATCTTCAAAATGAGCAAAAGCACAATGAAATTAATGCTGGAATCATCTTCAAGTTGCTAAAATACACTAATGACAGCAAAAAGTTTGAGTCTACAACATTTAGTTAAGGTGTGAAAGCAAAAATTAACTTTGTATTGCTTTAAATGCATTTTCAGCCCGATAGTACACTTCAGGTGAAACTGTCAAAATCTTCAAAATGAGCAAAAGCACAATGAAATTAATGCTGGAATCATCTTCAGGTTGCTAAAATACACTAATGACAGCAAAAAGTTTTAGTCTACAACATTTAGTTAAGGTGTGAGAGCCAAAATGAACTTTGTATTGCTGTAAACGCGTTTTCAGCACCTGATTGTACACTTCAGGTGAAACTGTCAAAATCTTCAAAATGAGCAAAAGCACAATGAAATTAATGCTGGAATCATCTTCAAGTTGCTAAAATACACTAATGACAGCAAAAAGTTTGAGTCTACAACATTTAGTTAAGGTGTGAGAGCCAAAATTAACTTTGTATTGCTTTAAATGCATTTTCAGCCCGATTGGACACTTCAGGTGAAAGTGTCAAAATCTTCAAAATGAGAAAAAGCACAATGAAATTAATGCTGGAATCATCTTCAATATGATAAAATACACTAATGACAGCAAAAAGTTTGAGTCTACAACATTTAGTTAAGGTGTGAGAGCCAAAATGAACTTTGTATTGCTTTAAATGCATTATCAGGCTGATTGTACACTTCAGGTGAAACTGTCAAAATCTTCAAAATGAGCAAATGCACAATGAAATGAATGCTGGAATCATCTTCAAGTTGCTAAAATACACTAATGACAGCAAAAAGTTTGAGTCTACAACATTTAGTAAAGGTGTGAGAGCCTAAATGAACTTTTCATTGCTTTAAACGCGTTTTCAGCCCTTGATTGTACAATTCAGGTGAAACTGTCAAAATCTTCAAAATGAGCAAAAGCACAATGAAATTAATGCTGGAATCATCTTCAAGTTGCTAAAATACACTAATGACAGCAACAAGTTTGAGTCTACAACATTTAGTTAAGGTGTGAGAGCCTAAATGAACTTTGTATTGCTTTAAATGCACTTTCAGCCCGAATGTACACTTCAGGTGAAACTGTCAAAATCTTCAAAATGAGCAAAAGCACAATGAAATTAAGGCTGGAATCATCTTCAAGTTGCTAAAATACACTAATGACAGCAAAAAGTTTGAGTCTACAACATTTAGTTAACGTGTGAGAGCCTAAATGAACTTTGTATTGCTGTAAACGCGTTTTCAGCACCTGATTGTACACTTCAGGTGAAACTGTCAAAATCTTCAAAATGAGCAAAAGCACAATGAAATTAATGCTGGAATCATCTTCAGGTTGCTAAAATACACTAATGACAGCAAAAAGTTTGAGTCTACAACATTTAGTTAAGGTGTGAGAGCCAAAATTAACTTTGTATTGCTTTAAAATTCATTTTCAGCCCGATTGTACACTTCAGGTGAAACTGTCAAAATCTTCAAAATGAGCAAAAGCACAATGAAATGAATGCTGGAATCATCTTCAAGTTGCTAAAATACACTAATGACAGCAAAAAGTTTGAGTCTACAACATTTAGTTAAGGTGTGAGAGCCTAAATGAACCTTTCATTGCTTTAAACGCGTTTTCAGCCCGATTGTACACTTCAGGTAAAACTGTCAAAATCTTCAAAATGAGCAAAAGCACAATGAAATTAATGCTGGAATCATCTTCAAGTTGCTAAAATACACTAATGACAGCAAAAAGTTTGTGTCTACAACATTTAGTTAAGGTGTGAGAGCCAAAATGAACTTTTTATTGCTGTAAACGCGTTTTCAGCACCTGAATGTACACTTCAGGTGAAACTGTCAAAATCTTCAAAATGAGCAAAAGCACAATGAAATTAATGCTGGAATCATCTTCAAGTTGCTAAAATACACTAATGACAGCAACAAGTTTGAGTCTACAACATTTAGTTAAGGTGTGAGATTCTAAATTAACTTTGTATTGCTGTAAACGCGTTTTCAGCCCCTGATTGTACACTTCAGGTGAAACTGTCAAAATCTTCAAAATGAGCAAAAGCACAATGAAATTAATGCTGGAATCATCTTCAAGTTGCTAAAATACACTAATGACAGCAAAAAGTTTGAGTCTACAACATTTAGTTAAGGTGTGAGAGCCAAAATGAACTTTTTATTGCTGTAAACGCGTTTTCAGCACCTGAATGTACACTTCAGGTGAAACTGTCAAAATCTTCAAAATGAGCAAAAGCACAATGAAATTAATGCTGGAATCATCTTCAAGTTGCTAAAATACACTAATGACAGCAAAAGGTTTGAGTCTACAACATTTAGTTAAGGTGTGAGAGCAAAAATTAACTTTGTATTGCTTTAAATTCATTTTCAGCCCGATAGTACACTTCAGGTGAAACTGTCAAAATCTTCAAAATGAGCAAAAGCACAATGAAATTAATGCTGGAATCATCTTCAGGTTGCTAAAATACACTAATGACAGCAAAAAGTTTTAGTCTACAACATTTAGTTAAGGTGTGAGAGCCAAAATGAACTTTGTATTGCTGTAAACGCGTTTTCAGCACCTGATTGTACACTTCAGGTGAAACTGTCAAAATCTTCAAAATGAGCAAAAGCACAATGAAATTAATGCTGGAATCATCTTCAAGTTGCTAAAATACACTAATGACAGCAACAAGTTTGAGTCTACAACATTTAGTTAAGGTTTGAGAGCCAAAATGAACTTTGTATTGCTGTAAACGCGTTTTCAGCACCTGATTGTACACTTCAGGTGAAACTGTCAAAATCTTCAAAATGAGCAAAAGCACAATGAAATTAATGCTGGAATCATCTTCAAGTTGCTAAAATACACTAATGACAGCAACAAGTTTGAGTCTACAACATTTAGTTAAGGTGTGAGATTCTAAATTAACTTTGTATTGCTGTAAACGCGTTTTCAGCCCCTGATTGTACACTTCAGGTGAAACTGTCAAAATCTTCAAAATGAGCAAAAGCACAATGAAATTAATGCTGGAATCATCTTCAAGTTGCTAAAATACACTAATGACAGTAAAAAGTTTGAGTGTACAACATTTAGTTAAGGTGTGAGAGCCAACATGAACTTTGTATTGCTTTAAATGCACTTTCAGCCCGAATGTACACTTCAGGTGAAACTGTCAAAATCTTCAAAATGAGCAAAAGCACAATGAAATTAAGGCTGGAATCATCTTCAAGTTGCTAAAATACACTAATGACAGCAAAAAGTTTGAGTCTACAACATTTAGTTAAGGTGTGAGAGCCTAAATGAACTTTGTATTGCTGTAAATGCGTTTTCAGCACCTGATTATACACTTCAGGTGAAACTGTCAAAATCTTCAAAATGAGCAAAAGCACAATGAAATTAATGCTGGAATAATCTTCAGGTTGCTAAAATACACTAATGACAGCAAAAAGTTTGAGTCTACAACATTTAGTTAAGGTGTGAGAGCCAAAATTAACTTTGTATTGCTTTAAAATTCATTTTCAGCCCGATTGTACACTTCAGGTGAAACTGTCAAAATCTTCAAAATGAGCAAAAGCACAATGAAATGAATGCTGGAATCATCTTCAAGTTGCTAAAATACACTAATGACAGCAAAAAGTTTGAGTCTACAACATTTAGTTAAGGTGTGAGAGCCTAAATGAACTTTTCATTGCTTTAAACGCGTTTTCAGCCCGATTGTACACTTCAGATAAAACTGTCAAAATCTTAATAATGAGCAAAAGCACAATGAAATAAATGCTGGAATCATCTTCAAGTTGCTAAAATACACTAATGACAGCAAAAAGTTTGTGTCTACAACATTTAGTTAAGGTGTGAGAGCCAAAATGAACTTTTTATTGCTTTAAACGCGTTTTCAGCACCTGAATGTACACTTCAGGTGAAACTGTCAAAATCTTCAAAATGAGCAAAAGCACAATGAAATTAATGCTGGAATCATCTTCAAGTTGCTAAAATACACTAATGACAGCAAAAAGTTTGAGTCTACAACATTTAGTTAAGGTGTGAGAGCAAAAATTAACTTTGTATTGCTTTAAATGCATTTACAGCCCGATAGTACACTTCAGGTGAAACTGTCAAAATCTTCAAAATGAGCAAAAGCACAATGAAATTAATGCTGGAATCATCTTCAGGTTGCTAAAATACACTAATGACAGCAAAAAGTTTTAGTCTGCAACATTTAGTTAAGGTGTGAGAGCCAAAATGAACTTTGTATTGCTGTAAACGCGTTTTCAGCACCTGATTGTACACTTCAGGTGAAACTGTCAAAATCTTCAAAATGAGCAAAAGCACAATGAAATTAATGCTGGAATCATCTTCAAGTTGCTAAAATACACTAATGACAGCAAAAAGTTTGAGTCTACAACATTTAGTTAAGGTGTGAGAGCCAAAATTAACTTTGTATTGCTTTAAATGCATTTTCAGCCCGATTGGACACTTCAGGTGAAAGTGTCAAAATCTTCAAAATGAGAAAAAGCACAATGAAATTAATGCTGGAATCATCTTCAATATGATAAAATACACTAATGACAGCAAAAAGTTTGAGTCTACAACATTTAGTTAAGGTGTGAGAGCCAAAATGAACTTTGTATTGCTTTAAATGCATTATCAGGCCGATTGTACACTTCAGGTGAAACTGTCAAAATCTTCAAAATGAGCAAATGCACAATGAAATGAATGCTGGAATCATCTTCAAGTTGCTAAAATACACTAATGACAGCAAAAAGTTTGAGTCTACAACATTTAGTAAAGGTGTGAGAGCCTAAATGAACTTTTCATTGCTTTAAACGCGTTTTCAGCCCTTGATTGTACAATTCAGGTGAAACTGTCAAAATCTTCAAAATGAGCAAAAGCACAATGAAATTAATGCTGGAATCATCTTCAAGTTGCTAAAATACACTAATGACAGCAACAAGTTTGAGTCTACAACATTTAGTTAAGGTGTGAGAGCCTAAATGAACTTTGTATTGCTTTAAATGCACTTTCAGCCCGAATGTACACTTCAGGTGAAACTGTCAAAATCTTCAAAATGAGCAAAAGCACAATGAAATTAAGGCTGGAATCATCTTCAAGTTGCTAAAATACACTAATGACAGCAAAAAGTTTGAGTCTACAACATTTAGTTAACGTGTGAGAGCCTAAATGAACTTTGTATTGCTGTAAACGCGTTTTCAGCACCTGATTGTACACTTCAGGTGAAACTGTCAAAATCTTCAAAATGAGCAAAAGCACAATGAAATTAATGCTGGAATCATCTTCAGGTTGCTAAAATACACTAATGACAGCAAAAAGTTTGAGTCTACAACATTTAGTTAAGGTGTGAGAGCCAAAATTAACTTTGTATTGCTTTAAAATTCATTTTCAGCCCGATTGTACACTTCAGGTGAAACTGTCAAAATCTTCAAAATGAGCAAAAGCACAATGAAATGAATGCTGGAATCATCTTCAAGTTGCTAAAATACACTAATGACAGCAAAAAGTTTGAGTCTACAACATTTAGTTAAGGTGTGAGAGCCTAAATGAACTTTCCATTGCTTTAAACGCGTTTTCAGCCCTTGATTGTACAATTCAGGTGAAACTGTCAAAATCTTCAAAATGAGCAAAAGCACAATGAAATTAATGCTGGAATCATCTTCAAGTTGCTAAAATACACTAATGACAGCAACAAGTTTGAGTCTACAACATTTAGTTAAGGTGTGAGAGCCTAAATTAACTTTTTATGGCTTTAAATGCATTTTCAGCACCTGATTGTACACTTCAGGTGAAACTGTCAAAATCTTCAAAATGAGCAAAAGCACAATGAAATTAATGCTGGAATCATCTTCAAGTTGCTAAAATACACTAATGACAGCAAAAAGTTTGAGTCTACAATATTTAGTTAAGGTGTGAGAGCCAAAATGAACTTTGTATTGCTTTAAAATTCATTTTCAGCCCGATTGTACACTTCAGTTGAAACTGTCAAAATCTTCAAAATGAGCAAAAGCACAATGAAATTAATGTTGGAATCATCTTCAAGTTGCTAAAATACACTAATGACAGCAAAAAGTTTGAGTCTACAACATTTAGTTAAGGTGTGAGAGCCTAAATGAACCTTTCATTGCTTTAAACGCGTTTTCAGCCCGATTGTACACTTCAGGTAAAACTGTCAAAATCTTCAAAATGAGCAAAAGCACAATGAAATTAATGCTGGAATCATCTTCAAGTTGCTAAAATACACTAATGACAGCAAAAAGTTTGTGTCTACAACATTTAGTTAAGGTGTGAGAGCCAAAATGAACTTTTTATTGCTGTAAACGCGTTTTCAGCACCTGAATGTACACTTCAGGTGAAACTGTCAAAATCTTCAAAATGAGCAAAAGCACAATGAAATTAATGCTGGAATCATCTTCAAGTTGCTAAAATACACTAATGACAGCAACAAGTTTGAGTCTACAACATTTAGTTAAGGTGTGAGATTCTAAATTAACTTTGTATTGCTGTAAACGCGTTTTCAGCCCCTGATTGTACACTTCAGGTGAAACTGTCAAAATCTTCAAAATGAGCAAAAGCACAATGAAATTAATGCTGGAATCATCTTCAAGTTGCTAAAATACACTAATGACAGTAAAAAGTTTGAGTGTACAACATTTAGTTAAGGTGTGAGAGCCAAAATGAACTTTGTATTGCTTTAAATGCACTTTCAGCCCGAATGTACACTTCAGGTGAAACTGTCAAAATCTTCAAAATGAGCAAAAGCACAATGAAATTAAGGCTGGAATCATCTTCAAGTTGCTAAAATACACTAATGACAGCAAAAAGTTTGAGTCTACAACATTTAGTTAAGGTGTGAGAGCCTAAATGAACTTTGTATTGCTGTAAACGCGTTTTCAGCACCTGATTATACACTTCAGGTGAAACTGTCAAAATCTTCAAAATGAGCAAAAGCACAATGAAATTAATGCTGGAATAATCTTCAGGTTGCTAAAATACACTAATGGCAGCAAAAAGTTTGAGTCTACAACATTTAGTTAAGGTGTGAGAGCCAAAATTAACTTTGTATTGCTTTAAAATTCATTTTCAGCCTGATTGTACACTTCAGGTGAAACTGTCAAAATCTTCAAAATGAGCAAAAGCACAATGAAATGAACGCTGGAATCATCTTCAAGTTGCTAAAATACACTAATGACAGCAAAAAGTTTGAGTCTACAACATTTAGTTAAGGTGTGAGAGCCTAAATGAACTTTTCATTGCTTTAAACGCGTTTTCAGCCCGATTGTACACTTCAGGTAAAACTGTCAAAATCTTAATAATGAGCAAAAGCACAATGAAATAAATGCTGGAATCATCTTCAAGTTGCTAAAATACACTAATGACAGCAAAAAGTTTGAGTCTACAACATTTAGTTAAGGTGTGAGAGCAAAAATTAACTTTGTATTGCTTTAAAATTCATTTTCAGCCCGATTGTACACTTCAGGTGAAACTGTCAAAATCTTCAAAATGAGCAAAAGCACAATGAAATGAACGCTGGAATCATCTTCAAGTTGCTAAAATACACTAATGACAGCAAAAAGTTTGAGTCTACAACATTTAGTTAAGGTGTGAGAGCCTAAATGAACTTTTCATTGCTTTAAACGCGTTTTCAGCCCGATTGTACACTTCAGGTAAAACTGTCAAAATCTTCAAAATGAGCAAAAGCACAATGAAATAAATGCTGGAATCATCTTCAAGTTGCTAAAATACACTAATGACAGCAAAAAGTTTTAGTCTACAACATTTAGTTAAGGTGTGAGAGCCAAAATGAACTTTGTATTGCTGTAAACGCGTTTTCAGCACCTGATTGTACACTTCAGGTGAAAATGTCAAAATCTTCAAAATGAGCAAAAGCACAATGAAATTAATGCTGGAATCATCTTCAAGTTGCTAAAATACACTAATGACAGCAAAAAGTTTGAGTCTACAACATTTAGTTAAGGTGTGAGAGCCAAAATTAACTTTGTATTGCTTTAAAATTCATTTTCAGCCCGATTGTACACTTCAGGTGAAACTGTCAAAATCTTCAAAATGAGCAAAAGCACAATGAAATGAATGCTGGAATCATCTTCAAGTTGCTAAAATACACTAATGACAGCAAAAAGTTTGAGTCTACAACATTTAGTTAAGGTGTGAGAGCCTAAATGAACTTTCCATTGCTTTAAACGCGTTTTCAGCCCTTGATTGTACAATTCAGGTGAAACTGTCAAAATCTTCAAAATGAGCAAAAGCGCAATGAAATTAATGCTGGAATCATCTTCAAGTTGCTAAAATACACTAATTACAGCAACAAGTTTGAGTCTACAACATTTAGTTAAGGTGTGAGAGCCAAAATGAACTTTGTATTGCTGTAAACGCGTTTTCAGCACCTGATTGTACACTTCAGGTGAAACTGTCAAAATCTTCAAAATGAGCAAAAGCACAATGAAATGAATGCTGGAATCATCTTCAAGTTGCTAAAATACACTAATGACAGCAAAAAGTTTGAGTCTACAACATTTAGTTAAGGTGTGAGAGCCTAAATGAACTTTTCATTGCTTTAAACGCGTTTTCAGCCCTTGATTGTACAATTCAGGTGAAACTGTCAAAATCTTCAAAATGAGCAAAAGCACAATGAAATTAATGCTGGAATCATCTTCAAGTTGCTAAAATACACTAATGACAGCAACACGTTTGAGTCTACAACATTTAGTTAAGGTGTGAGATTCTAAATTAACTTTGTATTGCTGTAAACGCGTTTTCAGCCCCTGATTGTACACTTCAGGTGAAACTGTCAAAATCTTCAAAATGAGCAAAAGCACAATGAAATTAATGCTGGAATCATCTTCAAGTTGCTAAAATACACTAATGACAGCAAAAAGTTTGAGTCTACAACATTTAGTTAAGGTGTGAGAGCCTAAATGAACTTTGTATTGCTGTAAACGCGTTTTCAGCACCTGATTGTACACTTCAGGTGAAACTGTCAAAATCTTCAAAATGAGCAAAAGCACAATGAAATTAATGCTGGAATCATCTTCAGGTTGCTAAAATACACTAATGACGGCAAAAAGTTTGAGTCTACAACATTTAGTTAAGGTGTGAGAGCCAAAATTAACTTTGTATTGCTTTAAAATTCATTTTCAGCCCGATTGTACACTTCAGGTGAAACTGTCAAAATCTTCAAAATGAGCAAAAGCACAATGAAATGAATGCTGGAATCATCTTCAAGTTGCTAAAATACACTAATGACAGCAAAAAGTTTGAGTCTACAACATTTAGTTAAGGTGTGAGAGCCTAAATGAACCTTTCATTGCTTTAAACGCGTTTTCAGCCCGATTGTACACTTCAGGTAAAACTGTCAAAATCTTCAAAATGAGCAAAAGCACAATGAAATTAATGCTGGAATCATCTTCAAGTTGCTAAAATACACTAATGACAGCAAAAAGTTTGTGTCTACAACATTTAGTTAAGGTGTGAGAGCCAAAATGAACTTTTTATTGCTGTAAACGCGTTTTCAGCACCTGAATGTACACTTCAGGTGAAACTGTCAAAATCTTCAAAATGAGCAAAAGCACAATGAAATTAATGCTGGAATCATCTTCAAGTTGCTAAAATACACTAATGACAGCAACAAGTTTGAGTCTACAACATTTAGTTAAGGTGTGAGATTCTAAATTAACTTTGTATTGCTGTAAACGCGTTTTCAGCCCCTGATTGTACACTTCAGGTGAAACTGTCAAAATCTTCAAAATGAGCAAAAGCACAATGAAATTAATGCTGGAATCATCTTCAAGTTGCTAAAATACACTAATGACAGTAAAAAGTTTGAGTGTACAACATTTAGTTAAGGTGTGAGAGCCTAAATGAACTTTGTATTGCTGTAAACGCGTTTTCAGCACCTGATTATACACTTCAGGTGAAACTGTCAAAATCTTCAAAATGAGCAAAAGCACAATGAAATTAATGCTGGAATCATCTTCAGGTTGCTAAAATACACTAATGACAGCAAAAAGTTTGAGTCTACAACATTTAGTTAAGGTGTGAGAGCCAAAATTAACTTTGTATTGCTTTAAAATTCATTTTCAGCCCGATTGTACACTTCAGGTGAAACTGTCAAAATCTTCAAAATGAGCAAAAGCACAATGAAATGAACGCTGGAATCATCTTCAAGTTGCTAAAATACACTAATGACAGCAAAAAGTTTGAGTCTACAACATTTAGTTAAGGTGTGAGAGCCTAAATGAACTTTTCATTGCTTTAAACGCGTTTTCAGCCCGATTGTACACTTCAGGTAAAACTGTCAAAATCTTCAAAATGAGCAAAAGCACAATGAAATAAATGCTGGAATCATCTTCAAATTGCTAAAATACACTAATGACAGCAAAAAGTTTGTGTCTAAAACATTTAGTTAAGGTGTGAGAGCCAAAATGAACTTTTTATTGCTGTAAACGCGTTTTCAGCACCTGAATGTACACTTCAGGTGAAACTGTCAAAATCTTCAAAATGAGCAAAAGCACAATGAAATTAATGCTGGAATCATCTTCAAGTTGCTAAAATACACTAATGACAGCAAAAAGTTTGAGTCTACAACATTTAGTTAAGGTGTGAGAGCAAAAATTAACTTTGTATTGCTTTAAATGCATTTTCAGCCCGATAGTACACTTCAGGTGAAACTGTCAAAATCTTCAAAATGAGCAAAAGCACAATGAAATTAATGCTGGAATCATCTTCAATATGCTAAAATACACTAATGACAGCAAAAAGTTTGAGTCTACAACATTTAGTTAAGGTGTGAGAGCCAAAATGAACTTTGTATTGCTTTAAATGCATTATCAGGCCGATTGTACACTTCAGGTGAAACTGTCAAAATCTTCAAAATGAGCAAAAGCACAATGAAATGAATGCTGGAATCATCTTCAAGTTGCTAAAATACACTAATGACAGCAAAAAGTTTGAGTCTACAACATTTAGTAAAGGTGTGAGAGCCTAAATGAACTTTTCATTGCTTTAAACGCGTTTTCAGCCCTTGATTGTACAATTCAGGTGAAACTGTCAAAATCTTCAAAATGAGCAAAAGCACAATGAAATTAATGCTGGAATCATATTCAAGTTGCTAAAATACACTAATGACAGCAACAAGTTTGAGTCTACAACATTTAGTTAAGGTGTGAGAGCCTAAATGAACTTTGTATTGCTTTAAATGCACTTTCAGCCCGAATGTACACTTCAGGTGAAACTGTCAAAATCTTCAAAATGAGCAAAAGCACAATGAAATTAAGGCTGGAATCATCTTCAAGTTGCTAAAATACACTAATGACAGCAAAAAGTTTGAGTCTACAACATTTAGTTAAGGTGTGAGAGCCTAAATGAACTTTGTATTGCTGTAAACGTGTTTTCAGCACCTGATTGTACACTTCAGGTGAAACTGTCAAAATCTTCAAAATGAGCAAAAGCACAATGAAATTAATGCTGGAATCATCTTCAGGTTGCTAAAATACACTAATGACAGCAAAAAGTTTGAGTCTACAACATTTAGTTAAGGTGTGAGAGCCAAAATTAACTTTGTATTGCTTTAAAATTCATTTTCAGCCCGATTGTACACTTCAGGTGAAACTGTCAAAATCTTAAAAATGAGCAAAAGCACAATGAAATGAATGCTGGAATCATCTTCAAGTTGCTAAAATACACTAATGACAGAAAAAAGTTTGAGTCTACAACATTTAGTTAAGGTGTGAGAGCCTAAATGAACTTTTCATTGCTTTAAACGCGTTTTCAGCCCGATTGTACACTTCAGGTAAAACTGTCAAAATCTTCAAAATGAGCAAAAGCACAATGAAATTAATGCTGGAATCATCTTCAAGTTGCTAAAATACACTAATGACAGCAAAAAGTTTGTGTCTACAACATTTAGTTAAGGTGTGAGAGCCAAAATGAACTTTTTATTGCTGTAAACGCGTTTTCAGCACCTGAATGTACACTTCAGGTGAAACTGTCAAAATCTTCAAAATGAGCAAAAGCACAATGAAATTAATGCTGGAATCATCTTCAAGTTGCTAAAATACACTAATGACAGCAAAAAGTTTGAGTCTACAACATTTAGTTAAGGTGTGAGAGCAAAAATTAACTTTGTATTGCTTTAAATGCATTTTCAGCCCGATAGTACACTTCAGGTGAAACTGTCAAAATCTTCAAAATGAGCAAAAGCACAATGAAATTAATGCTGGAATCATCTTCAATATGCTAAAATACACTAATGACAGCAAAAAGTTTGAGTCTACAACATTTAGTTAAGGTGTGAGAGCCAAAATGAACTTTGTATTGCTTTAAATGCATTATCAGGCCGATTGTACACTTCAGGTGAAACTGTCAAAATCTTCAAAATGAGCAAAAGCACAATGAAATGAATGCTGGAATCATCTTCAAGTTGCTAAAATACACTAATGACAGCAAAAAGTTTGAGTCTACAACATTTAGTAAAGGTGTGAGAGCCTAAATGAACTTTTCATTGCTGTAAACGCGTTTTCAGCACCTGATTGTACACTTCAGGTGAAACTGTCAAAATCTTCAAAATGAGCAAAAGCACAATGAAATTAATGCTGGAATCATCTTCAGGTTGCTAAAATACACTAATGACAGCAAAAAGTTTGAGTCTACAACATTTAGTTAAGGTGTGAGAGCCAAAATTAACTTTGTATTGCTTTAAAATTCATTTTCAGCCCGATTGTACACTTCAGGTGAAACTGTCAAAATCTTCAAAATGAGCAAAAGCACAATGAAATGAATGCTGGAATCATCTTCAAGTTGCTAAAATACACTAATGACAGCAAAAAGTTTGAGTCTACAACATTTAGTTAAGGTGTGAGAGCCTAAATGAACTTTGTATTGCTGTAAACGCGTTTTCAGCACCTGATTATACACTTCAGGTGAAACTGTCAAAATCTTCAAAATGAGCAAAAGCACAATGAAATTAATGCTGGAATAATCTTCAGGTTGCTAAAATACACTAATGACAGCAAAAAGTTTGAGTCTACAACATTTAGTTAAGGTGTGAGAGCCAAAATTAACTTTGTATTGCTTTAAAATTCATTTTCAGCCCGATTGTACACTTCAGGTGAAACTGTCAAAATCTTCAAAATGAGCAAAAGCACAATGAAATGAACGCTGGAATCATCTTCAAGTTGCTAAAATACACTAATGACAGCAAAAAGTTTGAGTCTACAACATTTAGTTAAGGTGTGAGAGCCTAAATGAACTTTTCATTGCTTTAAACGCGTTTTCAGCCCGATTGTACACTTCAGGTAAAACTGTCAAAATCTTAATAATGAGCAAAAGCACAATGAAAGAAATGCTGGAATCATGTTCAAGTTGCTAAAATACACTAATGACAGCAAAAAGTTTGTGTCTACAACATTTAGTTAAGGTGTGAGAGCCAAAATGAACTTTTTATTGCTTTAAACGCGTTTTCAGCACCTGAATGTACACTTCAGGTGAAACTGTCAAAATCTTCAAAATGAGCAAAAGCACAATGAAATTAATGCTGGAATCATCTTCAAGTTGCTAAAATACACTAATGACACTAAAAAGTTTGAGTCTACAACATTTAGTTAAGGTGTGAGAGCAAAAATTAACTTTGTATTGCTTTAAATGCATTTACAGCCCGATAGTACACTTCAGGTGAAACTGTCAAAATCTTCAAAATGAGCAAAAGCACAATGAAATTAATGCTGGAATCATCTTCAGGTTGCTAAAATACACTAATGACAGCAAAAAGTTTTAGTCTACAACATTTAGTTAAGGTGTGAGAGCCAAAATGAACTTTGTATTGCTGTAAACGCGTTTTCAGCACCTGATTATACACTTCAGGTGAAACTGTCAAAATCTTCAAAATGAGCAAAAGCACAATGAAATTAATGCTGGAATCATCTTCAGGTTGCTAAAATACACTAATGACAGCAAAAAGTTTGAGTCTACAACATTTAGTTAAGGTGTGAGAGCCAAAATTAACTTTGTATTGCTTTAAAATTCATTTTCAGCCCGATTGTACACTTCAGGTGAAACTGTCAAAATCTTCAAAATGAGCAAAAGCACAATGAAATGAACGCTGGAATCATCTTCAAGTTGCTAAAATACACTAATGACAGCAAAAAGTTTGAGTCTACAACATTTAGTTAAGGTGTGAGAGCCTAAATGAACTTTTCATTGCTTTAAACGCGTTTTCAGCCCGATTGTACACTTCAGGTAAAACTGTCAAAATCTTCAAAATGAGCAAAAGCACAATGAAATAAATGCTGGAATCATCTTCAAATTGCTAAAATACACTAATGACAGCAAAAAGTTTGTGTCTAAAACATTTAGTTAAGGTGTGAGAGCCAAAATGAACTTTTTATTGCTGTAAACGCGTTTTCAGCACCTGAATGTACACTTCAGGTGAAACTGTCAAAATCTTCAAAATGAGCAAAAGCACAATGAAATTAATGCTGGAATCATCTTCAAGTTGCTAAAATACACTAATGACAGCAAAAAGTTTGAGTCTACAACATTTAGTTAAGGTGTGAGAGCAAAAATTAACTTTGTATTGCTTTAAATGCATTTTCAGCCCGATAGTACACTTCAGGTGAAACTGTCAAAATCTTCAAAATGAGCAAAAGCACAATGAAATTAATGCTGGAATCATCTTCAATATGCTAAAATACACTAATGACAGCAAAAAGTTTGAGTCTACAACATTTAGTTAAGGTGTGAGAGCCAAAATGAACTTTGTATTGCTTTAAATGCATTATCAGGCCGATTGTACACTTCAGGTGAAACTGTCAAAATCTTCAAAATGAGCAAAAGCACAATGAAATGAATGCTGGAATCATCTTCAAGTTGCTAAAATACACTAATGACAGCAAAAAGTTTGAGTCTACAACATTTAGTAAAGGTGTGAGAGCCTAAATGAACTTTTCATTGCTTTAAACGCGTTTTCAGCCCTTGATTGTACAATTCAGGTGAAACTGTCAAAATCTTCAAAATGAGCAAAAGCACAATGAAATTAATGCTGGAATCATATTCAAGTTGCTAAAATACACTAATGACAGCAACAAGTTTGAGTCTACAACATTTAGTTAAGGTGTGAGAGCCTAAATGAACTTTGTATTGCTGTAAACGCGTTTTCAGCACCTGATTATACACTTCAGATGAAACTGTCAAAATCTTCAAAATGAGCAAAAGCACAATGAAATGAACGCTGGAATCATCTTCAAGTTGCTAAAATACACTAATGACAGCAAAAAGTTTGAGTCTACAACATTTAGTTAAGGTGTGAGAGCCTAAATGAACTTTTCATTGCTTTAAACGCGTTTTCAGCCCGATTGTACACTTCAGGTAAAACTGTCAAAATCTTCAAAATGAGCAAAAGCACAATGAAATAAATGCTGGAATCATCTTCAAGTTGCTAAAATACACTAATGACAGCAAAAAGTTTGTGTCTACAACATTTAGTTAAGGTGTGAGAGCCAAAATGAACTTTTTATTGCTGTAAACGCGTTTTCAGCACCTGAATGTACACTTCAGGTGAAAATGTCAAAATCTTCAAAATGAGCAAAAGCACAATGAAATTAATGCTGGAATCATCTTCAGGTTGCTAAAATACACTAATGACAGCAAAAAGTTTTAGTCTACAACATTTAGTTAAGGTGTGAGAGCCAAAATGAACTTTGTATTGCTGTAAACGCGTTTTCAGCACCTGATTGTACACTTCAGGTGAAAATGTCAAAATCTTCAAAATGAGCAAAAGCACAATGAAATTAATGCTGTAATCATCTTCAAGTTGCTAAAATACACTAATGACAGCAAAAAGTTTGAGTCTACAACATTTAGTTAAGGTGTGAGAGCCAAAATTAACTTTGTATTGCTTTAAAATTCATTTTCAGCCCGATTGTACACTTCAGGTGAAACTGTCAAAATCTTCAAAATGAGCAAAAGCCCAATGAAATGAATGCTGGAATCATCTTCAAGTTGCTAAAATACACTAATGACAGCAAAAAGTTTGAGTCTACAACATTTAGTTAAGGTGTGAGAGCCTAAATGAACTTTCCATTGCTTTAAACGCGTTTTCAGCCCTTGATTGTACAATTCAGGTGAAACTGTCAAAATCTTCAAAATGAGCAAAAGCGCAATGAAATTAATGCTGGAATCATCTTCAAGTTGCTAAAATACACTAATGACAGCAACAAGTTTGAGTCTACAACATTTAGTTAAGGTGTGAGAGCCAAAATGAACTTTGTATTGCTGTAAACGCGTTTTCAGCACCTGATTGTACACTTCAGGTGAAACTGTCAAAATCTTCAAAATGAGCAAAAGCACAATGAAATGAATGCTGGAATCATCTTCAAGTTGCTAAAATACACTAATGACAGCAAAAAGTTTGAGTCTACAACATTTAGTTAAGGTGTGAGAGCCTAAATGAACTTTTCATTGCTTTAAACGCGTTTTCAGCCCTTGATTGTACAATTCAGGTGAAACTGTCAAAATCTTCAAAATGAGCAAAAGCACAATGAAATTAATGCTGGAATCATCTTCAAGTTGCTAAAATACACTAATGACAGCAACACGTTTGGGTCTACAACATTTAGTTAAGGTGTGAGATTCTAAATTAACTTTGTATTGCTGTAAACGCGTTTTCAGCCCCTGATTGTACACTTCAGGTGAAACTGTCAAAATCTTCAAAATGAACAAAAAAAAAAATGAAATTAATGCTGGAATCATCTTCAAGTTGCTAAAATACACTAATGACAGTAAAAAGTTTGAGTGTACAACATTTAGTTAAGGTGTGAGAGCCAAAATGAACTTTGTATTGCTTTAAATGCACTTTCAGCCCGAATGTACACTTCAGGTGAAACTGTCAAAATCTTCAAAATGAGCAAAAGCACAATGAAATTAAGGCTGGAATCATCTTCAAGTTGCTAAAATACACTAATGACAGCAAAAAGTTTGAGTCTACAACATTTAGTTAAGGTGTGAGAGCCTAAATGAACTTTGTATTGCTTTAAATGCATTTTCAGCCCGATTGTACACTTCAGGTAAAACTGTCAAAATCTTCAAAATGAGCAAAAGCACAATGAAATTAATGCTGGAATCATCTTCAAGTTGCTAAAATACACTAATGACAGCAAAAAGTTTGTGTCTACAACATTTAGTTAAGGTGTGAGAGCCAAAAGGAACTTTTTATTGCTGTAAACGCGTTTTCAGCACCTGAATGTACACTTCAGGTGAAACTGTCAAAATCTTCAAAATGAGCAAAAGCACAATGAAATTAATGCTGGAATCATCTTCAAGTTGCTAAAATACACTAATGACAGCAAAAGGTTTGAGTCTACAACATTTAGTTAAGGTGTGAGAGCAAAAATTAACTTTGTATTGCTTTAAATGCATTTTCAGCCCGATAGTACACTTCAGGTGAAACTGTCAAAATCTTCAAAATGAGCAAAAGCACAATGAAATGAATGCTGGAATCATCTTCAAGTTGCTAAAATACACTAATGAAAGCAAAAAGTTTGAGTCTACAACATTTAGTTAAGGTGTGAGAGCCTAAATGAACTTTTCATTGCTTTAAACGCGTTTTCAGCCCTTGATTGTACAATTCAGGTGAAACTGTCAAAATCTTCAAAATGAGCAAAAGCACAATGAAATTAATGCTGGAATCATCTTCAAGTTGCTAAAATACACTAATGACAGCAACAAGTTTGAGTCTACAACATTTAGTTAAGGTGTGAGATTCTAAATTAACTTTGTATTGCTGTAAACGCGTTTTCAGCCCCTGATTGTACACTTCAGGTGAAACTGTCAAAATCATCAAAATGAGCAAAAGCACAATGAAATTAATGCTGGAATCATCTTCAAGTTGCTAAAATACACTAATGACAGCAAAAAGTTTGAGTCTACAACATTTAGTTAAGGTGTGAGAGCCAAAATTAACTTTGTATTGCTTTAAAATTCATTTTCAGCCCGATTGTACACTTCAGGTGAAACTGTCAAAATCTTCAAAATGAGCAAAAGCACAATGAAATGAACGCTGGAATCATCTTCAAGTTGCTAAAATACACTAATGACAGCAAAAGGTTTGAGTCTACAACATTTAGTTAAGGTGTGAGAGCCTAAATGAAATTTTCATTGCTTTAAACGCGTTTTCAGCCCGATTGTACACTTCAGGTAAAACTGTCAAAATCTTCAAAATGAGCAAAAGCACAATGAAATAAATGCTGGAATCATCTTCAAGTTGCTAAAATACACTAATGACAGCAAAAAGTTTGTGTCTACAACATTTAGTTAAGGTGTGAGAGCCAAAATGAAGTTTTTATTGCTGTAAACGCGTTTTCAGCACCTGAATGTACACTTCAGGTGAAACTGTCAAAATCTTCAAAATGAGCAAAAGCACAATGAAATTAATGCTGGAATCATCTTCAAGTTGCTAAAATACACTAATGACAGCAAAAAGTTTGAGTCTACAACATTTAGTTAAGGTGTGAGAGCCAAAATGAACTTTGTATTGCTTTAAATGCATTATCAGGCCGATTGTACACTTCAGGTGAAACTGTCAAAATCTTCAAAATGAGCAAAAGCACAATGAAATGAATGCTGGAATCATCTTCAAGTTGCTAAAATACACTAATGACAGCAAAAAGTTTGAGTATACAACATTTAGTAAAGGTGTGAGAGCCTAAATGAACTTTTCATTGCTTTAAACGCGTTTTCAGCCCTTGATTGTACAATTCAGGTGAAACTGTCAAAATCTTCAAAATGAGCAAAAGCACAATGAAATTAATGCTGGAATCATCTTCAAGTTGCTAAAATACACTAATGACAGCAACAAGTTTGAGTCTACAACATTTAGTTAAGGTGTGAGAGCCTAAATTAACTTTTTATGGCTTTAAATGCATTTTCAGCACCTGATTGTACACTTCAGGTGAAACTGTCAAAATCTTCAAAATGAGCAAAAGCACAATGAAATTAATGCTGGAATCATCTTCAAGTTGCTAAAATACACTAATGACAGCAAAAAGTTTGAGTCTACAATATTTAGTTAAGGTGTGAGAGCCAAAATGAACTTTGTATTGCTTTAAAATTCATTTTCAGCCCGATTGTACACTTCAGGTGAAACTGTCAAAATCTTCAAAATGAGCAAAAGCACAATGAAATTAATGCTGGAATCATCTTCAGGTTGCTAAAATACACTAATGACAGCAAAAAGTTTTAGTCTACAACATTTAGTTAAGGTGTGAGAGCCAAAATGAACTTTGTATTGCTGTAAACACTTTTTCAGCACCTGATTGTACACTTCAGGTGAAAATGTCAAAATCTTCAAAATGAGCAAAAGCACAATGAAATTAATGCTGGAATCATCTTCAAGTTGCTAAAATACACTAATGACAGCAAAAAGTTTGTGTCTACAACATTTAGTTAAGGTGTGAGAGCCAAAATGAACTTTTTATTGCTGTAAACGCGTTTTCAGCACCTGAATGTACACTTCAGGTGAAACTGTCAAAATCTTCAAAATGAGCAAAAGCACAATGAAATTAATGCTGGAATCATCTTCAAGTTGCTAAAATACACTAATGACAGCAAAAGGTTTGAGTCTACAACATTTAGTTAAGGTGTGAGAGCAAAAATTAACTTTGTATTGCTTTAAATGCATTTTCAGCCCGATAGTACACTTCAGGTGAAACTGTCAAAATCTTCAAAATGAGCAAAAGCACAATGAAATGAATGCTGGAATCATCTTCAAGTTGCTAAAATACACTAATGAAAGCAAAAAGTTTGAGTCTACAACATTTAGTTAAGGTGTGAGAGCCTAAATGAACTTTTCATTGCTTTAAACGCGTTTTCAGCCCTTGATTGTACAATTCAGGTGAAACTGTCAAAATCTTCAAAATGAGCAAAAGCACAATGAAATTAATGCTGGAATCATCTTCAAGTTGCTAAAATACACTAATGACAGCAACAAGTTTGAGTCTACAACATTTAGTTAAGGTGTGAGATTCTAAATTAACTTTGTATTGCTGTAAACGCGTTTTCAGCCCCTGATTGTACACTTCAGGTGAAACTGTCAAAATCATCAAAATGAGCAAAAGCACAATGAAATTAATGCTGGAATCATCTTCAAGTTGCTAAAATACACTAATGACAGCAAAAAGTTTGAGTCTACAACATTTAGTTAAGGTGTGAGAGCCAAAATTAACTTTGTATTGCTTTAAAATTCATTTTCAGCCCGATTGTACACTTCAGGTGAAACTGTCAAAATCTTCAAAATGAGCAAAAGCACAATGAAATGAACGCTGGAATCATCTTCAAGTTGCTAAAATACACTAATGACAGCAAAAGGTTTGAGTCTACAACATTTAGTTAAGGTGTGAGAGCCTAAATGAAATTTTCATTGCTTTAAACGCGTTTTCAGCCCGATTGTACACTTCAGGTAAAACTGTCAAAATCTTCAAAATGAGCAAAAGCACAATGAAATAAATGCTGGAATCATCTTCAAGTTGCTAAAATACACTAATGACAGCAAAAAGTTTGTGTCTACAACATTTAGTTAAGGTGTGAGAGCCAAAATGAAGTTTTTATTGCTGTAAACGCGTTTTCAGCACCTGAATGTACACTTCAGGTGAAACTGTCAAAATCTTCAAAATGAGCAAAAGCACAATGAAATTAATGCTGGAATCATCTTCAAGTTGCTAAAATACACTAATGACAGCAAAAGGTTTGAGTCTACAACATTTAGTTAAGGTGTGAGAGCAAAAATTAACTTTGTATTGCTTTAAATGCATTTTCAGCCCGATAGTACACTTCAGGTGAAACTGTCAAAATCTTCAAAATGAGCAAAAGCACAATGAAATTAATGCTGGAATCATCTTCAGGTTGCTAAAATACACTAATGACAGCAAAAAGTTTTAGTCTACAACATTTAGTTAAGGTGTGAGAGCCAAAATGAACTTTGTATTGCTGTAAACACGTTTTCAGCACCTGATTGTACACTTCAGGTGAAATAGTCAAAATCTTCAAAATGAGCAAAAGCACAATGAAATTAATGCTGGAATCATCTTCAAGTTGCTAAAATACACTAATGACAGCAAAAAGTTTGAGTCTACAACATTTAGTTAAGGTGTGAGAGCCAAAATTAACTTTGTATTGCTTTAAAATTCATTTTCAGCCCGATTGTACACTTCAGGTGAAACTGTCAAAATCTTCAAAATGAGCAAAAGCACAATGAAATGAATGCTGGAATCATCTTCAAGTTGCTAAAATACACTAATGAAAGCAAAAAGTTTGAGTCTACAACATTTAGTTAAGGTGTGAGAGCCTAAATGAACTTTTCATTGCTTTAAACGCGTTTTCAGCCCTTGATTGTACAATTCAGGTGAAACTGTCAAAATCTTCAAAATGAGCAAAAGCACAATGAAATTAATGCTGGAATCATCTTCAAGTTGCTAAAATACACTAATGACAGCAACAAGTTTGAGTCTACAACATTTAGTTAAGGTGTGAGAGCCTAAATGAACTTTGTATTGCTTTAAATGCATTTTCAGCCCGATTGTACACTTCAGGTAAAATTGTCAAAATCTTCAAAATGAGCAAAAGCACAATGAAATTAATGCTGGAATCATCTTCAAGTTGCTAAAATACACTAATGACAGCAAAAAGTTTGTGTCTACAACATTTAGTTAAGGTGTGAGAGCCAAAAGGAACTTTTTATTGCTGTAAACGCGTTTTCAGCACCTGAATGTACAATTCAGGTGAAACTGTCAAAATCTTCAAAATGAGCAAAAGCACAATGAAATTAATGCTGGAATCATCTTCAAGTTGCTAAAATACACTAATGACAGCAAAAAGTTTGAGTCTACAACATTTAGTTAAGGTGTGAGAGCCTAAATGAACTTTTCATTGCTTTAAACGCGTTTTCAGCACCTGAATGTACACTTCAGGTGAAACTGTCAAAATCTTCAAAATGAGCAAAAGCACAATGAAATTAATGCTGGAATCATCTTCAAGTTGCTAAAATACACTAATGACAGCAAAAGGTTTGAGTCTACAACATTTAGTTAAGGTGTGAGAGCAAAAATTAACTTTGTATTGCTTTAAATGCATTTTCAGCCCGATAGTACACTTCAGGTGAAACTGTCAAAATCTTCAAAATGAGCAAAAGCACAATGAAATTAATGCTGGAATCATCTTCAGGTTGCTAAAATACACTAATGACAGCAAAAAGTTTTAGTCTACAACATTTAGTTAAGGTGTGAGAGCCAAAATTAACTTTGTATTGCTTTAAAATTCATTTTCAGCCCGATTGTACACTTCAGGTGAAACTGTCAAAATCTTCAAAATGAGCAAAAGCACAATGAAATGAATGCTGGAATCATCTTCAAGTTGCTAAAATACACTAATGAAAGCAAAAAGTTTGAGTCTACAACATTTAGTTAAGGTGTGAGAGCCTAAATGAACTTTTCATTGCTTTAAACGCGTTTTCAGCCCTTGATTGTACAATTCAGGTGAAACTGTCAAAATCTTCAAAATGAGCAAAAGCACAATGAAATTAATGCTGGAATCATCTTCAAGTTGCTAAAATACACTAATGACAGCAACAAGTTTGAGTCTACAACATTTAGTTAAGGTGTGAGAGCCTAAATGAACTTTGTATTGCTTTAAATGCATTTTCAGCCCGATTGTACACTTCAGGTAAAACTGTCAAAATCTTCAAAATGAGCAAAAGCACAATGAAATTAATGCTGGAATCATCTTCAAGTTGCTAAAATACACTAATGACAGCAAAAAGATTGTGTCTACAACATTTAGTTAAGGTGTGAGAGCCAAAAGGAACTTTTTATTGCTGTAAACGCGTTTTCAGCACCTGAATGTACAATTCAGGTGAAACTGTCAAAATCTTCAAAATGAGCAAAAGCACAATGAAATTAATGCTGGAATCATCTTCAAGTTGCTAAAATACACTAATGACAGCAAAAAGTTTGAGTCTACAACATTTAGTTAAGGTGTGAGAGCCTAAATGAACTTTTCATTGCTTTAAACGCGTTTTCAGCCCGATTGTACACTTCAGGTAAAACTGTCAAAATCTTCAAAATGAGCAAAAGCACAATGAAATTAATGCTGGAATCATCTTCAAGTTGCTAAAATACACTAATGACAGCAAAAAGTTTGTGTCTACAACATTTAGTTAAGGTGTGAGAGCCAAAATGAACTTTTTATTGCTGTAAACGCGTTTTCAGCACCTGATTGTACACTTCAGGTGAAATAGTCAAAATCTTCAAAATGAGCAAAAGCACAATGAAATTAATGCTGGAAACATCTTCAAGTTGCTAAAATACACTAATGACAGCAACAAGTTTGAGTCTACAACATTTAGTTAAGGTGTGAGAGCCTAAATGAACTTTGTATTGCTTTAAATGCATTTTCAGCCCGATTGTACACTTCAGGTAAAACTGTCAAAATCTTCAAAATGAGCAAAAGCACAATGAAATTAATGCTGGAATCATCTTCAAGTTGCTAAAATACACTAATGACAGCAAAAGGTTTGAGTCTACAACATTTAGTTAAGGTGTGAGAGCAAAAATTAACTTTGTATTGCTTTAAATGCATTTTCAGCCCGATAGTACACTTCAGGTGAAACTGTCAAAATCTTCAAAATGAGCAAAAGCACAATGAAATTAATGCTGGAATCATCTTCAGGTTGCTAAAATACACTAATGACAGCAAAAAGTTTTAGTCTACAACATTTAGTTAAGGTGTGAGAGCCAAAATGAACTTTGTATTGCTGTAAACACGTTTTCAGCACCTGATTGTACACTTCAGGTGAAATAGTCAAAATCTTCAAAATGAGCAAAAGCACAATGAAATTAATGCTGGAATCATCTTCAAGTTGCTAAAATACACTAATGACAGCAAAAAGTTTGAGTCTACAACATTTAGTTAAGGTGTGAGAGCCAAAATTAACTTTGTATTGCTTTAAAATTCATTTTCAGCCCGATTGTACACTTCAGGTGAAACTGTCAAAATCTTCAAAATGAGCAAAAGCACAATGAAATGAATGCTGGAATCATCTTCAAGTTGCTAAAATACACTAATGACAGCAACAAGTTTGAGTCTACAACATTTAGTTAAGGTGTGAGAGCCTAAATGAACTTTGTATTGCTTTAAATGCATTTTCAGCCCGATTGTACACTTCAGGTAAAACTGTCAAAATCTTCAAAATGAGCAAAAGCACAATGAAATTAATGCTGGAATCATCTTCAAGTTGCTAAAATACACTAATGACAGCAAAAAGTTTGTGTCTACAACATTTAGTTAAGGTGTGAGAGCCAAAAGGAACTTTTTATTGCTGTAAACGCGTTTTCAGCACCTGAATGTACAATTCAGGTGAAACTGTCAAAATCTTCAAAATGAGCAAAAGCACAATGAAATTAATGCTGGAATCATCTTCAAGTTGCTAAAATACACTAATGACAGCAAAAAGTTTGAGTCTACAACATTTAGTTAAGGTGTGAGAGCCTAAATGAACTTTTCATTGCTTTAAACGCGTTTTCAGCACCTGAATGTACACTTCAGGTGAAACTGTCAAAATCTTCAAAATGAGCAAAAGCACAATGAAATTAATGCTGGAATCATCTTCAAGTTGCTAAAATACACTAATGACAGCAAAAGGTTTGAGTCTACAACATTTAGTTAAGGTGTGAGAGCAAAAATTAACTTTGTATTGCTTTAAATGCATTTTCAGCCCGATAGTACACTTCAGGTGAAACTGTCAAAATCTTCAAAATGAGCAAAAGCACAATGAAATTAATGCTGGAATCATCTTCAGGTTGCTAAAATACACTAATGACAGCAAAAAGTTTTAGTCTACAACATTTAGTTAAGGTGTGAGAGCCAAAATTAACTTTGTATTGCTTTAAAATTCATTTTCAGCCCGATTGTACACTTCAGGTGAAACTGTCAAAATCTTCAAAATGAGCAAAAGCACAATGAAATGAATGCTGGAATCATCTTCAAGTTGCTAAAATACACTAATGAAAGCAAAAAGTTTGAGTCTACAACATTTAGTTAAGGTGTGAGAGCCTAAATGAACTTTTCATTGCTTTAAACGCGTTTTCAGCCCTTGATTGTACAATTCAGGTGAAACTGTCAAAATCTTCAAAATGAGCAAAAGCACAATGAAATTAATGCTGGAATCATCTTCAAGTTGCTAAAATACACTAATGACAGCAACAAGTTTGAGTCT
This sequence comes from Leptonotus elevatus, assembly GCF_054856555.1. Taxonomy (NCBI): domain Eukaryota; kingdom Metazoa; phylum Chordata; class Actinopteri; order Syngnathiformes; family Syngnathidae; genus Leptonotus; species Leptonotus elevatus. The sequence continues at coordinate 1,173,795 of NC_141240.1, read as the reverse complement.
ACAACATTTAGTTAAGGTGTGAGAGCCTAAATGAACTTTGTATTGCTTTAAATGCATTTTCAGCCCGATTGTACACTTCAGGTAAAACTGTCAAAATCTTCAAAATGAGCAAAAGCACAATGAAATTAATGCTGGAATCATCTTCAAGTTGCTAAAATACACTAATGACAGCAAAAGGTTTGAGTCTACAACATTTAGTTAAGGTGTGAGAGCAAAAATTAACTTTGTATTGCTTTAAATGCATTTTCAGCCCGATAGTACACTTCAGGTGAAACTGTCAAAATCTTCAAAATGAGCAAAAGCACAATGAAATTAATGCTGGAATCATCTTCAGGTTGCTAAAATACACTAATGACAGCAAAAAGTTTTAGTCTACAACATTTAGTTAAGGTGTGAGAGCCAAAATGAACTTTGTATTGCTGTAAACACGTTTTCAGCACCTGATTGTACACTTCAGGTGAAATAGTCAAAATCTTCAAAATGAGCAAAAGCACAATGAAATTAATGCTGGAATCATCTTCAAGTTGCTAAAATACACTAATGACAGCAAAAAGTTTGAGTCTACAACATTTAGTTAAGGTGTGAGAGCCAAAATTAACTTTGTATTGCTTTAAAATTCATTTTCAGCCCGATTGTACACTTCAGGTGAAACTGTCAAAATCTTCAAAATGAGCAAAAGCACAATGAAATGAATGCTGGAATCATCTTCAAGTTGCTAAAATACACTAATGAAAGCAAAAAGTTTGAGTCTACAACATTTAGTTAAGGTGTGAGAGCCTAAATGAACTTTTCATTGCTTTAAACGCGTTTTCAGCCCTTGATTGTACAATTCAGGTGAAACTGTCAAAATCTTCAAAATGAGCAAAAGCACAATGAAATTAATGCTGGAATCATCTTCAAGTTGCTAAAATACACTAATGACAGCAACAAGTTTGAGTCTACAACATTTAGTTAAGGTGTGAGAGCCTAAATGAACTTTGTATTGCTTTAAATGCATTTTCAGCCCGATTGTACACTTCAGGTAAAACTGTCAAAATCTTCAAAATGAGCAAAAGCACAGTGAAATTAATGCTGGAATCATCTTCAAGTTGCTAAAATACACTAATGACAGCAAAAAGTTTGTGTCTACAACATTTAGTTAAGGTGTGAGAGCCAAAAGGAACTTTTTATTGCTGTAAACGCGTTTTCAGCACCTGAATGTACAATTCAGGTGAAACTGTCAAAATCTTCAAAATGAGCAAAAGCACAATGAAATTAATGCTGGAATCATCTTCAAGTTGCTAAAATACACTAATGACAGCAAAAAGTTTGAGTCTACAACATTTAGTTAAGGTGTGAGAGCCTAAATGAACTTTTCATTGCTTTAAACGCGTTTTCAGCACCTGAATGTACACTTCAGGTGAAACTGTCAAAATCTTCAAAATGAGCAAAAGCACAATGAAATTAATGCTGGAATCATCTTCAAGTTGCTAAAATACACTAATGACAGCAAAAGGTTTGAGTCTACAACATTTAGTTAAGGTGTGAGAGCAAAAATTAACTTTGTATTGCTTTAAATGCATTTTCAGCCCGATAGTACACTTCAGGTGAAACTGTCAAAATCTTCAAAATGAGCAAAAGCACAATGAAATTAATGCTGGAATCATCTTCAGGTTGCTAAAATACACTAATGACAGCAAAAAGTTTTAGTCTACAACATTTAGTTAAGGTGTGAGAGCCAAAATTAACTTTGTATTGCTTTAAAATTCATTTTCAGCCCGATTGTACACTTCAGGTGAAACTGTCAAAATCTTCAAAATGAGCAAAAGCACAATGAAATGAATGCTGGAATCATCTTCAAGTTGCTAAAATACACTAATGAAAGCAAAAAGTTTGAGTCTACAACATTTAGTTAAGGTGTGAGAGCCTAAATGAACTTTTCATTGCTTTAAACGCGTTTTCAGCCCTTGATTGTACAATTCAGGTGAAACTGTCAAAATCTTCAAAATGAGCAAAAGCACAATGAAATTAATGCTGGAATCATCTTCAAGTTGCTAAAATACACTAATGACAGCAACAAGTTTGAGTCTACAACATTTAGTTAAGGTGTGAGAGCCTAAATGAACTTTGTATTGCTTTAAATGCATTTTCAGCCCGATTGTACACTTCAGGTAAAACTGTCAAAATCTTCAAAATGAGCAAAAGCACAATGAAATTAATGCTGGAATCATCTTCAAGTTGCTAAAATACACTAATGACAGCAAAAAGATTGAGTCTACAACATTTAGTTAAGGTGTGAGAGCCTAAATGAACTTTTCATTGCTTTAAACGCGTTTTCAGCACCTGAATGTACACTTCAGGTGAAACTGTCAAAATCTTCAAAATGAGCAAAAGCACAATGAAATTAATGCTGGAATCATCTTCAAGTTGCTAAAATACACTAATGACAGCAAAAGGTTTGAGTCTACAACATTTAGTTAAGGTGTGAGAGCAAAAATTAACTTTGTATTGCTTTAAATGCATTTTCAGCCCGATAGTACACTTCAGGTGAAACTGTCAAAATCTTCAAAATGAGCAAAAGCACAATGAAATTAATGCTGGAATCATCTTCAGGTTGCTAAAATACACTAATGACAGCAAAAAGTTTTAGTCTACAACATTTAGTTAAGGTGTGAGAGCCAAAATTAACTTTGTATTGCTTTAAAATTCATTTTCAGCCCGATTGTACACTTCAGGTGAAACTGTCAAAATCTTCAAAATGAGCAAAAGCACAATGAAATGAATGCTGGAATCATCTTCAAGTTGCTAAAATACACTAATGAAAGCAAAAAGTTTGAGTCTACAACATTTAGTTAAGGTGTGAGAGCCTAAATGAACTTTTCATTGCTTTAAACGCGTTTTCAGCCCTTGATTGTACAATTCAGGTGAAACTGTCAAAATCTTCAAAATGAGCAAAAGCACAATGAAATTAATGCTGGAATCATCTTCAAGTTGCTAAAATACACTAATGACAGCAACAAGTTTGAGTCTACAACATTTAGTTAAGGTGTGAGAGCCTAAATGAACTTTGTATTGCTTTAAATGCATTTTCAGCCCGATTGTACACTTCAGGTAAAACTGTCAAAATCTTCAAAATGAGCAAAAGCACAATGAAATTAATGCTGGAATCATCTTCAAGTTGCTAAAATACACTAATGACAGCAAAAAGATTGTGTCTACAACATTTAGTTAAGGTGTGAGAGCCAAAAGGAACTTTTTATTGCTGTAAACGCGTTTTCAGCACCTGAATGTACAATTCAGGTGAAACTGTCAAAATCTTCAAAATGAGCAAAAGCACAATGAAATTAATGCTGGAATCATCTTCAAGTTGCTAAAATACACTAATGACAGCAAAAGGTTTGAGTCTACAACATTTAGTTAAGGTGTGAGAGCAAAAATTAACTTTGTATTGCTTTAAATGCATTTTCAGCCCGATAGTACACTTCAGGTGAAACTGTCAAAATCTTCAAAATGAGCAAAAGCACAATGAAATTAATGCTGGAATCATCTTCAAGTTGCTAAAATACACTAATGACAGCAAAAGGTTTGAGTCTACAACATTTAGTTAAGGTGTGAGAGCAAAAATTAACTTTGTATTGCTTTAAATGCATTTTCAGCCCGATAGTACACTTCAGGTGAAACTGTCAAAATCTTCAAAATGAGCAAAAGCACAATGAAATTAATGCTGGAATCATCTTCAGGTTGCTAAAATACACTAATGACAGCAAAAAGTTTTAGTCTACAACATTTAGTTAAGGTGTGAGAGCCTAAATGAACTTTTCATTGCTTTAAACGCGTTTTCAGCCCGATTGTACACTTCAGGTAAAACTGTCAAAATCTTCAAAATGAGCAAAAGCACAATGAAATTAATGCTGGAATCATCTTCAAGTTGCTAAAATACACTAATGACAGCAAAAAGTTTGTGTCTACAACATTTAGTTAAGGTGTGAGAGCCAAAATGAACTTTTTATTGCTGTAAACGCGTTTTCAGCACCTGATTGTACACTTCAGGTGAAATAGTCAAAATCTTCAAAATGAGCAAAAGCACAATGAAATTAATGCTGGAAACATCTTCAAGTTGCTAAAATACACTAATGACAGCAACAAGTTTGAGTCTACAACATTTAGTTAAGGTGTGAGAGCCTAAATGAACTTTGTATTGCTTTAAATGCATTTTCAGCCCGATTGTACACTTCAGGTAAAACTGTCAAAATCTTCAAAATGAGCAAAAGCACAATGAAATTAATGCTGGAATCATCTTCAAGTTGCTAAAATACACTAATGACAGCAAAAGGTTTGAGTCTACAACATTTAGTTAAGGTGTGAGAGCAAAAATTAACTTTGTATTGCTTTAAATGCATTTTCAGCCCGATAGTACACTTCAGGTGAAACTGTCAAAATCTTCAAAATGAGCAAAAGCACAATGAAATTAATGCTGGAATCATCTTCAGGTTGCTAAAATACACTAATGACAGCAAAAAGTTTTAGTCTACAACATTTAGTTAAGGTGTGAGAGCCAAAATTAACTTTGTATTGCTTTAAAATTCATTTTCAGCCCGATTGTACAATTCAGGTGAAACTGTCAAAATCTTCAAAATGAGCAAAAGCACAATGAAATGAATGCTGGAATCATCTTCAAGTTGCTAAAATACACTAATGAAAGCAAAAAGTTTGAGTCTACAACATTTAGTTAAGGTGTGAGAGCCTAAATGAACTTTTCATTGCTTTAAACGCGTTTTCAGCCCTTGATTGTACAATTCAGGTGAAACTGTCAAAATCTTCAAAATGAGCAAAAGCACAATGAAATTAATGCTGGAATCATCTTCAAGTTGCTAAAATACACTAATGACAGCAACAAGTTTGAGTCTACAACATTTAGTTAAGGTGTGAGAGCCTAAATGAACTTTGTATTGCTTTAAATGCATTTTCAGCCCGATTGTACACTTCAGGTAAAACTGTCAAAATCTTCAAAATGAGCAAAAGCACAATGAAATTAATGCTGGAATCATCTTCAAGTTGCTAAAATACACTAATGACAGCAAAAAGATTGTGTCTACAACATTTAGTTAAGGTGTGAGAGCCAAAAGGAACTTTTTATTGCTGTAAACGCGTTTTCAGCACCTGAATGTACAATTCAGGTGAAACTGTCAAAATCTTCAAAATGAGCAAAAGCACAATGAAATTAATGCTGGAATCATCTTCAAGTTGCTAAAATACACTAATGACAGCAAAAAGTTTGAGTCTACAACATTTAGTTAAGGTGTGAGAGCCTAAATGAACTTTTCATTGCTTTAAACGCGTTTTCAGCCCGATTGTACACTTCAGGTAAAACTGTCAAAATCTTCAAAATGAGCAAAAGCACAATGAAATTAATGCTGGAATCATCTTCAAGTTGCTAAAATACACTAATGACAGCAAAAAGTTTGTGTCTACAACATTTAGTTAAGGTGTGAGAGCCAAAATGAACTTTTTATTGCTGTAAACGCGTTTTCAGCACCTGATTGTACACTTCAGGTGAAATAGTCAAAATCTTCAAAATGAGCAAAAGCACAATGAAATTAATGCTGGAAACATCTTCAAGTTGCTAAAATACACTAATGACAGCAACAAGTTTGAGTCTACAACATTTAGTTAAGGTGTGAGAGCCTAAATGAACTTTGTATTGCTTTAAATGCATTTTCAGCCCGATTGTACACTTCAGGTAAAACTGTCAAAATCTTCAAAATGAGCAAAAGCACAATGAAATTAATGCTGGAATCATCTTCAAGTTGCTAAAATACACTAATGACAGCAAAAGGTTTGAGTCTACAACATTTAGTTAAGGTGTGAGAGCAAAAATTAACTTTGTATTGCTTTAAATGCATTTTCAGCCCGATAGTACACTTCAGGTGAAACTGTCAAAATCTTCAAAATGAGCAAAAGTACAATGAAATTAATGCTGGAATCATCTTCAGGTTGCTAAAATACACTAATGACAGCAAAAAGTTTTAGTCTACAACATTTAGTTAAGGTGTGAGAGACAAAATGAACTTTGTATTGCTGTAAACACGCTTTCAGCACCTGATTGTACACTTCAGGTGAAATAGTCAAAATCTTCAAAATGAGCAAAAGCACAATGAAATTAATGCTGGAAACATCTTCAAGTTGCTAAAATACACTAATGACAGCAACAAGTTTGAGTCTACAACATTTAGTTAAGGTGTGAGAGCCTAAATGAACTTTGTATTGCTTTAAATGCATTTTCAGCCCGATTGTACACTTCAGGTAAAACTGTCAAAATCTTCAAAATGAGCAAAAGCACAATGAAATTAATGCTGGAATCATCTTCAAGTTGCTAAAATACACTAATGACAGCAAAAAGTTTGAGTCTACAACATTTAGTTAAGGTGTGAGAGCCTAAATGAACTTTTCATTGCTTTAAACGCGTTTTCAGCCCGATTGTACACTTCAGGTAAAACTGTCAAAATCTTCAAAATGAGCAAAAGCACAATGAAATTAATGCTGGAATCATCTTCAAGTTGCTAAAATACACTAATGACAGCAAAAAGTTTGTGTCTACAACATTTAGTTAAGGTGTGAGAGCCAAAATGAACTTTTTATTGCTGTAAACGCGTTTTCAGCACCTGAATGTACACTTCAGGTGAAACTGTCAAAATCTTCAAAATGAGCAAAAGCACAATGAAATTAATGCTGGAATCATCTTCAAGTTGCTAAAATACACTAATGACAGCAACAAGTTTGAGTCTACAACATTTAGTTAAGGTGTGAGATTCTAAATTAACTTTGTATTGCTGTAAACGCGTTTTCAGCCCCTGATTGTACACTTCAGGTGAAACTGTCAAAATCTTCAAAATGAGCAAAAGCACAATGAAATGAATGCTGGAATCATCTTCAAGTTGCTAAAATACACTAATGAAAGCAAAAAGTTTGAGTCTACAACATTTAGTTAAGGTGTGAGAGCCTAAATGAACTTTTCATTGCTTTAAACGCGTTTTCAGCCCTTGATTGTACAATTCAGGTGAAACTGTCAAAATCTTCAAAATGAGCAAAAGCACAATGAAATTAATGCTGGAATCATCTTCAAGTTGCTAAAATACACTAATGACAGCAACAAGTTTGAGTCTACAACATTTAGTTAAGGTGTGAGATTCTAAATTAACTTTGTATTGCTGTAAACGCGTTTTCAGCCCCTGATTGTACACTTCAGGTGAAACTGTCAAAATCATCAAAATGAGCAAAAGCACAATGAAATTAATGCTGAAATCATCTTCAAGTTGCTAAAATACACTAATGACAGCAAAAAGTTTGAGTCTACAACATTTAGTTAAGGTGTGAGAGCCAAAATTAACTTTGTATTGCTTTAAAATTCATTTTCAGCCCGATTGTACACTTCAGGTGAAACTGTCAAAATCTTCAAAATGAGCAAAAGCACAATGAAATGAACGCTGGAATCATCTTCAAGTTGCTAAAATACACTAATGACAGCAAAAGGTTTGAGTCTACAACATTTAGTTAAGGTGTGAGAGCCTAAATGAAATTTTCATTGCTTTAAACGCGTTTTCAGCCCGATTGTACACTTCAGGTAAAACTGTCAAAATCTTCAAAATGAGCAAAAGCACAATGAAATAAATGCTGGAATCATCTTCAAGTTGCTAAAATACACTAATGACAGCAAAAAGTTTGTGTCTACAACATTTAGTTAAGGTGTGAGAGCCAAAATGAAGTTTTTATTGCTGTAAACGCGTTTTCAGCACCTGAATGTACACTTCAGGTGAAACTGTCAAAATCTTCAAAATGAGCAAAAGCACAATGAAATTAATGCTGGAATCATCTTCAAGTTGCTAAAATACACTAATGACAGCAAAAAGTTTGAGTCTACAACATTTAGTTAAGGTGTGAGAGCCAAAATGAACTTTGTATTGCTTTAAATGCATTATCAGGCCGATTGTACACTTCAGGTGAAACTGTCAAAATCTTCAAAATGAGCAAAAGCACAATGAAATGAATGCTGGAATCATCTTCAAGTTGCTAAAATACACTAATGACAGCAAAAAGTTTGAGTATACAACATTTAGTAAAGGTGTGAGAGCCTAAATGAACTTTTCATTGCTTTAAACGCGTTTTCAGCCCTTGATTGTACAATTCAGGTGAAACTGTCAAAATCTTCAAAATGAGCAAAAGCACAATGAAATTAATGCTGGAATCATCTTCAAGTTGCTAAAATACACTAATGACAGCAACAAGTTTGAGTCTACAACATTTAGTTAAGGTGTGAGAGCCTAAATTAACTTTTTATGGCTTTAAATGCATTTTCAGCACCTGATTGTACACTTCAGGTGAAACTGTCAAAATCTTCAAAATGAGCAAAAGCACAATGAAATTAATGCTGGAATCATCTTCAAGTTGCTAAAATACACTAATGACAGCAAAAAGTTTGAGTCTACAATATTTAGTTAAGGTGTGAGAGCCAAAATGAACTTTGTATTGCTTTAAAATTCATTTTCAGCCCGATTGTACACTTCAGGTGAAACTGTCAAAATCTTCAAAATGAGCAAAAGCACAATGAAATTAATGCTGGAATCATCTTCAGGTTGCTAAAATACACTAATGACAGCAAAAAGTTTTAGTCTACAACATTTAGTTAAGGTGTGAGAGCCAAAATGAACTTTGTATTGCTGTAAACACTTTTTCAGCACCTGATTGTACACTTCAGGTGAAAATGTCAAAATCTTCAAAATGAGCAAAAGCACAATGAAATTAATGCTGGAATCATCTTCAAGTTGCTAAAATACACTAATGACAGCAAAAAGTTTGTGTCTACAACATTTAGTTAAGGTGTGAGAGCCAAAATGAACTTTTTATTGCTGTAAACGCGTTTTCAGCACCTGAATGTACACTTCAGGTGAAACTGTCAAAATCTTCAAAATGAGCAAAAGCACAATGAAATTAATGCTGGAATCATCTTCAAGTTGCTAAAATACACTAATGACAGCAAAAGGTTTGAGTCTACAACATTTAGTTAAGGTGTGAGAGCAAAAATTAACTTTGTATTGCTTTAAATGCATTTTCAGCCCGATAGTACACTTCAGGTGAAACTGTCAAAATCTTCAAAATGAGCAAAAGCACAATGAAATGAATGCTGGAATCATCTTCAAGTTGCTAAAATACACTAATGAAAGCAAAAAGTTTGAGTCTACAACATTTAGTTAAGGTGTGAGAGCCTAAATGAACTTTTCATTGCTTTAAACGCGTTTTCAGCCCTTGATTGTACAATTCAGGTGAAACTGTCAAAATCTTCAAAATGAGCAAAAGCACAATGAAATTAATGCTGGAATCATCTTCAAGTTGCTAAAATACACTAATGACAGCAACAAGTTTGAGTCTACAACATTTAGTTAAGGTGTGAGATTCTAAATTAACTTTGTATTGCTGTAAACGCGTTTTCAGCCCCTGATTGTACACTTCAGGTGAAACTGTCAAAATCATCAAAATGAGCAAAAGCACAATGAAATTAATGCTGGAATCATCTTCAAGTTGCTAAAATACACTAATGACAGCAAAAAGTTTGAGTCTACAACATTTAGTTAAGGTGTGAGAGCCAAAATTAACTTTGTATTGCTTTAAAATTCATTTTCAGCCCGATTGTACACTTCAGGTGAAACTGTCAAAATCTTCAAAATGAGCAAAAGCACAATGAAATGAACGCTGGAATCATCTTCAAGTTGCTAAAATACACTAATGACAGCAAAAGGTTTGAGTCTACAACATTTAGTTAAGGTGTGAGAGCCTAAATGAACTTTTCATTGCTTTAAACGCATTTTCAGCCCTTGATTGTACAATTCAGGTGAAACTGTCAAAATCTTCAAAATGAGCAAAAGCACAATGAAATTAATGCTGGAATCATCTTCAAGTTGCTAAAATACACTAATGACAGCAACAAGTTTGAGTCTACAACATTTAGTTAAGGTGTGAGAGCCTAAATTAACTTTTTATGGCTTTAAATGCATTTTCAGCACCTGATTGTACACTTCAGGTGAAACTGTCAAAATCTTCAAAATGAGCAAAAGCACAATGAAATTAATGCTGGAATCATCTTCAAGTTGCTAAAATACACTAATGACAGCAAAAAGTTTGAGTCTACAATATTTAGTTAAGGTGTGAGAGCCAAAATGAACTTTGTATTGCTTTAAAATTCATTTTCAGCCCGATTGTACACTTCAGGTGAAACTGTCAAAATCTTCAAAATGAGCAAAAGCACAATGAAATTAATGTTGGAATCATCTTCAAGTTGCTAAAATACACTAATGACAGCAAAAAGTTTGAGTCTACAACATTTAGTTGAGGTGTGAGAGCCTAAATGAACTTTGTATTGCTTTAAATGCATTTTCAGCCCGATTGTACACTTCAGGTAAAACTGTCAAAATCTTCAAAATGAGCAAAAGCACAATGAAATTAATGCTGGAATCATCTTCAAGTTGCTAAAATACACTAATGACAGCAACAAGTTTGAGTCTACAACATTTAGTTAAGGTGTGAGAGCCTAAATGAACTTTGTATTGCTTTAAATGCATTTTCAGCCCGATTGTACACTTCAGGTAAAACTGTCAAAATCTTCAAAATGAGCAAAAGCACAATGAAATTAATGCTGGATTCATCTTCAAGTTGCTAAAATACACAAATGACAGCAAAAAGTTTGTGTCTACAACATTTAGTTAAGGTGTGAGAGCCAAAATGAACTTTTTATTGCTGTAAACGCGTTTTCAGCACCTGAATGTACACTTCAGGTGAAACTGTCAAAATCTTCAAAATGAGCAAAAGCACAATGAAATTAATGCTGGAATCATCTTCAAGTTGCTAAAATACACTAATGACAGCAAAAGGTTTGAGTCTACAACATTTAGTTAAGGTGTGAGAGCAAAAATTAACTTTGTATTGCTTTAAATGCATTTTCAGCCCGATAGTACACTTCAGGTGAAACTGTCAAAATCTTCAAAATGAGCAAAAGTACAATGAAATTAATGCTGGAATCATCTTCAGGTTGCTAAAATACACTAATGACAGCAAAAAGTTTGAGTCTACAACATTTAGTTAAGGTGTGAGAGCCAAAATGAACTTTGTATTGCTGTAAACACGTTTTCAGCACCTGATTGTACACTTCAGGTGAAATAGTCAAAATCTTCAAAATGAGCAAAAGCACAATGAAATTAATGCTGGAAACATCTTCAAGTTGCTAAAATACACTAATGACAGCAACAAGTTTGAGTCTACAACATTTAGTTAAGGTGTGAGAGCCTAAATGAACTTTGTATTGCTTTAAATGCATTTTCAGCCCGATTGTACACTTCAGGTAAAACTGTCAAAATCTTCAAAATGAGCAAAAGCACAATGAAATTAATGCTGGAATCATCTTCAAGTTGCTAAAATACACTAATGACAGCAAAAAGTTTGAGTCTACAACATTTAGTTAAGGTGTGAGAGCCTAAATGAACTTTTCATTGCTTTAAACGCGTTTTCAGCCCGATTGTACACTTCAGGTAAAACTGTCAAAATCTTCAAAATGAGCAAAAGCACAATGAAATTAATGCTGGAATCATCTTCAAGTTGCTAAAATACACTAATGACAGCAAAAAGTTTGTGTCTACAACATTTAGTTAAGGTGTGAGAGCCAAAATGAACTTTTTATTGCTGTAAACGCGTTTTCAGCACCTGAATGTACACTTCAGGTGAAACTGTCATAATCTTCAAAATGAGCAAAAGCACAATGAAATTAATGCTGGAATCATCTTCAAGTTGCTAAAATACACTAATGACAGCAACAAGTTTGAGTCTACAACATTTAGTTAAGGTGTGAGATTCTAAATTAACTTTGTATTGCTGTAAACGCGTTTTCAGCCCCTGATTGTACACTTCAGGTGAAACTGTCAAAATCTTCAAAATGAGCAAAAGCACAATGAAATGAATGCTGGAATCATCTTCAAGTTGCTAAAATACACTAATGAAAGCAAAAAGTTTGAGTCTACAACATTTAGTTAAGGTGTGAGAGCCTAAATGAACTTTTCATTGCTTTAAACGCGTTTTCAGCCCTTGATTGTACAATTCAGGTGAAACTGTCAAAATCTTCAAAATGAGCAAAAGCACAATGAAATTAATGCTGGAATCATCTTCAAGTTGCTAAAATACACTAATGACAGCAACAAGTTTGAGTCTACAACATTTAGTTAAGGTGTGAGATTCTAAATTAACTTTGTATTGCTGTAAACGCGTTTTCAGCCCCTGATTGTACACTTCAGGTGAAACTGTCAAAATCATCAAAATGAGCAAAAGCACAATGAAATTAATGCTGGAATCATCTTCAAGTTGCTAAAATACACTAATGACAGCAAAAAGTTTGAGTCTACAACATTTAGTTAAGGTGTGAGAGCCAAAATTAACTTTGTATTGCTTTAAAATTCATTTTCAGCCCGATTGTACACTTCAGGTGAAACTGTCAAAATCTTCAAAATGAGCAAAAGCACAATGAAATGAACGCTGGAATCATCTTCAAGTTGCTAAAATACACTAATGACAGCAAAAGGTTTGAGTCTACAACATTTAGTTAAGGTGTGAGAGCCTAAATGAAATTTTCATTGCTTTAAACGCGTTTTCAGCCCGATTGTACACTTCAGGTAAAACTGTCAAAATCTTCAAAATGAGCAAAAGCACAATGAAATAAATGCTGGAATCATCTTCAAGTTGCTAAAATACACTAATGACAGCAAAAAGTTTGTGTCTACAACATTTAGTTAAGGTGTGAGAGCCAAAATGAAGTTTTTATTGCTGTAAACGCGTTTTCAGCACCTGAATGTACACTTCAGGTGAAACTGTCAAAATCTTCAAAATGAGCAAAAGCACAATGAAATTAATGCTGGAATCATCTTCAAGTTGCTAAAATACACTAATGACAGCAAAAAGTTTGAGTCTACAACATTTAGTTAAGGTGTGAGAGCCAAAATGAACTTTGTATTGCTTTAAATGCATTATCAGGCCGATTGTACACTTCAGGTGAAACTGTCAAAATCTTCAAAATGAGCAAAAGCACAATGAAATGAATGCTGGAATCATCTTCAAGTTGCTAAAATACACTAATGACAGCAAAAAGTTTGAGTATACAACATTTAGTAAAGGTGTGAGAGCCTAAATGAACTTTTCATTGCTTTAAACGCGTTTTCAGCCCTTGATTGTACAATTCAGGTGAAACTGTCAAAATCTTCAAAATGAGCAAAAGCACAATGAAATTAATGCTGGAATCATCTTCAAGTTGCTAAAATACACTAATGACAGCAACAAGTTTGAGTCTACAACATTTAGTTAAGGTGTGAGAGCCTAAATTAACTTTTTATGGCTTTAAATGCATTTTCAGCACCTGATTGTACACTTCAGGTGAAACTGTCAAAATCTTCAAAATGAGCAAAAGCACAATGAAATTAATGCTGGAATCATCTTCAAGTTGCTAAAATACACTAATGACAGCAAAAAGTTTGAGTCTACAATATTTAGTTAAGGTGTGAGAGCCAAAATGAACTTTGTATTGCTTTAAAATTCATTTTCAGCCCGATTGTACACTTCAGGTGAAACTGTCAAAATCTTCAAAATGAGCAAAAGCACAATGAAATTAATGCTGGAATCATCTTCAGGTTGCTAAAATACACTAATGACAGCAAAAAGTTTTAGTCTACAACATTTAGTTAAGGTGTGAGAGCCAAAATGAACTTTGTATTGCTGTAAACACTTTTTCAGCACCTGATTGTACACTTCAGGTGAAAATGTCAAAATCTTCAAAATGAGCAAAAGCACAATGAAATTAATGCTGGAATCATCTTCAAGTTGCTAAAATACACTAATGACAGCAAAAAGTTTGTGTCTACAACATTTAGTTAAGGTGTGAGAGCCAAAATGAACTTTTTATTGCTGTAAACGCGTTTTCAGCACCTGAATGTACACTTCAGGTGAAACTGTCAAAATCTTCAAAATGAGCAAAAGCACAATGAAATTAATGCTGGAATCATCTTCAAGTTGCTAAAATACACTAATGACAGCAAAAGGTTTGAGTCTACAACATTTAGTTAAGGTGTGAGAGCAAAAATTAACTTTGTATTGCTTTAAATGCATTTTCAGCCCGATAGTACACTTCAGGTGAAACTGTCAAAATTTTCAAAATGAGCAAAAGCACAATGAAATGAATGCTGGAATCATCTTCAAGTTGCTAAAATACACTAATGAAAGCAAAAAGTTTGAGTCTACAACATTTAGTTAAGGTGTGAGAGCCTAAATGAACTTTTCATTGCTTTAAACGCGTTTTCAGCCCTTGATTGTACAATTCAGGTGAAACTGTCAAAATCTTCAAAATGAGCAAAAGCACAATGAAATTAATGCTGGAATCATCTTCAAGTTGCTAAAATACACTAATGACAGCAACAAGTTTGAGTCTACAACATTTAGTTAAGGTGTGAGATTCTAAATTAACTTTGTATTGCTGTAAACGCGTTTTCAGCCCCTGATTGTACACTTCAGGTGAAACTGTCAAAATCATCAAAATGAGCAAAAGCACAATGAAATTAATGCTGGAATCATCTTCAAGTTGCTAAAATACACTAATGACAGCAAAAAGTTTGAGTCTACAACATTTAGTTAAGGTGTGAGAGCCAAAATTAACTTTGTATTGCTTTAAAATTCATTTTCAGCCCGATTGTACACTTCAGGTGAAACTGTCAAAATCTTCAAAATGAGCAAAAGCACAATGAAATGAACGCTGGAATCATCTTCAAGTTGCTAAAATACACTAATGACAGCAAAAGGTTTGAGTCTACAACATTTAGTTAAGGTGTGAGAGCCTAAATGAACTTTTCATTGCTTTAAACGCATTTTCAGCCCTTGATTGTACAATTCAGGTGAAACTGTCAAAATCTTCAAAATGAGCAAAAGCACAATGAAATTAATGCTGGAATCATCTTCAAGTTGCTAAAATACACTAATGACAGCAACAAGTTTGAGTCTACAACATTTAGTTAAGGTGTGAGAGCCTAAATTAACTTTTTATGGCTTTAAATGCATTTTCAGCACCTGATTGTACACTTCAGGTGAAACTGTCAAAATCTTCAAAATGAGCAAAAGCACAATGAAATTAATGCTGGAATCATCTTCAAGTTGCTAAAATACACTAATGACAGCAAAAAGTTTGAGTCTACAATATTTAGTTAAGGTGTGAGAGCCAAAATGAACTTTGTATTGCTTTAAAATTCATTTTCAGCCCGATTGTACACTTCAGGTGAAACTGTCAAAATCTTCAAAATGAGCAAAAGCACAATGAAATTAATGTTGGAATCATCTTCAAGTTGCTAAAATACACTAATGACAGCAAAAAGTTTGAGTCTACAACATTTAGTTGAGGTGTGAGAGCCTAAATGAACTTTGTATTGCTTTAAATGCATTTTCAGCCCGATTGTACACTTCAGGTAAAACTGTCAAAATCTTCAAAATGAGCAAAAGCACAATGAAATTAATGCTGGAATCATCTTCAAGTTGCTAAAATACACTAATGACAGCAACAAGTTTGAGTCTACAACATTTAGTTAAGGTGTGAGAGCCTAAATGAACTTTGTATTGCTTTAAATGCATTTTCAGCCCGATTGTACACTTCAGGTAAAACTGTCAAAATCTTCAAAATGAGCAAAAGCACAATGAAATTAATGCTGGATTCATCTTCAAGTTGCTAAAATACACAAATGACAGCAAAAAGTTTGTGTCTACAACATTTAGTTAAGGTGTGAGAGCCAAAATGAACTTTTTATTGCTGTAAACGCGTTTTCAGCACCTGAATGTACACTTCAGGTGAAACTGTCAAAATCTTCAAAATGAGCAAAAGCACAATGAAATTAATGCTGGAATCATCTTCAAGTTGCTAAAATACACTAATGACAGCAAAAGGTTTGAGTCTACAACATTTAGTTAAGGTGTGAGAGCAAAAATTAACTTTGTATTGCTTTAAATGCATTTTCAGCCCGATAGTACACTTCAGGTGAAACTGTCAAAATCTTCAAAATGAGCAAAAGTACAATGAAATTAATGCTGGAATCATCTTCAGGTTGCTAAAATACACTAATGACAGCAAAAAGTTTGAGTCTACAACATTTAGTTAAGGTGTGAGAGCCAAAATGAACTTTGTATTGCTGTAAACACGTTTTCAGCACCTGATTGTACACTTCAGGTGAAATAGTCAAAATCTTCAAAATGAGCAAAAGCACAATGAAATTAATGCTGGAAACATCTTCAAGTTGCTAAAATACACTAATGACAGCAACAAGTTTGAGTCTACAACATTTAGTTAAGGTGTGAGAGCCTAAATGAACTTTGTATTGCTTTAAATGCATTTTCAGCCCGATTGTACACTTCAGGTAAAACTGTCAAAATCTTCAAAATGAGCAAAAGCACAATGAAATTAATGCTGGAATCATCTTCAAGTTGCTAAAATACACTAATGACAGCAAAAAGTTTGAGTCTACAACATTTAGTTAAGGTGTGAGAGCCTAAATGAACTTTTCATTGCTTTAAACGCGTTTTCAGCCCGATTGTACACTTCAGGTAAAACTGTCAAAATCTTCAAAATGAGCAAAAGCACAATGAAATTAATGCTGGAATCATCTTCAAGTTGCTAAAATACACTAATGACAGCAAAAAGTTTGTGTCTACAACATTTAGTTAAGGTGTGAGAGCCAAAATGAACTTTTTATTGCTGTAAACGCGTTTTCAGCACCTGAATGTACACTTCAGGTGAAACTGTCATAATCTTCAAAATGAGCAAAAGCACAATGAAATTAATGCTGGAATCATCTTCAAGTTGCTAAAATACACTAATGACAGCAACAAGTTTGAGTCTACAACATTTAGTTAAGGTGTGAGATTCTAAATTAACTTTGTATTGCTGTAAACGCGTTTTCAGCCCCTGATTGTACACTTCAGGTGAAACTGTCAAAATCTTCAAAATGAGCAAAAGCACAATGAAATGAATGCTGGAATCATCTTCAAGTTGCTAAAATACACTAATGAAAGCAAAAAGTTTGAGTCTACAACATTTAGTTAAGGTGTGAGAGCCTAAATGAACTTTTCATTGCTTTAAACGCGTTTTCAGCCCTTGATTGTACAATTCAGGTGAAACTGTCAAAATCTTCAAAATGAGCAAAAGCACAATGAAATTAATGCTGGAATCATCTTCAAGTTGCTAAAATACACTAATGACAGCAACAAGTTTGAGTCTACAACATTTAGTTAAGGTGTGAGATTCTAAATTAACTTTGTATTGCTGTAAACGCGTTTTCAGCCCCTGATTGTACACTTCAGGTGAAACTGTCAAAATCATCAAAATTAGCAAAAGCACAATGAAATTAATGCTGGAATCATCTTCAAGTTGCTAAAATACACTAATGACAGCAAAAAGTTTGAGTCTACAACATTTAGTTAAGGTGTGAGAGCCAAAATTAACTTTGTATTGCTTTAAAATTCATTTTCAGCCCGATTGTACACTTCAGGTGAAACTGTCAAAATCTTCAAAATGAGCAAAAGCACAATGAAATGAACGCTGGAATCATCTTCAAGTTGCTAAAATACACTAATGACAGCAAAAGGTTTGAGTCTACAACATTTAGTTAAGGTGTGAGAGCCTAAATGAAATTTTCATTGCTTTAAACGCGTTTTCAGCCCGATTGTACACTTCAGGTAAAACTGTCAAAATCTTCAAAATGAGCAAAAGCACAATGAAATAAATGCTGGAATCATCTTCAAGTTGCTAAAATACACTAATGACAGCAAAAAGTTTGTGTCTACAACATTTAGTTAAGGTGTGAGAGCCAAAATGAAGTTTTTATTGCTGTAAACGCGTTTTCAGCACCTGAATGTACACTTCAGGTGAAACTGTCAAAATCTTCAAAATGAGCAAAAGCACAATGAAATTAATGCTGGAATCATCTTCAAGTTGCTAAAATACACTAATGACAGCAAAAAGTTTGAGTCTACAACATTTAGTTAAGGTGTGAGAGCCAAAATGAACTTTGTATTGCTTTAAATGCATTATCAGGCCGATTGTACACTTCAGGTGAAACTGTCAAAATCTTCAAAATGAGCAAAAGCACAATGAAATGAATGCTGGAATCATCTTCAAGTTGCTAAAATACACTAATGACAGCAAAAAGTTTGAGTATACAACATTTAGTAAAGGTGTGAGAGCCTAAATGAACTTTTCATTGCTTTAAACGCGTTTTCAGCCCTTGATTGTACAATTCAGGTGAAACTGTCAAAATCTTCAAAATGAGCAAAAGCACAATGAAATTAATGCTGGAATCATCTTCAAGTTGCTAAAATACACTAATGACAGCAACAAGTTTGAGTCTACAACATTTAGTTAAGGTGTGAGAGCCTAAATTAACTTTTTATGGCTTTAAATGCATTTTCAGCACCTGATTGTACACTTCAGGTGAAACTGTCAAAATCTTCAAAATGAGCAAAAGCACAATGAAATTAATGCTGGAATCATCTTCAAGTTGCTAAAATACACTAATGACAGCAAAAAGTTTGAGTCTACAATATTTAGTTAAGGTGTGAGAGCCAAAATGAACTTTGTATTGCTTTAAAATTCATTTTCAGCCCGATTGTACACTTCAGGTGAAACTGTCAAAATCTTCAAAATGAGCAAAAGCACAATGAAATTAATGCTGGAATCATCTTCAGGTTGCTAAAATACACTAATGACAGCAAAAAGTTTTAGTCTACAACATTTAGTTAAGGTGTGAGAGCCAAAATGAACTTTGTATTGCTGTAAACACTTTTTCAGCACCTGATTGTACACTTCAGGTGAAAATGTCAAAATCTTCAAAATGAGCAAAAGCACAATGAAATTAATGCTGGAATCATCTTCAAGTTGCTAAAATACACTAATGACAGCAAAAAGTTTGTGTCTACAACATTTAGTTAAGGTGTGAGAGCCAAAATGAACTTTTTATTGCTGTAAACGCGTTTTCAGCACCTGAATGTACACTTCAGGTGAAACTGTCAAAATCTTCAAAATGAGCAAAAGCACAATGAAATTAATGCTGGAATCATCTTCAAGTTGCTAAAATACACTAATGACAGCAAAAGGTTTGAGTCTACAACATTTAGTTAAGGTGTGAGAGCAAAAATTAACTTTGTATTGCTTTAAATGCATTTTCAGCCCGATAGTACACTTCAGGTGAAACTGTCAAAATCTTCAAAATGAGCAAAAGCACAATGAAATGAATGCTGGAATCATCTTCAAGTTGCTAAAATACACTAATGAAAGCAAAAAGTTTGAGTCTACAACATTTAGTTAAGGTGTGAGAGCCTAAATGAACTTTTCATTGCTTTAAACGCGTTTTCAGCCCTTGATTGTACAATTCAGGTGAAACTGTCAAAATCTTCAAAATGAGCAAAAGCACAATGAAATTAATGCTGGAATCATCTTCAAGTTGCTAAAATACACTAATGACAGCAACAAGTTTGAGTCTACAACATTTAGTTAAGGTGTGAGATTCTAAATTAACTTTGTATTGCTGTAAACGCGTTTTCAGCCCCTGATTGTACACTTCAGGTGAAACTGTCAAAATCATCAAAATGAGCAAAAGCACAATGAAATTAATGCTGGAATCATCTTCAAGTTGCTAAAATACACTAATGACAGCAAAAAGTTTGAGTCTACAACATTTAGTTAAGGTGTGAGAGCCAAAATTAACTTTGTATTGCTTTAAAATTCATTTTCAGCCCGATTGTACACTTCAGGTGAAACTGTCAAAATCTTCAAAATGAGCAAAAGCACAATGAAATGAACGCTGGAATCATCTTCAAGTTGCTAAAATACACTAATGACAGCAAAAGGTTTGAGTCTACAACATTTAGTTAAGGTGTGAGAGCCTAAATGAAATTTTCATTGCTTTAAACGCGTTTTCAGCCCGATTGTACACTTCAGGTAAAACTGTCAAAATCTTCAAAATGAGCAAAAGCACAATGAAATAAATGCTGGAATCATCTTCAAGTTGCTAAAATACACTAATGACAGCAAAAAGTTTGTGTCTACAACATTTAGTTAAGGTGTGAGAGCCAAAATGAAGTTTTTATTGCTGTAAACGCGTTTTCAGCACCTGAATGTACACTTCAGGTGAAACTGTCAAAATCTTCAAAATGAGCAAAAGCACAATGAAATTAATGCTGGAATCATCTTCAAGTTGCTAAAATACACTAATGACAGCAAAAAGTTTGAGTCTACAACATTTAGTTAAGGTGTGAGAGCCAAAATGAACTTTGTATTGCTTTAAATGCATTATCAGGCCGATTGTACACTTCAGGTGAAACTGTCAAAATCTTCAAAATGAGCAAAAGCACAATGAAATGAATGCTGGAATCATCTTCAAGTTGCTAAAATACACTAATGACAGCAAAAAGTTTGAGTATACAACATTTAGTAAAGGTGTGAGAGCCTAAATGAACTTTTCATTGCTTTAAACGCGTTTTCAGCCCTTGATTGTACAATTCAGGTGAAACTGTCAAAATCTTCAAAATGAGCAAAAGCACAATGAAATTAATGCTGGAATCATCTTCAAGTTGCTAAAATACACTAATGACAGCAACAAGTTTGAGTCTACAACATTTAGTTAAGGTGTGAGAGCCTAAATTAACTTTTTATGGCTTTAAATGCATTTTCAGCACCTGATTGTACACTTCAGGTGAAACTGTCAAAATCTTCAAAATGAGCAAAAGCACAATGAAATTAATGCTGGAATCATCTTCAAGTTGCTAAAATACACTAATGACAGCAAAAAGTTTGAGTCTACAATATTTAGTTAAGGTGTGAGAGCCAAAATGAACTTTGTATTGCTTTAAAATTCATTTTCAGCCCGATTGTACACTTCAGGTGAAACTGTCAAAATCTTCAAAATGAGCAAAAGCACAATGAAATTAATGTTGGAATCATCTTCAAGTTGCTAAAATACACTAATGACAGCAAAAAGTTTGAGTCTACAACATTTAGTTGAGGTGTGAGAGCCTAAATGAACTTTGTATTGCTTTAAATGCATTTTCAGCCCGATTGTACACTTCAGGTAAAACTGTCAAAATCTTCAAAATGAGCAAAAGCACAATGAAATTAATGCTGGAATCATCTTCAAGTTGCTAAAATACACTAATGACAGCAAAAAGTTTTAGTCTACAACATTTAGTTAAGGTGTGAGAGCCTAAATGAACTTTTCATTGCTTTAAACGCGTTTTCAGCCCGATTGTACACTTCAGGTAAAACTGTCAAAATCTTCAAAATGAGCAAAAGCACAATGAAATTAATGCTGGAATCATCTTCAAGTTGCTAAAATACACTAATGACAGCAAAAAGTTTGTGTCTACAACATTTAGTTAAGGTGTGAGAGCCAAAATGAACTTTTTATTGCTGTAAACGCGTTTTCAGCACCTGATTGTACACTTCAGGTGAAATAGTCAAAATCTTCAAAATGAGCAAAAGCACAATGAAATTAATGCTGGAAACATCTTCAAGTTGCTAAAATACACTAATGACAGCAACAAGTTTGAGTCTACAACATTTAGTTAAGGTGTGAGAGCCTAAATGAACTTTGTATTGCTTTAAATGCATTTTCAGCCCGATTGTACACTTCAGGTAAAACTGTCAAAATCTTCAAAATGAGCAAAAGCACAATGAAATTAATGCTGGAATCATCTTCAAGTTGCTAAAATACACTAATGACAGCAAAAGGTTTGAGTCTACAACATTTAGTTAAGGTGTGAGAGCAAAAATTAACTTTGTATTGCTTTAAATGCATTTTCAGCCCGATAGTACACTTCAGGTGAAACTGTCAAAATCTTCAAAATGAGCAAAAGCACAATGAAATTAATGCTGGAATCATCTTCAGGTTGCTAAAATACACTAATGACAGCAAAAAGTTTGAGTCTACAACATTTAGTTAAGGTGTGAGAGCCTAAATGAACTTTTCATTGCTTTAAACGCGTTTTCAGCCCTTGATTGTACAATTCAGGTGAAACTGTCAAAATCTTCAAAATGAGCAAAAGCACAATGAAATTAATGCTGGAATCATCTTCAAGTTGCTAAAATACACTAATGACAGCAACAAGTTTGAGTCTACAACATTTAGTTAAGGTGTGAGAGCCTAAATGAACTTTGTATTGCTTTAAATGCATTTTCAGCCCGATTGTACACTTCAGGTAAAACTGTCAAAATCTTCAAAATGAGCAAAAGCACAATGAAATTAATGCTGGAATCATCTTCAAGTTGCTAAAATACACTAATGACAGCAAAAAGATTGTGTCTACAACATTTAGTTAAGGTGTGAGAGCCAAAAGGAACTTTTTATTGCTGTAAACGCGTTTTCAGCACCTGAATGTACAATTCAGGTGAAACTGTCAAAATCTTCAAAATGAGCAAAAGCACAATGAAATTAATGCTGGAATCATCTTCAAGTTGCTAAAATACACTAATGACAGCAAAAAGTTTGAGTCTACAACATTTAGTTAAGGTGTGAGAGCCTAAATGAACTTTTCATTGCTTTAAACGCGTTTTCAGCCCGATTGTACACTTCAGGTAAAACTGTCAAAATCTTCAAAATGAGCAAAAGCACAATGAAATTAATGCTGGAATCATCTTCAAGTTGCTAAAATACACTAATGACAGCAAAAAGTTTGTGTCTACAACATTTAGTTAAGGTGTGAGAGCCAAAATGAACTTTTTATTGCTGTAAACGCGTTTTCAGCACCTGATTGTACACTTCAGGTGAAATAGTCAAAATCTTCAAAATGAGCAAAAGCACAATGAAATTAATGCTGGAAACATCTTCAAGTTGCTAAAATACACTAATGACAGCAACAAGTTTGAGTCTACAACATTTAGTTAAGGTGTGAGAGCCTAAATGAACTTTGTATTGCTTTAAATGCATTTTCAGCCCGATTGTACACTTCAGGTAAAACTGTCAAAATCTTCAAAATGAGCAAAAGCACAATGAAATTAATGCTGGAATCATCTTCAAGTTGCTAAAATACACTAATGACAGCAAAAGGTTTGAGTCTACAACATTTAGTTAAGGTGTGAGAGCAAAAATTAACTTTGTATTGCTTTAAATGCATTTTCAGCCCGATAGTACACTTCAGGTGAAACTGTCAAAATCTTCAAAATGAGCAAAAGTACAATGAAATTAATGCTGGAATCATCTTCAGGTTGCTAAAATACACTAATGACAGCAAAAAGTTTTAGTCTACAACATTTAGTTAAGGTGTGAGAGACAAAATGAACTTTGTATTGCTGTAAACACGTTTTCAGCACCTGATTGTACACTTCAGGTGAAATAGTCAAAATCTTCAAAATGAGCAAAAGCACAATGAAATTAATGCTGGAAACATCTTCAAGTTGCTAAAATACACTAATGACAGCAACAAGTTTGAGTCTACAACATTTAGTTAAGGTGTGAGAGCCTAAATGAACTTTGTATTGCTTTAAATGCATTTTCAGCCCGATTGTACACTTCAGGTAAAACTGTCAAAATCTTCAAAATGAGCAAAAGCACAATGAAATTAATGCTGGAATCATCTTCAAGTTGCTAAAATACACTAATGACAGCAAAAAGTTTGAGTCTACAACATTTAGTTAAGGTGTGAGAGCCTAAATGAACTTTTCATTGCTTTAAACGCGTTTTCAGCCCGATTGTACACTTCAGGTAAAACTGTCAAAATCTTCAAAATGAGCAAAAGCACAATGAAATTAATGCTGGAATCATCTTCAAGTTGCTAAAATACACTAATGACAGCAAAAAGTTTGTGTCTACAACATTTAGTTAAGGTGTGAGAGCCAAAATGAACTTTTTATTGCTGTAAACGCGTTTTCAGCACCTGAATGTACACTTCAGGTGAAACTGTCAAAATCTTCAAAATGAGCAAAAGCACAATGAAATTAATGCTGGAATCATCTTCAAGTTGCTAAAATACACTAATGACAGCAACAAGTTTGAGTCTACAACATTTAGTTAAGGTGTGAGATTCTAAATTAACTTTGTATTGCTGTAAACGCGTTTTCAGCCCCTGATTGTACACTTCAGGTGAAACTGTCAAAATCTTCAAAATGAGCAAAAGCACAATGAAATGAATGCTGGAATCATCTTCAAGTTGCTAAAATACACTAATGAAAGCAAAAAGTTTGAGTCTACAACATTTAGTTAAGGTGTGAGAGCCTAAATGAACTTTTCATTGCTTTAAACGCGTTTTCAGCCCTTGATTGTACAATTCAGGTGAAACTGTCAAAATCTTCAAAATGAGCAAAAGCACAATGAAATTAATGCTGGAATCATCTTCAAGTTGCTAAAATACACTAATGACAGCAACAAGTTTGAGTCTACAACATTTAGTTAAGGTGTGAGATTCTAAATTAACTTTGTATTGCTGTAAACGCGTTTTCAGCCCCTGATTGTACACTTCAGGTGAAACTGTCAAAATCATCAAAATGAGCAAAAGCACAATGAAATTAATGCTGAAATCATCTTCAAGTTGCTAAAATACACTAATGACAGCAAAAAGTTTGAGTCTACAACATTTAGTTAAGGTGTGAGAGCCAAAATTAACTTTGTATTGCTTTAAAATTCATTTTCAGCCCGATTGTACACTTCAGGTGAAACTGTCAAAATCTTCAAAATGAGCAAAAGCACAATGAAATGAACGCTGGAATCATCTTCAAGTTGCTAAAATACACTAATGACAGCAAAAGGTTTGAGTCTACAACATTTAGTTAAGGTGTGAGAGCCTAAATGAAATTTTCATTGCTTTAAACGCGTTTTCAGCCCGATTGTACACTTCAGGTAAAACTGTCAAAATCTTCAAAATGAGCAAAAGCACAATGAAATAAATGCTGGAATCATCTTCAAGTTGCTAAAATACACTAATGACAGCAAAAAGTTTGTGTCTACAACATTTAGTTAAGGTGTGAGAGCCAAAATGAAGTTTTTATTGCTGTAAACGCGTTTTCAGCACCTGAATGTACACTTCAGGTGAAACTGTCAAAATCTTCAAAATGAGCAAAAGCACAATGAAATTAATGCTGGAATCATCTTCAAGTTGCTAAAATACACTAATGACAGCAAAAAGTTTGAGTCTACAACATTTAGTTAAGGTGTGAGAGCCAAAATGAACTTTGTATTGCTTTAAATGCATTATCAGGCCGATTGTACACTTCAGGTGAAACTGTCAAAATCTTCAAAATGAGCAAAAGCACAATGAAATGAATGCTGGAATCATCTTCAAGTTGCTAAAATACACTAATGACAGCAAAAAGTTTGAGTATACAACATTTAGTAAAGGTGTGAGAGCCTAAATGAACTTTTCATTGCTTTAAACGCGTTTTCAGCCCTTGATTGTACAATTCAGGTGAAACTGTCAAAATCTTCAAAATGAGCAAAAGCACAATGAAATTAATGCTGGAATCATCTTCAAGTTGCTAAAATACACTAATGACAGCAACAAGTTTGAGTCTACAACATTTAGTTAAGGTGTGAGAGCCTAAATTAACTTTTTATGGCTTTAAATGCATTTTCAGCACCTGATTGTACACTTCAGGTGAAACTGTCAAAATCTTCAAAATGAGCAAAAGCACAATGAAATTAATGCTGGAATCATCTTCAAGTTGCTAAAATACACTAATGACAGCAAAAAGTTTGAGTCTACAATATTTAGTTAAGGTGTGAGAGCCAAAATGAACTTTGTATTGCTTTAAAATTCATTTTCAGCCCGATTGTACACTTCAGGTGAAACTGTCAAAATCTTCAAAATGAGCAAAAGCACAATGAAATTAATGCTGGAATCATCTTCAGGTTGCTAAAATACACTAATGACAGCAAAAAGTTTTAGTCTACAACATTTAGTTAAGGTGTGAGAGCCAAAATGAACTTTGTATTGCTGTAAACACTTTTTCAGCACCTGATTGTACACTTCAGGTGAAAATGTCAAAATCTTCAAAATGAGCAAAAGCACAATGAAATTAATGCTGGAATCATCTTCAAGTTGCTAAAATACACTAATGACAGCAAAAAGTTTGTGTCTACAACATTTAGTTAAGGTGTGAGAGCCAAAATGAACTTTTTATTGCTGTAAACGCGTTTTCAGCACCTGAATGTACACTTCAGGTGAAACTGTCAAAATCTTCAAAATGAGCAAAAGCACAATGAAATTAATGCTGGAATCATCTTCAAGTTGCTAAAATACACTAATGACAGCAAAAGGTTTGAGTCTACAACATTTAGTTAAGGTGTGAGAGCAAAAATTAACTTTGTATTGCTTTAAATGCATTTTCAGCCCGATAGTACACTTCAGGTGAAACTGTCAAAATCTTCAAAATGAGCAAAAGCACAATGAAATGAATGCTGGAATCATCTTCAAGTTGCTAAAATACACTAATGAAAGCAAAAAGTTTGAGTCTACAACATTTAGTTAAGGTGTGAGAGCCTAAATGAACTTTTCATTGCTTTAAACGCGTTTTCAGCCCTTGATTGTACAATTCAGGTGAAACTGTCAAAATCTTCAAAATGAGCAAAAGCACAATGAAATTAATGCTGGAATCATCTTCAAGTTGCTAAAATACACTAATGACAGCAACAAGTTTGAGTCTACAACATTTAGTTAAGGTGTGAGATTCTAAATTAACTTTGTATTGCTGTAAACGCGTTTTCAGCCCCTGATTGTACACTTCAGGTGAAACTGTCAAAATCATCAAAATGAGCAAAAGCACAATGAAATTAATGCTGGAATCATCTTCAAGTTGCTAAAATACACTAATGACAGCAAAAAGTTTGAGTCTACAACATTTAGTTAAGGTGTGAGAGCCAAAATTAACTTTGTATTGCTTTAAAATTCATTTTCAGCCCGATTGTACACTTCAGGTGAAACTGTCAAAATCTTCAAAATGAGCAAAAGCACAATGAAATGAACGCTGGAATCATCTTCAAGTTGCTAAAATACACTAATGACAGCAAAAGGTTTGAGTCTACAACATTTAGTTAAGGTGTGAGAGCCTAAATGAACTTTTCATTGCTTTAAACGCATTTTCAGCCCTTGATTGTACAATTCAGGTGAAACTGTCAAAATCTTCAAAATGAGCAAAAGCACAATGAAATTAATGCTGGAATCATCTTCAAGTTGCTAAAATACACTAATGACAGCAACAAGTTTGAGTCTACAACATTTAGTTAAGGTGTGAGAGCCTAAATTAACTTTTTATGGCTTTAAATGCATTTTCAGCACCTGATTGTACACTTCAGGTGAAACTGTCAAAATCTTCAAAATGAGCAAAAGCACAATGAAATTAATGCTGGAATCATCTTCAAGTTGCTAAAATACACTAATGACAGCAAAAAGTTTGAGTCTACAATATTTAGTTAAGGTGTGAGAGCCAAAATGAACTTTGTATTGCTTTAAAATTCATTTTCAGCCCGATTGTACACTTCAGGTGAAACTGTCAAAATCTTCAAAATGAGCAAAAGCACAATGAAATTAATGTTGGAATCATCTTCAAGTTGCTAAAATACACTAATGACAGCAAAAAGTTTGAGTCTACAACATTTAGTTGAGGTGTGAGAGCCTAAATGAACTTTGTATTGCTTTAAATGCATTTTCAGCCCGATTGTACACTTCAGGTAAAACTGTCAAAATCTTCAAAATGAGCAAAAGCACAATGAAATTAATGCTGGAATCATCTTCAAACTGCTAAAATACACTAATGACAGCAACAAGTTTGAGTCTACAACATTTAGTTAAGGTGTGAGAGCCTAAATGAACTTTGTATTGCTTTAAATGCATTTTCAGCCCGATTGTACACTTCAGGTAAAACTGTCAAAATCTTCAAAATGAGCAAAAGCACAATGAAATTAATGCTGGATTCATCTTCAAGTTGCTAAAATACACAAATGACAGCAAAAAGTTTGTGTCTACAACATTTAGTTAAGGTGTGAGAGCCAAAATGAACTTTTTATTGCTGTAAACGCGTTTTCAGCACCTGAATGTACACTTCAGGTGAAACTGTCAAAATCTTCAAAATGAGCAAAAGCACAATGAAATTAATGCTGGAATCATCTTCAAGTTGCTAAAATACACTAATGACAGCAAAAGGTTTGAGTCTACAACATTTAGTTAAGGTGTGAGAGCAAAAATTAACTTTGTATTGCTTTAAATGCATTTTCAGCCCGATAGTACACTTCAGGTGAAACTGTCAAAATCTTCAAAATGAGCAAAAGTACAATGAAATTAATGCTGGAATCATCTTCAGGTTGCTAAAATACACTAATGACAGCAAAAAGTTTTAGTCTACAACATTTAGTTAAGGTGTGAGAGCCAAAATGAACTTTGTATTGCTGTAAACACGTTTTCAGCACCTGATTGTACACTTCAGGTGAAATAGTCAAAATCTTCAAAATGAGCAAAAGCACAATGAAATTAATGCTGGAAACATCTTCAAGTTGCTAAAATACACTAATGACAGCAACAAGTTTGAGTCTACAACATTTAGTTAAGGTGTGAGAGCCTAAATGAACTTTGTATTGCTTTAAATGCATTTTCAGCCCGATTGTACACTTCAGGTAAAACTGTCAAAATCTTCAAAATGAGCAAAAGCACAATGAAATTAATGCTGGAATCATCTTCAAGTTGCTAAAATACACTAATGACAGCAAAAAGTTTGAGTCTACAACATTTAGTTAAGGTGTGAGAGCCTAAATGAACTTTTCATTGCTTTAAACGCGTTTTCAGCCCGATTGTACACTTCAGGTAAAACTGTCAAAATCTTCAAAATGAGCAAAAGCACAATGAAATTAATGCTGGAATCATCTTCAAGTTGCTAAAATACACTAATGACAGCAAAAAGTTTGTGTCTACAACATTTAGTTAAGGTGTGAGAGCCAAAATGAACTTTTTATTGCTGTAAACGCGTTTTCAGCACCTGAATGTACACTTCAGGTGAAACTGTCATAATCTTCAAAATGAGCAAAAGCACAATGAAATTAATGCTGGAATCATCTTCAAGTTGCTAAAATACACTAATGACAGCAACAAGTTTGAGTCTACAACATTTAGTTAAGGTGTGAGATTCTAAATTAACTTTGTATTGCTGTAAACGCGTTTTCAGCCCCTGATTGTACACTTCAGGTGAAACTGTCAAAATCTTCAAAATGAGCAAAAGCACAATGAAATGAATGCTGGAATCATCTTCAAGTTGCTAAAATACACTAATGAAAGCAAAAAGTTTGAGTCTACAACATTTAGTTAAGGTGTGAGAGCCTAAATGAACTTTTCATTGCTTTAAACGCGTTTTCAGCCCTTGATTGTACAATTCAGGTGAAACTGTCAAAATCTTCAAAATGAGCAAAAGCACAATGAAATTAATGCTGGAATCATCTTCAAGTTGCTAAAATACACTAATGACAGCAACAAGTTTGAGTCTACAACATTTAGTTAAGGTGTGAGATTCTAAATTAACTTTGTATTGCTGTAAACGCGTTTTCAGCCCCTGATTGTACACTTCAGGTGAAACTGTCAAAATCATCAAAATTAGCAAAAGCACAATGAAATTAATGCTGGAATCATCTTCAAGTTGCTAAAATACACTAATGACAGCAAAAAGTTTGAGTCTACAACATTTAGTTAAGGTGTGAGAGCCAAAATTAACTTTGTATTGCTTTAAAATTCATTTTCAGCCCGATTGTACACTTCAGGTGAAACTGTCAAAATCTTCAAAATGAGCAAAAGCACAATGAAATGAACGCTGGAATCATCTTCAAGTTGCTAAAATACACTAATGACAGCAAAAGGTTTGAGTCTACAACATTTAGTTAAGGTGTGAGAGCCTAAATGAAATTTTCATTGCTTTAAACGCGTTTTCAGCCCGATTGTACACTTCAGGTAAAACTGTCAAAATCTTCAAAATGAGCAAAAGCACAATGAAATAAATGCTGGAATCATCTTCAAGTTGCTAAAATACACTAATGACAGCAAAAAGTTTGTGTCTACAACATTTAGTTAAGGTGTGAGAGCCAAAATGAAGTTTTTATTGCTGTAAACGCGTTTTCAGCACCTGAATGTACACTTCAGGTGAAACTGTCAAAATCTTCAAAATGAGCAAAAGCACAATGAAATTAATGCTGGAATCATCTTCAAGTTGCTAAAATACACTAATGACAGCAAAAAGTTTGAGTCTACAACATTTAGTTAAGGTGTGAGAGCCAAAATGAACTTTGTATTGCTTTAAATGCATTATCAGGCCGATTGTACACTTCAGGTGAAACTGTCAAAATCTTCAAAATGAGCAAAAGCACAATGAAATGAATGCTGGAATCATCTTCAAGTTGCTAAAATACACTAATGACAGCAAAAAGTTTGAGTATACAACATTTAGTAAAGGTGTGAGAGCCTAAATGAACTTTTCATTGCTTTAAACGCGTTTTCAGCCCTTGATTGTACAATTCAGGTGAAACTGTCAAAATCTTCAAAATGAGCAAAAGCACAATGAAATTAATGCTGGAATCATCTTCAAGTTGCTAAAATACACTAATGACAGCAACAAGTTTGAGTCTACAACATTTAGTTAAGGTGTGAGAGCCTAAATTAACTTTTTATGGCTTTAAATGCATTTTCAGCACCTGATTGTACACTTCAGGTGAAACTGTCAAAATCTTCAAAATGAGCAAAAGCACAATGAAATTAATGCTGGAATCATCTTCAAGTTGCTAAAATACACTAATGACAGCAAAAAGTTTGAGTCTACAATATTTAGTTAAGGTGTGAGAGCCAAAATGAACTTTGTATTGCTTTAAAATTCATTTTCAGCCCGATTGTACACTTCAGGTGAAACTGTCAAAATCTTCAAAATGAGCAAAAGCACAATGAAATTAATGCTGGAATCATCTTCAGGTTGCTAAAATACACTAATGACAGCAAAAAGTTTTAGTCTACAACATTTAGTTAAGGTGTGAGAGCCAAAATGAACTTTGTATTGCTGTAAACACTTTTTCAGCACCTGATTGTACACTTCAGGTGAAAATGTCAAAATCTTCAAAATGAGCAAAAGCACAATGAAATTAATGCTGGAATCATCTTCAAGTTGCTAAAATACACTAATGACAGCAAAAAGTTTGTGTCTACAACATTTAGTTAAGGTGTGAGAGCCAAAATGAACTTTTTATTGCTGTAAACGCGTTTTCAGCACCTGAATGTACACTTCAGGTGAAACTGTCAAAATCTTCAAAATGAGCAAAAGCACAATGAAATTAATGCTGGAATCATCTTCAAGTTGCTAAAATACACTAATGACAGCAAAAGGTTTGAGTCTACAACATTTAGTTAAGGTGTGAGAGCAAAAATTAACTTTGTATTGCTTTAAATGCATTTTCAGCCCGATAGTACACTTCAGGTGAAACTGTCAAAATCTTCAAAATGAGCAAAAGCACAATGAAATGAATGCTGGAATCATCTTCAAGTTGCTAAAATACACTAATGAAAGCAAAAAGTTTGAGTCTACAACATTTAGTTAAGGTGTGAGAGCCTAAATGAACTTTTCATTGCTTTAAACGCGTTTTCAGCCCTTGATTGTACAATTCAGGTGAAACTGTCAAAATCTTCAAAATGAGCAAAAGCACAATGAAATTAATGCTGGAATCATCTTCAAGTTGCTAAAATACACTAATGACAGCAACAAGTTTGAGTCTACAACATTTAGTTAAGGTGTGAGATTCTAAATTAACTTTGTATTGCTGTAAACGCGTTTTCAGCCCCTGATTGTACACTTCAGGTGAAACTGTCAAAATCATCAAAATGAGCAAAAGCACAATGAAATTAATGCTGGAATCATCTTCAAGTTGCTAAAATACACTAATGACAGCAAAAAGTTTGAGTCTACAACATTTAGTTAAGGTGTGAGAGCCAAAATTAACTTTGTATTGCTTTAAAATTCATTTTCAGCCCGATTGTACACTTCAGGTGAAACTGTCAAAATCTTCAAAATGAGCAAAAGCACAATGAAATGAACGCTGGAATCATCTTCAAGTTGCTAAAATACACTAATGACAGCAAAAGGTTTGAGTCTACAACATTTAGTTAAGGTGTGAGAGCCTAAATGAAATTTTCATTGCTTTAAACGCGTTTTCAGCCCGATTGTACACTTCAGGTAAAACTGTCAAAATCTTCAAAATGAGCAAAAGCACAATGAAATAAATGCTGGAATCATCTTCAAGTTGCTAAAATACACTAATGACAGCAAAAAGTTTGTGTCTACAACATTTAGTTAAGGTGTGAGAGCCAAAATGAAGTTTTTATTGCTGTAAACGCGTTTTCAGCACCTGAATGTACACTTCAGGTGAAACTGTCAAAATCTTCAAAATGAGCAAAAGCACAATGAAATTAATGCTGGAATCATCTTCAAGTTGCTAAAATACACTAATGACAGCAAAAAGTTTGAGTCTACAACATTTAGTTAAGGTGTGAGAGCCAAAATGAACTTTGTATTGCTTTAAATGCATTATCAGGCCGATTGTACACTTCAGGTGAAACTGTCAAAATCTTCAAAATGAGCAAAAGCACAATGAAATGAATGCTGGAATCATCTTCAAGTTGCTAAAATACACTAATGACAGCAAAAAGTTTGAGTATACAACATTTAGTAAAGGTGTGAGAGCCTAAATGAACTTTTCATTGCTTTAAACGCGTTTTCAGCCCTTGATTGTACAATTCAGGTGAAACTGTCAAAATCTTCAAAATGAGCAAAAGCACAATGAAATTAATGCTGGAATCATCTTCAAGTTGCTAAAATACACTAATGACAGCAACAAGTTTGAGTCTACAACATTTAGTTAAGGTGTGAGAGCCTAAATTAACTTTTTATGGCTTTAAATGCATTTTCAGCACCTGATTGTACACTTCAGGTGAAACTGTCAAAATCTTCAAAATGAGCAAAAGCACAATGAAATTAATGCTGGAATCATCTTCAAGTTGCTAAAATACACTAATGACAGCAAAAAGTTTGAGTCTACAATATTTAGTTAAGGTGTGAGAGCCAAAATGAACTTTGTATTGCTTTAAAATTCATTTTCAGCCCGATTGTACACTTCAGGTGAAACTGTCAAAATCTTCAAAATGAGCAAAAGCACAATGAAATTAATGTTGGAATCATCTTCAAGTTGCTAAAATACACTAATGACAGCAAAAAGTTTGAGTCTACAACATTTAGTTGAGGTGTGAGAGCCTAAATGAACTTTGTATTGCTTTAAATGCATTTTCAGCCCGATTGTACACTTCAGGTAAAACTGTCAAAATCTTCAAAATGAGCAAAAGCACAATGAAATTAATGCTGGAATCATCTTCAAGTTGCTAAAATACACTAATGACAGCAACAAGTTTGAGTCTACAACATTTAGTTAAGGTGTGAGAGCCTAAATGAACTTTGTATTGCTTTAAATGCATTTTCAGCCCGATTGTACACTTCAGGTAAAACTGTCAAAATCTTCAAAATGAGCAAAAGCACAATGAAATTAATGCTGGATTCATCTTCAAGTTGCTAAAATACACAAATGACAGCAAAAAGTTTGTGTCTACAACATTTAGTTAAGGTGTGAGAGCCAAAATGAACTTTTTATTGCTGTAAACGCGTTTTCAGCACCTGAATGTACACTTCAGGTGAAACTGTCAAAATCTTCAAAATGAGCAAAAGCACAATGAAATTAATGCTGGAATCATCTTCAAGTTGCTAAAATACACTAATGACAGCAAAAGGTTTGAGTCTACAACATTTAGTTAAGGTGTGAGAGCAAAAATTAACTTTGTATTGCTTTAAATGCATTTTCAGCCCGATAGTACACTTCAGGTGAAACTGTCAAAATCTTCAAAATGAGCAAAAGCACAATGAAATTAATGCTGGAATCATCTTCAGGTTGCTAAAATACACTAATGACAGCAAAAAGTTTTAGTCTACAACATTTAGTTAAGGTGTGAGAGCCAAAATGAACTTTGTATTGCTGTAAACACGTTTTCAGCACCTGATTGTACACTTCAGGTGAAATAGTCAAAATCTTCAAAATGAGCAAAAGCACAATGAAATTAATGCTGGAATCATCTTCAAGTTGCTAAAATACACTAATGACAGCAAAAAGTTTGAGTCTACAACATTTAGTTAAGGTGTGAGAGCCAAAATTAACTTTGTATTGCTTTAAAATTCATTTTCAGCCCGATTGTACACTTCAGGTGAAACTGTCAAAATCTTCAAAATGAGGAAAAGCACAATGAAATGAATGCTGGAATCATCTTCAAGTTGCTAAAATACACTAATGAAAGCAAAAAGTTTGAGTCTACAACATTTAGTTAAGGTGTGAGAGCCTAAATGAACTTTTCATTGCTTTAAATGCGTTTTCAGCCCTTGATTGTACAATTCAGGTGAAACTGTCAAAATCTTCAAAATGAGCAAAAGCACAATGAAATTAATGCTGGAATCATCTTCAAGTTGCTAAAATACACTAATAACAGCAACAAGTTTGAGTCTACAACATTTAGTTAAGGTGTGAGAGCAAAAATTAACTTTGTATTGCTTTGAATGCATTTTCAGCCCGATAGTACACTTCAGGTGAAACTGTCAAAATCTTCAAAATGAGCAAAAGCACAATGAAATTAATGCTGGAATCATCTTCAGGTTGCTAAAATACACTAATGACAGCAAAAAGTTTTAGTCTACAACATTTAGTTAAGGTGTGAGAGCCAAAATGAACTTTGTATTGCTGTAAACACGTTTTCAGCACCTGATTGTACACTTCAGGTGAAATAGTCAAAATCTTCAAAATGAGCAAAAGCACAATGAAATTAATGCTGGAAACATCTTCAAGTTGCTAAAATACACTAATGACAGCAACAAGTTTGAGTCTACAACATTTAGTTAAGGTGTGAGAGCCTAAATGAACTTTGTATTGCTTTAAATGCATTTTCAGCCCGATTGTACACTTCAGGTAAAACTGTCAAAATCTTCAAAATGAGCAAAAGCACAATGAAATTAATGCTGGAATCATCTTCAAGTTGCTAAAATACACTAATGACAGCAAAAAGTTTGAGTCTACAACATTTAGTTAAGGTGTGAGAGCCTAAATGAACTTTTCATTGCTTTAAACGCGTTTTCAGCCCGATTGTACACTTCAGGTAAAACTGTCAAAATCTTCAAAATGAGCAAAAGCACAATGAAATTAATGCTGGAATCATCTTCAAGTTGCTAAAATACACTAATGACAGCAAAAAGTTTGTGTCTACAACATTTAGTTAAGGTGTGAGAGCCAAAATGAACTTTTTATTGCTGTAAACGCGTTTTCAGCACCTGAATGTACACTTCAGGTGAAACTGTCAAAATCTTCAAAATGAGCAAAAGCACAATGAAATTAATGCTGGAATCATCTTCAAGTTGCTAAAATACACTAATGACAGCAAAAGGTTTGAGTCTACAACATTTAGTTAAGGTGTGAGAGCAAAAATTAACTTTGTATTGCTTTAAATGCATTTTCAGCCCGATAGTACACTTCAGGTGAAACTGTCAAAATCTTCAAAATGAGCAAAAGCACAATGAAATTAATGCTGGAATCATCTTCAGGTTGCTAAAATACACTAATGACAGCAAAAAGTTTTAGTCTACAACATTTAGTTAAGGTGTGAGAGCCAAAATGAACTTTGTATTGCTGTAAACACGTTTTCAGCACCTGATTGTACACTTCAGGTGAAATAGTCAAAATCTTCAAAATGAGCAAAAGCACAATGAAATTAATGCTGGAATCATCTTCAAGTTGCTAAAATACACTAATGACAGCAAAAAGTTTGAGTCTACAACATTTAGTTAAGGTGTGAGAGCCAAAATTAACTTTGTATTGCTTTAAAATTCATTTTCAGCCCGATTGTACACTTCAGGTGAAACTGTCAAAATCTTCAAAATGAGCAAAAGCACAATGAAATGAATGCTGGAATCATCTTCAAGTTGCTAAAATACACTAATGAAAGCAAAAAGTTTGAGTCTACAACATTTAGTTAAGGTGTGAGAGCCTAAATGAACTTTTCATTGCTTTAAACGCGTTTTCAGCCCTTGATTGTACAATTCAGGTGAAACTGTCAAAATCTTCAAAATGAGCAAAAGCACAATGAAATTAATGCTGGAATCATCTTCAAGTTGCTAAAATACACTAATGACAGCAACAAGTTTGAGTCTACAACATTTAGTTAAGGTGTGAGATTCTAAATTAACTTTGTATTGCTGTAAACGCGTTTTCAGCCCCTGATTGTACACTTCAGGTGAAACTGTCAAAATCATCAAAATGAGCAAAAGCACAATGAAATTAATGCTGGAATCATCTTCAAGTTGCTAAAATACACTAATGACAGCAAAAAGTTTGAGTCTACAACATTTAGTTAAGGTGTGAGAGCCAAAATTAACTTTGTATTGCTTTAAAATTCATTTTCAGCCCGATTGTACACTTCAGGTGAAACTGTCAAAATCTTCAAAATGAGCAAAAGCACAATGAAATGAACGCTGGAATCATCTTCAAGTTGCTAAAATACACTAATGACAGCAAAAGGTTTGAGTCTACAACATTTAGTTAAGGTGTGAGAGCCTAAATGAAATTTTCATTGCTTTAAACGCGTTTTCAGCCCGATTGTACACTTCAGGTAAAACTGTCAAAATCTTCAAAATGAGCAAAAGCACAATGAAATAAATGCTGGAATCATCTTCAAGTTGCTAAAATACACTAATGACAGCAAAAAGTTTGTGTCTACAACATTTAGTTAAGGTGTGAGAGCCAAAATGAAGTTTTTATTGCTGTAAATGCGTTTTCAGCACCTGAATGTACACTTCAGGTGAAACTGTCAAAATCTTCAAAATGAGCAAAAGCACAATGAAATTAATGCTGGAATCATCTTCAAGTTGCTAAAATACACTAATGACAGCAAAAAGTTTGAGTCTACAACATTTAGTTAAGGTGTGAGAGCCAAAATGAACTTTGTATTGCTTTAAATGCATTATCAGGCCGATTGTACACTTCAGGTGAAACTGTCAAAATCTTCAAAATGAGCAAAAGCACAATGAAATGAATGCTGGAATCATCTTCAAGTTGCTAAAATACACTAATGACAGCAAAAAGTTTGAGTATACAACATTTAGTAAAGGTGTGAGAGCCTAAATGAACTTTTCATTGCTTTAAACGCGTTTTCAGCCCTTGATTGTACAATTCAGGTGAAACTGTCAAAATCTTCAAAATGAGCAAAAGCACAATGAAATTAATGCTGGAATCATCTTCAAGTTGCTAAAATACACTAATGACAGCAACAAGTTTGAGTCTACAACATTTAGTTAAGGTGTGAGAGCCTAAATTAACTTTTTATGGCTTTAAATGCATTTTCAGCACCTGATTGTACACTTCAGGTGAAACTGTCAAAATCTTCAAAATGAGCAAAAGCACAATGAAATTAATGCTGGAATCATCTTCAAGTTGCTAAAATACACTAATGACAGCAAAAAGTTTGAGTCTACAATATTTAGTTAAGGTGTGAGAGCCAAAATGAACTTTGTATTGCTTTAAAATTCATTTTCAGCCCGATTGTACACTTCAGGTGAAACTGTCAAAATCTTCAAAATGAGCAAAAGCACAATGAAATTAATGTTGGAATCATCTTCAAGTTGCTAAAATACACTAATGACAGCAAAAAGTTTGAGTCTACAACATTTAGTTGAGGTGTGAGAGCCTAAATGAACTTTGTATTGCTTTAAATGCATTTTCAGCCCGATTGTACACTTCAGGTAAAACTGTCAAAATCTTCAAAATGAGCAAAAGCACAATGAAATTAATGCTGGAATCATCTTCAAGTTGCTAAAATACACTAATGACAGCAACAAGTTTGAGTCTACAACATTTAGTTAAGGTGTGAGAGCCTAAATGAACTTTGTATTGCTTTAAATGCATTTTCAGCCCGATTGTACACTTCAGGTAAAACTGTCAAAATCTTCAAAATGAGCAAAAGCACAATGAAATTAATGCTGGATTCATCTTCAAGTTGCTAAAATACACAAATGACAGCAAAAAGTTTGTGTCTACAACATTTAGTTAAGGTGTGAGAGCCAAAATGAACTTTTTATTGCTGTAAACGCGTTTTCAGCACCTGAATGTACACTTCAGGTGAAACTGTCAAAATCTTCAAAATGAGCAAAAGCACAATGAAATTAATGCTGGAATCATCTTCAAGTTGCTAAAATACACTAATGACAGCAAAAGGTTTGAGTCTACAACATTTAGTTAAGGTGTGAGAGCAAAAATTAACTTTGTATTGCTTTAAATGCATTTTCAGCCCGATAGTACACTTCAGGTGAAACTGTCAAAATCTTCAAAATGAGCAAAAGCACAATGAAATTAATGCTGGAATCATCTTCAGGTTGCTAAAATACACTAATGACAGCAAAAAGTTTTAGTCTACAACATTTAGTTAAGGTGTGAGAGCCAAAATGAACTTTGTATTGCTGTAAACACGTTTTCAGCACCTGATTGTACACTTCAGGTGAAATAGTCAAAATCTTCAAAATGAGCAAAAGCACAATGAAATTAATGCTGGAATCATCTTCAAGTTGCTAAAATACACTAATGACAGCAAAAAGTTTGAGTCTACAACATTTAGTTAAGGTGTGAGAGCCAAAATTAACTTTGTATTGCTTTAAAATTCATTTTCAGCCCGATTGTACACTTCAGGTGAAACTGTCAAAATCTTCAAAATGAGGAAAAGCACAATGAAATGAATGCTGGAATCATCTTCAAGTTGCTAAAATACACTAATGAAAGCAAAAAGTTTGAGTCTACAACATTTAGTTAAGGTGTGAGAGCCTAAATGAACTTTTCATTGCTTTAAACGCGTTTTCAGCCCTTGATTGTACAATTCAGGTGAAACTGTCAAAATCTTCAAAATGAGCAAAAGCACAATGAAATTAATGCTGGAATCATCTTCAAGTTGCTAAAATACACTAATAACAGCAACAAGTTTGAGTCTACAACATTTAGTTAAGGTGTGAGATTCTAAATTAACTTTGTATTGCTGTAAACGCGTTTTCAGCCCCTGATTGTACACTTCAGGTGAAACTGTCAAAATCATCAAAATGAGCAAAAGCACAATGAAATTAATGCTGGAATCATCTTCAAGTTGCTAAAATACACTAATGACAGCAAAAAGTTTGAGTCTACAACATTTAGTTAAGGTGTGAGAGCCAAAATTAACTTTGTATTGCTTTAAAATTCATTTTCAGCCCGATTGTACACTTCAGGTGAAACTGTCAAAATCTTCAAAATGAGCAAAAGCACAATGAAATGAACGCTGGAATCATCTTCAAGTTGATAAAATACACTAATGACAGCAAAAGGTTTGAGTCTACAACATTTAGTTAAGGTGTGAGAGCCTAAATGAAATTTTCATTGCTTTAAACCCTTTTTTAGCCCGATTGTACACTTCAGGTAAAACTGTCAAAATCTTCAAAATGAGCAAAAGCACAATGAAATAAATGCTGGAATCATCTTCAAGTTGCTAAAATACACTAATGACAGCAAAAAGTTTGTGTCTACAACATTTAGTTAAGGTGTGAGAGCCAAAATGAACTTTGTATTGCTTTAAATGCATTATCAGGCCGATTGTACACTTCAGGTGAAACTGTCAAAATCTTCAAAATGAGCAAAAGCACAATGAAATGAATGCTGGAATCATCTTCAAGTTGCTAAAATACACTAATGACAGCAAAAAGTTTGAGTATACAACATTTAGTAAAGGTGTGAGAGCCTAAATGAACTTTTCATTGCTTTAAACGCGTTTTCAGCCCTTGATTGTACAATTCAGGTGAAACTGTCAAAATCTTCAAAATGAGCAAAAGCACAATGAAATTAATGCTGGAATCATCTTCAAGTTGCTAAAATACACTAATGACAGCAACAAGTTTGAGTCTACAACATTTAGTTAAGGTGTGAGAGCCTAAATTAACTTTTTATGGCTTTAAATGCATTTTCAGCACCTGATTGTACACTTCAGGTGAAACTGTCAAAATCTTCAAAATGAGCAAAAGCACAATGAAATTAATGCTGGAATCATCTTCAAGTTGCTAAAATACACTAATGACAGCAAAAAGTTTGAGTCTACAATATTTAGTTAAGGTGTGAGAGCCAAAATGAACTTTGTATTGCTTTAAAATTCATTTTCAGCCCGATTGTACACTTCCGGTGAAACTGTCAAAATCTTCAAAATGAGCAAAAGCACAATGAAATTAATGTTGGAATCATCTTCAAGTTGCTAAAATACACTAATGACAGCAAAAAGTTTGAGTCTACAACATTTAGTTGAGGTGTGAGAGCCTAAATGAACTTTGTATTGCTTTAAATGCATTTTCAGCCCGATTGTACACTTCAGGTAAAACTGTCAAAATCTTCAAAATGAGCAAAAGCACAATGAAATTAATGCTGGAATCATCTTCAAGTTGCTAAAATACACTAATGACAGCAACAAGTTTGAGTCTACAACATTTAGTTAAGGTGTGAGAGCCTA
The DNA here is from genome assembly GCF_054856555.1 of Leptonotus elevatus. Classification (NCBI taxonomy): domain Eukaryota; kingdom Metazoa; phylum Chordata; class Actinopteri; order Syngnathiformes; family Syngnathidae; genus Leptonotus; species Leptonotus elevatus. The sequence goes on along the minus strand of NC_141240.1, from coordinate 1,133,127 downwards.
AATGAACTTTGTATTGCTTTAAATGCATTTTCAGCCCGATTGTACACTTCAGGTAAAACTGTCAAAATCTTCAAAATGAGCAAAAGCACAATGAAATTAATGCTGGAATCATCTTCAAGTTGCTAAAATACACTAATGACAGCAAAAAGTTTGTGTCTACAACATTTAGTTAAGGTGTGAGAGCCAAAAGGAACTTTTTATTGCTGTAAACGCGTTTTCAGCACCTGAATGTACACTTCAGGTGAAACTGTCAAAATCTTCAAAATGAGCAAAAGCACAATGAAATTAATGCTGGAATCATCTTCAAGTTGCTAAAATACACTAATGACAGCAAAAAGTTTGAGTCTACAACATTTAGTTAAGGTTAGAGAGCAAAAATTAACTTTGTATTGCTTTAAATGCATTTTCAGCCCGATAGTACACTTCAGGTGAAACTGTCAAAATCTTCAAAATGAGCAAAAGCACAATGAAATTAATGCTGGAATCATTTTCAAGTTGCTAAAATACACTAATGACAGCAACAAGTTTGAGTCTACAACATTTAGTTAAGGTGTGAGAGCCTAAATGAACTTTGTATTGCTTTAAATGCATTTTCAGCCCGATTGTACACTTCAGGTAAAACTGTCAAAATCTTCAAAATGAGCAAAAGCACAATGAAATTAATGCTGGAATCATCTTCAAGTTGCTAAAATACACTAATGACAGCAAAAAGTTTGTGTCTACAACATTTAGTTAAGGTGTGAGAGCCAAAATGAACTTTTTATTGCTGTAAACGCGTTTTCAGCACCTGAATGTACACTTCAGGTGAAACTGTCAAAATATTCAAAATGAGCAAAAGCACAATGAAATTAATGCTGGAATCATTTTCAAGTTGATAAAATACACTAATGACAGCAAAAGGTTTGAGTCTACAACATTTAGTTAAGGTGTGAGAGCAAAAATTAACTTTGTATTGCTTTAAATGCATTTTCAGCCCGATAGTACACTTCAGGTGAAACTGTCAAAATCTTCAAAATGAGCAAAAACACAATGAAATTAATGCTGGAATCATCTTCAGGTTGCTAAAATACACTAATGACAGCAAAAAGTTTTAGTCTACAACATTTAGTTAAGGTGTGAGAGCCAAAATGAACTTTGTATTGCTGTAAACACGTTTTCAGCACCTGATTGTACACTTCAGGTGAAATAGTCAAAATCTTCAAAATGAGCAAAAGCACAATGAAATTAATGCTGGAATCATCTTCAAGTTGCTAAAATACACTAATGACAGCAAAAAGTTTGAGTCTACAACATTTAGTTAAGGTGTGAGAGCCAAAATTAACTTTGTATTGCTTTAAAATTCATTTTCAGCCCGATTGTACACTTCAGGTGAAACTGTCAAAATCTTCAAAATGAGGAAAAGCACAATGAAATGAATGCTGGAATCATCTTCAAGTTGCTAAAATACACTAATGAAAGCAAAAAGTTTGAGTCTACAACATTTAGTTAAGGTGTGAGAGCCTAAATGAACTTTTCATTGCTTTAAATGCGTTTTCAGCCCTTGATTGTACAATTCAGGTGAAACTGTCAAAATCTTCAAAATGAGCAAAAGCACAATGAAATTAATGCTGGAATCATCTTCAAGTTGCTAAAATACACTAATAACAGCAACAAGTTTGAGTCTACAACATTTAGTTAAGGTGTGAGAGCAAAAATTAACTTTGTATTGCTTTGAATGCATTTTCAGCCCGATAGTACACTTCAGGTGAAACTGTCAAAATCTTCAAAATGAGCAAAAGCACAATGAAATTAATGCTGGAATCATCTTCAGGTTGCTAAAATACACTAATGACAGCAAAAAGTTTTAGTCTACAACATTTAGTTAAGGTGTGAGAGCCAAAATGAACTTTGTATTGCTGTAAACACGTTTTCAGCACCTGATTGTACACTTCAGGTGAAATAGTCAAAATCTTCAAAATGAGCAAAAGCACAATGAAATTAATGCTGGAAACATCTTCAAGTTGCTAAAATACACTAATGACAGCAACAAGTTTGAGTCTACAACATTTAGTTAAGGTGTGAGAGCCTAAATGAACTTTGTATTGCTTTAAATGCATTTTCAGCCCGATTGTACACTTCAGGTAAAACTGTCAAAATCTTCAAAATGAGCAAAAGCACAATGAAATTAATGCTGGAATCATCTTCAAGTTGCTAAAATACACTAATGACAGCAAAAAGTTTGAGTCTACAACATTTAGTTAAGGTGTGAGAGCCTAAATGAACTTTTCATTGCTTTAAACGCGTTTTCAGCCCGATTGTACACTTCAGGTAAAACTGTCAAAATCTTCAAAATGAGCAAAAGCACAATGAAATTAATGCTGGAATCATCTTCAAGTTGCTAAAATACACTAATGACAGCAAAAAGTTTGTGTCTACAACATTTAGTTAAGGTGTGAGAGCCAAAATGAACTTTTTATTGCTGTAAACGCGTTTTCAGCACCTGAATGTACACTTCAGGTGAAACTGTCAAAATCTTCAAAATGAGCAAAAGCACAATGAAATTAATGCTGGAATCATCTTCAAGTTGCTAAAATACACTAATGACAGCAAAAGGTTTGAGTCTACAACATTTAGTTAAGGTGTGAGAGCAAAAATTAACTTTGTATTGCTTTAAATGCATTTTCAGCCCGATAGTACACTTCAGGTGAAACTGTCAAAATCTTCAAAATGAGCAAAAGCACAATGAAATTAATGCTGGAATCATCTTCAGGTTGCTAAAATACACTAATGACAGCAAAAAGTTTTAGTCTACAACATTTAGTTAAGGTGTGAGAGCCAAAATGAACTTTGTATTGCTGTAAACACGTTTTCAGCACCTGATTGTACACTTCAGGTGAAATAGTCAAAATCTTCAAAATGAGCAAAAGCACAATGAAATTAATGCTGGAATCATCTTCAAGTTGCTAAAATACACTAATGACAGCAAAAAGTTTGAGTCTACAACATTTAGTTAAGGTGTGAGAGCCAAAATTAACTTTGTATTGCTTTAAAATTCATTTTCAGCCCGATTGTACACTTCAGGTGAAACTGTCAAAATCTTCAAAATGAGCAAAAGCACAATGAAATGAATGCTGGAATCATCTTCAAGTTGCTAAAATACACTAATGAAAGCAAAAAGTTTGAGTCTACAACATTTAGTTAAGGTGTGAGAGCCTAAATGAACTTTTCATTGCTTTAAACGCGTTTTCAGCCCTTGATTGTACAATTCAGGTGAAACTGTCAAAATCTTCAAAATGAGCAAAAGCACAATGAAATTAATGCTGGAATCATCTTCAAGTTGCTAAAATACACTAATGACAGCAACAAGTTTGAGTCTACAACATTTAGTTAAGGTGTGAGATTCTAAATTAACTTTGTATTGCTGTAAACGCGTTTTCAGCCCCTGATTGTACACTTCAGGTGAAACTGTCAAAATCATCAAAATGAGCAAAAGCACAATGAAATTAATGCTGGAATCATCTTCAAGTTGCTAAAATACACTAATGACAGCAAAAAGTTTGAGTCTACAACATTTAGTTAAGGTGTGAGAGCCAAAATTAACTTTGTATTGCTTTAAAATTCATTTTCAGCCCGATTGTACACTTCAGGTGAAACTGTCAAAATCTTCAAAATGAGCAAAAGCACAATGAAATGAACGCTGGAATCATCTTCAAGTTGCTAAAATACACTAATGACAGCAAAAGGTTTGAGTCTACAACATTTAGTTAAGGTGTGAGAGCCTAAATGAAATTTTCATTGCTTTAAACGCGTTTTCAGCCCGATTGTACACTTCAGGTAAAACTGTCAAAATCTTCAAAATGAGCAAAAGCACAATGAAATAAATGCTGGAATCATCTTCAAGTTGCTAAAATACACTAATGACAGCAAAAAGTTTGTGTCTACAACATTTAGTTAAGGTGTGAGAGCCAAAATGAAGTTTTTATTGCTGTAAATGCGTTTTCAGCACCTGAATGTACACTTCAGGTGAAACTGTCAAAATCTTCAAAATGAGCAAAAGCACAATGAAATTAATGCTGGAATCATCTTCAAGTTGCTAAAATACACTAATGACAGCAAAAAGTTTGAGTCTACAACATTTAGTTAAGGTGTGAGAGCCAAAATGAACTTTGTATTGCTTTAAATGCATTATCAGGCCGATTGTACACTTCAGGTGAAACTGTCAAAATCTTCAAAATGAGCAAAAGCACAATGAAATGAATGCTGGAATCATCTTCAAGTTGCTAAAATACACTAATGACAGCAAAAAGTTTGAGTATACAACATTTAGTAAAGGTGTGAGAGCCTAAATTAACTTTTCATTGCTTTAAACGCGTTTTCAGCCCTTGATTGTACAATTCAGGTGAAACTGTCAAAATCTTCAAAATGAGCAAAAGCACAATGAAATTAATGCTGGAATCATCTTCAAGTTGCTAAAATACACTAATGACAGCAACAAGTTTGAGTCTACAACATTTAGTTAAGGTGTGAGAGCCTAAATTAACTTTTTATGGCTTTAAATGCATTTTCAGCACCTGATTGTACACTTCAGGTGAAACTGTCAAAATCTTCAAAATGAGCAAAAGCACAATGAAATTAATGCTGGAATCATCTTCAAGTTGCTAAAATACACTAATGACAGCAAAAAGTTTGAGTCTACAATATTTAGTTAAGGTGTGAGAGCCAAAATGAACTTTGTATTGCTTTAAAATTCATTTTCAGCCCGATTGTACACTTCAGGTGAAACTGTCAAAATCTTCAAAATGAGCAAAAGCACAATGAAATTAATGTTGGAATCATCTTCAAGTTGCTAAAATACACTAATGACAGCAAAAAGTTTGAGTCTACAACATTTAGTTGAGGTGTGAGAGCCTAAATGAACTTTGTATTGCTTTAAATGCATTTTCAGCCCGATTGTACACTTCAGGTAAAACTGTCAAAATCTTCAAAATGAGCAAAAGCACAATGAAATTAATGCTGGAATCATCTTCAAGTTGCTAAAATACACTAATGACAGCAACAAGTTTGAGTCTACAACATTTAGTTAAGGTGTGAGAGCCTAAATGAACTTTGTATTGCTTTAAATGCATTTTCAGCCCGATTGTACACTTCAGGTAAAACTGTCAAAATCTTCAAAATGAGCAAAAGCACAATGAAATTAATGCTGGATTCATCTTCAAGTTGCTAAAATACACAAATGACAGCAAAAAGTTTGTGTCTACAACATTTAGTTAAGGTGTGAGAGCCAAAATGAACTTTTTATTGCTGTAAACGCGTTTTCAGCACCTGAATGTACACTTCAGGTGAAACTGTCAAAATCTTCAAAATGAGCAAAAGCACAATGAAATTAATGCTGGAATCATCTTCAAGTTGCTAAAATACACTAATGACAGCAAAAGGTTTGAGTCTACAACATTTAGTTAAGGTGTGAGAGCAAAAATTAACTTTGTATTGCTTTAAATGCATTTTCAGCCCGATAGTACACTTCAGGTGAAACTGTCAAAATCTTCAAAATGAGCAAAAGCACAATGAAATTAATGCTGGAATCATCTTCAGGTTGCTAAAATACACTAATGACAGCAAAAAGTTTTAGTCTACAACATTTAGTTAAGGTGTGAGAGCCAAAATGAACTTTGTATTGCTGTAAACACGTTTTCAGCACCTGATTGTACACTTCAGGTGAAATAGTCAAAATCTTCAAAATGAGCAAAAGCACAATGAAATTAATGCTGGAATCATCTTCAAGTTGCTAAAATACACTAATGACAGCAAAAAGTTTGAGTCTACAACATTTAGTTAAGGTGTGAGAGCCAAAATTAACTTTGTATTGCTTTAAAATTCATTTTCAGCCCGATTGTACACTTCAGGTGAAACTGTCAAAATCTTCAAAATGAGGAAAAGCACAATGAAATGAATGCTGGAATCATCTTCAAGTTGCTAAAATACACTAATGAAAGCAAAAAGTTTGAGTCTACAACATTTAGTTAAGGTGTGAGAGCCTAAATGAACTTTTCATTGCTTTAAACGCGTTTTCAGCCCTTGATTGTACAATTCAGGTGAAACTGTCAAAATCTTCAAAATGAGCAAAAGCACAATGAAATTAATGCTGGAATCATCTTCAAGTTGCTAAAATACACTAATAACAGCAACAAGTTTGAGTCTACAACATTTAGTTAAGGTGTGAGATTCTAAATTAACTTTGTATTGCTGTAAACGCGTTTTCAGCCCCTGATTGTACACTTCAGGTGAAACTGTCAAAATCATCAAAATGAGCAAAAGCACAATGAAATTAATGCTGGAATCATCTTCAAGTTGCTAAAATACACTAATGACAGCAAAAAGTTTGAGTCTACAACATTTAGTTAAGGTGTGAGAGCCAAAATTAACTTTGTATTGCTTTAAAATTCATTTTCAGCCCGATTGTACACTTCAGGTGAAACTGTCAAAATCTTCAAAATGAGCAAAAGCACAATGAAATGAACGCTGGAATCATCTTCAAGTTGATAAAATACACTAATGACAGCAAAAGGTTTGAGTCTACAACATTTAGTTAAGGTGTGAGAGCCTAAATGAAATTTTCATTGCTTTAAACCCTTTTTTAGCCCGATTGTACACTTCAGGTAAAACTGTCAAAATCTTCAAAATGAGCAAAAGCACAATGAAATAAATGCTGGAATCATCTTCAAGTTGCTAAAATACACTAATGACAGCAAAAAGTTTGTGTCTACAACATTTAGTTAAGGTGTGAGAGCCAAAATGAACTTTGTATTGCTTTAAATGCATTATCAGGCCGATTGTACACTTCAGGTGAAACTGTCAAAATCTTCAAAATGAGCAAAAGCACAATGAAATGAATGCTGGAATCATCTTCAAGTTGCTAAAATACACTAATGACAGCAAAAAGTTTGAGTATACAACATTTAGTAAAGGTGTGAGAGCCTAAATGAACTTTTCATTGCTTTAAACGCGTTTTCAGCCCTTGATTGTACAATTCAGGTGAAACTGTCAAAATCTTCAAAATGAGCAAAAGCACAATGAAATTAATGCTGGAATCATCTTCAAGTTGCTAAAATACACTAATGACAGCAACAAGTTTGAGTCTACAACATTTAGTTAAGGTGTGAGAGCCTAAATTAACTTTTTATGGCTTTAAATGCATTTTCAGCACCTGATTGTACACTTCAGGTGAAACTGTCAAAATCTTCAAAATGAGCAAAAGCACAATGAAATTAATGCTGGAATCATCTTCAAGTTGCTAAAATACACTAATGACAGCAAAAAGTTTGAGTCTACAATATTTAGTTAAGGTGTGAGAGCCAAAATGAACTTTGTATTGCTTTAAAATTCATTTTCAGCCCGATTGTACACTTCCGGTGAAACTGTCAAAATCTTCAAAATGAGCAAAAGCACAATGAAATTAATGTTGGAATCATCTTCAAGTTGCTAAAATACACTAATGACAGCAAAAAGTTTGAGTCTACAACATTTAGTTGAGGTGTGAGAGCCTAAATGAACTTTGTATTGCTTTAAATGCATTTTCAGCCCGATTGTACACTTCAGGTAAAACTGTCAAAATCTTCAAAATGAGCAAAAGCACAATGAAATTAATGCTGGGATCATCTTCAAGTTGCTAAAATACACTAATGACAGCAACAAGTTTGAGTCTACAACATTTAGTTAAGGTGTGAGAGCCTAAATGAACTTTGTATTGCTTTAAATGCATTTTCAGCCCGATTGTACACTTCAGGTAAAACTGTCAAAATCTTCAAAATGAGCAAAAGCACAATGAAATTAATGCTGGAATCATCTTCAAGTTGCTAAAATACACTAATGACAGCAAAAAGTTTGTGTCTACAACATTTAGTTAAGGTGTGAGAGCCAAAAGGAACTTTTTATTGCTGTAAACGCGTTTTCAGCACCTGAATGTACACTTCAGGTGAAACTGTCAAAATCTTCAAAATGAGCAAAAGCACAATGAAATTAATGCTGGAATCATCTTCAAGTTGCTAAAATACACTAATGACAGCAAAAAGTTTGAGTCTACAACATTTAGTTAAGGTTAGAGAGCAAAAATTAACTTTGTATTGCTTTAAATGCATTTTCAGCCCGATAGTACACTTCAGGTGAAACTGTCAAAATCTTCAAAATGAGCAAAAGCACAATGAAATTAATGCTGGAATCATTTTCAAGTTGCTAAAATACACTAATGACAGCAACAAGTTTGAGTCTACAACATTTAGTTAAGGTGTGAGAGCCTAAATGAACTTTGTATTGCTTTAAATGCATTTTCAGCCCGATTGTACACTTCAGGTAAAACTGTCAAAATCTTCAAAATGAGCAAAAGCACAATGAAATTAATGCTGGAATCATCTTCAAGTTGCTAAAATACACTAATGACAGCAAAAAGTTTGTGTCTACAACATTTAGTTAAGGTGTGAGAGCCAAAATGAACTTTTTATTGCTGTAAACGCGTTTTCAGCACCTGAATGTACACTTCAGGTGAAACTGTCAAAATATTCAAAATGAGCAAAAGCACAATGAAATTAATGCTGGAATCATTTTCAAGTTGATAAAATACACTAATGACAGCAAAAGGTTTGAGTCTACAACATTTAGTTAAGGTGTGAGAGCAAAAATTAACTTTGTATTGCTTTAAATGCATTTTCAGCCCGATAGTACACTTCAGGTGAAACTGTCAAAATCTTCAAAATGAGCAAAAACACAATGAAATTAATGCTGGAATCATCTTCAGGTTGCTAAAATACACTAATGACAGCAAAAAGTTTTAGTCTACAACATTTAGTTAAGGTGTGAGAGCCAAAATGAACTTTGTATTGCTGTAAACACGTTTTCAGCACCTGATTGTACACTTCAGGTGAAAATGTCAAAATCTTCAAAATGAGCAAAAGCACAATGAAATTAATGCTGGAATCATCTTCAAGTTGCTAAAATACACTAATGACAGCAAAAAGTTTGAGTCTACAACATTTAGTTAAGGTGTGAGAGCCTAAATTACATTTTTATGGCTTTAAATGCATTTTCAGCACCTGATTGTACACTTCAGGTGAAACTGTCAAAATCTTCAAAATGAGCAAAAGCACAATGAAATTAATGCTGGAATCATCTTCAAGTTGCTAAAATACACTAATGACAGCAAAAAGTTTGAGTCTACAATATTTAGTTAAGGTGTGAGAGCCAAAATGAACTTTGTATTGCTTTAAAATTCATTTTCAGCCCGATTGTACACTTCAGGTGAAACTGTCAAAATCTTCAAAATGAGCAAAAGCACAATGAAATTAATGCTGGAATCATCTTCAAGTTGCTAAAATACACTAATGACAGCAACAAGTTTGAGTCTACAACATTTAGTTAAGGTGTGAGAGCCTAAATTAACTTTGTATTGCTTTAAATGCATTTTCAGCCCGATTGTACACTTCAGGTAAAACTGTCAAAATCTTCAAAATGAGCAAAAGCACAATGAAATTAATGCTGGAATCATCTTCAAGTTGCTAAAATACACTAATGACAGCAAAAAGTTTGTGTCTACAACATTTAGTTAAGGTGTGAGAGCCAAAAGGAACTTTTTATTGCTGTAAACGCGTTTTCAGCACCTGAATGTACACTTCAGGTGAAACTGTCAAAATCTTCAAAATGAGCAAAAGCACAATGAAATTAATGCTGGAATCATCTTCAAGTTGCTAAAATACACTAATGACAGCAAAAAGTTTGAGTCTACAACATTTAGTTAAGGTGTGAGAGCAAAAATTAACTTTGTATTGCTTTAAATGCATTTTCAGCCCGATAGTACACTTCAGGTGAAACTGTCAAAATCTTCAAAATGAGCAAAAGCACAATGAAATTAATGCTGGAATCATCTTCAAGTTGCTAAAATACACTAATGACAGCAACAAGTTTGAGTCTACAACATTTAGTTAAGGTGTGAGAGCCTAAATGAACGTTGTATTGCTTTAAATGCATTTTCAGCCCGATTGTACACTTCAGGTAAAACTGTCAAAATCTTCAAAATGAGCAAAAGCACAATGAAATTAATGCTGGAATCATCTTCAAGTTGCTAAAATACACTAATGACAGCAAAAAGTTTGTGTCTACAACATTTAGTTAAGGTGTGAGAGCCAAAAGGATTTTTTTATTGCTGTAAACGCGTTTTCAGCACCTGAATGTACACTTCAGGTGAAACTGTCAAAATCTTCAAAATGAGCAAAAGCACAATGAAATTAATGCTGGAATCATCTTCAAGTTGCTAAAATACACTAATGACAGCAAAAAGTTTGAGTCTACAACATTTAGTTAAGGTTAGAGAGCAAAAATTAACTTTGTATTGCTTTAAATGCATTTTCAGCCCGATAGTACACTTCAGGTGAAACTGTCAAAATCTTCAAAATGAGCAAAAGCACAATGAAATTAATGCTGGAATCATTTTCAAGTTGCTAAAATACACTAATGACAGCAACAAGTTTGAGTCTACAACATTTAGTTAAGGTGTGAGAGCCTAAATGAACTTTGTATTGCTTTAAATGCATTTTCAGCCCGATTGTACACTTCAGGTAAAACTGTCAAAATCTTCAAAATGAGCAAAAGCACAATGAAATTAATGCTGGAATCATCTTCAAGTTGCTAAAATACACTAATGACAGCAAAAAGTTTGTGTCTACAACATTTAGTTAAGGTGTGAGAGCCAAAATGAACTTTTTATTGCTGTAAACGCGTTTTCAGCACCTGAATGTACACTTCAGGTGAAACTGTCAAAATCTTCAAAATGAGCAAAAGCACAATGAAATTAATGCTGGAATCATTTTCAAGTTGATAAAATACACTAATGACAGCAAAAGGTTTGAGTCTACAACATTTAGTTAAGGTGTGAGAGCAAAAATTAACTTTGTATTGCTTTAAATGCATTTTCAGCCCGATAGTACACTTCAGGTGAAACTGTCAAAATCTTCAAAATGAGCAAAAACACAATGAAATTAATGCTGGAATCATCTTCAGGTTGCTAAAATACACTAATGACAGCAAAAAGTTTTAGTCTACAACATTTAGTTAAGGTGTGAGAGCCAAAATGAACTTTGTATTGCTGTAAACACGTTTTCAGCACCTGATTGTACACTTCAGGTGAAAATGTCAAAATCTTCAAAATGAGCAAAAGCACAATGAAATTAATGCTGGAATCATCTTCAAGTTGCTAAAATACACTAATGACAGCAAAAAGTTTGAGTCTACAACATTTAGTTAAGGTGTGAGAGCCTAAATTAACTTTTTATGGCTTTAAATGCATTTTCAGCACCTGATTGTACACTTCAGGTGAAACTGTCAAAATCTTCAAAATGAGCAAAAGCACAATGAAATTAATGCTGGAATCATCTTCAAGTTGCTAAAATACACTAATGACAGCAAAAAGTTTGAGTCTACAATATTTAGTTAAGGTGTGAGAGCCAAAATGAACTTTGTATTGCTTTAAAATTCATTTTCAGCCCGATTGTACACTTCAGGTGAAACTGTCAAAATCTTCAAAATGAGCAAAAGCACAATGAAATTAATGCTGGAATCATCTTCAAGTTGCTAAAATACACTAATGACAGCAACAAGTTTGAGTCTACAACATTTAGTTAAGGTGTGAGAGCCTAAATTAACTTTGTATTGCTTTAAATGCATTTTCAGCCCGATTGTACACTTCAGGTAAAACTGTCAAAATCTTCAAAATGAGCAAAAGCACAATGAAATTAATGCTGGAATCATCTTCAAGTTGCTAAAATACACTAATGACAGCAAAAAGTTTGTGTCTACAACATTTAGTTAAGGTGTGAGAGCCAAAAGGAACTTTTTATTGCTGTAAACGCGTTTTCAGCACCTGAATGTACACTTCAGGTGAAACTGTCAAAATCTTCAAAATGAGCAAAAGCACAATGAAATTAATGCTGGAATCATCTTCAAGTTGCTAAAATACACTAATGACAGCAAAAAGTTTGAGTCTACAACATTTAGTTAAGGTGTGAGAGCAAAAATTAACTTTGTATTGCTTTAAATGCATTTTCAGCCCGATAGTACACTTCAGGTGAAACTGTCAAAATCTTCAAAATGAGCAAAAGCACAATGAAATTAATGCTGGAATCATCTTCAAGTTGCTAAAATACACTAATGACAGCAACAAGTTTGAGTCTACAACATTTAGTTAAGGTGTGAGAGCCTAAATGAACTTTGTATTGCTTTAAATGCATTTTCAGCCCGATTGTACACTTCAGGTAAAACTGTCAAAATCTTCAATATGAGCAAAAGCACAATGAAATTAATGCTGGAATCATCTTCAAGTTGCTAAAATACACTAATGACAGCAAAAAGTTTGTGTCTACAACATTTAGTTAAGGTGTGAGAGCCAAAATGAACTTTTTATTGCTGTAAACGCGTTTTCAGCACCTGAATGTACACTTCAGGTGAAACTGTCAAAATCTTCAAAATGAGCAAAAGCACAATGAAATTAATGCTGGAATCATCTTCAAGTTGCTAAAATACACTAATGACAGCAAAAGGTTTGAGTCTACAACATTTAGTTAAGGTGTGAGAGCAAAAATTAACTTTGTATTGCTTTAAATGCATTTTCAGCCCGATAGTACACTTCAGGTGAAACTGTCAAAATCTTCAATATGAGCAAAAGCACAATGAAATTAATGCTGGAATCATCTTCAAGTTGCTAAAATACACTAATGACAGCAAAAAGTTTGTGTCTACAACATTTAGTTAAGGTGTGAGAGCCAAAATGAACTTTTTATTGCTGTAAACGCGTTTTCAGCACCTGAATGTACACTTCAGGTGAAACTGTCAAAATCTTCAAAATGAGCAAAAGCACAATGAAATTAATGCTGGAATCATCTTCAAGTTGCTAAAATACACTAATGACAGCAAAAGGTTTGAGTCTACAACATTTAGTTAAGGTGTGAGAGCAAAAATTAACTTTGTATTGCTTTAAATGCATTTTCAGCCCGATTGTACACTTCAGGTAAAACTGTCAAAATCTTCAAAATGAGCAAAAGCACAATGAAATTAATGCTGGAATCATCTTCAAGTTGCTAAAATACACTAATGACAGCAAAAAGTTTGTGTCTACAACATTTAGTTAAGGTGTGAGAGCCAAAAGGAACTTTTTATTGCTGTAAACGCGTTTTCAGCACCTGAATGTACACTTCAGGTGAAACTGTCAAAATCTTCAAAATGAGCAAAAGCACAATGAAATTAATGCTGGAATCATCTTCAAGTTGCTAAAATACACTAATGACAGCAAAAAGTTTGAGTCTACAACATTTAGTTAAGGTGTGAGAGCAAAAATTAACTTTGTATTGCTTTAAATGCATTTTCAGCCCGATAGTACACTTCAGGTGAAACTGTCAAAATCTTCAAAATGAGCAAAAGCACAATGAAATTAATGCTGGAATCATCTTCAAGTTGCTAAAATACACTAATGACAGCAACAAGTTTGAGTCTACAACATTTAGTTAAGGTGTGAGAGCCTAAATGAACTTTGTATTGCTTTAAATGCATTTTCAGCCCGATTGTACACTTCAGGTAAAACTGTCAAAATCATCAATATGAGCAAAAGCACAATGAAATTAATGCTGGAATCATCTTCAAGTTGCTAAAATACACTAATGACAGCAAAAAGTTTGTGTCTACAACATTTAGTTAAGGTGTGAGAGCCAAAATGAACTTTTTATTGCTGTAAACGCGTTTTCAGCACCTGAATGTACACTTCAGGTGAAACTGTCAAAATCTTCAAAATGAGCAAAAGCACAATGAAATTAATGCTGGAATCATCTTCAAGTTGCTAAAATACACTAATGACAGCAAAAGGTTTGAGTCTACAACATTTAGTTAAGGTGTGAGAGCAAAAATTAACTTTGTATTGCTTTAAATGCATTTTCAGCCCGATAGTACACTTCAGGTGAAACTGTCAAAATCTTCAATATGAGCAAAAGCACAATGAAATTAATGCTGGAATCATCTTCAAGTTGCTAAAATACACTAATGACAGCAAAAAGTTTGTGTCTACAACATTTAGTTAAGGTGTGAGAGCCAAAATGAACTTTTTATTGCTGTAAACGCGTTTTCAGCACCTGAATGTACACTTCAGGTGAAACTGTCAAAATCTTCAAAATGAGCAAAAGCACAATGAAATTAATGCTGGAATCATCTTCAAGTTGCTAAAATACACTAATGACAGCAAAAGGTTTGAGTCTACAACATTTAGTTAAGGTGTGAGAGCAAAAATTAACTTTGTATTGCTTTAAATGCATTTTCAGCCCGATTGTACACTTCAGGTAAAACTGTCAAAATCTTCAAAATGAGCAAAAGCACAATGAAATTAATGCTGGAATCATCTTCAAGTTGCTAAAATACACTAATGACAGCAAAAAGTTTGTGTCTACAACATTTAGTTAAGGTGTGAGAGCCAAAAGGAACTTTTTATTGCTGTAAACGCGTTTTCAGCACCTGAATGTACACTTCAGGTGAAACTGTCAAAATCTTCAAAATGAGCAAAAGCACAATGAAATTAATGCTGGAATCATCTTCAAGTTGCTAAAATACACTAATGACAGCAAAAAGTTTGAGTCTACAACATTTAGTTAAGGTGTGAGAGCAAAAATTAACTTTGTATTGCTTTAAATGCATTTTCAGCCCGATAGTACATTTCAGGTGAAACTGTCAAAATCTTCAAAATGAGCAAAAGCACAATGAAATTAATGCTGGAATCATCTTCAAGTTGCTAAAATACACTAATGACAGCAACAAGTTTGAGTCTACAACATTTAGTTAAGGTGTGAGAGCCTAAATGAACTTTGTATTGCTTTAAATGCATTTTCAGCCCGATTGTACACTTCAGGTAAAACTGTCAAAATCTTCAATATGAGCAAAAGCACAATGAAATTAATGCTGGAATCATCTTCAAGTTGCTAAAATACACTAATGACAGCAAAAAGTTTGTGTCTACAACATTTAGTTAAGGTGTGAGAGCCAAAATGAACTTTTTATTGCTGTAAACGCGTTTTCAGCACCTGAATGTACACTTCAGGTGAAACTGTCAAAATCTTCAAAATGAGCAAAAGCACAATGAAATTAATGCTGGAATCATCTTCAAGTTGCTAAAATACACTAATGACAGCAAAAGGTTTGAGTCTACAACATTTAGTTAAGGTGTGAGAGCCTAAATGAACTTTTCATTGCTTTAAACGCGTTTTCAGCCCTTGATTGTACAATTCAGGTGAAACTGTCAAAATCTTCAAAATGAGCAAAAGCACAATGAAATTAATGCTGGAATCATCTTCAAGTTGCTAAAATACACTAATGACAGCAACAAGTTTGAGTCTACAACATTTAGTTAAGGTGTGAGATTCTAAATTAACTTTGTATTGCTGTAAACGCGTTTTCAGCCCCTGATTGTACACTTCAGGTGAAACTGTCAAAATCATCAAAATGAGCAAAAGCACAATGAAATTAATGCTGGAATCATCTTCAAGTTGCTAAAATACACTAATGACAGCAAAAAGTTTGAGTCTACAACATTTAGTTAAGGTGTGAGAGCCAAAATTAACTTTGTATTGCTTTAAAATTCATTTTCAGCCCGATTGTACACTTCAGGTGAAACTGTCAAAATCTTCAAAATGAGCAAAAGCACAATGAAATGAACGCTGGAATCATCTTCAAGTTGCTAAAATACACTAATGACAGCAAAAGGTTTGAGTCTACAACATTTAGTTAAGGTGTGAGAGCCTAAATGAAATTTTCATTGCTTTAAACGCGTTTTCAGCCCGATTGTACACTTCAGGTAAAACTGTCAAAATCTTCAAAATGAGCAAAAGCACAATGAAATAAATGCTGGAATCATCTTCAAGTTGCTAAAATACACTAATGACAGCAAAAAGTTTGTGTCTACAACATTTAGTTAAGGTGTGAGAGCCAAAATGAAGTTTTTATTGCTGTAAATGCGTTTTCAGCACCTGAATGTACACTTCAGGTGAAACTGTCAAAATCTTCAAAATGAGCAAAAGCACAATGAAATTAATGCTGGAATCATCTTCAAGTTGCTAAAATACACTAATGACAGCAAAAAGTTTGAGTCTACAACATTTAGTTAAGGTGTGAGAGCCAAAATGAACTTTGTATTGCTTTAAATGCATTATCAGGCCGATTGTACACTTCAGGTGAAACTGTCAAAATCTTCAAAATGAGCAAAAGCACAATGAAATGAATGCTGGAATCATCTTCAAGTTGCTAAAATACACTAATGACAGCAAAAAGTTTGAGTATACAACATTTAGTAAAGGTGTGAGAGCCTAAATGAACTTTTCATTGCTTTAAACGCGTTTTCAGCCCTTGATTGTACAATTCAGGTGAAACTGTCAAAATCTTCAAAATGAGCAAAAGCACAATGAAATTAATGCTGGAATCATCTTCAAGTTGCTAAAATACACTAATGACAGCAACAAGTTTGAGTCTACAACATTTAGTTAAGGTGTGAGAGCCTAAATTAACTTTTTATGGCTTTAAATGCATTTTCAGCACCTGATTGTACACTTCAGGTGAAACTGTCAAAATCTTCAAAATGAGCAAAAGCACAATGAAATTAATGCTGGAATCATCTTCAAGTTGCTAAAATACACTAATGACAGCAAAAAGTTTGAGTCTACAATATTTAGTTAAGGTGTGAGAGCCAAAATGAACTTTGTATTGCTTTAAAATTCATTTTCAGCCCGATTGTACACTTCAGGTGAAACTGTCAAAATCTTCAAAATGAGCAAAAGCACAATGAAATTAATGTTGGAATCATCTTCAAGTTGCTAAAATACACTAATGACAGCAAAAAGTTTGAGTCTACAACATTTAGTTGAGGTGTGAGAGCCTAAATGAACTTTGTATTGCTTTAAATGCATTTTCAGCCCGATTGTACACTTCAGGTAAAACTGTCAAAATCTTCAAAATGAGCAAAAGCACAATGAAATTAATGCTGGAATCATCTTCAAGTTGCTAAAATACACTAATGACAGCAACAAGTTTGAGTCTACAACATTTAGTTAAGGTGTGAGAGCCTAAATGAACTTTGTATTGCTTTAAATGCATTTTCAGCCCGATTGTACACTTCAGGTAAAACTGTCAAAATCTTCAAAATGAGCAAAAGCACAATGAAATTAATGCTGGATTCATCTTCAAGTTGCTAAAATACACAAATGACAGCAAAAAGTTTGTGTCTACAACATTTAGTTAAGGTGTGAGAGCCAAAATGAACTTTTTATTGCTGTAAACGCGTTTTCAGCACCTGAATGTACACTTCAGGTGAAACTGTCAAAATCTTCAAAATGAGCAAAAGCACAATGAAATTAATGCTGGAATCATCTTCAAGTTGCTAAAATACACTAATGACAGCAAAAGGTTTGAGTCTACAACATTTAGTTAAGGTGTGAGAGCAAAAATTAACTTTGTATTGCTTTAAATGCATTTTCAGCCCGATAGTACACTTCAGGTGAAACTGTCAAAATCTTCAAAATGAGCAAAAGCACAATGAAATTAATGCTGGAATCATCTTCAGGTTGCTAAAATACACTAATGACAGCAAAAAGTTTTAGTCTACAACATTTAGTTAAGGTGTGAGAGCCAAAATGAACTTTGTATTGCTGTAAACACGTTTTCAGCACCTGATTGTACACTTCAGGTGAAATAGTCAAAATCTTCAAAATGAGCAAAAGCACAATGAAATTAATGCTGGAATCATCTTCAAGTTGCTAAAATACACTAATGACAGCAAAAAGTTTGAGTCTACAACATTTAGTTAAGGTGTGAGAGCCAAAATTAACTTTGTATTGCTTTAAAATTCATTTTCAGCCCGATTGTACACTTCAGGTGAAACTGTCAAAATCTTCAAAATGAGGAAAAGCACAATGAAATGAATGCTGGAATCATCTTCAAGTTGCTAAAATACACTAATGAAAGCAAAAAGTTTGAGTCTACAACATTTAGTTAAGGTGTGAGAGCCTAAATGAACTTTTCATTGCTTTAAACGCGTTTTCAGCCCTTGATTGTACAATTCAGGTGAAACTGTCAAAATCTTCAAAATGAGCAAAAGCACAATGAAATTAATGCTGGAATCATCTTCAAGTTGCTAAAATACACTAATAACAGCAACAAGTTTGAGTCTACAACATTTAGTTAAGGTGTGAGATTCTAAATTAACTTTGTATTGCTGTAAACGCGTTTTCAGCCCCTGATTGTACACTTCAGGTGAAACTGTCAAAATCATCAAAATGAGCAAAAGCACAATGAAATTAATGCTGGAATCATCTTCAAGTTGCTAAAATACACTAATGACAGCAAAAAGTTTGAGTCTACAACATTTAGTTAAGGTGTGAGAGCCAAAATTAACTTTGTATTGCTTTAAAATTCATTTTCAGCCCGATTGTACACTTCAGGTGAAACTGTCAAAATCTTCAAAATGAGCAAAAGCACAATGAAATGAACGCTGGAATCATCTTCAAGTTGATAAAATACACTAATGACAGCAAAAGGTTTGAGTCTACAACATTTAGTTAAGGTGTGAGAGCCTAAATGAAATTTTCATTGCTTTAAACCCTTTTTTAGCCCGATTGTACACTTCAGGTAAAACTGTCAAAATCTTCAAAATGAGCAAAAGCACAATGAAATAAATGCTGGAATCATCTTCAAGTTGCTAAAATACACTAATGACAGCAAAAAGTTTGTGTCTACAACATTTAGTTAAGGTGTGAGAGCCAAAATGAACTTTGTATTGCTTTAAATGCATTATCAGGCCGATTGTACACTTCAGGTGAAACTGTCAAAATCTTCAAAATGAGCAAAAGCACAATGAAATGAATGCTGGAATCATCTTCAAGTTGCTAAAATACACTAATGACAGCAAAAAGTTTGAGTATACAACATTTAGTAAAGGTGTGAGAGCCTAAATGAACTTTTCATTGCTTTAAACGCGTTTTCAGCCCTTGATTGTACAATTCAGGTGAAACTGTCAAAATCTTCAAAATGAGCAAAAGCACAATGAAATTAATGCTGGAATCATCTTCAAGTTGCTAAAATACACTAATGACAGCAACAAGTTTGAGTCTACAACATTTAGTTAAGGTGTGAGAGCCTAAATTAACTTTTTATGGCTTTAAATGCATTTTCAGCACCTGATTGTACACTTCAGGTGAAACTGTCAAAATCTTCAAAATGAGCAAAAGCACAATGAAATTAATGCTGGAATCATCTTCAAGTTGCTAAAATACACTAATGACAGCAAAAAGTTTGAGTCTACAATATTTAGTTAAGGTGTGAGAGCCAAAATGAACTTTGTATTGCTTTAAAATTCATTTTCAGCCCGATTGTACACTTCAGGTGAAACTGTCAAAATCTTCAAAATGAGCAAAAGCACAATGAAATTAATGTTGGAATCATCTTCAAGTTGCTAAAATACACTAATGACAGCAACAAGTTTGAGTCTACAACATTTAGTTAAGGTGTGAGAGCCTAAATTAACTTTTTATGGCTTTAAATGCATTTTCAGCACCTGATTGTACACTTCAGGTGAAACTGTCAAAATCTTCAAAATGACCAAAAGCACAATGAAATTAATGCTGGAATCATCTTCAAGTTGCTAAAATACACTAATGACAGCAACAAGTTTGAGTCTACAACATTTAGTTAAGGTGTGAGAGCCTAAATGAACTTTGTATTGCTTTAAATGCATTTTCAGCCCGATTGTACACTTCAGGTAAAACTGTCAAAATCTTCAAAATGAGCAAAAGCACAATGAAATTAATGCTGGAATCATCTTCAAGTTGCTAAAATACACTAATAACAGCAACAAGTTTGAGTCTACAACATTTAGTTAAGGTGTGAGATTCTAAATTAACTTTGTATTGCTGTAAACGCGTTTTCAGCCCCTGATTGTACACTTCAGGTGAAACTGTCAAAATCATCAAAATGAGCAAAAGCACAATGAAATTAATGCTGGAATCATCTTCAAGTTGCTAAAATACACTAATGACAGCAAAAAGTTTGAGTCTACAACATTTAGTTAAGGTGTGAGAGCCAAAATTAACTTTGTATTGCTTTAAAATTCATTTTCAGCCCGATTGTACACTTCAGGTGAAACTGTCAAAATCTTCAAAATGAGCAAAAGCACAATGAAATGAACGCTGGAATCATCTTCAAGTTGATAAAATACACTAATGACAGCAAAAGGTTTGAGTCTACAACATTTAGTTAAGGTGTGAGAGCCTAAATGAAATTTTCATTGCTTTAAACCCTTTTTTAGCCCGATTGTACACTTCAGGTAAAACTGTCAAAATCTTCAAAATGAGCAAAAGCACAATGAAATAAATGCTGGAATCATCTTCAAGTTGCTAAAATACACTAATGACAGCAAAAAGTTTGTGTCTACAACATTTAGTTAAGGTGTGAGAGCCAAAATGAACTTTGTATTGCTTTAAATGCATTATC
Organism: Leptonotus elevatus; assembly: GCF_054856555.1. NCBI lineage: Eukaryota > Metazoa > Chordata > Actinopteri > Syngnathiformes > Syngnathidae > Leptonotus > Leptonotus elevatus. Next base: position 1,112,601 of record NC_141240.1, on the reverse strand, counting down.
AGGCCGATTGTACACTTCAGGTGAAACTGTCAAAATCTTCAAAATGAGCAAAAGCACAATGAAATGAATGCTGGAATCATCTTCAAGTTGCTAAAATACACTAATGACAGCAAAAAGTTTGAGTATACAACATTTAGTAAAGGTGTGAGAGCCTAAATGAACTTTTCATTGCTTTAAACGCGTTTTCAGCCCTTGATTGTACAATTCAGGTGAAACTGTCAAAATCTTCAAAATGAGCAAAAGCACAATGAAATTAATGCTGGAATCATCTTCAAGTTGCTAAAATACACTAATGACAGCAACAAGTTTGAGTCTACAACATTTAGTTAAGGTGTGAGAGCCTAAATTAACTTTTTATGGCTTTAAATGCATTTTCAGCACCTGATTGTACACTTCAGGTGAAACTGTCAAAATCTTCAAAATGAGCAAAAGCACAATGAAATTAATGCTGGAATCATCTTCAAGTTGCTAAAATACACTAATGACAGCAACAAGTTTGAGTCTACAACATTTAGTTAAGGTGTGAGAGCCTAAATGAACTTTGTATTGCTTTAAATGCATTTTCAGCCCGATTGTACACTTCAGGTAAAACTGTCAAAATCTTCAAAATGAGCAAAAGCACAATGAAATTAATGCTGGAATCATCTTCAAGTTGCTAAAATACACTAATAACAGCAACAAGTTTGAGTCTACAACATTTAGTTAAGGTGTGAGATTCTAAATTAACTTTGTATTGCTGTAAACGCGTTTTCAGCCCCTGATTGTACACTTCAGGTGAAACTGTCAAAATCTTCAAAATGAGCAAAAGCACAATGAAATTAATGCTGGAATCATCTTCAAGTTGCTAAAATACACTAATGACAGCAAAAGGTTTGAGTCTACAACATTTAGTTAAGGTGTGAGAGCAAAAATTAACTTTGTATTGCTTTAAATGCATTTTCAGCCCGATTGTACACTTCAGGTAAAACTGTCAAAATCTTCAAAATGAGCAAAAGCACAATGAAATTAATGCTGGAATCATCTTCAAGTTGCTAAAATACACTAATGACAGCAAAAAGTTTGTGTCTACAACATTTAGTTAAGGTGTGAGAGCCAAAAGGAACTTTTTATTGCTGTAAACGCGTTTTCAGCACCTGAATGTACACTTCAGGTGAAACTGTCAAAATCTTCAAAATGAGCAAAAGCACAATGAAATTAATGCTGGAATCATCTTCAAGTTGCTAAAATACACTAATGACAGCAAAAAGTTTGAGTCTACAACATTTAGTTAAGGTGTGAGAGCAAAAATTAACTTTGTATTGCTTTAAATGCATTTTCAGCCCGATAGTACATTTCAGGTGAAACTGTCAAAATCTTCAAAATGAGCAAAAGCACAATGAAATTAATGCTGGAATCATCTTCAAGTTGCTAAAATACACTAATGACAGCAACAAGTTTGAGTCTACAACATTTAGTTAAGGTGTGAGAGCCTAAATGAACTTTGTATTGCTTTAAATGCATTTTCAGCCCGATTGTACACTTCAGGTAAAACTGTCAAAATCTTCAATATGAGCAAAAGCACAATGAAATTAATGCTGGAATCATCTTCAAGTTGCTAAAATACACTAATGACAGCAAAAAGTTTGTGTCTACAACATTTAGTTAAGGTGTGAGAGCCAAAATGAACTTTTTATTGCTGTAAACGCGTTTTCAGCACCTGAATGTACACTTCAGGTGAAACTGTCAAAATCTTCAAAATGAGCAAAAGCACAATGAAATTAATGCTGGAATCATCTTCAAGTTGCTAAAATACACTAATGACAGCAAAAGGTTTGAGTCTACAACATTTAGTTAAGGTGTGAGAGCCTAAATGAACTTTTCATTGCTTTAAACGCGTTTTCAGCCCTTGATTGTACAATTCAGGTGAAACTGTCAAAATCTTCAAAATGAGCAAAAGCACAATGAAATTAATGCTGGAATCATCTTCAAGTTGCTAAAATACACTAATGACAGCAACAAGTTTGAGTCTACAACATTTAGTTAAGGTGTGAGATTCTAAATTAACTTTGTATTGCTGTAAACGCGTTTTCAGCCCCTGATTGTACACTTCAGGTGAAACTGTCAAAATCATCAAAATGAGCAAAAGCACAATGAAATTAATGCTGGAATCATCTTCAAGTTGCTAAAATACACTAATGACAGCAAAAAGTTTGAGTCTACAACATTTAGTTAAGGTGTGAGAGCCAAAATTAACTTTGTATTGCTTTAAAATTCATTTTCAGCCCGATTGTACACTTCAGGTGAAACTGTCAAAATCTTCAAAATGAGCAAAAGCACAATGAAATGAACGCTGGAATCATCTTCAAGTTGCTAAAATACACTAATGACAGCAAAAGGTATGAGTCTACAACATTTAGTTAAGGTGTGAGAGCCTAAATGAAATTTTCATTGCTTTAAACGCGTTTTCAGCCCGATTGTACACTTCAGGTAAAACTGTCAAAATCTTCAAAATGAGCAAAAGCACAATGAAATAAATGCTGGAATCATCTTCAAGTTGCTAAAATACACTAATGACAGCAAAAAGTTTGTGTCTACAACATTTAGTTAAGGTGTGAGAGCCAAAATGAAGTTTTTATTGCTGTAAATGCGTTTTCAGCACCTGAATGTACACTTCAGGTGAAACTGTCAAAATCTTCAAAATGAGCAAAAGCACAATGAAATTAATGCTGGAATCATCTTCAAGTTGCTAAAATACACTAATGACAGCAAAAAGTTTGAGTCTACAACATTTAGTTAAGGTGTGAGAGCCAAAATGAACTTTGTATTGCTTTAAATGCATTATCAGGCCGATTGTACACTTCAGGTGAAACTGTCAAAATCTTCAAAATGAGCAAAAGCACAATGAAATGAATGCTGGAATCATCTTCAAGTTGCTAAAATACACTAATGACAGCAAAAAGTTTGAGTATACAACATTTAGTAAAGGTGTGAGAGCCTAAATGAACTTTTCATTGCTTTAAACGCGTTTTCAGCCCTTGATTGTACAATTCAGGTGAAACTGTCAAAATCTTCAAAATGAGCAAAAGCACAATGAAATTAATGCTGGAATCATCTTCAAGTTGCTAAAATACACTAATGACAGCAACAAGTTTGAGTCTACAACATTTAGTTAAGGTGTGAGAGCCTAAATTAACTTTTTATGGCTTTAAATGCATTTTCAGCACCTGATTGTACACTTCAGGTGAAACTGTCAAAATCTTCAAAATGAGCAAAAGCACAATGAAATTAATGCTGGAATCATCTTCAAGTTGCTAAAATACACTAATGACAGCAAAAAGTTTGAGTCTACAATATTTAGTTAAGGTGTGAGAGCCAAAATGAACTTTGTATTGCTTTAAAATTCATTTTCAGCCCGATTGTACACTTCAGGTGAAACTGTCAAAATCTTCAAAATGAGCAAAAGCACAATGAAATTAATGTTGGAATCATCTTCAAGTTGCTAAAATACACTAATGACAGCAAAAAGTTTGAGTCTACAACATTTAGTTGAGGTGTGAGAGCCTAAATGAACTTTGTATTGCTTTAAATGCATTTTCAGCCCGATTGTACACTTCAGGTAAAACTGTCAAAATCTTCAAAATGAGCAAAAGCACAATGAAATTAATGCTGGAATCATCTTCAAGTTGCTAAAATACACTAATGACAGCAACAAGTTTGAGTCTACAACATTTAGTTAAGGTGTGAGAGCCTAAATGAACTTTGTATTGCTTTAAATGCATTTTCAGCCCGATTGTACACTTCAGGTAAAACTGTCAAAATCTTCAAAATGAGCAAAAGCACAATGAAATTAATGCTGGATTCATCTTCAAGTTGCTAAAATACACAAATGACAGCAAAAAGTTTGTGTCTACAACATTTAGTTAAGGTGTGAGAGCCAAAATGAACTTTTTATTGCTGTAAACGCGTTTTCAGCACCTGAATGTACACTTCAGGTGAAACTGTCAAAATCTTCAAAATGAGCAAAAGCACAATGAAATTAATGCTGGAATCATCTTCAAGTTGCTAAAATACACTAATGACAGCAAAAGGTTTGAGTCTACAACATTTAGTTAAGGTGTGAGAGCAAAAATTAACTTTGTATTGCTTTAAATGCATTTTCAGCCCGATAGTACACTTCAGGTGAAACTGTCAAAATCTTCAAAATGAGCAAAAGCACAATGAAATTAATGCTGGAATCATCTTCAGGTTGCTAAAATACACTAATGACAGCAAAAAGTTTTAGTCTACAACATTTAGTTAAGGTGTGAGAGCCAAAATGAACTTTGTATTGCTGTAAACACGTTTTCAGCACCTGATTGTACACTTCAGGTGAAATAGTCAAAATCTTCAAAATGAGCAAAAGCACAATGAAATTAATGCTGGAATCATCTTCAAGTTGCTAAAATACACTAATGACAGCAAAAAGTTTGAGTCTACAACATTTAGTTAAGGTGTGAGAGCCAAAATTAACTTTGTATTGCTTTAAAATTCATTTTCAGCCCGATTGTACACTTCAGGTGAAACTGTCAAAATCTTCAAAATGAGGAAAAGCACAATGAAATGAATGCTGGAATCATCTTCAAGTTGCTAAAATACACTAATGAAAGCAAAAAGTTTGAGTCTACAACATTTAGTTAAGGTGTGAGAGCCTAAATGAACTTTTCATTGCTTTAAACGCGTTTTCAGCCCTTGATTGTACAATTCAGGTGAAACTGTCAAAATCTTCAAAATGAGCAAAAGCACAATGAAATTAATGCTGGAATCATCTTCAAGTTGCTAAAATACACTAATAACAGCAACAAGTTTGAGTCTACAACATTTAGTTAAGGTGTGAGATTCTAAATTAACTTTGTATTGCTGTAAACGCGTTTTCAGCCCCTGATTGTACACTTCAGGTGAAACTGTCAAAATCATCAAAATGAGCAAAAGCACAATGAAATTAATGCTGGAATCATCTTCAAGTTGCTAAAATACACTAATGACAGCAAAAAGTTTGAGTCTACAACATTTAGTTAAGGTGTGAGAGCCAAAATTAACTTTGTATTGCTTTAAAATTCATTTTCAGCCCGATTGTACACTTCAGGTGAAACTGTCAAAATCTTCAAAATGAGCAAAAGCACAATGAAATGAACGCTGGAATCATCTTCAAGTTGATAAAATACACTAATGACAGCAAAAGGTTTGAGTCTACAACATTTAGTTAAGGTGTGAGAGCCTAAATGAAATTTTCATTGCTTTAAACCCTTTTTTAGCCCGATTGTACACTTCAGGTAAAACTGTCAAAATCTTCAAAATGAGCAAAAGCACAATGAAATAAATGCTGGAATCATCTTCAAGTTGCTAAAATACACTAATGACAGCAAAAAGTTTGTGTCTACAACATTTAGTTAAGGTGTGAGAGCCAAAATGAACTTTGTATTGCTTTAAATGCATTATCAGGCCGATTGTACACTTCAGGTGAAACTGTCAAAATCTTCAAAATGAGCAAAAGCACAATGAAATGAATGCTGGAATCATCTTCAAGTTGCTAAAATACACTAATGACAGCAAAAAGTTTGAGTATACAACATTTAGTAAAGGTGTGAGAGCCTAAATGAACTTTTCATTGCTTTAAACGCGTTTTCAGCCCTTGATTGTACAATTCAGGTGAAACTGTCAAAATCTTCAAAATGAGCAAAAGCACAATGAAATTAATGCTGGAATCATCTTCAAGTTGCTAAAATACACTAATGACAGCAACAAGTTTGAGTCTACAACATTTAGTTAAGGTGTGAGAGCCTAAATTAACTTTTTATGGCTTTAAATGCATTTTCAGCACCTGATTGTACACTTCAGGTGAAACTGTCAAAATCTTCAAAATGAGCAAAAGCACAATGAAATTAATGCTGGAATCATCTTCAAGTTGCTAAAATACACTAATGACAGCAAAAAGTTTGAGTCTACAATATTTAGTTAAGGTGTGAGAGCCAAAATGAACTTTGTATTGCTTTAAAATTCATTTTCAGCCCGATTGTACACTTCAGGTGAAACTGTCAAAATCTTCAAAATGAGCAAAAGCACAATGAAATTAATGTTGGAATCATCTTCAAGTTGCTAAAATACACTAATGACAGCAAAAAGTTTGAGTCTACAACATTTAGTTGAGGTGTGAGAGCCTAAATGAACTTTGTATTGCTTTAAATGCATTTTCAGCCCGATTGTACACTTCAGGTAAAACTGTCAAAATCTTCAAAATGAGCAAAAGCACAATGAAATTAATGCTGGAATCATCTTCAAGTTGCTAAAATACACTAATGACAGCAACAAGTTTGAGTCTACAACATTTAGTTAAGGTGTGAGAGCCTAAATGAACTTTGTATTGCTTTAAATGCATTTTCAGCCCGATTGTACACTTCAGGTAAAACTGTCAAAATCTTCAAAATGAGCAAAAGCACAATGAAATTAATGCTGGAATCATCTTCAAGTTGCTAAAATACACTAATGACAGCAAAAAGTTTGTGTCTACAACATTTAGTTAAGGTGTGAGAGCCAAAAGGAACTTTTTATTGCTGTAAACGCGTTTTCAGCACCTGAATGTACACTTCAGGTGAAACTGTCAAAATCTTCAAAATGAGCAAAAGCACAATGAAATTAATGCTGGAATCATCTTCAAGTTGCTAAAATACACTAATGACAGCAAAAAGTTTGAGTCTACAACATTTAGTTAAGGTTAGAGAGCAAAAATTAACTTTGTATTGCTTTAAATGCATTTTCAGCCCGATAGTACACTTCAGGTGAAACTGTCAAAATCTTCAAAATGAGCAAAAGCACAATGAAATTAATGCTGGAATCATTTTCAAGTTGCTAAAATACACTAATGACAGCAACAAGTTTGAGTCTACAACATTTAGTTAAGGTGTGAGAGCCTAAATGAACTTTGTATTGCTTTAAATGCATTTTCAGCCCGATTGTACACTTCAGGTAAAACTGTCAAAATCTTCAAAATGAGCAAAAGCACAATGAAATTAATGCTGGAATCATCTTCAAGTTGCTAAAATACACTAATGACAGCAAAAAGTTTGTGTCTACAACATTTAGTTAAGGTGTGAGAGCCAAAATGAACTTTTTATTGCTGTAAACGCGTTTTCAGCACCTGAATGTACACTTCAGGTGAAACTGTCAAAATATTCAAAATGAGCAAAAGCACAATGAAATTAATGCTGGAATCATTTTCAAGTTGATAAAATACACTAATGACAGCAAAAGGTTTGAGTCTACAACATTTAGTTAAGGTGTGAGAGCAAAAATTAACTTTGTATTGCTTTAAATGCATTTTCAGCCCGATAGTACACTTCAGGTGAAACTGTCAAAATCTTCAAAATGAGCAAAAACACAATGAAATTAATGCTGGAATCATCTTCAGGTTGCTAAAATACACTAATGACAGCAAAAAGTTTTAGTCTACAACATTTAGTTAAGGTGTGAGAGCCAAAATGAACTTTGTATTGCTGTAAACACGTTTTCAGCACCTGATTGTACACTTCAGGTGAAAATGTCAAAATCTTCAAAATGAGCAAAAGCACAATGAAATTAATGCTGGAATCATCTTCAAGTTGCTAAAATACACTAATGACAGCAAAAAGTTTGAGTCTACAACATTTAGTTAAGGTGTGAGAGCCTAAATTACCTTTTTATGGCTTTAAATGCATTTTCAGCACCTGATTGTACACTTCAGGTGAAACTGTCAAAATCTTCAAAATGAGCAAAAGCACAATGAAATTAATGCTGGAATCATCTTCAAGTTGCTAAAATACACTAATGACAGCAAAAAGTTTGAGTCTACAATATTTAGTTAAGGTGTGAGAGCCAAAATGAACTTTGTATTGCTTTAAAATTCATTTTCAGCCCGATTGTACACTTCAGGTGAAACTGTCAAAATCTTCAAAATGAGCAAAAGCACAATGAAATTAATGCTGGAATCATCTTCAAGTTGCTAAAATACACTAATGACAGCAACAAGTTTGAGTCTACAACATTTAGTTAAGGTGTGAGAGCCTAAATTAACTTTGTATTGCTTTAAATGCATTTTCAGCCCGATTGTACACTTCAGGTAAAACTGTCAAAATCTTCAAAATGAGCAAAAGCACAATGAAATTAATGCTGGAATCATCTTCAAGTTGCTAAAATACACTAATGACAGCAAAAAGTTTGTGTCTACAACATTTAGTTAAGGTGTGAGAGCCAAAAGGAACTTTTTATTGCTGTAAACGCGTTTTCAGCACCTGAATGTACACTTCAGGTGAAACTGTCAAAATCTTCAAAATGAGCAAAAGCACAATGAAATTAATGCTGGAATCATCTTCAAGTTGCTAAAATACACTAATGACAGCAAAAAGTTTGAGTCTACAACATTTAGTTAAGGTGTGAGAGCAAAAATTAACTTTGTATTGCTTTAAATGCATTTTCAGCCCGATAGTACACTTCAGGTGAAACTGTCAAAATCTTCAAAATGAGCAAAAGCACAATGAAATTAATGCTGGAATCATCTTCAAGTTGCTAAAATACACTAATGACAGCAACAAGTTTGAGTCTACAACATTTAGTTAAGGTGTGAGAGCCTAAATGAACGTTGTATTGCTTTAAATGCATTTTCAGCCCGATTGTACACTTCAGGTAAAACTGTCAAAATCTTCAAAATGAGCAAAAGCACAATGAAATTAATGCTGGAATCATCTTCAAGTTGCTAAAATACACTAATGACAGCAAAAAGTTTGTGTCTACAACATTTAGTTAAGGTGTGAGAGCCAAAAGGAACTTTTTATTGCTGTAAACGCGTTTTCAGCACCTGAATGTACACTTCAGGTGAAACTGTCAAAATCTTCAAAATGAGCAAAAGCACAATGAAATTAATGCTGGAATCATCTTCAAGTTGCTAAAATACACTAATGACAGCAAAAAGTTTGAGTCTACAACATTTAGTTAAGGTTAGAGAGCAAAAATTAACTTTGTATTGCTTTAAATGCATTTTCAGCCCGATAGTACACTTCAGGTGAAACTGTCAAAATCTTCAAAATGAGCAAAAGCACAATGAAATTAATGCTGGAATCATTTTCAAGTTGCTAAAATACACTAATGACAGCAACAAGTTTGAGTCTACAACATTTAGTTAAGGTGTGAGAGCCTAAATGAACTTTGTATTGCTTTAAATGCATTTTCAGCCCGATTGTACACTTCAGGTAAAACTGTCAAAATCTTCAAAATGAGCAAAAGCACAATGAAATTAATGCTGGAATCATCTTCAAGTTGCTAAAATACACTAATGACAGCAAAAAGTTTGAGTCTACAACATTTAGTTAAGGTGTGAGAGCCTAAATTAACTTTTTATGGCTTTAAATGCATTTTCAGCACCTGATTGTACACTTCAGGTGAAACTGTCAAAATCTTCAAAATGAGCAAAAGCACAATGAAATTAATGCTGGAATCATCTTCAAGTTGCTAAAATACACTAATGACAGCAAAAAGTTTGAGTCTACAATATTTAGTTAAGGTGTGAGAGCCAAAATGAACTTTGTATTGCTTTAAAATTCATTTTCAGCCCGATTGTACACTTCAGGTGAAACTGTCAAAATCTTCAAAATGAGCAAAAGCACAATGAAATTAATGCTGGAATCATCTTCAAGTTGCTAAAATACACTAATGACAGCAAAAAGTTTGAGTCTACAACATTTAGTTAAGGTGTGAGAGCAAAAATTAACTTTGTATTGCTTTAAATGCATTTTCAGCCCGATAGTACACTTCAGGTGAAACTGTCAAAATCTTCAAAATGAGCAAAAGCACAATGAAATTAATGCTGGAATCATCTTCAAGTTGCTAAAATACACTAATGACAGCAACAAGTTTGAGTCTACAACATTTAGTTAAGGTGTGAGAGCCTAAATGAACTTTGTATTGCTTTAAATGCATTTTCAGCCCGATTGTACACTTCAGGTAAAACTGTCAAAATCTTCAATATGAGCAAAAGCACAATGAAATTAATGCTGGAATCATCTTCAAGTTGCTAAAATACACTAATGACAGCAAAAAGTTTGTGTCTACAACATTTAGTTAAGGTGTGAGAGCCAAAATGAACTTTTTATTGCTGTAAACGCGTTTTCAGCACCTGAATGTACACTTCAGGTGAAACTGTCAAAATCTTCAAAATGAGCAAAAGCACAATGAAATTAATGCTGGAATCATTTTCAAGTTGATAAAATACACTAATGACAGCAAAAGGTTTGAGTCTACAACATTTAGTTAAGGTGTGAGAGCAAAAATTAACTTTGTATTGCTTTAAATGCATTTTCAGCCCGATAGTACACTTCAGGTGAAACTGTCAAAATCTTCAAAATGAGCAAAAACACAATGAAATTAATGCTGGAATCATCTTCAGGTTGCTAAAATACACTAATGACAGCAAAAAGTTTTAGTCTACAACATTTAGTTAAGGTGTGAGAGCCAAAATGAACTTTGTATTGCTGTAAACACGTTTTCAGCACCTGATTGTACACTTCAGGTGAAAATGTCAAAATCTTCAAAATGAGCAAAAGCACAATGAAATTAATGCTGGAATCATCTTCAAGTTGCTAAAATACACTAATGACAGCAAAAAGTTTGAGTCTACAACATTTAGTTAAGGTGTGAGAGCCTAAATTAACTTTTTATGGCTTTAAATGCATTTTCAGCACCTGATTGTACACTTCAGGTGAAACTGTCAAAATCTTCAAAATGAGCAAAAGCACAATGAAATTAATGCTGGAATCATCTTCAAGTTGCTAAAATACACTAATGACAGCAAAAAGTTTGAGTCTACAATATTTAGTTAAGGTGTGAGAGCCAAAATGAACTTTGTATTGCTTTAAAATTCATTTTCAGCCCGATTGTACACTTCAGGTGAAACTGTCAAAATCTTCAAAATGAGCAAAAGCACAATGAAATTAATGCTGGAATCATCTTCAAGTTGCTAAAATACACTAATGACAGCAAAAAGTTTGAGTCTACAACATTTAGTTAAGGTGTGAGAGCAAAAATTAACTTTGTATTGCTTTAAATGCATTTTCAGCCCGATAGTACACTTCAGGTGAAACTGTCAAAATCTTCAAAATGAGCAAAAGCACAATGAAATTAATGCTGGAATCATCTTCAAGTTGCTAAAATACACTAATGACAGCAACAAGTTTGAGTCTACAACATTTAGTTAAGGTGTGAGAGCCTAAATGAACTTTGTATTGCTTTAAATGCATTTTCAGCCCGATTGTACACTTCAGGTAAAACTGTCAAAATCTTCAATATGAGCAAAAGCACAATGAAATTAATGCTGGAATCATCTTCAAGTTGCTAAAATACACTAATGACAGCAAAAAGTTTGTGTCTACAACATTTAGTTAAGGTGTGAGAGCCAAAATGAACTTTTTATTGCTGTAAACGCGTTTTCAGCACCTGAATGTACACTTCAGGTGAAACTGTCAAAATCTTCAAAATGAGCAAAAGCACAATGAAATTAATGCTGGAATCATTTTCAAGTTGATAAAATACACTAATGACAGCAAAAGGTTTGAGTCTACAACATTTAGTTAAGGTGTGAGAGCAAAAATTAACTTTGTATTGCTTTAAATGCATTTTCAGCCCGATAGTACACTTCAGGTGAAACTGTCAAAATCTTCAAAATGAGCAAAAACACAATGAAATTAATGCTGGAATCATCTTCAGGTTGCTAAAATACACTAATGACAGCAAAAAGTTTTAGTCTACAACATTTAGTTAAGGTGTGAGAGCCAAAATGAACTTTGTATTGCTGTAAACACGTTTTCAGCACCTGATTGTACACTTCAGGTGAAAATGTCAAAATCTTCAAAATGAGCAAAAGCACAATGAAATTAATGCTGGAATCATCTTCAAGTTGCTAAAATACACTAATGACAGCAAAAAGTTTGAGTCTACAACATTTAGTTAAGGTGTGAGAGCCTAAATTAACTTTTTATGGCTTTAAATGCATTTTCAGCACCTGATTGTACACTTCAGGTGAAACTGTCAAAATCTTCAAAATGAGCAAAAGCACAATGAAATTAATGCTGGAATCATCTTCAAGTTGCTAAAATACACTAATGACAGCAAAAAGTTTGAGTCTACAATATTTAGTTAAGGTGTGAGAGCCAAAATGAACTTTGTATTGCTTTAAAATTCATTTTCAGCCCGATTGTACACTTCAGGTGAAACTGTCAAAATCTTCAAAATGAGCAAAAGCACAATGAAATTAATGCTGGAATCATCTTCAAGTTGCTAAAATACACTAATGACAGCAAAAAGTTTGAGTCTACAACATTTAGTTAAGGTGTGAGAGCAAAAATTAACTTTGTATTGCTTTAAATGCATTTTCAGCCCGATAGTACACTTCAGGTGAAACTGTCAAAATCTTCAAAATGAGCAAAAGCACAATGAAATTAATGCTGGAATCATCTTCAAGTTGCTAAAATACACTAATGACAGCAACAAGTTTGAGTCTACAACATTTAGTTAAGGTGTGAGAGCCTAAATGAACTTTGTATTGCTTTAAATGCATTTTCAGCCCGATTGTACACTTCAGGTAAAACTGTCAAAATCTTCAATATGAGCAAAAGCACAATGAAATTAATGCTGGAATCATCTTCAAGTTGCTAAAATACACTAATGACAGCAAAAAGTTTGTGTCTACAACATTTAGTTAAGGTGTGAGAGCCAAAATGAACTTTTTATTGCTGTAAACGCGTTTTCAGCACCTGAATGTACACTTCAGGTGAAACTGTCAAAATCTTCAAAATGAGCAAAAGCACAATGAAATTAATGCTGGAATCATCTTCAAGTTGCTAAAATACACTAATGACAGCAAAAGGTTTGAGTCTACAACATTTAGTTAAGGTGTGAGAGCAAAAATTAACTTTGTATTGCTTTAAATGCATTTTCAGCCCGATAGTACACTTCAGGTGAAACTGTCAAAATCTTCAATATGAGCAAAAGCACAATGAAATTAATGCTGGAATCATCTTCAAGTTGCTAAAATACACTAATGACAGCAAAAAGTTTGTGTCTACAACATTTAGTTAAGGTGTGAGAGCCAAAATGAACTTTTTATTGCTGTAAACGCGTTTTCAGCACCTGAATGTACACTTCAGGTGAAACTGTCAAAATCTTCAAAATGAGCAAAAGCACAATGAAATTAATGCTGGAATCATCTTCAAGTTGCTAAAATACACTAATGACAGCAAAAGGTTTGAGTCTACAACATTTAGTTAAGGTGTGAGAGCAAAAATTAACTTTGTATTGCTTTAAATGCATTTTCAGCCCGATTGTACACTTCAGGTAAAACTGTCAAAATCTTCAAAATGAGCAAAAGCACAATGAAATTAATGCTGGAATCATCTTCAAGTTGCTAAAATACACTAATGACAGCAAAAAGTTTGTGTCTACAACATTTAGTTAAGGTGTGAGAGCCAAAAGGAACTTTTTATTGCTGTAAACGCGTTTTCAGCACCTGAATGTACACTTCAGGTGAAACTGTCAAAATCTTCAAAATGAGCAAAAGCACAATGAAATTAATGCTGGAATCATCTTCAAGTTGCTAAAATACACTAATGACAGCAAAAAGTTTGAGTCTACAACATTTAAGTTAAGGTGTGAGAGCAAAAATTAACTTTGTATTGCTTTAAATGCATTTTCAGCCCGATAGTACATTTCAGGTGAAACTGTCAAAATCTTCAAAATGAGCAAAAGCACAATGAAATTAATGCTGGAATCATCTTCAAGTTGCTAAAATACACTAATGACAGCAACAAGTTTGAGTCTACAACATTTAGTTAAGGTGTGAGAGCCTAAATGAACTTTGTATTGCTTTAAATGCATTTTCAGCCCGATTGTACACTTCAGGTAAAACTGTCAAAATCTTCAATATGAGCAAAAGCACAATGAAATTAATGCTGGAATCATCTTCAAGTTGCTAAAATACACTAATGACAGCAAAAAGTTTGTGTCTACAACATTTAGTTAAGGTGTGAGAGCCAAAATGAACTTTTTATTGCTGTAAACGCGTTTTCAGCACCTGAATGTACACTTCAGGTGAAACTGTCAAAATCTTCAAAATGAGCAAAAGCACAATGAAATTAATGCTGGAATCATCTTCAAGTTGCTAAAATACACTAATGACAGCAAAAGGTTTGAGTCTACAACATTTAGTTAAGGTGTGAGAGCAAAAATTAACTTTGTATTGCTTTAAATGCATTTTCAGCCCGATAGTACACTTCAGGTGAAACTGTCAAAATCTTCAATATGAGCAAAAGCACAATGAAATTAATGCTGGAATCATCTTCAAGTTGCTAAAATACACTAATGACAGCAAAAAGTTTGTGTCTACAACATTTAGTTAAGGTGTGAGAGCCAAAATGAACTTTTTATTGCTGTAAACGCGTTTTCAGCACCTGAATGTACACTTCAGGTGAAACTGTCAAAATCTTCAAAATGAGCAAAAGCACAATGAAATTAATGCTGGAATCATCTTCAAGTTGCTAAAATACACTAATGACAGCAAAAGGTTTGAGTCTACAACATTTAGTTAAGGTGTGAGAGCAAAAATTAACTTTGTATTGCTTTAAATGCATTTTCAGCCCGATTGTACACTTCAGGTAAAACTGTCAAAATCTTCAAAATGAGCAAAAGCACAATGAAATTAATGCTGGAATCATCTTCAAGTTGCTAAAATACACTAATGACAGCAAAAAGTTTGTGTCTACAACATTTAGTTAAGGTGTGAGAGCCAAAAGGAACTTTTTATTGCTGTAAACGCGTTTTCAGCACCTGAATGTACACTTCAGGTGAAACTGTCAAAATCTTCAAAATGAGCAAAAGCACAATGAAATTAATGCTGGAATCATCTTCAAGTTGCTAAAATACACTAATGACAGCAAAAAGTTTGAGTCTACAACATTTAGTTAAGGTGTGAGAGCAAAAATTAACTTTGTATTGCTTTAAATGCATTTTCAGCCCGATAGTACATTTCAGGTGAAACTGTCAAAATCTTCAAAATGAGCAAAAGCACAATGAAATTAATGCTGGAATCATCTTCAAGTTGCTAAAATACACTAATGACAGCAACAAGTTTGAGTCTACAACATTTAGTTAAGGTGTGAGAGCCTAAATGAACTTTGTATTGCTTTAAATGCATTTTCAGCCCGATTGTACACTTCAGGTAAAACTGTCAAAATCTTCAATATGAGCAAAAGCACAATGAAATTAATGCTGGAATCATCTTCAAGTTGCTAAAATACACTAATGACAGCAAAAAGTTTGTGTCTACAACATTTAGTTAAGGTGTGAGAGCCAAAATGAACTTTTTATTGCTGTAAACGCGTTTTCAGCACCTGAATGTACACTTCAGGTGAAACTGTCAAAATCTTCAAAATGAGCAAAAGCACAATGAAATTAATGCTGGAATCATCTTCAAGTTGCTAAAATACACTAATGACAGCAAAAGGTTTGAGTCTACAACATTTAGTTAAGGTGTGAGAGCAAAAATTAACTTTGTATTGCTTTAAATGCATTTTCAGCCCGATTATACACTTCAGGTGAAACTGTCAAAATCTTCAAAATGAGCAAAAGCACAATGAAATGAATGCTGGAATCATCTTCAAGTTGCTAAAATACACTAATGAAAGCAAAAAGTTTGAGTCTACAACATTTAGTTAAGGTGTGAGAGCCTAAATGAACTTTTCATTGCTTTAAACGCGTTTTCAGCCCTTGATTGTACAATTCAGGTGAAACTGTCAAAATCTTCAAAATGAGCAAAAGCACAATGAAATTAATGCTGGAATCATCTTCAAGTTGCTAAAATACACTAATGACAGCAAAAGGTTTGAGTATACAACATTTAGTTAAGGTGTGAGAGCAAAAATTAACTTTGTATTGCTTTAAATGCATTTTCAGCCCGATAGTACACTTCAGGTGAAACTGTCAAAATCTTCAAAATGAGCAAAAGCACAATGAAATTAATGCTGGAATCATCTTCAGGTTGCTAAAATACACTAATGACAGCAAAAACTTTTAGTCTACAACATTTAGTTAAGGTGTGAGAGCCAAAATGAACTTTGTATTCCTGTAAACACGTTTTCAGCACCTGATTGTACACTTCAGGTGAAAATGTCAAAATCTTCAAAATGATCAAAAGCACAATGAAATTATTGCTGGAATCATCTTCAAGTTGCTAAAATACACTAATGACAGCAAAAAGTTTGAGTCTACAACATTTAGTTAAGGTGTGAGAGCCTAAATAAACTTTTTATGGCTTTAAATGCATTTTCATCACCTGATTGTACACTTCAGGTGAAACTGTCAAAATCTTCAAAATGAGCAAAAGCACAATGAAATTAATGCTGGAATCATCTTCAAGTTGCTAAAATACACTAATGACAGCAAAAAGTTTGAGTCTACAATATTTAGTTAAGGTGTGAGAGCCAAAATGAACTTTGTATTGCTTTAAAATTCATTTTCAGCCCGATTGTACACTTCAGGTGAAACTGTCAAAATCTTCAAAATGAGCAAAAGCACAATGAAATTAATGTTGGAATCATCTTCAAATTGCTAAAATACACTAATGACAGCAAAAAGTTTGAGTCTACAACATTTAGTTAAGGTGTGAGAGCCAAAAGGAACTTTTTATTGCTTTAAATGCATTTTCACCCCGATAGTACACTTCAGGTGAAACTGTCAAAATCTTCAAAATGAGCAAAAGCACAATGAAATTAATGCTGGAATCATCTTCAAGTTGCTAAAATACACTAATGACAGCAACAAGTTTGAGTCTACAACATTTAGTTAAGGTGTGAGAGCCTAAATGAACTTTGTATTGCTTTAAATGCATTTTCAGCCCGATTGTACACTTCAGGTAAAACTGTCAAAATCTTCAATATGAGCAAAAGCACAATGAAATTAATGCTGGAATCATCTTCAAGTTGCTAAAATACACTAATGACAGCAAAAAGTTTGTGTCTACAACATTTAGTTAAGGTGTGAGAGCCAAAATGAACTTTTTATTGCTGTAAACGCGTTTTCAGCACCTGAATGTACACTTCAGGTGAAACTGTCAAAATCTTCAAAATGAGCAAAAGCACAATGAAATTAATGCTGGAATCATCTTCAAGTTGCTAAAATACACTAATGACAGCAAAAAGTTTGAGTGTACAACATTTAGTTAAGGTTAGAGAGCAAAAATTAACTTCGTATTGCTTTAAATGCATTTTCAGCCCGATAGTACACTTCAGGTGAAACTGTCAAAATCTTCAAAATGAGCAAAAGCACAATGAAATTAATGCTGGAATCATCTTCAAGTTGCTAAAATACACTAATGACAGCAACAAGTTTGAGTCTACAACATTTAGTTAAGGTGTGAGAGCCTAAATGAACTTTGTATTGCTTTAAATGCATTTTCAGCCCGATTGTACACTTCAGGTAAAACTGTCAAAATCTTCAAAATGAGCAAAAGCACAATGAAATTAATGCTGGAATCATCTTCAAGTTGCTAAAATACACTAATGACAGCAAAAAGTTTGTGTCTACAACATTTAGTTAAGGTGTGAGAGCCAAAATGAACTTTTTATTGCTGTAAACGCGTTTTCAGCACCTGAATGTACACTTCAGGTGAAACTGTCAAAATCTTCAAAATGAGCAAAAGCACAATGAAATTAATGCTGGAATCATCTTCAAGTTGATAAAATACACTAATGACAGCAAAAGGTTTGAGTCTACAACATTTAGTTAAGGTGTGAGAGCAAAAATTAACTTTGTATTGCTTTAAATGCATTTTCAGCCCGATAGTACACTTCAGGTGAAACTGTCAAAATCTTCAAAATGAGCAAAAGCACAATGAAATTAATGCTGGAATCATCTTCAGGTTGCTAAAATACACTAATGACAGCAAAAAGTTTTAGTCTACAACATTTAGTTAAGGTGTGAGAGCCAAAATGAACTTTGTATTGCTGTAAACACGTTTTCAGCACCTGATTGTACACTTCAGGTGAAAATGTCAAAATCTTCAAAATGAGCAAAAGCACAATGAAATTATTGCTGGAATCATCTTCAAGTTGCTAAAATACACTAATGACAGCAACAAGTTTGAGTCTACAACATTTAGTTAAGGTGTGAGAGCCTAAATGAACTTTGTATTGCTTTAAATGCATTTTCAGCCCGATTGTACACTTCAGGTAAAACTGTCAAAATCTTCAAAATGAGCAAAAGCACAATGAAATTAATACTGGAATCATCGTCAGGTTGCTAAAATACACTAATGACAGCAAAAAGTTTTAGTCTACAACATTTAGTTAAGGTGTGAGAGCCAAAATGAACTTTGTATTGCTGTAAACACGTTTTCAGCACCTGATTGTACACTTCAGGTGAAAATGTCAAAATCTTCAAAATGAGCAAAAGCACAATGAAATTATTGCTGGAATCATCTTCAAGTTGCTAAAATACACTAATGACAGCAAAAAGTTTGAGTCTACAACATTTAGTTAAGGTGTGAGAGCCTAAATTAACTTTTTATGGCTTTAAATGCATTTTCAGCACCTGATTGTACACTTCAGGTGAAACTGTCAAAATCTTCAAAATTAGCAAAAGCACAATGAAATTAATGCTGGAATCATCTTCAAGTTGCTAAAATACACTAATGACAGCAAAAGGTTTGAGTCTACAACATTTAGTTAAGGTGTGAGAGCAAAAATTAACTTTGTATTGCTTTAAATGCATTTTCAGCCCGATAGTACACTTCAGGTGAAACTGTCAAAATCTTCAAAATGAGCAAAAGCACAATGAAATTAATGCTGGAATCATCTTCAAGTTGCTAAAATACACTAATGACAGCAAAACGTTTGAGTCTACAACATTTAGTTAAGGTGTGAGAGCCAAAATTAACTTTGTATTGCTTTAAAATTCATTTTCAGCCCGATTATACACTTCAGGTGAAACTGTCAAAATCTTCAAAATGAGCAAAAGCACAATGAAATGAATGCTGGAATCATCTTCAAGTTGCTAAAATACACTAATGAAAGCAAAAAGTTTGAGTCTACAACATTTAGTTAAGGTGTGAGAGCCTAAATGAACTTTTCATTGCTTTAAACGCGTTTTCAGCCCTTGATTGTACAATTCAGGTGAAACTGTCAAAATCTTCAAAATGAGCAAAAGCACAATGAAATTAATGCTGGAATCATCTTCAAGTTGCTAAAATACACTAATGACAGCAAAAGGTTTGAGTATACAACATTTAGTTAAGGTGTGAGAGCAAAAATTAACTTTGTATTGCTTTAAATGCATTTTCAGCCCGATAGTACACTTCAGGTGAAACTGTCAAAATCTTCAAAATGAGCAAAAGCACAATGAAATTAATGCTGGAATCATCTTCAGGTTGCTAAAATACACTAATGACAGCAAAAACTTTTAGTCTACAACATTTAGTTAAGGTGTGAGAGCCAAAATGAACTTTGTATTCCTGTAAACACGTTTTCAGCACCTGATTGTACACTTCAGGTGAAAATGTCAAAATCTTCAAAATGATCAAAAGCACAATGAAATTATTGCTGGAATCATCTTCAAGTTGCTAAAATACACTAATGACAGCAAAAAGTTTGAGTCTACAACATTTAGTTAAGGTGTGAGAGCCTAAATAAACTTTTTATGGCTTTAAATGCATTTTCATCACCTGATTGTACACTTCAGGTGAAACTGTCAAAATCTTCAAAATGAGCAAAAGCACAATGAAATTAATGCTGGAATCATCTTCAAGTTGCTAAAATACACTAATGACAGCAAAAAGTTTGAGTCTACAATATTTAGTTAAGGTGTGAGAGCCAAAATGAACTTTGTATTGCTTTAAAATTCATTTTCAGCCCGATTGTACACTTCAGGTGAAACTGTCAAAATCTTCAAAATGAGCAAAAGCACAATGAAATTAATGTTGGAATCATCTTCAAATTGCTAAAATACACTAATGACAGCAAAAAGTTTGAGTCTACAACATTTAGTTAAGGTGTGAGAGCCAAAAGGAACTTTTTATTGCTTTAAATGCATTTTCACCCCGATAGTACACTTCAGGTGAAACTGTCAAAATCTTCAAAATGAGCAAAAGCACAATGAAATTAATGCTGGAATCATCTTCAAGTTGCTAAAATACACTAATGACAGCAACAAGTTTGAGTCTACAACATTTAGTTAAGGTGTGAGAGCCTAAATGAACTTTGTATTGCTTTAAATGCATTTTCAGCCCGATTGTACACTTCAGGTAAAACTGTCAAAATCTTCAATATGAGCAAAAGCACAATGAAATTAATGCTGGAATCATCTTCAAGTTGCTAAAATACACTAATGACAGCAAAAAGTTTGTGTCTACAACATTTAGTTAAGGTGTGAGAGCCAAAATGAACTTTTTATTGCTGTAAACGCGTTTTCAGCACCTGAATGTACACTTCAGGTGAAACTGTCAAAATCTTCAAAATGAGCAAAAGCACAATGAAATTAATGCTGGAATCATCTTCAAGTTGCTAAAATACACTAATGACAGCAAAAAGTTTGTGTCTACAACATTTAGTTAAGGTGTGAGAGCCAAAAGGAACATTTTATTGCTGTAAACGCGTTTTCAGCACCTGAATGTACACTTCAGGTGAAACTGTCAAAATCTTCAAAATGAGCAAAAGCACAATGAAATTAATGCTGGAATCATCTTCAAGTTGCTAAAATACACTAATGACAGCAAAAAGTTTGAGTGTACAACATTTAGTTAAGGTTAGAGAGCAAAAATTAACTTCGTATTGCTTTAAATGCATTTTCAGCCCGATAGTACACTTCAGGTGAAACTGTCAAAATCTTCAAAATGAGCAAAAGCACAATGAAATTAATGCTGGAATCATCTTCAAGTTGCTAAAATACACTAATGACAGCAACAAGTTTGAGTCTACAACATTTAGTTAAGGTGTGAGAGCCTAAATGAACTTTGTATTGCTTTAAATGCATTTTCAGCCCGATTGTACACTTCAGGTAAAACTGTCAAAATCTTCAAAATGAGCAAAAGCACAATGAAATTAATGCTGGAATCATCTTCAAGTTGCTAAAATACACTAATGACAGCAAAAAGTTTGTGTCTACAACATTTAGTTAAGGTGTGAGAGCCAAAATGAACTTTTTATTGCTGTAAACGCGTTTTCAGCACCTGAATGTACACTTCAGGTGAAACTGTCAAAATCTTCAAAATGAGCAAAAGCACAATGAAATTAATGCTGGAATCATCTTCAAGTTGATAAAATACACTAATGACAGCAAAAGGTTTGAGTCTACAACATTTAGTTAAGGTGTGAGAGCAAAAATTAACTTTGTATTGCTTTAAATGCATTTTCAGCCCGATAGTACACTTCAGGTGAAACTGTCAAAATCTTCAAAATGAGCAAAAGCACAATGAAATTAATGCTGGAATCATCTTCAGGTTGCTAAAATACACTAATGACAGCAAAAAGTTTTAGTCTACAACATTTAGTTAAGGTGTGAGAGCCAAAATGAACTTTGTATTGCTGTAAACACGTTTTCAGCACCTGATTGTACACTTCAGGTGAAAATGTCAAAATCTTCAAAATTAGCAAAAGCACAATGAAATTATTGCTGGAATCATCTTCAAGTTGCTAAAATACACTAATGACAGCAACAAGTTTGAGTCTACAACATTTAGTTAAGGTGTGAGAGCCTAAATGAACTTTGTATTGCTTTAAATGCATTTTCAGCCCGATTGTACACTTCAGGTAAAACTGTCAAAATCTTCAAAATGAGCAAAAGCACAATGAAATTAATGCTGGAATCATCGTCAGGTTGCTAAAATACACTAATGACAGCAAAAAGTTTTAGTCTACAACATTTAGTTAAGGTGTGAGAGCCAAAATGAACTTTGTATTGCTGTAAACACGTTTTCAGCACCTGATTGTACACTTCAGGTGAAAATGTCAAAATCTTCAAAATGAGCAAAAGCACAATGAAATTATTGCTGGAATCATCTTCAAGTTGCTAAAATACACTAATGACAGCAAAAAGTTTGAGTCTACAACATTTAGTTAAGGTGTGAGAGCCTAAATTAACTTTTTATGGCTTTAAATGCATTTTCAGCACCTGATTGTACACTTCAGGTGAAACTGTCAAAATCTTCAAAATTAGCAAAAGCACAATGAAATTAATGCTGGAATCATCTTCAAGTTGCTAAAATACACTAATGACAGCAAAAAGTTTGAGTCTACAATATTTAGTTAAGGTGTGAGAGCCAAAATGAACTTTGTATTGCTTTAAAATTCATTTTCAGCCCGATTGTACACTTCAGGTGAAACTGTCAAAATCTTCAAAATGAGCAAAAGCACAATGAAATTAATGTTGGAATCATCTTCAAGTTGCTAAAATACACTAATGACAGCAACAAGTTTGAGTCTACAACATTTAGTTAAGGTGTGAGAGCCTAAATGAACTTTGTATTGCTTTAAATGCATTTTCAGCCCGATTGTACACTTCAGGTAAAACTGTCAAAATCTTCAAAATGAGCAAAAGCACAATGAAATTAATGCTGGAATCATCTTCAAGTTGCTAAAATACACTAATGACAGCAAAAAGTTTGTGTCTACAACATTTAGTTAAGGTGTGAGAGCCAAAAGGAACTTTTTATTGCTGTAAACGCGTTTTCATCACCTGAATGTACACTTCAGGTGAAACTGTCAAAATCTTCAAAATGAGCAAAAGCACAATGAAATTAATGCTGGAATCATCTTCAAGTTGCTAAAATACACTAATGACAGCAAAAAGTTTGAGTCTACAACATTTAGTTAAGGTGTGAGAGCCTAAATGAAATTTTCATTGCTTTAAACCCTTTTTTAGCCCGATTGTACACTTCAGGTAAAACTGTCAAAATCTTCAAAATGAGCAAAAGCACAATGAAATAAATGCTGGAATCATCTTCAAGTTGCTAAAATACACTAATGACAGCAAAAAGTTTGTGTCTACAACATTTAGTTAAGGTGTGAGAGCCAAAATGAACTTTGTATTGCTTTAAATGCATTATCAGGCCGATTGTACACTTCAGGTGAAACTGTCAAAATCTTCAAAATGAGCAAAAGCACAATGAAATGAATGCTGGAATCATCTTCAAGTTGCTAAAATACACCAATGACAGCAACAAGTTTGAGTATACAACATTTAGTAAAGGTGTGAGAGCCTAAATGAACTTTTCATTGCTTTAAACGCGTTTTCAGCCCTTGATTGTACAATTCAGGTGAAACTGTCAAAATCTTCAAAATGAGCAAAAGCACAATGAAATTAATGCTGGAATCATCTTCAAGTTGCTAAAATACACTAATGACAGCAACAAGTTTGAGTCTACAACATTTAGTTAAGGTGTGAGAGCCTAAATTAACTTTTTATGGCTTTAAATGCATTTTCAGCACCTGATTGTA
The DNA here is from genome assembly GCF_054856555.1 of Leptonotus elevatus. Lineage (NCBI taxonomy): Eukaryota > Metazoa > Chordata > Actinopteri > Syngnathiformes > Syngnathidae > Leptonotus > Leptonotus elevatus. The sequence continues at coordinate 1,089,088 of NC_141240.1, read as the reverse complement.
CACTTCAGGTGAAACTGTCAAAATCTTCAAAATGAGCAAAAGCACAATGAAATTAATGCTGGAATCATCTTCAAGTTGCTAAAATACACTAATGACAGCAAAAAGTTTGAGTCTACAATATTTAGTTAAGGTGTGAGAGCCAAAATGAACTTTGTATTGCTTTAAAATTCATTTTCAGCCCGATTGTACACTTCAGGTGAAACTGTCAAAATCTTCAAAATGAGCAAAAGCACAATGAAATTAATGTTGGAATCATCTTCAAGTTGCTAAAATACACTAATGACAGCAAAAAGTTTGAGTCTACAACATTTAGTTGAGGTGTGAGAGCCTAAATGAACTTTGTATTGCTTTAAATGCATTTTCAGCCCGATTGTACACTTCAGGTGAAACTGTCAAAATCTTCAATATGAGCAAAAGCACAATGAAATTAATGCTGGAATCATCTTCAAGTTGCTAAAATACACTAATGACAGCAAAAAGTTTGTGTCTACAACATTTAGTTAAGGTGTGAGAGCCAAAATGAACTTTTTATTGCTGTAAACGCGTTTTCAGCACCTGAATGTACACTTCAGGTGAAACTGTCAAAATCTTCAAAATGAGCAAAAGCACAATGAAATTAATGCTGGAATCATCTTCAAGTTGCTAAAATACACTAATGACAGCAAAAAGTTTGAGTCTACAACATTTAGTTAAGGTGTGAGAGCAAAAATTAACTTTGTATTGCTTTAAATGCATTTTCAGCCCGATTGTACACTTCAGGTAAAACTGTCAAAATCTTCAAAATGAGCAAAAGCACAATGAAATTAATGCTGGAATCATCTTCAAGTTGCTAAAATACACTAATGACAGCAAAAAGTTTGTGTCTACAACATTTAGTTAAGGTGTGAGAGCCAAAAGGAACTTTTTATTGCTGTAAACGCGTTTTCAGCACCTGAATGTACACTTCAGGTGAAACTGTCAAAATCTTCAAAATGAGCAAAAGCACAATGAAATTAATGCTGGAATCATCTTCAAGTTGCTAAAATACACTAATGACAGCAAAAAGTTTGAGTCTACAACATTTAGTTAAGGTGTGAGAGCAAAAATTAACTTTGTATTGCTTTAAATGCATTTTCAGCCCGATAGTACACTTCAGGTGAAACTGTCAAAATCTTCAAAATGAGCAAAAGCACAATGAAATTAATGCTGGAATCATCTTCAAGTTGCTAAAATACACTAATGACAGCAAAAGGTTTGAGTCTACAACATTTAGTTAAGGTGTGAGAGCAAAAATTAACTTTGTATTGCTTTAAATGCATTTTCAGCCCGATAGTACACTTCAGGTGAAACTGTCAAAATCTTCAATATGAGCAAAAGCACAATGAAATTAATGCTGGAATCATCTTCAAGTTGCTAAAATACACTAATGACAGCAAAAAGTTTGTGTCTACAACATTTAGTTAAGGTGTGAGAGCCAAAATGAACTTTTTATTGCTGTAAACGCGTTTTCAGCACCTGAATGTACACTTCAGGTGAAACTGTCAAAATCTTCAAAATGAGCAAAAGCACAATGAAATTAATGCTGGAATCATCTTCAAGTTGCTAAAATACACTAATGACAGCAAAAGGTTTGAGTCTACAACATTTAGTTAAGGTGTGAGAGCAAAAATTAACTTTGTATTGCTTTAAATGCATTTTCAGCCCGATTGTACACTTCAGGTAAAACTGTCAAAATCTTCAAAATGAGCAAAAGCACAATGAAATTAATGCTGGAATCATCTTCAAGTTGCTAAAATACACTAATGACAGCAAAAAGTTTGTGTCTACAACATTTAGTTAAGGTGTGAGAGCCAAAAGGAACTTTTTATTGCTGTAAACGCGTTTTCAGCACCTGAATGTACACTTCAGGTGAAACTGTCAAAATCTTCAAAATGAGCAAAAGCACAATGAAATTAATGCTGGAATCATCTTCAAGTTGCTAAAATACACTAATGACAGCAAAAAGTTTGAGTCTACAACATTTAGTTAAGGTGTGAGAGCAAAAATTAACTTTGTATTGCTTTAAATGCATTTTCAGCCCGATAGTACATTTCAGGTGAAACTGTCAAAATCTTCAAAATGAGCAAAAGCACAATGAAATTAATGCTGGAATCATCTTCAAGTTGCTAAAATACACTAATGACAGCAACAAGTTTGAGTCTACAACATTTAGTTAAGGTGTGAGAGCCTAAATGAACTTTGTATTGCTTTAAATGCATTTTCAGCCCGATTGTACACTTCAGGTAAAACTGTCAAAATCTTCAATATGAGCAAAAGCACAATGAAATTAATGCTGGAATCATCTTCAAGTTGCTAAAATACACTAATGACAGCAAAAAGTTTGTGTCTACAACATTTAGTTAAGGTGTGAGAGCCAAAATGAACTTTTTATTGCTGTAAACGCGTTTTCAGCACCTGAATGTACACTTCAGGTGAAACTGTCAAAATCTTCAAAATGAGCAAAAGCACAATGAAATTAATGCTGGAATCATCTTCAAGTTGCTAAAATACACTAATGACAGCAAAAGGTTTGAGTCTACAACATTTAGTTAAGGTGTGAGAGCAAAAATTAACTTTGTATTGCTTTAAATGCATTTTCAGCCCGATAGTACACTTCAGGTGAAACTGTCAAAATCTTCAAAATGAGCAAAAGCACAATGAAATGAATGCTGGAATCATCTTCAGGTTGCTAAAATACACTAATGACAGCAAAAAGTTTTAGTCTACAACATTTAGTTAAGGTGTGAGAGCCAAAATGAACTTTGTATTGCTGTAAACACGTTTTCAGCACCTGATTGTACACTTCAGGTGAAAATGTCAAAATCTTCAAAATGAGCAAAAGCACAATGAAATTAATGCTGGAATCATCTTCAAATTGCTAAAATACACTAATGACAGCAAAACGTTTGAGTCTACAACATTTAGTTAAGGTGTGAGAGCCAAAATTAACTTTGTATTGCTTTAAAATTCATTTTCAGCCCGATTATACACTTCAGGTGAAACTGTCAAAATCTTCAAAATGAGCAAAAGCACAATGAAATGAATGCTGGAATCATCTTCAAGTTGCTAAAATACACTAATGAAAGCAAAAAGTTTGAGTCTACAACATTTAGTTAAGGTGTGAGAGCCTAAATGAACTTTTCATTGCTTTAAACGCGTTTTCAGCCCTTGATTGTACAATTCAGGTGAAACTGTCAAAATCTTCAAAATGAGCAAAAGCACAATGAAATTAATGCTGGAATCATCTTCAAGTTGCTAAAATACACTAATGACAGCAAAAGGTTTGAGTCTACAACATTTAGTTAAGGTGTGAGAGCAAAAATTAACTTTGTATTGCTTTAAATGCATTTTCAGCCCGATAGTACACTTCAGGTATAACTGTCCAAATCTTCAAAATGAGCAAAAGCACAATGAAATTAATGCTGGAATCATCTTCAGGTTGCTAAAATACACTAATGACAGCAAAAAGTTTTAGTCTACAACATTTAGTTAAGGTGTGAGAGCCAAAATGAACTTTGTATTCCTGTAAACACGTTTTCAGCACCTGATTGTACACTTCAGGTGAAAATGTCAAAATCTTCAAAATGATCAAAAGCACAATGAAATTATTGCTGGAATCATCTTCAAGTTGCTAAAATACACTAATGACAGCAAAAAGTTTGAGTCTACATTATTTAGTTAAGGTGTGAGAGCCTAAATAAACTTTTTATGGCTTTAAATGCATTTTCATCACCTGATTGTACACTTCAGGTGAAACTGTCAAAATCTTCAAAATGAGCAAAAGCACAATGAAATTAATGCTGGAATCATCTTCAAGTTGCTAAAATACACTAATGACAGCAAAAAGTTTGAGTCTACAATATTTAGTTAAGGTGTGAGAGCCAAAATGAACTTTGTATTGCTTTAAAATTCATTTTCAGCCCGATTGTACACTTCAGGTGAAACTGTCAAAATCTTCAAAATGAGCAAAAGCACAATGAAATTAATGTTGGAATCATCTTCAAATTGCTAAAATACACTAATGACAGCAAAAAGTTTGAGTCTACAACATTTAGTTGAGGTGTGAGAGCCTAAATGAACTTTGTATTGCTTTAAATGCATTTTCAGCCCGATTGTACACTTCAGGTAAAACTGTCAAAATCTTCAAAATGAGCAAAAGCACAATGAAATTAATGCTGGAATCATCTTCAAGTTGCTAAAATACACTAATGACAGCAAAAAGTTTGTGTCTACAACATTTAGTTAAGGTGTGAGAGCCAAAAGGAACTTTTTATTGCTTTAAATGCATTTTCACCCCGATAGTACACTTCAGGTGAAACTGTCAAAATCTTCAAAATGAGCAAAAGCACAATGAAATTAATGCTGGAATCATCTTCAAGTTGCTAAAATACACTAATGACAGCAACAAGTTTGAGTCTACAACATTTAGTTAAGGTGTGAGAGCCTAAATGAACTTTGTATTGCTTTAAATGCATTTTCAGCCCGATTGTACACTTCAGGTAAAACTGTCAAAATCTTCAATATGAGCAAAAGCACAATGAAATTAATGCTGGAATCATCTTCAAGTTGCTAAAATACACTAATGACAGCAAAAAGTTTGTGTCTACAACATTTAGTTAAGGTGTGAGAGCCAAAATGAACTTTTTATTGCTGTAAACGCGTTTTCAGCACCTGAATGTACACTTCAGGTGAAACTGTCAAAATCTTCAAAATGAGCAAAAGCACAATGAAATTAATGCTGGAATCATCTTCAAGTTGCTAAAATACACTAATGACAGCAACAAGTTTGAGTCTACAACATTTAGTTAAGGTGTGAGAGCCTAAATGAACTTTGTATTGCTTTAAATGCATTTTCAGCCCGATTGTACACTTCAGGTAAAACTGTCAAAATCTTCAATATGAGCAAAAGCACAATGAAATTAATGCTGGAATCATCTTCAAGTTGCTAAAATACACTAATGACAGCAAAAAGTTTGTGTCTACAACATTTAGTTAAGGTGTGAGAGCCAAAATGAACTTTTTATTGCTGTAAACGCGTTTTCAGCACCTGAATGTACACTTCAGGTGAAACTGTCAAAATCTTCAAAATGAGCAAAAGCACAATGAAATTAATGCTGGAATCATCTTCAAGTTGCTAAAATACACTAATGACAGCAACAAGTTTGAGTCTACAACATTTAGTTAAGGTGTGAGAGCCTAAATGAACTTTGTATTGCTTTAAATGCATTTTCAGCCCGATTGTACACTTCAGGTAAAACTGTCAAAATCTTCAATATGAGCAAAAGCACAATGAAATTAATGCTGGAATCATCTTCAAGTTGCTAAAATACACTAATGACAGCAAAAAGTTTGTGTCTACAACATTTAGTTAAGGTGTGAGAGCCAAAATGAACTTTTTATTGCTGTAAACGCGTTTTCAGCACCTGAATGTACACTTCAGGTGAAACTGTCAAAATCTTCAAAATGAGCAAAAGCACAATGAAATTAATGCTGGAATCATCTTCAAGTTGCTAAAATACACTAATGACAGCAAAAGGTTTGAGTCTACAACATTTAGTTAAGGTGTGAGAGCAAAAATTAACTTTGTATTGCTTTAAATGCATTTTCAGCCCGATAGTACACTTCAGGTGAAACTGTCAAAATCTTCAAAATGAGCAAAAGCACAATGAAATGAATGCTGGAATCATCTTCAGGTTGCTAAAATACACTAATGACAGCAAAAAGTTTTAGTCTACAACATTTAGTTAAGGTGTGAGAGCCAAAATGAACTTTGTATTGCTGTAAACACGTTTTCAGCACCTGATTGTACACTTCAGGTGAAAATGTCAAAATCTTCAAAATGAGCAAAAGCACAATGAAATTAATGCTGGAATCATCTTCAAATTGCTAAAATACACTAATGACAGCAAAACGTTTGAGTCTACAACATTTAGTTAAGGTGTGAGAGCCAAAATTAACTTTGTATTGCTTTAAAATTCATTTTCAGCCCGATTATACACTTCAGGTGAAACTGTCAAAATCTTCAAAATGAGCAAAAGCACAATGAAATGAATGCTGGAATCATCTTCAAGTTGCTAAAATACACTAATGAAAGCAAAAAGTTTGAGTCTACAACATTTAGTTAAGGTGTGAGAGCCTAAATGAACTTTTCATTGCTTTAAACGCGTTTTCAGCCCTTGATTGTACAATTCAGGTGAAACTGTCAAAATCTTCAAAATGAGCAAAAGCACAATGAAATTAATGCTGGAATCATCTTCAAGTTGCTAAAATACACTAATGACAGCAAAAGGTTTGAGTCTACAACATTTAGTTAAGGTGTGAGAGCAAAAATTAACTTTGTATTGCTTTAAATGCATTTTCAGCCCGATAGTACACTTCAGGTATAACTGTCCAAATCTTCAAAATGAGCAAAAGCACAATGAAATTAATGCTGGAATCATCTTCAGGTTGCTAAAATACACTAATGACAGCAAAAAGTTTTAGTCTACAACATTTAGTTAAGGTGTGAGAGCCAAAATGAACTTTGTATTCCTGTAAACACGTTTTCAGCACCTGATTGTACACTTCAGGTGAAAATGTCAAAATCTTCAAAATGATCAAAAGCACAATGAAATTATTGCTGGAATCATCTTCAAGTTGCTAAAATACACTAATGACAGCAAAAAGTTTGAGTCTACAACATTTAGTTAAGGTGTGAGAGCCTAAATAAACTTTTTATGGCTTTAAATGCATTTTCATCACCTGATTGTACACTTCAGGTGAAACTGTCAAAATCTTCAAAATGAGCAAAAGCACAATGAAATTAATGCTGGAATCATCTTCAAGTTGCTAAAATACACTAATGACAGCAAAAAGTTTGAGTCTACAATATTTAGTTAAGGTGTGAGAGCCAAAATGAACTTTGTATTGCTTTAAAATTCATTTTCAGCCCGATTGTACACTTCAGGTGAAACTGTCAAAATCTTCAAAATGAGCAAAAGCACAATGAAATTAATGTTGGAATCATCTTCAAATTGCTAAAATACACTAATGACAGCAAAAAGTTTGAGTCTACAACATTTAGTTGAGGTGTGAGAGCCTAAATGAACTTTGTATTGCTTTAAATGCATTTTCAGCCCGATTGTACACTTCAGGTAAAACTGTCAAAATCTTCAAAATGAGCAAAAGCACAATGAAATTAATGCTGGAATCATCTTCAAGTTGCTAAAATACACTAATGACAGCAAAAAGTTTGTGTCTACAACATTTAGTTAAGGTGTGAGAGCCAAAAGGAACTTTTTATTGCTTTAAATGCATTTTCACCCCGATAGTACACTTCAGGTGAAACTGTCAAAATCTTCAAAATGAGCAAAAGCACAATGAAATTAATGCTGGAATCATCTTCAAGTTGCTAAAATACACTAATGACAGCAACAAGTTTGAGTCTACAACATTTAGTTAAGGTGTGAGAGCCTAAATGAACTTTGTATTGCTTTAAATGCATTTTCAGCCCGATTGTACACTTCAGGTAAAACTGTCAAAATCTTCAATATGAGCAAAAGCACAATGAAATTAATGCTGGAATCATCTTCAAGTTGCTAAAATACACTAATGACAGCAAAAAGTTTGTGTCTACAACATTTAGTTAAGGTGTGAGAGCCAAAATGAACTTTTTATTGCTGTAAACGCGTTTTCAGCACCTGAATGTACACTTCAGGTGAAACTGTCAAAATCTTCAAAATGAGCAAAAGCACAATGAAATTAATGCTGGAATCATCTTCAAGTTGCTAAAATACACTAATGACAGCAAAAGGTTTGAGTCTACAACATTTAGTTAAGGTGTGAGAGCAAAAATTAACTTTGTATTGCTTTAAATGCATTTTCAGCCCGATTGTACACTTCAGGTAAAACTGTCAAAATCTTCAATATGAGCAAAAGCACAATGAAATTAATGCTGGAATCATCTTCAAGTTGCTAAAATACACTAATGACAGCAAAAAGTTTGTGTCTACAACATTTAGTTAAGGTGTGAGAGCCAAAATGAACTTTTTATTGCTGTAAACGCGTTTTCAGCACCTGAATGTACACTTCAGGTGAAACTGTCAAAATCTTCAAAATGAGCAAAAGCACAATGAAATTAATGCTGGAATCATCTTCAAGTTGCTAAAATACACTAATGACAGCAAAAGGTTTGAGTCTACAACATTTAGTTAAGGTGTGAGAGCAAAAATTAACTTTGTATTGCTTTAAATGCATTTTCAGCCCGATAGTACACTTCAGGTGAAACTGTCAAAATCTTCAAAATGAGCAAAAGCACAATGAAATGAATGCTGGAATCATCTTCAGGTTGCTAAAATACACTAATGACAGCAAAAAGTTTTAGTCTACAACATTTAGTTAAGGTGTGAGAGCCAAAATGAACTTTGTATTGCTGTAAACACGTTTTCAGCACCTGATTGTACACTTCAGGTGAAAATGTCAAAATCTTCAAAATGAGCAAAAGCACAATGAAATTAATGCTGGAATCATCTTCAAATTGCTAAAATACACTAATGACAGCAAAACGTTTGAGTCTACAACATTTAGTTAAGGTGTGAGAGCCAAAATTAACTTTGTATTGCTTTAAAATTCATTTTCAGCCCGATTATACACTTCAGGTGAAACTGTCAAAATCTTCAAAATGAGCAAAAGCACAATGAAATGAATGCTGGAATCATCTTCAAGTTGCTAAAATACACTAATGAAAGCAAAAAGTTTGAGTCTACAACATTTAGTTAAGGTGTGAGAGCCTAAATGAACTTTTCATTGCTTTAAACGCGTTTTCAGCCCTTGATTGTACAATTCAGGTGAAACTGTCAAAATCTTCAAAATGAGCAAAAGCACAATGAAATTAATGCTGGAATCATCTTCAAGTTGCTAAAATACACTAATGACAGCAAAAGGTTTGAGTCTACAACATTTAGTTAAGGTGTGAGAGCAAAAATTAACTTTGTATTGCTTTAAATGCATTTTCAGCCCGATAGTACACTTCAGGTATAACTGTCCAAATCTTCAAAATGAGCAAAAGCACAATGAAATTAATGCTGGAATCATCTTCAGGTTGCTAAAATACACTAATGACAGCAAAAAGTTTTAGTCTACAACATTTAGTTAAGGTGTGAGAGCCAAAATGAACTTTGTATTCCTGTAAACACGTTTTCAGCACCTGATTGTACACTTCAGGTGAAAATGTCAAAATCTTCAAAATGATCAAAAGCACAATGAAATTATTGCTGGAATCATCTTCAAGTTGCTAAAATACACTAATGACAGCAAAAAGTTTGAGTCTACAACATTTAGTTAAGGTGTGAGAGCCTAAATAAACTTTTTATGGCTTTAAATGCATTTTCATCACCTGATTGTACACTTCAGGTGAAACTGTCAAAATCTTCAAAATGAGCAAAAGCACAATGAAATTAATGCTGGAATCATCTTCAAGTTGCTAAAATACACTAATGACAGCAAAAAGTTTGAGTCTACAATATTTAGTTAAGGTGTGAGAGCCAAAATGAACTTTGTATTGCTTTAAAATTCATTTTCAGCCCGATTGTACACTTCAGGTGAAACTGTCAAAATCTTCAAAATGAGCAAAAGCACAATGAAATTAATGTTGGAATCATCTTCAAATTGCTAAAATACACTAATGACAGCAAAAAGTTTGAGTCTACAACATTTAGTTGAGGTGTGAGAGCCTAAATGAACTTTGTATTGCTTTAAATGCATTTTCAGCCCGATTGTACACTTCAGGTAAAACTGTCAAAATCTTCAAAATGAGCAAAAGCACAATGAAATTAATGCTGGAATCATCTTCAAGTTGCTAAAATACACTAATGACAGCAAAAAGTTTGTGTCTACAACATTTAGTTAAGGTGTGAGAGCCAAAAGGAACTTTTTATTGCTTTAAATGCATTTTCACCCCGATAGTACACTTCAGGTGAAACTGTCAAAATCTTCAAAATGAGCAAAAGCACAATGAAATTAATGCTGGAATCATCTTCAAGTTGCTAAAATACACTAATGACAGCAACAAGTTTGAGTCTACAACATTTAGTTAAGGTGTGAGAGCCTAAATGAACTTTGTATTGCTTTAAATGCATTTTCAGCCCGATTGTACACTTCAGGTAAAACTGTCAAAATCTTCAATATGAGCAAAAGCACAATGAAATTAATGCTGGAATCATCTTCAAGTTGCTAAAATACACTAATGACAGCAAAAAGTTTGTGTCTACAACATTTAGTTAAGGTGTGAGAGCCAAAATGAACTTTTTATTGCTGTAAACGCGTTTTCAGCACCTGAATGTACACTTCAGGTGAAACTGTCAAAATCTTCAAAATGAGCAAAAGCACAATGAAATTAATGCTGGAATCATCTTCAAGTTGCTAAAATACACTAATGACAGCAAAAGGTTTGAGTCTACAACATTTAGTTAAGGTGTGAGAGCAAAAATTAACTTTGTATTGCTTTAAATGCATTTTCAGCCCGATAGTACACTTCAGGTGAAACTGTCAAAATCTTCAAAATGAGCAAAAGCACAATGAAATTAATGCTGGAATCATCTTCAGGTTGCTAAAATACACTAATGACAGCAAAAAGTTTTAGTCTACAACATTTAGTTAAGGTGTGAGAGCCAAAATGAACTTTGTATTGCTGTAAACACGTTTTCAGCACCTGATTGTACACTTCAGGTGAAAATGTCAAAATCTTCAAAATGAGCAAAAGCACAATGAAATTAATGCTGGAATCATCTTCAAATTGCTAAAATACACTAATGACAGCAAAACGTTTGAGTCTACAACATTTAGTTAAGGTGTGAGAGCCAAAATTAACTTTGTATTGCTTTAAATGCATTTTCAGCCCGATAGTACACTTCAGGTGAAACTGTCAAAATCTTCAAAATGAGCAAAAGCACAATGAAATTAATGCTGGAATCATCTTCAAGTTGCTAAAATACACTAATGACAGCAAAAAGTTTGAGTCTACAATATTTAGTTAAGGTGTGAGAGCCAAAATGAACTTTGTATTGCTTTAAAATTCATTTTCAGCCCGATTGTACACTTCAGGTGAAACTGTCAAAATCTTCAAAATGAGCAAAAGCACAATGAAATTAATGTTGGAATCATCTTCAAGTTGCTAAAATACACTAATGACAGCAAAAAGTTTGAGTCTACAACATTTAGTTGAGGTGTGAGAGCCTAAATGAACTTTGTATTGCTTTAAATGCATTTTCAGCCCTATTGTACACTTCAGGTAAAACTGTCAAAATCTTCAAAATGAGCAAAAGCACAATGAAATTAATGCTGGAATCATCTTCAAGTTGCTAAAATACACTAATGACAGCAACAGGTTTGAGTCTACAACATTTAAATAAGGTGTGAGAGCCTAAATGAACTTTGTATTGCTTTAAATGCATTTTCAGCCCGATTGTACACTTCAGGTAAAACTGTCAAAATCTTCAAAATGAGCAAAAGCACAATGAAATTAATGCTGGAATCATCTTCAAGTTGCTAAAATACACTAATGACAGCAAAAAGTTTGTGTCTACAACATTTAGTTAAGGTGTGAGAGCCAAAAGGAACTTTTTATTGCTGTAAACGCGTTTTCAGCACCTGAATGTACACTTCAGGTGAAACTGTCAAAATCTTCAAAATGAGCAAAAGCACAATGAAATTAATGCTGGAATCATCTTCAAGTTGCTAAAATACACTAATGACAGCAAAAAGTTTGAGTCTACAACATTTAGTTAAGGTGTGAGAGCAAAAATTAACTTTGTATTGCTTTAAATGCATTTTCAGCCCGATAGTACACTTCAGGTGAAACTGTCAAAATCTTCAAAATGAGCAAAAGCACAATGAAATTAATGCTGGAATCATCTTCAAGTTGCTAAAATACACTAATGACAGCAACAAGTTTGAGTCTACAACATTTAGTTAAGGTGTGAGAGCCTAAATGAACTTTGTATTGCTTTAAATGCATTTTCAGCCCAATTGTACACTTCAGGTAAAACTGTCAAAATCTTCAATATGAACAAAAGCACAATGAAATTAATGCTGGAATCATCTTCAAGTTGCTAAAATACACTAATGACAGCAAAAAGTTTGTGTCTACAACATTTAGTTAAGGTGTGAGAGCCAAAATGAACTTTTTATTGCTGTAAACGCGTTTTCAGCACCTGAATGTACACTTCAGGTGAAACTGTCAAAATCTTCAAAATGAGCAAAAGCACAATGAAATTAATGCTGGAATCATCTTCAAGTTGCTAAAATACACTAATGACAGCAAAAGGTTTTAGTCTACAACATTTAGTTAAGGTGTGAGAGCAAAAATTAACTTTGTATTGCTTTAAATGCATTTTCAGCCCGATAGTACACTTCAGGTGAAACTGTCCAAATCTTCAAAATGAGCAAAAGCACAATGAAATTAATGCTGGAATCATCTTCAGGTTGCTAAAATACACTAATGACAGCAACAAGTTTGAGTCTACAACATTTAGTTAAGGTGTGAGAGCCTAAATGAACTTTGTATTGCTTTAAATGCATTTTCAGCCCGATTGTACACTTCAGGTAAAACTGTCAAAATCTTCAAAATGAGCAAAAGCACAATGAAATTAATGCTGGAATCATCTTCAAGTTGCTAAAATACACTAATGACAGCAAAAAGTTTGTGTCTACAACATTTAGTTAAGGTGTGAGAGCCAAAAGGAACTTTTTATTGCTGTAAACGCGTTTTCAGCACCTGAATGTACACTTCAGGTGAAACTGTCAAAATCTTCAAAATGAGCAAAAGCACAATGAAATTAATGCTGGAATCATCTTCAAGTTGCTAAAATACACTAATGACAGCAAAAAGTTTGAGTCTACAACATTTAGTTAAGGTGTGAGAGCAAAAATTAACTTTGTATTGCTTTAAATGCATTTTCAGCCCGATAGTACACTTCAGGTGAAACTGTCAAAATCTTCAAAATGAGCAAAAGCACAATGAAATTAATGCTGGAATCATCTTCAAGTTGCTAAAATACACTAATGACAGCAACAAGTTTGAGTCTACAACATTTAGTTAAGGTGTGAGAGCCTAAATGAACTTTGTATTGCTTTAAATGCATTTTCAGCCCGATTGTACACTTCAGGTAAAACTGTCAAAATCTTCAATATGAGCAAAAGCACAATGAAATTAATGCTGGAATCATCTTCAAGTTGCTAAAATACACTAATGACAGCAAAAAGTTTGTGTCTACAACATTTAGTTAAGGTGTGAGAGCCAAAATGAACTTTTTATTGCTGTAAACGCGTTTTCAGCACCTGAATGTACACTTCAGGTGAAACTGTCAAAATCTTCAAAATGAGCAAAAGCACAATGAAATTAATGCTGGAATCATCTTCAAGTTGCTAAAATACACTAATGACAGCAAAAGGTTTGAGTCTACAACATTTAGTTAAGGTGTGAGAGCAAAAATTAACTTTGTATTGCTTTAAATGCATTTTCAGCCCGATAGTACACTTCAGGTGAAACTGTCAAAATCTTCAATATGAGCAAAAGCACAATGAAATTAATGCTGGAATCATCTTCAAGTTGCTAAAATACACTAATGACAGCAAAAAGTTTGTGTCTACAACATTTAGTTAAGGTGTGAGAGCCAAAATGAACTTTTTATTGCTGTAAACGCGTTTTCAGCACCTGAATGTACACTTCAGGTGAAACTGTCAAAATCTTCAAAATGAGCAAAAGCACAATGAAATTAATGCTGGAATCATCTTCAAGTTGCTAAAATACACTAATGACAGCAAAAGGTTTGAGTCTACAACATTTAGTTAAGGTGTGAGAGCAAAAATTAACTTTGTATTGCTTTAAATGCATTTTCAGCCCGATTGTACACTTCAGGTAAAACTGTCAAAATCTTCAAAATGAGCAAAAGCACAATGAAATTAATGCTGGAATCATCTTCAAGTTGCTAAAATACACTAATGACAGCAAAAAGTTTGTGTCTACAACATTTAGTTAAGGTGTGAGAGCCAAAAGGAACTTTTTATTGCTGTAAACGCGTTTTCAGCACCTGAATGTACACTTCAGGTGAAAATGTCAAAATCTTCAAAATGAGCAAAAGCACAATGAAATGAATGCTGGAATCATCTTCAAGTTGCTAAAATACACTAATGACAGCAAAAAGTTTGAGTCTACAACATTTAGTTAAGGTGTGAGAGCCAAAATTAACTTTGTATTGCTTTAAAATTCATTTTCAGCCCGATTGTACACTTCAGGTGAAACTGTCAAAATCTTCAAAATGAGCAAAAGCACAATGAAATGAATGCTGGAATCATCTTCAAGTTGCTAAAATACACTAATGACAGCAAAAAGTTTGAGTCTACAACATTTAGTTAAGGTGTGAGAGCCTAAATGAACTTTCCATTGCTTTAAACGCGTTTTCAGCCCTTGATTGTACAATTCAGGTGAAACTGTCAAAATCTTCAAAATGAGCAAAAGCACAATGAAATTAATGCTGGAATCATCTTCAAGTTGCTAAAATACACTAATGACAGCAACAAGTTTGAGTCTACAACATTTAGTTAAGGTGTGAGAGCCAAAATGAACTTTGTATTGCTGTAAACGCGTTTTCAGCACCTGATTGTACACTTCAGGTGAAACTGTCAAAATCTTCAAAATGAGCAAAAGCACAATGAAATGAATGCTGGAATCATCTTCAAGTTGCTAAAATACACTAATGACAGCAAAAAGTTTGAGTCTACAACATTTAGTTAAGGTGTGAGAGCCTAAATGAACTTTTCATTGCTTTAAACGCGTTTTCAGCCCTTGATTGTACAATTCAGGTGAAACTGTCAAAATCTTCAAAATGAGCAAAAGCACAATGAAATTAATGCTGGAATCATCTTCAAGTTGCTAAAATACACTAATGACAGCAACAAGTTTGAGTCTACAACATTTAGTTAAGGTGTGAGATTCTAAATTAACTTTGTATTGCTGTAAACGCGTTTTCAGCCCCTGATTGTACACTTCAGGTGAAACTGTCAAAATCTTCAAAATGAGCAAAAGCACAATGAAATTAATGCTGGAATCATCTTCAAGTTGCTAAAATACACTAATGACAGTAAAAAGTTTGAGTGTACAACATTTAGTTAAGGTGTGAGAGCCAAAATGAACTTTGTATTGCTTTAAATGCACTTTCAGCCCGAATGTACACTTCAGGTGAAACTGTCAAAATCTTCAAAATGAGCAAAAGCACAATGAAATTAAGGCTGGAATCATCTTCAAGTTGCTAAAATACACTAATGACAGCAAAAAGTTTGAGTCTACAACATTTAGTTAAGGTGTGAGAGCCTAAATGAACTTTGTATTGCTGTAAACGCGTTTTCAGCACCTGATTATACACTTCAGGTGAAACTGTCAAAATCTTCAAAATGAGCAAAAGCACAATGAAATTAATGCTGGAATAATCTTCAGGTTGCTAAAATACACTAATGACAGCAAAAAGTTTGAGTCTACAACATTTAGTTAAGGTGTGAGAGCCAAAATTAACTTTGTATTGCTTTAAAATTCATTTTCAGCCCGATTGTACACTTCAGGTGAAACTGTCAAAATCTTCAAAATGAGCAAAAGCACAATGAAATGAACGCTGGAATCATCTTCAAGTTGCTAAAATACACTAATGACAGCAAAAAGTTTGAGTCTACAACATTTAGTTAAGGTGTGAGAGCCTAAATGAACTTTTCATTGCTTTAAACGCGTTTTCAGCCCGATTGTACACTTCAGGTAAAACTGTCAAAATCTTAATAATGAGCAAAAGCACAATGAAATAAATGCTGGAATCATCTTCAAGTTGCTAAAATACACTAATGACAGCAAAAAGTTTGTGTCTACAACATTTAGTTAAGGTGTGAGAGCCAAAATGAACTTTTTATTGCTTTAAACGCGTTTTCAGCACCTGAATGTACACTTCAGGTGAAACTGTCAAAATCTTCAAAATGAGCAAAAGCACAATGAAATTAATGCTGGAATCATCTTCAAGTTGCTAAAATACACTAATGACAGCAAAAAGTTTGAGTCTACAATATTTAGTTAAGGTGTGAGAGCCAAAATGAACTTTGTATTGCTTTAAAATTCATTTTCAGCCCGATTGTACACTTCAGGTGAAACTGTCAAAATCTTCAAAATGAGCAAAAGCACAATGAAATTAATGTTGGAATCATCTTCAAGTTGCTAAAATACACTAATGACAGCAAAAAGTTTGAGTCTACAACATTTAGTTGAGGTGTGAGAGCCTAAATGAACTTTGTATTGCTTTAAATGCATTTTCAGCCCGATTGTACACTTCAGGTAAAACTGTCAAAATCTTCAAAATGAGCAAAAGCACAATGAAATTAATGCTGGAATCATCTTCAAGTTGCTAAAATACACTAATGACAGCAACAGGTTTGAGTCTACAACATTTAAATAAGGTGTGAGAGCCTAAATGAACTTTGTATTGCTTTAAATGCATTTTCAGCCCGATTGTACACTTCAGGTAAAACTGTCAAAATCTTCAAAATGAGCAAAAGCACAATGAAATTAATGCTGGAATCATCTTCAAGTTGCTAAAATACACTAATGACAGCAAAAAGTTTGTGTCTACAACATTTAGTTAAGGTGTGAGAGCCAAAAGGAACTTTTTATTGCTGTAAACGCGTTTTCAGCACCTGAATGTACACTTCAGGTGAAACTGTCCAAATCTTCAAAATGAGCAAAAGCACAATGAAATTAATGCTGGAATCATCTTCAAGTTGCTAAAATACACTAATGACAGCAAAAAGTTTGAGTCTACAACATTTAGTTAAGGTGTGAGAGCAAAAATTAACTTTGTATTGCTTTAAATGCATTTTCAGCCCGATAGTACACTTCAGGTGAAACTGTCAAAATCTTCAAAATGAGCAAAAGCACAATGAAATTAATGCTGGAATCATCTTCAAGTTGCTAAAATACACTAATGACAGCAACAAGTTTGAGTCTACAACATTTAGTTAAGGTGTGAGAGCCTAAATGAACTTTGTATTGCTTTAAATGCATTTTCAGCCCAATTGTACACTTCAGGTAAAACTGTCAAAATCTTCAATATGAACAAAAGCACAATGAAATTAATGCTGGAATCATCTTCAAGTTGCTAAAATACACTAATGACAGCAAAAAGTTTGTGTCTACAACATTTAGTTAAGGTGTGAGAGCCAAAATGAACTTTTTATTGCTGTAAACGCGTTTTCAGCACCTGAATGTACACTTCAGGTGAAACTGTCAAAATCTTCAAAATGAGCAAAAGCACAATGAAATTAATGCTGGAATCATCTTCAAGTTGCTAAAATACACTAATGACAGCAAAAGGTTTTAGTCTACAACATTTAGTTAAGGTGTGAGAGCAAAAATTAACTTTGTATTGCTTTAAATGCATTTTCAGCCCGATAGTACACTTCAGGTGAAACTGTCCAAATCTTCAAAATGAGCAAAAGCACAATGAAATTAATGCTGGAATCATCTTCAGGTTGCTAAAATACACTAATGACAGCAACAAGTTTGAGTCTACAACATTTAGTTAAGGTGTGAGAGCCTAAATGAACTTTGTATTGCTTTAAATGCATTTTCAGCCCGATTGTACACTTCAGGTAAAACTGTCAAAATCTTCAAAATGAGCAAAAGCACAATGAAATTAATGCTGGAATCATCTTCAAGTTGCTAAAATACACTAATGACAGCAAAAAGTTTGTGTCTACAACATTTAGTTAAGGTGTGAGAGCCAAAAGGAACTTTTTATTGCTGTAAACGCGTTTTCAGCACCTGAATGTACACTTCAGGTGAAACTGTCAAAATCTTCAAAATGAGCAAAAGCACAATGAAATTAATGCTGGAATCATCTTCAAGTTGCTAAAATACACTAATGACAGCAAAAAGTTTGAGTCTACAACATTTAGTTAAGGTGTGAGAGCAAAAATTAACTTTGTATTGCTTTAAATGCATTTTCAGCCCGATAGTACACTTCAGGTGAAACTGTCAAAATCTTCAAAATGAGCAAAAGCACAATGAAATTAATGCTGGAATCATCTTCAAGTTGCTAAAATACACTAATGACAGCAACAAGTTTGAGTCTACAACATTTAGTTAAGGTGTGAGAGCCTAAATGAACTTTGTATTGCTTTAAATGCATTTTCAGCCCGATTGTACACTTCAGGTAAAACTGTCAAAATCTTCAATATGAGCAAAAGCACAATGAAATTAATGCTGGAATCATCTTCAAGTTGCTAAAATACACTAATGACAGCAAAAAGTTTGTGTCTACAACATTTAGTTAAGGTGTGAGAGCCAAAATGAACTTTTTATTGCTGTAAACGCGTTTTCAGCACCTGAATGTACACTTCAGGTGAAACTGTCAAAATCTTCAAAATGAGCAAAAGCACAATGAAATTAATGCTGGAATCATCTTCAAGTTGCTAAAATACACTAATGACAGCAAAAGGTTTGAGTCTACAACATTTAGTTAAGGTGTGAGAGCAAAAATTAACTTTGTATTGCTTTAAATGCATTTTCAGCCCGATAGTACACTTCAGGTGAAACTGTCAAAATCTTCAAAATGAGCAAAAGCACAATGAAATTAATGCTGGAATCATCTTCAGGTTGCTAAAATACACTAATGACAGCAAAAAGTTTTAGTCTACAACATTTAGTTAAGGTGTGAGAGCCAAAATGAACTTTGTATTGCTGTAAACACGTTTTCAGCACCTGATTGTACACTTCAGGTGAAAATGTCAAAATCTTCAAAATGAGCAAAAGCACAATGAAATTAATGCTGGAATCATCTTCAAGTTGCTAAAATACACTAATGACAGCAAAAAGTTTGAGTCTACAACATTTAGTTAAGGTGTGAGAGCCTAAATAAACTTTTTATGGCTTTAAATGCATTTTCATCACCTGATTGTACACTTCAGGTGAAACTGTCAAAATCTTCAAAATGAGCAAAAGCACAATGAAATTAATGCTGGAATCATCTTCAAGTTGCTAAAATACACTAATGACAGCAAAAAGTTTGAGTCTACAATATTTAGTTAAGGTGTGAGAGCCAAAATGAACTTTGTATTGCTTTAAAATTCATTTTCAGCCCGATTGTACACTTCAGGTGAAACTGTCAAAATCTTCAAAATGAGCAAAAGCACAATGAAATTAATGTTGGAATCATCTTCAAGTTGCTAAAATACACTAATGACAGCAAAAAGTTTGAGTCTACAACATTTAGTTGAGGTGTGAGAGCCTAAATGAACTTTGTATTGCTTTAAATGCATTTTCAGCCCGATTGTACACTTCAGGTAAAACTGTCAAAATCTTCAAAATGAGCAAAAGCACAATGAAATTAATGCTGGAATCATCTTCAAGTTGCTAAAATACACTAATGACAGCAACAGGTTTGAGTCTACAACATTTAAATAAGGTGTGAGAGCCTAAATGAACTTTGTATTGCTTTAAATGCATTTTCAGCCCGATTGTACACTTCAGGTAAAACTGTCAAAATCTTCAAAATGAGCAAAAGCACAATGAAATTAATGCTGGAATCATCTTCAAGTTGCTAAAATACACTAATGACAGCAAAAAGTTTGTGTCTACAACATTTAGTTAAGGTGTGAGAGCCAAAAGGAACTTTTTATTGCTGTAAACGCGTTTTCAGCACCTGAATGTACACTTCAGGTGAAACTGTCAAAATCTTCAAAATGAGCAAAAGCACAATGAAATTAATGCTGGAATCATCTTCAAGTTGCTAAAATACACTAATGACAGCAAAAAGTTTGAGTCTACAACATTTAGTTAAGGTGTGAGAGCAAAAATTAACTTTGTATTGCTTTAAATGCATTTTCAGCCCGATAGTACACTTCAGGTGAAACTGTCAAAATCTTCAAAATGAGCAAAAGCACAATGAAATTAATGCTGGAATCATCTTCAAGTTGCTAAAATACACTAATGACAGCAACAAGTTTGAGTCTACAACATTTAGTTAAGGTGTGAGAGCCTAAATGAACTTTGTATTGCTTTAAATGCATTTTCAGCCCAATTGTACACTTCAGGTAAAACTGTCAAAATCTTCAATATGAACAAAAGCACAATGAAATTAATGCTGGAATCATCTTCAAGTTGCTAAAATACACTAATGACAGCAAAAAGTTTGTGTCTACAACATTTAGTTAAGGTGTGAGAGCCAAAATGAACTTTTTATTGCTGTAAACGCGTTTTCAGCACCTGAATGTACACTTCAGGTGAAACTGTCAAAATCTTCAAAATGAGCAAAAGCACAATGAAATTAATGCTGGAATCATCTTCAAGTTGCTAAAATACACTAATGACAGCAAAAGGTTTTAGTCTACAACATTTAGTTAAGGTGTGAGAGCAAAAATTAACTTTGTATTGCTTTAAATGCATTTTCAGCCCGATAGTACACTTCAGGTGAAACTGTCCAAATCTTCAAAATGAGCAAAAGCACAATGAAATTAATGCTGGAATCATCTTCAGGTTGCTAAAATACACTAATGACAGCAACAAGTTTGAGTCTACAACATTTAGTTAAGGTGTGAGAGCCTAAATGAACTTTGTATTGCTTTAAATGCATTTTCAGCCCGATTGTACACTTCAGGTAAAACTGTCAAAATCTTCAAAATGAGCAAAAGCACAATGAAATTAATGCTGGAATCATCTTCAAGTTGCTAAAATACACTAATGACAGCAAAAAGTTTGTGTCTACAACATTTAGTTAAGGTGTGAGAGCCAAAAGGAACTTTTTATTGCTGTAAACGCGTTTTCAGCACCTGAATGTACACTTCAGGTGAAACTGTCAAAATCTTCAAAATGAGCAAAAGCACAATGAAATTAATGCTGGAATCATCTTCAAGTTGCTAAAATACACTAATGACAGCAAAAAGTTTGAGTCTACAACATTTAGTTAAGGTGTGAGAGCAAAAATTAACTTTGTATTGCTTTAAATGCATTTTCAGCCCGATAGTACACTTCAGGTGAAACTGTCAAAATCTTCAAAATGAGCAAAAGCACAATGAAATTAATGCTGGAATCATCTTCAAGTTGCTAAAATACACTAATGACAGCAACAAGTTTGAGTCTACAACATTTAGTTAAGGTGTGAGAGCCTAAATGAACTTTGTATTGCTTTAAATGCATTTTCAGCCCGATTGTACACTTCAGGTAAAACTGTCAAAATCTTCAATATGAGCAAAAGCACAATGAAATTAATGCTGGAATCATCTTCAAGTTGCTAAAATACACTAATGACAGCAAAAAGTTTGTGTCTACAACATTTAGTTAAGGTGTGAGAGCCAAAATGAACTTTTTATTGCTGTAAACGCGTTTTCAGCACCTGAATGTACACTTCAGGTGAAACTGTCAAAATCTTCAAAATGAGCAAAAGCACAATGAAATTAATGCTGGAATCATCTTCAAGTTGCTAAAATACACTAATGACAGCAAAAGGTTTGAGTCTACAACATTTAGTTAAGGTGTGAGAGCAAAAATTAACTTTGTATTGCTTTAAATGCATTTTCAGCCCGATAGTACACTTCAGGTGAAACTGTCAAAATCTTCAATATGAGCAAAAGCACAATGAAATTAATGCTGGAATCATCTTCAAGTTGCTAAAATACACTAATGACAGCAAAAAGTTTGTGTCTACAACATTTAGTTAAGGTGTGAGAGCCAAAATGAACTTTTTATTGCTGTAAACGCGTTTTCAGCACCTGAATGTACACTTCAGGTGAAACTGTCAAAATCTTCAAAATGAGCAAAAGCACAATGAAATTAATGCTGGAATCATCTTCAAGTTGCTAAAATACACTAATGACAGCAAAAGGTTTGAGTCTACAACATTTAGTTAAGGTGTGAGAGCAAAAATTAACTTTGTATTGCTTTAAATGCATTTTCAGCCCGATTGTACACTTCAGGTAAAACTGTCAAAATCTTCAAAATGAGCAAAAGCACAATGAAATTAATGCTGGAATCATCTTCAAGTTGCTAAAATACACTAATGACAGCAAAAAGTTTGTGTCTACAACATTTAGTTAAGGTGTGAGAGCCAAAAGGAACTTTTTATTGCTGTAAACGCGTTTTCAGCACCTGAATGTACACTTCAGGTGAAACTGTCAAAATCTTCAAAATGAGCAAAAGCACAATGAAATTAATGCTGGAATCATCTTCAAGTTGCTAAAATACACTAATGACAGCAAAAAGTTTGAGTCTACAACATTTAGTTAAGGTGTGAGAGCAAAAATTAACTTTGTATTGCTTTAAATGCATTTTCAGCCCGATAGTACATTTCAGGTGAAACTGTCAAAATCTTCAAAATGAGCAAAAGCACAATGAAATTAATGCTGGAATCATCTTCAAGTTGCTAAAATACACTAATGACAGCAACAAGTTTGAGTCTACAACATTTAGTTAAGGTGTGAGAGCCTAAATGAACTTTGTATTGCTTTAAATGCATTTTCAGCCCGATTGTACACTTCAGGTAAAACTGTCAAAATCTTCAATATGAGCAAAAGCACAATGAAATTAATGCTGGAATCATCTTCAAGTTGCTAAAATACACTAATGACAGCAAAAAGTTTGTGTCTACAACATTTAGTTAAGGTGTGAGAGCCAAAATGAACTTTTTATTGCTGTAAACGCGTTTTCAGCACCTGAATGTACACTTCAGGTGAAACTGTCAAAATCTTCAAAATGAGCAAAAGCACAATGAAATTAATGCTGGAATCATCTTCAAGTTGCTAAAATACACTAATGACAGCAAAAGGTTTGAGTCTACAACATTTAGTTAAGGTGTGAGAGCAAAAATTAACTTTGTATTGCTTTAAATGCATTTTCAGCCCGATAGTACACTTCAGGTGAAACTGTCAAAATCTTCAAAATGAGCAAAAGCACAATGAAATGAATGCTGGAATCATCTTCAGGTTGCTAAAATACACTAATGACAGCAAAAAGTTTTAGTCTACAACATTTAGTTAAGGTGTGAGAGCCAAAATGAACTTTGTATTGCTGTAAACACGTTTTCAGCACCTGATTGTACACTTCAGGTGAAAATGTCAAAATCTTCAAAATGAGCAAAAGCACAATGAAATTAATGCTGGAATCATCTTCAAATTGCTAAAATACACTAATGACAGCAAAACGTTTGAGTCTACAACATTTAGTTAAGGTGTGAGAGCCAAAATTAACTTTGTATTGCTTTAAAATTCATTTTCAGCCCGATTATACACTTCAGGTGAAACTGTCAAAATCTTCAAAATGAGCAAAAGCACAATGAAATGAATGCTGGAATCATCTTCAAGTTGCTAAAATACACTAATGAAAGCAAAAAGTTTGAGTCTACAACATTTAGTTAAGGTGTGAGAGCCTAAATGAACTTTTCATTGCTTTAAACGCGTTTTCAGCCCTTGATTGTACAATTCAGGTGAAACTGTCAAAATCTTCAAAATGAGCAAAAGCACAATGAAATTAATATTGGAATCATCTTCAAGTTGCTAAAATACACTAATGACAGCAAAAGGTTTGAGTCTACAACATTTAGTTAAGGTGTGAGAGCAAAAATTAACTTTGTATTGCTTTAAATGCATTTTCAGCCCGATAGTACACTTCAGGTATAACTGTCCAAATCTTCAAAATGAGCAAAAGCACAATGAAATTAATGCTGGAATCATCTTCAGGTTGCTAAAATACACTAATGACAGCAAAAAGTTTTAGTCTACAACATTTAGTTAAGGTGTGAGAGCCAAAATGAACTTTGTATTCCTGTAAACACGTTTTCAGCACCTGATTGTACACTTCAGGTGAAAATGTCAAAATCTTCAAAATGATCAAAAGCACAATGAAATTATTGCTGGAATCATCTTCAAGTTGCTAAAATACACTAATGACAGCAAAAAGTTTGAGTCTACAACATTTAGTTAAGGTGTGAGAGCCTAAATAAACTTTTTATGGCTTTAAATGCATTTTCATCACCTGATTGTACACTTCAGGTGAAACTGTCAAAATCTTCAAAATGAGCAAAAGCACAATGAAATTAATGCTGGAATCATCTTCAAGTTGCTAAAATACACTAATGACAGCAAAAAGTTTGAGTCTACAATATTTAGTTAAGGTGTGAGAGCCAAAATGAACTTTGTATTGCTTTAAAATTCATTTTCAGCCCGATTGTACACTTCAGGTGAAACTGTCAAAATCTTCAAAATGAGCAAAAGCACAATGAAATTAATGTTGGAATCATCTTCAAATTGCTAAAATACACTAATGACAGCAAAAAGTTTGAGTCTACAACATTTAGTTGAGGTGTGAGAGCCTAAATGAACTTTGTATTGCTTTAAATGCATTTTCAGCCCGATTGTACACTTCAGGTAAAACTGTCAAAATCTTCAAAATGAGCAAAAGCACAATGAAATTAATGCTGGAATCATCTTCAAGTTGCTAAAATACACTAATGACAGCAAAAAGTTTGTGTCTACAACATTTAGTTAAGGTGTGAGAGCCAAAAGGAACTTTTTATTGCTTTAAATGCATTTTCACCCCGATAGTACACTTCAGGTGAAACTGTCAAAATCTTCAAAATGAGCAAAAGCACAATGAAATTAATGCTGGAATCATCTTCAAGTTGCTAAAATACACTAATGACAGCAACAAGTTTGAGTCTACAACATTTAGTTAAGGTGTGAGAGCCTAAATGAACTTTGTATTGCTTTAAATGCATTTTCAGCCCGATTGTACACTTCAGGTAAAACTGTCAAAATCTTCAATATGAGCAAAAGCACAATGAAATTAATGCTGGAATCATCTTCAAGTTGCTAAAATACACTAATGACAGCAAAAAGTTTGTGTCTACAACATTTAGTTAAGGTGTGAGAGCCAAAATGAACTTTTTATTGCTGTAAACGCGTTTTCAGCACCTGAATGTACACTTCAGGTGAAACTGTCAAAATCTTCAAAATGAGCAAAAGCACAATGAAATTAATGCTGGAATCATCTTCAAGTTGCTAAAATACACTAATGACAGCAAAAGGTTTGAGTCTACAACATTTAGTTAAGGTGTGAGAGCAAAAATTAACTTTGTATTGCTTTAAATGCATTTTCAGCCCGATAGTACACTTCAGGTGAAACTGTCAAAATCTTCAAAATGAGCAAAAGCACAATGAAATTAATGCTGGAATCATCTTCAGGTTGCTAAAATACACTAATGACAGCAAAAAGTTTTAGTCTACAACATTTAGTTAAGGTGTGAGAGCCAAAATGAACTTTGTATTGCTGTAAACACGTTTTCAGCACCTGATTGTACACTTCAGGTGAAAATGTCAAAATCTTCAAAATGAGCAAAAGCACAATGAAATTAATGCTGGAATCATCTTCAAATTGCTAAAATACACTAATGACAGCAAAACGTTTGAGTCTACAACATTTAGTTAAGGTGTGAGAGCCAAAATTAACTTTGTATTGCTTTAAATGCATTTTCAGCCCGATAGTACACTTCAGGTGAAACTGTCAAAATCTTCAAAATGAGCAAAAGCACAATGAAATTAATGCTGGAATCATCTTCAAGTTGCTAAAATACACTAATGACAGCAAAAAGTTTGAGTCTACAATATTTAGTTAAGGTGTGAGAGCCAAAATGAACTTTGTATTGCTTTAAAATTCATTTTCAGCCCGATTGTACACTTCAGGTGAAACTGTCAAAATCTTCAAAATGAGCAAAAGCACAATGAAATTAATGTTGGAATCATCTTCAAGTTGCTAAAATACACTAATGACAGCAAAAAGTTTGAGTCTACAACATTTAGTTGAGGTGTGAGAGCCTAAATGAACTTTGTATTGCTTTAAATGCATTTTCAGCCCTATTGTACACTTCAGGTAAAACTGTCAAAATCTTCAAAATGAGCAAAAGCACAATGAAATTAATGCTGGAATCATCTTCAAGTTGCTAAAATACACTAATGACAGCAACAGGTTTGAGTCTACAACATTTAAATAAGGTGTGAGAGCCTAAATGAACTTTGTATTGCTTTAAATGCATTTTCAGCCCGATTGTACACTTCAGGTAAAACTGTCAAAATCTTCAAAATGAGCAAAAGCACAATGAAATTAATGCTGGAATCATCTTCAAGTTGCTAAAATACACTAATGACAGCAAAAAGTTTGTGTCTACAACATTTAGTTAAGGTGTGAGAGCCAAAAGGAACTTTTTATTGCTGTAAACGCGTTTTCAGCACCTGAATGTACACTTCAGGTGAAACTGTCAAAATCTTCAAAATGAGCAAAAGCACAATGAAATTAATGCTGGAATCATCTTCAAGTTGCTAAAATACACTAATGACAGCAAAAAGTTTGAGTCTACAACATTTAGTTAAGGTGTGAGAGCAAAAATTAACTTTGTATTGCTTTAAATGCATTTTCAGCCCGATAGTACACTTCAGGTGAAACTGTCAAAATCTTCAAAATGAGCAAAAGCACAATGAAATTAATGCTGGAATCATCTTCAAGTTGCTAAAATACACTAATGACAGCAACAAGTTTGAGTCTACAACATTTAGTTAAGGTGTGAGAGCCTAAATGAACTTTGTATTGCTTTAAATGCATTTTCAGCCCAATTGTACACTTCAGGTAAAACTGTCAAAATCTTCAATATGAACAAAAGCACAATGAAATTAATGCTGGAATCATCTTCAAGTTGCTAAAATACACTAATGACAGCAAAAAGTTTGTGTCTACAACATTTAGTTAAGGTGTGAGAGCCAAAATGAACTTTTTATTGCTGTAAACGCGTTTTCAGCACCTGAATGTACACTTCAGGTGAAACTGTCAAAATCTTCAAAATGAGCAAAAGCACAATGAAATTAATGCTGGAATCATCTTCAAGTTGCTAAAATACACTAATGACAGCAAAAGGTTTTAGTCTACAACATTTAGTTAAGGTGTGAGAGCAAAAATTAACTTTGTA
Organism: Leptonotus elevatus; assembly: GCF_054856555.1. Taxonomy (NCBI): domain Eukaryota; kingdom Metazoa; phylum Chordata; class Actinopteri; order Syngnathiformes; family Syngnathidae; genus Leptonotus; species Leptonotus elevatus. The sequence goes on along the minus strand of NC_141240.1, from coordinate 1,062,062 downwards.
TTGCTTTAAATGCATTTTCAGCCCGATAGTACACTTCAGGTGAAACTGTCCAAATCTTCAAAATGAGCAAAAGCACAATGAAATTAATGCTGGAATCATCTTCAGGTTGCTAAAATACACTAATGACAGCAACAAGTTTGAGTCTACAACATTTAGTTAAGGTGTGAGAGCCTAAATGAACTTTGTATTGCTTTAAATGCATTTTCAGCCCGATTGTACACTTCAGGTAAAACTGTCAAAATCTTCAAAATGAGCAAAAGCACAATGAAATTAATGCTGGAATCATCTTCAAGTTGCTAAAATACACTAATGACAGCAAAAAGTTTGTGTCTACAACATTTAGTTAAGGTGTGAGAGCCAAAAGGAACTTTTTATTGCTGTAAACGCGTTTTCAGCACCTGAATGTACACTTCAGGTGAAACTGTCAAAATCTTCAAAATGAGCAAAAGCACAATGAAATTAATGCTGGAATCATCTTCAAGTTGCTAAAATACACTAATGACAGCAAAAAGTTTGAGTCTACAACATTTAGTTAAGGTGTGAGAGCAAAAATTAACTTTGTATTGCTTTAAATGCATTTTCAGCCCGATAGTACACTTCAGGTGAAACTGTCAAAATCTTCAAAATGAGCAAAAGCACAATGAAATTAATGCTGGAATCATCTTCAAGTTGCTAAAATACACTAATGACAGCAACAAGTTTGAGTCTACAACATTTAGTTAAGGTGTGAGAGCCTAAATGAACTTTGTATTGCTTTAAATGCATTTTCAGCCCGATTGTACACTTCAGGTAAAACTGTCAAAATCTTCAATATGAGCAAAAGCACAATGAAATTAATGCTGGAATCATCTTCAAGTTGCTAAAATACACTAATGACAGCAAAAAGTTTGTGTCTACAACATTTAGTTAAGGTGTGAGAGCCAAAATGAACTTTTTATTGCTGTAAACGCGTTTTCAGCACCTGAATGTACACTTCAGGTGAAACTGTCAAAATCTTCAAAATGAGCAAAAGCACAATGAAATTAATGCTGGAATCATCTTCAAGTTGCTAAAATACACTAATGACAGCAAAAGGTTTGAGTCTACAACATTTAGTTAAGGTGTGAGAGCAAAAATTAACTTTGTATTGCTTTAAATGCATTTTCAGCCCGATAGTACACTTCAGGTGAAACTGTCAAAATCTTCAATATGAGCAAAAGCACAATGAAATTAATGCTGGAATCATCTTCAAGTTGCTAAAATACACTAATGACAGCAAAAAGTTTGTGTCTACAACATTTAGTTAAGGTGTGAGAGCCAAAATGAACTTTTTATTGCTGTAAACGCGTTTTCAGCACCTGAATGTACACTTCAGGTGAAACTGTAAAAATCTTCAAAATGAGCAAAAGCACAATGAAATTAATGCTGGAATCATCTTCAAGTTGCTAAAATACACTAATGACAGCAAAAGGTTTGAGTCTACAACATTTAGTTAAGGTGTGAGAGCAAAAATTAACTTTGTATTGCTTTAAATGCATTTTCAGCCCGATTGTACACTTCAGGTAAAACTGTCAAAATCTTCAAAATGAGCAAAAGCACAATGAAATTAATGCTGGAATCATCTTCAAGTTGCTAAAATACACTAATGACAGCAAAAAGTTTGTGTCTACAACATTTAGTTAAGGTGTGAGAGCCAAAAGGAACTTTTTATTGCTGTAAACGCGTTTTCAGCACCTGAATGTACACTTCAGGTGAAAATGTCAAAATCTTCAAAATGAGCAAAAGCACAATGAAATGAATGCTGGAATCATCTTCAAGTTGCTAAAATACACTAATGACAGCAAAAAGTTTGAGTCTACAACATTTAGTTAAGGTGTGAGAGCCAAAATTAACTTTGTATTGCTTTAAAATTCATTTTCAGCCCGATTGTACACTTCAGGTGAAACTGTCAAAATCTTCAAAATGAGCAAAAGCACAATGAAATGAATGCTGGAATCATCTTCAAGTTGCTAAAATACACTAATGACAGCAAAAAGTTTGAGTCTACAACATTTAGTTAAGGTGTGAGAGCCTAAATGAACTTTCCATTGCTTTAAACGCGTTTTCAGCCCTTGATTGTACAATTCAGGTGAAACTGTCAAAATCTTCAAAATGAGCAAAAGCACAATGAAATTAATGCTGGAATCATCTTCAAGTTGCTAAAATACACTAATGACAGCAACAAGTTTGAGTCTACAACATTTAGTTAAGGTGTGAGAGCCAAAATGAACTTTGTATTGCTGTAAACGCGTTTTCAGCACCTGATTGTACACTTCAGGTGAAACTGTCAAAATCTTCAAAATGAGCAAAAGCACAATGAAATGAATGCTGGAATCATCTTCAAGTTGCTAAAATACACTAATGACAGCAAAAAGTTTGAGTCTACAACATTTAGTTAAGGTGTGAGAGCCTAAATGAACTTTTCATTGCTTTAAACGCGTTTTCAGCCCTTGATTGTACAATTCAGGTGAAACTGTCAAAATCTTCAAAATGAGCAAAAGCACAATGAAATTAATGCTGGAATCATCTTCAAGTTGCTAAAATACACTAATGACAGCAACAAGTTTGAGTCTACAACATTTAGTTAAGGTGTGAGATTCTAAATTAACTTTGTATTGCTGTAAACGCGTTTTCAGCCCCTGATTGTACACTTCAGGTGAAACTGTCAAAATCTTCAAAATGAGCAAAAGCACAATGAAATTAATGCTGGAATCATCTTCAAGTTGCTAAAATACACTAATGACAGTAAAAAGTTTGAGTGTACAACATTTAGTTAAGGTGTGAGAGCCAAAATGAACTTTGTATTGCTTTAAATGCACTTTCAGCCCGAATGTACACTTCAGGTGAAACTGTCAAAATCTTCAAAATGAGCAAAAGCACAATGAAATTAAGGCTGGAATCATCTTCAAGTTGCTAAAATACACTAATGACAGCAAAAAGTTTGAGTCTACAACATTTAGTTAAGGTGTGAGAGCCTAAATGAACTTTGTATTGCTGTAAACGCGTTTTCAGCACCTGATTATACACTTCAGGTGAAACTGTCAAAATCTTCAAAATGAGCAAAAGCACAATGAAATTAATGCTGGAATAATCTTCAGGTTGCTAAAATACACTAATGACAGCAAAAAGTTTGAGTCTACAACATTTAGTTAAGGTGTGAGAGCCAAAATTAACTTTGTATTGCTTTAAAATTCATTTTCAGCCCGATTGTACACTTCAGGTGAAACTGTCAAAATCTTCAAAATGAGCAAAAGCACAATGAAATGAACGCTGGAATCATCTTCAAGTTGCTAAAATACACTAATGACAGCAAAAAGTTTGAGTCTACAACATTTAGTTAAGGTGTGAGAGCCTAAATGAACTTTTCATTGCTTTAAACGCGTTTTCAGCCCGATTGTACACTTCAGGTAAAACTGTCAAAATCTTAATAATGAGCAAAAGCACAATGAAATAAATGCTGGAATCATCTTCAAGTTGCTAAAATACACTAATGACAGCAAAAAGTTTGTGTCTACAACATTTAGTTAAGGTGTGAGAGCCAAAATGAACTTTTTATTGCTTTAAACGCGTTTTCAGCACCTGAATGTACACTTCAGGTGAAACTGTCAAAATCTTCAAAATGAGCAAAAGCACAATGAAATTAATGCTGGAATCATCTTCAAGTTGCTAAAATACACTAATGACAGCAAAAAGTTTGAGTCTACAACATTTAGTTAAGGTGTGAGAGCAAAAAATAACTTTGTATTGCTTTAAATGCATTTTCAGCCCGATAGTACACTTCAGGTGAAACTGTCAAAATCTTCAAAATGAGCAAAAGCACAATGAAATTAATGCTGGAATCATCTTCAGGTTGCTAAAATACACTAATGACAGCAAAAAGTTTGAGTCTACAACATTTAGTAAAGGTGTGAGAGCCTAAATGAACTTTTCATTGCTTTAAACGCGTTTTCAGCCCTTGATTGTACAATTCAGGTGAAACTGTCAAAATCTTCAAAATGAGCAAAAGCACAATGAAATTAATGCTGGAATCATCTTCAAGTTGCTAAAATACACTAATGACAGCAACAAGTTTGAGTCTACAACATTTAGTTAAGGTGTGAGAGCCTAAATGAACTTTGTATTGCTTTAAATGCACTTTCAGCCCGAATGTACACTTCAGGTGAAACTGTCAAAATCTTCAAAATGAGCAAAAGCACAATGAAATTAAGGCTGGAATCATCTTCAAGTTGCTAAAATACACTAATGACAGCAAAAAGTTTGAGTCTACAACATTTAGTTAACGTGTGAGAGCCTAAATGAACTTTGTATTGCTGTAAACGCGTTTTCAGCACCTGATTGTACACTTCAGGTGAAACTGTCAAAATCTTCAAAATGAGCAAAAGCACAATGAAATTAATGCTGGAATCATCTTCAGGTTGCTAAAATACACTAATGACAGCAAAAAGTTTGAGTCTACAACATTTAGTTAAGGTGTGAGAGCCAAAATTAACTTTGTATTGCTTTAAAATTCATTTTCAGCCCGATTGTACACTTCAGGTGAAACTGTCAAAATCTTCAAAATGAGCAAAAGCACAATGAAATGAATGCTGGAATCATCTTCAAGTTGCTAAAATACACTAATGACAGCAAAAAGTTTGAGTCTACAACATTTAGTTAAGGTGTGAGAGCCTAAATGAACCTTTCATTGCTTTAAACGCGTTTTCAGCCCGATTGTACACTTCAGGTAAAACTGTCAAAATCTTCAAAATGAGCAAAAGCACAATGAAATTAATGCTGGAATCATCTTCAAGTTGCTAAAATACACTAATGACAGCAAAAAGTTTGTGTCTACAACATTTAGTTAAGGTGTGAGAGCCAAAATGAACTTTTTATTGCTGTAAACGCGTTTTCAGCACCTGAATGTACACTTCAGGTGAAACTGTCAAAATCTTCAAAATGAGCAAAAGCACAATGAAATTAATGCTGGAATCATCTTCAAGTTGCTAAAATACACTAATGACAGCAACAAGTTTGAGTCTACAACATTTAGTTAAGGTGTGAGATTCTAAATTAACTTTGTATTGCTGTAAACGCGTTTTCAGCCCCTGATTGTACACTTCAGGTGAAACTGTCAAAATCTTCAAAATGAGCAAAAGCACAATGAAATTAATGCTGGAATCATCTTCAAGTTGCTAAAATACACTAATGACAGCAAAAAGTTTGAGTCTACAACATTTAGTTGAGGTGTGAGAGCCTAAATGAACTTTGTATTGCTTTAAATGCATTTTCAGCCCGATTGTACACTTCAGGTAAAACTGTCAAAATCTTCAAAATGAGCAAAAGCACAATGAAATTAATGCTGGAATCATCTTCAAGTTGCTAAAATACACTAATGACAGCAACAAGTTTGAGTCTACAACATTTAGTTAAGGTGTGAGAGCCTAAATGAACTTTGTATTGCTTTAAATGCATTTTCAGCCCGATTGTACACTTCAGGTAAAACTGTCAAAATCTTCAAAATGAGCAAAAGCACAATGAAATTAATGCTGGAATCATCTTCAAGTTGCTAAAATACACTAATGACAGCAAAAAGTTTGTGTCTACAACATTTAGTTAAGGTGTGAGAGCCAAAATGAACTTTTTATTGCTGTAAACGCGTTTTCAGCACCTGAATGTACACTTCAGGTGAAACTGTCAAAATCTTCAAAATGAGCAAAAGCACAATGAAATTAATGCTGGAATCATCTTCAAGTTGCTAAAATACACTAATGACAGCAAAAGGTTTGAGTCTACAACATTTAGTTAAGGTGTGAGAGCAAAAATTAACTTTGTATTGCTTTAAATTCATTTTCAGCCCGATAGTACACTTCAGGTGAAACTGTCAAAATCTTCAAAATGAGCAAAAGCACAATGAAATTAATGCTGGAATCATCTTCAGGTTGCTAAAATACACTAATGACAGCAAAAAGTTTTAGTCTACAACATTTAGTTAAGGTGTGAGAGCCAAAATGAACTTTGTATTGCTGTAAACGCGTTTTCAGCACCTGATTGTACACTTCAGGTGAAAATGTCAAAATCTTCAAAATGAGCAAAAGCACAATGAAATTAATGCTGGAATCATCTTCAAGTTGCTAAAATACACTAATGACAGCAAAAAGTTTGAGTCTACAACATTTAGTTAAGGTGTGATAGCCAAAATTAACTTTGTATTGCTTTAAAATTCATTTTCAACCCGATTGTACACTTCAGGTGAAACTGTCAAAATCTTCAAAATGAGCAAAAGCACAATGAAATGAATGCTGGAATCATCTTCAAGTTGCTAAAATACACTAATGACAGCAAAAAGTTTGAGTCTACAACATTTAGTTAAGGTGTGAGAGCCTAAATGAACTTTCCATTGCTTTAAACGCGTTTTCAGCCCTTGATTGTACAATTCAGGTGAAACTGTCAAAATCTTCAAAATGAGCAAAAGCACAATGAAATTAATGCTGGAATCATCTTCAAGTTGCTAAAATACACTAATGACAGCAACAAGTTTGAGTCTACAACATTTAGTTAAGGTGTGAGAGCCAAAATGAACTTTGTATTGCTGTAAACGCGTTTTCAGCACCTGATTGTACACTTCAGGTGAAACTGTCAAAATCTTCAAAATGAGCAAAAGCACAATGAAATGAATGCTGGAATCATCTTCAAGTTGCTAAAATACACTAATGACAGCAAAAAGTTTGAGTCTACAACATTTAGTTAAGGTGTGAGAGCCTAAATGAACTTTTCATTGCTCTAAACGCGTTTTCAGCCCTTGATTGTACAATTCAGGTGAAACTGTCAAAATCTTCAAAATGAGCAAAAGCACAATGAAATTAATGCTGGAATCATCTTCAAGTTGCTAAAATACACTAATGACAGCAACAAGTTTGAGTCTACAACATTTAGTTAAGGTGTGAGATTCTAAATTAACTTTGTATTGCTGTAAACGCGTTTTCAGCCCCTGATTGTACACTTCAGGTGAAACTGTCAAAATCTTCAAAATGAGCAAAAGCACAATGAAATTAATGCTGGAATCATCTTCAAGTTGCTAAAATACACTAATGACAGTAAAAAGTTTGAGTGTACAACATTTAGTTAAGGTGTGAGAGCCAAAATGAACTTTGTATTGCTTTAAATGCACTTTCAGCCCGAATGTACACTTCAGGTGAAACTGTCAAAATCTTCAAAATGAGCAAAAGCACAATGAAATTAAGGCTGGAATCATCTTCAAGTTGCTAAAATACACTAATGACAGCAAAAAGTTTGAGTCTACAACATTTAGTTAAGGTGTGAGAGCCTAAATGAACTTTGTATTGCTGTAAATGCGTTTTCAGCACCTGATTATACACTTCAGGTGAAACTGTCAAAATCTTCAAAATGAGCAAAAGCACAATGAAATTAATGCTGGAATAATCTTCAGGTTGCTAAAATACACTAATGACAGCAAAAAGTTTGAGTCTACAACATTTAGTTAAGGTGTGAGAGCCAAAATTAACTTTGTATTGCTTTAAAATTCATTTTCAGCCCGATTGTACACTTCAGGTGAAACTGTCAAAATCTTCAAAATGAGCAAAAGCACAATGAAATGAACGCTGGAATCATCTTCAAGTTGCTAAAATACACTAATGACAGCAAAAAGTTTGAGTCTACAACATTTAGTTAAGGTGTGAGAGCCTAAATGAACTTTTCATTGCTTTAAACGCGTTTTCAGCCCGATTGTACACTTCAGGTAAAACTGTCAAAATCTTAATAATGAGCAAAAGCACAATGAAATAAATGCTGGAATCATCTTCAAGTTGCTAAAATACACTAATGACAGCAAAAAGTTTGTGTCTACAACATTTAGTTAAGGTGTGAGAGCCAAAATGAACTTTTTATTGCTTTAAACGCGTTTTCAGCACCTGAATGTACACTTCAGGTGAAACTGTCAAAATCTTCAAAATGAGCAAAAGCACAATGAAATTAATGCTGGAATCATCTTCAAGTTGCTAAAATACACTAATGACAGCAAAAAGTTTGAGTCTACAACATTTAGTTAAGGTGTGAGAGCAAAAATTAACTTTGTATTGCTTTAAATGCATTTATAGCCCGATAGTACACTTCAGGTGAAACTGTCAAAATCTTCAAAATGAGCAAAAGCACAATGAAATTAATGCTGGAATCATCTTCAGGTTGCTAAAATACACTAATGACAGCAAAAAGTTTTAGTCTACAACATTTAGTTAAGGTGTGAGAGCCAAAATGAACTTTGTATTGCTGTAAACGCGTTTTCAGCACCTGATTGTACACTTCAGGTGAAACTGTCAAAATCTTCAAAATGAGCAAAAGCACAATGAAATTAATGCTGGAATCATCTTCAAGTTGCTAAAATACACTAATGACAGCAAAAAGTTTGAGTCTACAACATTTAGTTAAGGTGTGAGAGCCAAAATTAACTTTGTATTGCTTTAAATGCATTTTCAGCCCGATTGGACACTTCAGGTGAAAGTGTCAAAATCTTCAAAATGAGAAAAAGCACAATGAAATTAATGCTGGAATCATCTTCAATATGATAAAATACACTAATGACAGCAAAAAGTTTGAGTCTACAACATTTAGTTAAGGTGTGAGAGCCAAAATGAACTTTGTATTGCTTTAAATGCATTATCAGGCCGATTGTACACTTCAGGTGAAACTGTCAAAATCTTCAAAATGAGCAAATGCACAATGAAATGAATGCTGGAATCATCTTCAAGTTGCTAAAATACACTAATGACAGCAAAAAGTTTGAGTCTACAACATTTAGTAAAGGTGTGAGAGCCTAAATGAACTTTTCATTGCTTTAAACGCGTTTTCAGCCCTTGATTGTACAATTCAGGTGAAACTGTCAAAATCTTCAAAATGAGCAAAAGCACAATGAAATTAAGGCTGGAATCATCTTCAAGTTGCTAAAATACACTAATGACAGCAAAAAGTTTGAGTCTACAACATTTAGTTAACGTGTGAGAGCCTAAATGAACTTTGTATTGCTGTAAACGCGTTTTCAGCACCTGATTGTACACTTCAGGTGAAACTGTCAAAATCTTCAAAATGAGCAAAAGCACAATGAAATTAATGCTGGAATCATCTTCAGGTTGCTAAAATACACTAATGACAGCAAAAAGTTTGAGTCTACAACATTTAGTTAAGGTGTGAGAGCCAAAATTAACTTTGTATTGCTTTAAAATTCATTTTCAGCCCGATTGTACACTTCAGGTGAAACTGTCAAAATCTTCAAAATGAGCAAAAGCACAATGAAATGAATGCTGGAATCATCTTCAAGTTGCTAAAATACACTAATGACAGCAAAAAGTTTGAGTCTACAACATTTAGTTAAGGTGTGAGAGCCTAAATGAACCTTTCATTGCTTTAAACGCGTTTTCAGCCCGATTGTACACTTCAGGTAAAACTGTCAAAATCTTCAAAATGAGCAAAAGCACAATGAAATTAATGCTGGAATCATCTTCAAGTTGCTAAAATACACTAATGACAGCAAAAAGTTTGTGTCTACAACATTTAGTTAAGGTGTGAGAGCCAAAATGAACTTTTTATTGCTGTAAACGCGTTTTCAGCACCTGAATGTACACTTCAGGTGAAACTGTCAAAATCTTCAAAATGAGCAAAAGCACAATGAAATTAATGCTGGAATCATCTTCAAGTTGCTAAAATACACTAATGACAGCAACAAGTTTGAGTCTACAACATTTAGTTAAGGTGTGAGATTCTAAATTAACTTTGTATTGCTGTAAACGCGTTTTCAGCCCCTGATTGTACACTTCAGGTGAAACTGTCAAAATCTTCAAAATGAGCAAAAGCACAATGAAATTAATGCTGGAATCATCTTCAAGTTGCTAAAATACACTAATGACAGTAAAAAGTTTGAGTGTACAACATTTAGTTAAGGTGTGAGAGCCAAAATGAACTTTGTATTGCTTTAAATGCACTTTCAGCCCGAATGTACACTTCAGGTGAAACTGTCAAAATCTTCAAAATGAGCAAAAGCACAATGAAATTAAGGCTGGAATCATCTTCAAGTTGCTAAAATACACTAATGACAGCAAAAAGTTTGAGTCTACAACATTTAGTTAAGGTGTGAGAGCCTAAATGAACTTTGTATTGCTGTAAACGCGTTTTCAGCACCTGATTATACACTTCAGGTGAAACTGTCAAAATCTTCAAAATGAGCAAAAGCACAATGAAATTAATGCTGGAATAATCTTCAGGTTGCTAAAATACACTAATGACAGCAAAAAGTTTGAGTCTACAACATTTAGTTAAGGTGTGAGAGCCAAAATTAACTTTGTATTGCTTTAAAATTCATTTTCAGCCCGATTGTACACTTCAGGTGAAACTGTCAAAATCTTCAAAATGAGCAAAAGCACAATGAAATGAACGCTGGAATCATCTTCAAGTTGCTAAAATACACTAATGACAGCAAAAAGTTTGAGTCTACAACATTTAGTTAAGGTGTGAGAGCCTAAATGAACTTTTCATTGCTTTAAACGCGTTTTCAGCCCGATTGTACACTTCAGGTAAAACTGTCAAAATCTTAATAATGAGCAAAAGCACAATGAAATAAATGCTGGAATCATCTTCAAGTTGCTAAAATACACTAATGACAGCAAAAAGTTTGTGTCTACAACATTTAGTTAAGGTGTGAGAGCCAAAATGAACTTTTTATTGCTTTAAACGCGTTTTCAGCACCTGAATGTACACTTCAGGTGAAACTGTCAAAATCTTCAAAATGAGCAAAAGCACAATGAAATTAATGCTGGAATCATCTTCAAGTTGCTAAAATACACTAATGACAGCAAAAAGTTTGAGTCTACAACATTTAGTTAAGGTGTGAGAGCAAAAATTAACTTTGTATTGCTTTAAATGCATTTACAGCCCGATAGTACACTTCAGGTGAAACTGTCAAAATCTTCAAAATGAGCAAAAGCACAATGAAAATAATGCTGGAATCATCTTCAGGTTGCTAAAATACACTAATGACAGCAAAAAGTTTTAGTCTACAACATTTAGTTAAGGTGTGAGAGCCAAAATGAACTTTGTATTGCTGTAAACGCGTTTTCAGCACCTGATTATACACTTCAGGTGAAACTGTCAAAATCTTCAAAATGAGCAAAAGCACAATGAAATTAATGCTGGAATCATCTTCAGGTTGCTAAAATACACTAATGACAGCAAAAAGTTTGAGTCTACAACATTTAGTTAAGGTGTGAGAGCCAAAATTAACTTTGTATTGCTTTAAAATTCATTTTCAGCCCGATTGTACACTTCAGGTGAAACTGTCAAAATCTTCAAAATGAGCAAAAGCACAATGAAATGAACGCTGGAATCATCTTCAAGTTGCTAAAATACACTAATGACAGCAAAAAGTTTGAGTCTACAACATTTAGTTAAGGTGTGAGAGCCTAAATGAACTTTTCATTGCTTTAAACGCGTTTTCAGCCCGATTGTACACTTCAGGTAAAACTGTCAAAATCTTCAAAATGAGCAAAAGCACAATGAAATAAATGCTGGAATCATCTTCAAGTTGCTAAAATACACTAATGACAGCAAAAAGTTTGTGTCTACAACATTTAGTTAAGGTGTGAGAGCCAAAATGAACTTTTTATTGCTGTAAACGCGTTTTCAGCACCTGAATGTACACTTCAGGTGAAACTGTCAAAATCTTCAAAATGAGCAAAAGCACAATGAAATTAATGCTGGAATCATCTTCAGGTTGCTAAAATACACTAATGACAGCAAAAAGTTTTAGTCTACAACATTTAGTTAAGGTGTGAGAGCCAAAATGAACTTTGTATTGCTGTAAACGCGTTTTCAGCACCTGATTGTACACTTCAGGTGAAAATGTCAAAATCTTCAAAATGAGCAAAAGCACAATGAAATTAATGCTGGAATCATCTTCAAGTTGCTAAAATACACTAATGACAGCAAAAAGTTTGAGTCTACAACATTTAGTTAAGGTGTGAGAGCAAAAATTAACTTTGTATTGCTTTAAATGCATTTTCAGCCCGATAGTACACTTCAGGTGAAACTGTCAAAATCTTCAAAATGAGCAAAAGCACAATGAAATTAATGCTGGAATCATCTTCAATATGCTAAAATACACTAATGACAGCAAAAAGTTTGAGTCTACAACATTTAGTTAAGGTGTGAGAGCCTAAATGAACTTTCCATTGCTTTAAACGCGTTTTCAGCCCTTGATTGTACAATTCAGGTGAAACTGTCAAAATCTTCAAAATGAGCAAAAGCGCAATGAAATTAATGCTGGAATCATCTTCAAGTTGCTAAAATACACTAATGACAGCAACAAGTTTGAGTCTACAACATTTAGTTAAGGTGTGAGAGCCAAAATGAACTTTGTATTGCTGTAAACGCGTTTTCAGCACCTGATTGTACACTTCAGGTGAAACTGTCAAAATCTTCAAAATGAGCAAAAGCACAATGAAATGAATGCTGGAATCATCTTCAAGTTGCTAAAATACACTAATGACAGCAAAAAGTTTGAGTCTACAACATTTAGTTAAGGTGTGAGAGCCTAAATGAACTTTTCATTGCTTTAAACGCGTTTTCAGCCCTTGATTGTACAATTCAGGTGAAACTGTCAAAATCTTCAAAATGAGCAAAAGCACAATGAAATTAATGCTGGAATCATCTTCAAGTTGCTAAAATACACTAATGACAGCAACACGTTTGAGTCTACAACATTTAGTTAAGGTGTGAGATTCTAAATTAACTTTGTATTGCTGTAAACGCGTTTTCAGCCCCTGATTGTACACTTCAGGTGAAACTGTCAAAATCTTCAAAATGAGCAAAAGCACAATGAAATTAATGCTGGAATCATCTTCAAGTTGCTAAAATACACTAATGACAGCAACAAGTTTGAGTCTACAACATTTAGTTAAGGTGTGAGAGCCTAAATGAACTTTGTATTGCTTTAAATGCACTTTCAGCCCGAATGTACACTTCAGGTGAAACTGTCAAAATCTTCAAAATGAGCAAAAGCACAATGAAATTAAGGCTGGAATCATCTTCAAGTTGCTAAAATACACTAATGACAGCAAAAAGTTTGAGTCTACAACATTTAGTTAAGGTGTGAGAGCCTAAATGAACTTTGTATTGCTGTAAACGCGTTTTCAGCACCTGATTGTACACTTCAGGTGAAACTGTCAAAATCTTCAAAATGAGCAAAAGCACAATGAAATTAATGCTGGAATCATCTTCAGGTTGCTAAAATACACTAATGACGGCAAAAAGTTTGAGTCTACAACATTTAGTTAAGGTGTGAGAGCCAAAATTAACTTTGTATTGCTTTAAAATTCATTTTCAGCCCGATTGTACACTTCAGGTGAAACTGTCAAAATCTTCAAAATGAGCAAAAGCACAATGAAATGAATGCTGGAATCATCTTCAAGTTGCTAAAATACACTAATGACAGCAAAAAGTTTGAGTCTACAACATTTAGTTAAGGTGTGAGAGCCTAAATGAACCTTTCATTGCTTTAAACGCGTTTTCAGCCCGATTGTACACTTCAGGTAAAACTGTCAAAATCTTCAAAATGAGCAAAAGCACAATGAAATTAATGCTGGAATCATCTTCAAGTTGCTAAAATACACTAATGACAGCAAAAAGTTTGTGTCTACAACATTTAGTTAAGGTGTGAGAGCCAAAATGAACTTTTTATTGCTGTAAACGCGTTTTCAGCACCTGAATGTACACTTCAGGTGAAACTGTCAAAATCTTCAAAATGAGCAAAAGCACAATGAAATTAAGGCTGGAATCATCTTCAAGTTGCTAAAATACACTAATGACAGCAACAAGTTTGAGTCTACAACATTTAGTTAAGGTGTGAGATTCTAAATTAACTTTGTATTGCTGTAAACGCGTTTTCAGCCCCTGATTGTACACTTCAGGTGAAACTGTCAAAATCTTCAAAATGAGCAAAAGCACAATGAAATTAATGCTGGAATCATCTTCAAGTTGCTAAAATACACTAATGACAGTAAAAAGTTTGAGTGTACAACATTTAGTTAAGGTGTGAGAGCCTAAATGAACTTTGTATTGCTGTAAACGCGTTTTCAGCACCTGATTATACACTTCAGGTGAAACTGTCAAAATCTTCAAAATGAGCAAAAGCACAATGAAATTAATGCTGGAATCATCTTCAGGTTGCTAAAATACACTAATGACAGCAAAAAGTTTGAGTCTACAACATTTAGTTAAGGTGTGAGAGCCAAAATTAACTTTGTATTGCTTTAAAATTCATTTTCAGCCCGATTGTACACTTCAGGTGAAACTGTCAAAATCTTCAAAATGAGCAAAAGCACAATGAAATGAACGCTGGAATCATCTTCAAGTTGCTAAAATACACTAATGACAGCAAAAAGTTTGAGTCTACAACATTTAGTTAAGGTGTGAGAGCCTAAATGAACTTTTCATTGCTTTAAACGCGTTTTCAGCCCGATTGTACACTTCAGGTAAAACTGTCAAAATCTTCAAAATGAGCAAAAGCACAATGAAATAAATGCTGGAATCATCTTCAAATTGCTAAAATACACTAATGACAGCAAAAAGTTTGTGTCTAAAACATTTAGTTAAGGTGTGAGAGCCAAAATGAACTTTTTATTGCTGTAAACGCGTTTTCAGCACCTGAATGTACACTTCAGGTGAAACTGTCAAAATCTTCAAAATGAGCAAAAGCACAATGAAATTAATGCTGGAATCATCTTCAAGTTGCTAAAATACACTAATGACAGCAAAAAGTTTGAGTCTACAACATTTAGTTAAGGTGTGAGAGCAAAAATTAACTTTGTATTGCTTTAAATGCATTTTCAGCCCGATAGTACACTTCAGGTGAAACTGTCAAAATCTTCAAAATGAGCAAAAGCACAATGAAATTAATGCTGGAATCATCTTCAATATGCTAAAATACACTAATGACAGCAAAAAGTTTGAGTCTACAACATTTAGTTAAGGTGTGAGAGCCAAAATGAACTTTGTATTGCTTTAAATGCATTATCAGGCCGATTGTACACTTCAGGTGAAACTGTCAAAATCTTCAAAATGAGCAAAAGCACAATGAAATGAATGCTGGAATCATCTTCAAGTTGCTAAAATACACTAATGACAGCAAAAAGTTTGAGTCTACAACATTTAGTAAAGGTGTGAGAGCCTAAATGAACTTTTCATTGCTTTAAACGCGTTTTCAGCCCTTGATTGTACAATTCAGGTGAAACTGTCAAAATCTTCAAAATGAGCAAAAGCACAATGAAATTAATGCTGGAATCATATTCAAGTTGCTAAAATACACTAATGACAGCAACAAGTTTGAGTCTACAACATTTAGTTAAGGTGTGAGAGCCTAAATGAACTTTGTATTGCTTTAAATGCACTTTCAGCCCGAATGTACACTTCAGGTGAAACTGTCAAAATCTTCAAAATGAGCAAAAGCACAATGAAATTAAGGCTGGAATCATCTTCAAGTTGCTAAAATACACTAATGACAGCAAAAAGTTTGAGTCTACAACATTTAGTTAAGGTGTGAGAGCCTAAATGAACTTTGTATTGCTGTAAACGTGTTTTCAGCACCTGATTGTACACTTCAGGTGAAACTGTCAAAATCTTCAAAATGAGCAAAAGCACAATGAAATTAATGCTGGAATCATCTTCAGGTTGCTAAAATACACTAATGACAGCAAAAAGTTTGAGTCTACAACATTTAGTTAAGGTGTGAGAGCCAAAATTAACTTTGTATTGCTTTAAAATTCATTTTCAGCCCGATTGTACACTTCAGGTGAAACTGTCAAAATCTTAAAAATGAGCAAAAGCACAATGAAATGAATGCTGGAATCATCTTCAAGTTGCTAAAATACACTAATGACAGAAAAAAGTTTGAGTCTACAACATTTAGTTAAGGTGTGAGAGCCTAAATGAACTTTTCATTGCTTTAAACGCGTTTTCAGCCCGATTGTACACTTCAGGTAAAACTGTCAAAATCTTCAAAATGAGCAAAAGCACAATGAAATTAATGCTGGAATCATCTTCAAGTTGCTAAAATACACTAATGACAGCAAAAAGTTTGTGTCTACAACATTTAGTTAAGGTGTGAGAGCCAAAATGAACTTTTTATTGCTGTAAACGCGTTTTCAGCACCTGAATGTACACTTCAGGTGAAACTGTCAAAATCTTCAAAATGAGCAAAAGCACAATGAAATGAATGCTGGAATCATCTTCAAGTTGCTAAAATACACTAATGACAGCAAAAAGTTTGAGTCTACAACATTTAGTTAAGGTGTGAGAGCCTAAATGAACTTTGTATTGCTGTAAACGCGTTTTCAGCACCTGATTGTACACTTCAGGTGAAACTGTCAAAATCTTCAAAATGAGCAAAAGCACAATGAAATTAATGCTGGAATCATCTTCAAGTTGCTAAAATACACTAATGACAGCAACAAGTTTGAGTCTACAACATTTAGTTAAGGTGTGAGAGCCTAAATGAACTTTGTATTGCTTTAAATGCACTTTCAGCCCGAATGTACACTTCAGGTGAAACTGTCAAAATCTTCAAAATGAGCAAAAGCACAATGAAATTAAGGCTGGAATCATCTTCAAGTTGCTAAAATACACTAATGACAGCAAAAAGTTTGAGTCTACAACATTTAGTTAACGTGTGAGAGCCTAAATGAACTTTGTATTGCTGTAAACGCGTTTTCAGCACCTGATTGTACACTTCAGGTGAAACTGTCAAAATCTTCAAAATGAGCAAAAGCACAATGAAATTAATGCTGGAATCATCTTCAGGTTGCTAAAATACACTAATGACAGCAAAAAGTTTGAGTCTACAACATTTAGTTAAGGTGTGAGAGCCAAAATTAACTTTGTATTGCTTTAAAATTCATTTTCAGCCCGATTGTACACTTCAGGTGAAACTGTCAAAATCTTCAAAATGAGCAAAAGCACAATGAAATGAATGCTGGAATCATCTTCAAGTTGCTAAAATACACTAATGACAGCAAAAAGTTTGAGTCTACAACATTTAGTTAAGGTGTGAGAGCCTAAATGAACTTTGTATTGCTGTAAACGCGTTTTCAGCACCTGATTATACACTTCAGGTGAAACTGTCAAAATCTTCAAAATGAGCAAAAGCACAATGAAATTAATGCTGGAATAATCTTCAGGTTGCTAAAATACACTAATGACAGCAAAAAGTTTGAGTCTACAACATTTAGTTAAGGTGTGAGAGCCAAAATTAACTTTGTATTGCTTTAAAATTCATTTTCAGCCCGATTGTACACTTCAGGTGAAACTGTCAAAATCTTCAAAATGAGCAAAAGCACAATGAAATGAACGCTGGAATCATCTTCAAGTTGCTAAAATACACTAATGACAGCAAAAAGTTTGAGTCTACAACATTTAGTTAAGGTGTGAGAGCCTAAATGAACTTTTCATTGCTTTAAACGCGTTTTCAGCCCGATTGTACACTTCAGGTAAAACTGTCAAAATCTTAATAATGAGCAAAAGCACAATGAAAGAAATGCTGGAATCATGTTCAAGTTGCTAAAATACACTAATGACAGCAAAAAGTTTGTGTCTACAACATTTAGTTAAGGTGTGAGAGCCAAAATGAACTTTTTATTGCTTTAAACGCGTTTTCAGCACCTGAATGTACACTTCAGGTGAAACTGTCAAAATCTTCAAAATGAGCAAAAGCACAATGAAATTAATGCTGGAATCATCTTCAAGTTGCTAAAATACACTAATGACAGCAAAAAGTTTGAGTCTACAACATTTAGTTAAGGTGTGAGAGCAAAAATTAACTTTGTATTGCTTTAAATGCATTTACAGCCCGATAGTACACTTCAGGTGAAACTGTCAAAATCTTCAAAATGAGCAAAAGCACAATGAAATTAATGCTGGAATCATCTTCAGGTTGCTAAAATACACTAATGACAGCAAAAAGTTTTAGTCTACAACATTTAGTTAAGGTGTGAGAGCCAAAATGAACTTTGTATTGCTGTAAACGCGTTTTCAGCACCTGATTATACACTTCAGGTGAAACTGTCAAAATCTTCAAAATGAGCAAAAGCACAATGAAATTAATGCTGGAATCATCTTCAGGTTGCTAAAATACACTAATGACAGCAAAAAGTTTGAGTCTACAACATTTAGTTAAGGTGTGAGAGCCAAAATTAACTTTGTATTGCTTTAAAATTCATTTTCAGCCCGATTGTACACTTCAGGTGAAACTGTCAAAATCTTCAAAATGAGCAAAAGCACAATGAAATGAACGCTGGAATCATCTTCAAGTTGCTAAAATACACTAATGACAGCAAAAAGTTTGAGTCTACAACATTTAGTTAAGGTGTGAGAGCCTAAATGAACTTTTCATTGCTTTAAACGCGTTTTCAGCCCGATTGTACACTTCAGGTAAAACTGTCAAAATCTTCAAAATGAGCAAAAGCACAATGAAATAAATGCTGGAATCATCTTCAAATTGCTAAAATACACTAATGACAGCAAAAAGTTTGTGTCTAAAACATTTAGTTAAGGTGTGAGAGCCAAAATGAACTTTTTATTGCTGTAAACGCGTTTTCAGCACCTGAATGTACACTTCAGGTGAAACTGTCAAAATCTTCAAAATGAGCAAAAGCACAATGAAATTAATGCTGGAATCATCTTCAAGTTGCTAAAATACACTAATGACAGCAAAAAGTTTGAGTCTACAACATTTAGTTAAGGTGTGAGAGCAAAAATTAACTTTGTATTGCTTTAAATGCATTTTCAGCCCGATAGTACACTTCAGGTGAAACTGTCAAAATCTTCAAAATGAGCAAAAGCACAATGAAATTAATGCTGGAATCATCTTCAATATGCTAAAATACACTAATGACAGCAAAAAGTTTGAGTCTACAACATTTAGTTAAGGTGTGAGAGCCAAAATGAACTTTGTATTGCTTTAAATGCATTATCAGGCCGATTGTACACTTCAGGTGAAACTGTCAAAATCTTCAAAATGAGCAAAAGCACAATGAAATGAATGCTGGAATCATCTTCAAGTTGCTAAAATACACTAATGACAGCAAAAAGTTTGAGTCTACAACATTTAGTAAAGGTGTGAGAGCCTAAATGAACTTTTCATTGCTTTAAACGCGTTTTCAGCCCTTGATTGTACAATTCAGGTGAAACTGTCAAAATCTTCAAAATGAGCAAAAGCACAATGAAATTAATGCTGGAATCATATTCAAGTTGCTAAAATACACTAATGACAGCAACAAGTTTGAGTCTACAACATTTAGTTAAGGTGTGAAAGCCTAAATGAACTTTGTATTGCTTTAAATGCACTTTCAGCCCGAATGTACACTTCAGGTGAAACTGTCAAAATCTTCAAAATGAGCAAAAGCACAATGAAATTAAGGCTGGAATCATCTTCAAGTTGCTAAAATACACTAATGACAGCAAAAAGTTTGAGTCTACAACATTTAGTTAAGGTGTGAGAGCCTAAATGAACTTTGTATTGCTGTAAACGTGTTTTCAGCACCTGATTGTACACTTCAGGTGAAACTGTCAAAATCTTCAAAATGAGCAAAAGCACAATGAAATTAATGCTGGAATCATCTTCAGGTTGCTAAAATACACTAATGACAGCAAAAAGTTTGAGTCTACAACATTTAGTTAAGGTGTGAGAGCCAAAATTAACTTTGTATTGCTTTAAAATTCATTTTCAGCCCGATTGTACACTTCAGGTGAAACTGTCAAAATCTTAAAAATGAGCAAAAGCACAATGAAATGAATGCTGGAATCATCTTCAAGTTGCTAAAATACACTAATGACAGAAAAAAGTTTGAGTCTACAACATTTAGTTAAGGTGTGAGAGCCTAAATGAACTTTTCATTGCTTTAAACGCGTTTTCAGCCCGATTGTACACTTCAGGTAAAACTGTCAAAATCTTCAAAATGAGCAAAAGCACAATGAAATTAATGCTGGAATCATCTTCAAGTTGCTAAAATACACTAATGACAGCAAAAAGTTTGTGTCTACAACATTTAGTTAAGGTGTGAGAGCCAAAATGAACTTTTTATTGCTGTAAACGCGTTTTCAGCACCTGAATGTACACTTCAGGTGAAACTGTCAAAATCTTCAAAATGAGCAAAAGCACAATGAAATGAATGCTGGAATCATCTTCAAGTTGCTAAAATACACTAATGACAGCAAAAAGTTTGAGTCTACAACATTTAGTTAAGGTGTGAGAGCCTAAATGAACTTTGTATTGCTGTAAACGCGTTTTCAGCACCTGATTGTACACTTCAGGTGAAACTGTCAAAATCTTCAAAATGAGCAAAAGCACAATGAAATTAATGCTGGAATCATCTTCAAGTTGCTAAAATACACTAATGACAGCAACAAGTTTGAGTCTACAACATTTAGTTAAGGTGTGAGAGCCTAAATGAACTTTGTATTGCTTTAAATGCACTTTCAGCCCGAATGTACACTTCAGGTGAAACTGTCAAAATCTTCAAAATGAGCAAAAGCACAATGAAATTAAGGCTGGAATCATCTTCAAGTTGCTAAAATACACTAATGACAGCAAAAAGTTTGAGTCTACAACATTTAGTTAACGTGTGAGAGCCTAAATGAACTTTGTATTGCTGTAAACGCGTTTTCAGCACCTGATTGTACACTTCAGGTGAAACTGTCAAAATCTTCAAAATGAGCAAAAGCACAATGAAATTAATGCTGGAATCATCTTCAGGTTGCTAAAATACACTAATGACAGCAAAAAGTTTGAGTCTACAACATTTAGTTAAGGTGTGAGAGCCAAAATTAACTTTGTATTGCTTTAAAATTCATTTTCAGCCCGATTGTACACTTCAGGTGAAACTGTCAAAATCTTCAAAATGAGCAAAAGCACAATGAAATGAATGCTGGAATCATCTTCAAGTTGCTAAAATACACTAATGACAGCAAAAAGTTTGAGTCTACAACATTTAGTTAAGGTGTGAGAGCCTAAATGAACTTTGTATTGCTGTAAACGCGTTTTCAGCACCTGATTATACACTTCAGGTGAAACTGTCAAAATCTTCAAAATGAGCAAAAGCACAATGAAATTAATGCTGGAATAATCTTCAGGTTGCTAAAATACACTAATGACAGCAAAAAGTTTGAGTCTACAACATTTAGTTAAGGTGTGAGAGCCAAAATTAACTTTGTATTGCTTTAAAATTCATTTTCAGCCCGATTGTACACTTCAGGTGAAACTGTCAAAATCTTCAAAATGAGCAAAAGCACAATGAAATGAACGCTGGAATCATCTTCAAGTTGCTAAAATACACTAATGACAGCAAAAAGTTTGAGTCTACAACATTTAGTTAAGGTGTGAGAGCCTAAATGAACTTTTCATTGCTTTAAACGCGTTTTCAGCCCGATTGTACACTTCAGGTAAAACTGTCAAAATCTTAATAATGAGCAAAAGCACAATGAAAGAAATGCTGGAATCATGTTCAAGTTGCTAAAATACACTAATGACAGCAAAAAGTTTGTGTCTACAACATTTAGTTAAGGTGTGAGAGCCAAAATGAACTTTTTATTGCTTTAAACGCGTTTTCAGCACCTGAATGTACACTTCAGGTGAAACTGTCAAAATCTTCAAAATGAGCAAAAGCACAATGAAATTAATGCTGGAATCATCTTCAAGTTGCTAAAATACACTAATGACAGCAAAAAGTTTGAGTCTACAACATTTAGTTAAGGTGTGAGAGCAAAAATTAACTTTGTATTGCTTTAAATGCATTTACAGCCCGATAGTACACTACAGGTGAAACTGTCAAAATCTTCAAAATGAGCAAAAGCACAATGAAATTAATGCTGGAATCATCTTCAGGTTGCTAAAATACACTAATGACAGCAAAAAGTTTTAGTCTACAACATTTAGTTAAGGTGTGAGAGCCAAAATGAACTTTGTATTGCTGTAAACGCGTTTTCAGCACCTGATTATACACTTCAGGTGAAACTGTCAAAATCTTCAAAATGAGCAAAAGCACAATGAAATTAATGCTGGAATCATCTTCAGGTTGCTAAAATACACTAATGACAGCAAAAAGTTTGAGTCTACAACATTTAGTTAAGGTGTGAGAGCCAAAATTAACTTTGTATTGCTTTAAAATTCATTTTCAGCCCGATTGTACACTTCAGGTGAAACTGTCAAAATCTTCAAAATGAGCAAAAGCACAATGAAATGAACGCTGGAATCATCTTCAAGTTGCTAAAATACACTAATGACAGCAAAAAGTTTGAGTCTACAACATTTAGTTAAGGTGTGAGAGCCTAAATGAACTTTTCATTGCTTTAAACGCGTTTTCAGCCCGATTGTACACTTCAGGTAAAACTGTCAAAATCTTCAAAATGAGCAAAAGCACAATGAAATAAATGCTGGAATCATCTTCAAATTGCTAAAATACACTAATGACAGCAAAAAGTTTGTGTCTAAAACATTTAGTTAAGGTGTGAGAGCCAAAATGAACTTTTTATTGCTGTAAACGCGTTTTCAGCACCTGAATGTACACTTCAGGTGAAACTGTCAAAATCTTCAAAATGAGCAAAAGCACAATGAAATTAATGCTGGAATCATCTTCAAGTTGCTAAAATACACTAATGACAGCAAAAAGTTTGAGTCTACAACATTTAGTTAAGGTGTGAGAGCAAAAATTAACTTTGTATTGCTTTAAATGCATTTTCAGCCCGATAGTACACTTCAGGTGAAACTGTCAAAATCTTCAAAATGAGCAAAAGCACAATGAAATTAATGCTGGAATCATCTTCAATATGCTAAAATACACTAATGACAGCAAAAAGTTTGAGTCTACAACATTTAGTTAAGGTGTGAGAGCCAAAATGAACTTTGTATTGCTTTAAATGCATTATCAGGCCGATTGTACACTTCAGGTGAAACTGTCAAAATCTTCAAAATGAGCAAAAGCACAATGAAATGAATGCTGGAATCATCTTCAAGTTGCTAAAATACACTAATGACAGCAAAAAGTTTGAGTCTACAACATTTAGTAAAGGTGTGAGAGCCTAAATGAACTTTTCATTGCTTTAAACGCGTTTTCAGCCCTTGATTGTACAATTCAGGTGAAACTGTCAAAATCTTCAAAATGAGCAAAAGCACAATGAAATTAATGCTGGAATCATATTCAAGTTGCTAAAATACACTAATGACAGCAACAAGTTTGAGTCTACAACATTTAGTTAAGGTGTGAAAGCCTAAATTAACTTTGTATTGCTTTAAATGCACTTTCAGCCCGAATGTACACTTCAGGTGAAACTGTCAAAATCTTCAAAATGAGCAAAAGCACAATGAAATTAAGGCTGGAATCATCTTCAAGTTGCTAAAATACACTAATGACAGCAAAAAGTTTGAGTCTACAACATTTAGTTAAGGTGTGAGAGCCTAAATGAACTTTGTATTGCTGTAAACGTGTTTTCAGCACCTGATTGTACACTTCAGGTGAAACTGTCAAAATCTTCAAAATGAGCAAAAGCACAATGAAATTAATGCTGGAATCATCTTCAGGTTGCTAAAATACACTAATGACAGCAAAAAGTTTGAGTCTACAACATTTAGTTAAGGTGTGAGAGCCAAAATTAACTTTGTATTGCTTTAAAATTCATTTTCAGCCCGATTGTACACTTCAGGTGAAACTGTCAAAATCTTAAAAATGAGCAAAAGCACAATGAAATGAATGCTGGAATCATCTTCAAGTTGCTAAAATACACTAATGACAGAAAAAAGTTTGAGTCTACAACATTTAGTTAAGGTGTGAGAGCCTAAATGAACTTTTCATTGCTTTAAACGCGTTTTCAGCCCGATTGTACACTTCAGGTAAAACTGTCAAAATCTTCAAAATGAGCAAAAGCACAATGAAATTAATGCTGGAATCATCTTCAAGTTGCTAAAATACACTAATGACAGCAAAAAGTTTGTGTCTACAACATTTAGTTAAGGTGTGAGAGCCAAAATGAACTTTTTATTGCTGTAAACGCGTTTTCAGCACCTGAATGTACACTTCAGGTGAAACTGTCAAAATCTTCAAAATGAGCAAAAGCACAATGAAATGAATGCTGGAATCATCTTCAAGTTGCTAAAATACACTAATGACAGCAAAAAGTTTGAGTCTACAACATTTAGTTAAGGTGTGAGAGCCTAAATGAACTTTGTATTGCTGTAAACGCGTTTTCAGCACCTGATTGTACACTTCAGGTGAAACTGTCAAAATCTTCAAAATGAGCAAAAGCACAATGAAATTAATGCTGGAATCATCTTCAAGTTGCTAAAATACACTAATGACAGCAACAAGTTTGAGTCTACAACATTTAGTTAAGGTGTGAGAGCCTAAATGAACTTTGTATTGCTTTAAATGCACTTTCAGCCCGAATGTACACTTCAGGTGAAACTGTCAAAATCTTCAAAATGAGCAAAAGCACAATGAAATTAAGGCTGGAATCATCTTCAAGTTGCTAAAATACACTAATGACAGCAAAAAGTTTGAGTCTACAACATTTAGTTAACGTGTGAGAGCCTAAATGAACTTTGTATTGCTGTAAACGCGTTTTCAGCACCTGATTGTACACTTCAGGTGAAACTGTCAAAATCTTCAAAATGAGCAAAAGCACAATGAAATTAATGCTGGAATCATCTTCAGGTTGCTAAAATACACTAATGACAGCAAAAAGTTTGAGTCTACAACATTTAGTTAAGGTGTGAGAGCCAAAATTAACTTTGTATTGCTTTAAAATTCATTTTCAGCCCGATTGTACACTTCAGGTGAAACTGTCAAAATCTTCAAAATGAGCAAAAGCACAATGAAATGAATGCTGGAATCATCTTCAAGTTGCTAAAATACACTAATGACAGCAAAAAGTTTGAGTCTACAACATTTAGTTAAGGTGTGAGAGCCTAAATGAACTTTGTATTGCTGTAAACGCGTTTTCAGCACCTGATTATACACTTCAGGTGAAACTGTCAAAATCTTCAAAATGAGCAAAAGCACAATGAAATTAATGCTGGAATAATCTTCAGGTTGCTAAAATACACTAATGACAGCAAAAAGTTTGAGTCTACAACATTTAGTTAAGGTGTGAGAGCCAAAATTAACTTTGTATTGCTTTAAAATTCATTTTCAGCCCGATTGTACACTTCAGGTGAAACTGTCAAAATCTTCAAAATGAGCAAAAGCACAATGAAATGAACGCTGGAATCATCTTCAAGTTGCTAAAATACACTAATGACAGCAAAAAGTTTGAGTCTACAACATTTAGTTAAGGTGTGAGAGCCTAAATGAACTTTTCATTGCTTTAAACGCGTTTTCAGCCCGATTGTACACTTCAGGTAAAACTGTCAAAATCTTAATAATGAGCAAAAGCACAATGAAAGAAATGCTGGAATCATGTTCAAGTTGCTAAAATACACTAATGACAGCAAAAAGTTTGTGTCTACAACATTTAGTTAAGGTGTGAGAGCCAAAATGAACTTTTTATTGCTTTAAACGCGTTTTCAGCACCTGAATGTACACTTCAGGTGAAACTGTCAAAATCTTCAAAATGAGCAAAAGCACAATGAAATTAATGCTGGAATCATCTTCAAGTTGCTAAAATACACTAATGACAGCAAAAAGTTTGAGTCTACAACATTTAGTTAAGGTGTGAGAGCAAAAATTAACTTTGTATTGCTTTAAATGCATTTACAGCCCGATAGTACACTTCAGGTGAAACTGTCAAAATCTTCAAAATGAGCAAAAGCACAATGAAATTAATGCTGGAATCATCTTCAGGTTGCTAAAATACACTAATGACAGCAAAAAGTTTTAGTCTACAACATTTAGTTAAGGTGTGAGAGCCAAAATGAACTTTGTATTGCTGTAAACGCGTTTTCAGCACCTGATTATACACTTCAGGTGAAACTGTCAAAATCTTCAAAATGAGCAAAAGCACAATGAAATTAATGCTGGAATCATCTTCAGGTTGCTAAAATACACTAATGACAGCAAAAAGTTTGAGTCTACAACATTTAGTTAAGGTGTGAGAGCCAAAATTAACTTTGTATTGCTTTAAAATTCATTTTCAGCCCGATTGTACACTTCAGGTGAAACTGTCAAAATCTTCAAAATGAGCAAAAGCACAATGAAATGAACGCTGGAATCATCTTCAAGTTGCTAAAATACACTAATGACAGCAAAAAGTTTGAGTCTACAACATTTAGTTAAGGTGTGAGAGCCTAAATGAACTTTTCATTGCTTTAAACGCGTTTTCAGCCCGATTGTACACTTCAGGTAAAACTGTCAAAATCTTCAAAATGAGCAAAAGCACAATGAAATAAATGCTGGAATCATCTTCAAATTGCTAAAATACACTAATGACAGCAAAAAGTTTGTGTCTAAAACATTTAGTTAAGGTGTGAGAGCCAAAATGAACTTTTTATTGCTGTAAACGCGTTTTCAGCACCTGAATGTACACTTCAGGTGAAACTGTCAAAATCTTCAAAATGAGCAAAAGCACAATGAAATTAATGCTGGAATCATCTTCAAGTTGCTAAAATACACTAATGACAGCAAAAAGTTTGAGTCTACAACATTTAGTTAAGGTGTGAGAGCAAAAATTAACTTTGTATTGCTTTAAATGCATTTTCAGCCCGATAGTACACTTCAGGTGAAACTGTCAAAATCTTCAAAATGAGCAAAAGCACAATGAAATTAATGCTGGAATCATCTTCAATATGCTAAAATACACTAATGACAGCAAAAAGTTTGAGTCTACAACATTTAGTTAAGGTGTGAGAGCCAAAATGAACTTTGTATTGCTTTAAATGCATTATCAGGCCGATTGTACACTTCAGGTGAAACTGTCAAAATCTTCAAAATGAGCAAAAGCACAATGAAATGAATGCTGGAATCATCTTCAAGTTGCTAAAATACACTAATGACAGCAAAAAGTTTGAGTCTACAACATTTAGTAAAGGTGTGAGAGCCTAAATGAACTTTTCATTGCTTTAAACGCGTTTTCAGCCCTTGATTGTACAATTCAGGTGAAACTGTCAAAATCTTCAAAATGAGCAAAAGCACAATGAAATTAATGCTGGAATCATATTCAAGTTGCTAAAATACACTAATGACAGCAACAAGTTTGAGTCTACAACATTTAGTTAAGGTGTGAAAGCCTAAATGAACTTTGTATTGCTTTAAATGCACTTTCAGCCCGAATGTACACTTCAGGTGAAACTGTCAAAATCTTCAAAATGAGCAAAAGCACAATGAAATTAAGGCTGGAATCATCTTCAAGTTGCTAAAATACACTAATGACAGCAAAAAGTTTGAGTCTACAACATTTAGTTAAGGTGTGAGAGCCTAAATGAACTTTGTATTGCTGTAAACGTGTTTTCAGCACCTGATTGTACACTTCAGGTGAAACTGTCAAAATCTTCAAAATGAGCAAAAGCACAATGAAATTAATGCTGGAATCATCTTCAGGTTGCTAAAATACACTAATGACAGCAAAAAGTTTGAGTCTACAACATTTAGTTAAGGTGTGAGAGCCAAAATTAACTTTGTATTGCTTTAAAATTCATTTTCAGCCCGATTGTACACTTCAGGTGAAACTGTCAAAATCTTAAAAATGAGCAAAAGCACAATGAAATGAATGCTGGAATCATCTTCAAGTTGCTAAAATACACTAATGACAGAAAAAAGTTTGAGTCTACAACATTTAGTTAAGGTGTGAGAGCCTAAATGAACTTTTCATTGCTTTAAACGCGTTTTCAGCCCGATTGTACACTTCAGGTAAAACTGTCAAAATCTTCAAAATGAGCAAAAGCACAATGAAATTAATGCTGGAATCATCTTCAAGTTGCTAAAATACACTAATGACAGCAAAAAGTTTGTGTCTACAACATTTAGTTAAGGTGTGAGAGCCAAAATGAACTTTTTATTGCTGTAAACGCGTTTTCAGCACCTGAATGTACACTTCAGGTGAAACTGTCAAAATCTTCAAAATGAGCAAAAGCACAATGAAATGAATGCTGGAATCATCTTCAAGTTGCTAAAATACACTAATGACAGCAAAAAGTTTGAGTCTACAACATTTAGTTAAGGTGTGAGAGCCTAAATGAACTTTGTATTGCTGTAAACGCGTTTTCAGCACCTGATTGTACACTTCAGGTGAAACTGTCAAAATCTTCAAAATGAGCAAAAGCACAATGAAATTAATGCTGGAATCATCTTCAAGTTGCTAAAATACACTAATGACAGCAACAAGTTTGAGTCTACAACATTTAGTTAAGGTGTGAGAGCCTAAATGAACTTTGTATTGCTTTAAATGCACTTTCAGCCCGAATGTACACTTCAGGTGAAACTGTCAAAATCTTCAAAATGAGCAAAAGCACAATGAAATTAAGGCTGGAATCATCTTCAAGTTGCTAAAATACACTAATGACAGCAAAAAGTTTGAGTCTACAACATTTAGTTAACGTGTGAGAGCCTAAATGAACTTTGTATTGCTGTAAACGCGTTTTCAGCACCTGATTGTACACTTCAGGTGAAACTGTCAAAATCTTCAAAATGAGCAAAAGCACAATGAAATTAATGCTGGAATCATCTTCAGGTTGCTAAAATACACTAATGACAGCAAAAAGTTTGAGTCTACAACATTTAGTTAAGGTGTGAGAGCCAAAATTAACTTTGTATTGCTTTAAAATTCATTTTCAGCCCGATTGTACACTTCAGGTGAAACTGTCAAAATCTTCAAAATGAGCAAAAGCACAATGAAATGAATGCTGGAATCATCTTCAAGTTGCTAAAATACACTAATGACAGCAAAAAGTTTGAGTCTACAACATTTAGTTAAGGTGTGAGAGCCTAAATGAACTTTGTATTGCTGTAAACGCGTTTTCAGCACCTGATTATACACTTCAGGTGAAACTGTCAAAATCTTCAAAATGAGCAAAAGCACAATGAAATTAATGCTGGAATAATCTTCAGGTTGCTAAAATACACTAATGACAGCAAAAAGTTTGAGTCTACAACATTTAGTTAAGGTGTGAGAGCCAAAATTAACTTTGTATTGCTTTAAAATTCATTTTCAGCCCGATTGTACACTTCAGGTGAAACTGTCAAAATCTTCAAAATGAGCAAAAGCACAATGAAATGAACGCTGGAATCATCTTCAAGTTGCTAAAATACACTAATGACAGCAAAAAGTTTGAGTCTACAACATTTAGTTAAGGTGTGAGAGCCTAAATGAACTTTTCATTGCTTTAAACGCGTTTTCAGCCCGATTGTACACTTCAGGTAAAACTGTCAAAATCTTAATAATGAGCAAAAGCACAATGAAAGAAATGCTGGAATCATGTTCAAGTTGCTAAAATACACTAATGACAGCAAAAAGTTTGTGTCTACAACATTTAGTTAAGGTGTGAGAGCCAAAATGAACTTTTTATTGCTTTAAACGCGTTTTCAGCACCTGAATGTACACTTCAGGTGAAACTGTCAAAATCTTCAAAATGAGCAAAAGCACAATGAAATTAATGCTGGAATCATCTTCAAGTTGCTAAAATACACTAATGACAGCAAAAAGTTTGAGTCTACAACATTTAGTTAAGGTGTGAGAGCAAAAATTAACTTTGTATTGCTTTAAATGCATTTACAGCCCGATAGTACACTTCAGGTGAAACTGTCAAAATCTTCAAAATGAGCAAAAGCACAATGAAATTAATGCTGGAATCATCTTCAGGTTGCTAAAATACACTAATGACAGCAAAAAGTTTTAGTCTACAACATTTAGTTAAGGTGTGAGAGCCAAAATGAACTTTGTATTGCTGTAAACGCGTTTTCAGCACCTGATTATACACTTCAGGTGAAACTGTCAAAATCTTCAAAATGAGCAAAAGCACAATGAAATTAATGCTGGAATCATCTTCAGGTTGCTAAAATACACTAATGACAGCAAAAAGTTTGAGTCTACAACATTTAGTTAAGGTGTGAGAGCCAAAATTAACTTTGTATTGCTTTAAAATTCATTTTCAGCCCGATTGTACACTTCAGGTGAAACTGTCAAAATCTTCAAAATGAGCAAAAGCACAATGAAATGAACGCTGGAATCATCTTCAAGTTGCTAAAATACACTAATGACAGCAAAAAGTTTGAGTCTACAACATTTAGTTAAGGTGTGAGAGCCTAAATGAACTTTTCATTGCTTTAAACGCGTTTTCAGCCCGATTGTACACTTCAGGTAAAACTGTCAAAATCTTCAAAATGAGCAAAAGCACAATGAAATAAATGCTGGAATCATCTTCAAATTGCTAAAATACACTAATGACAGCAAAAAGTTTGTGTCTAAAACATTTAGTTAAGGTGTGAGAGCCAAAATGAACTTTTTATTGCTGTAAACGCGTTTTCAGCACCTGAATGTACACTTCAGGTGAAACTGTCAAAATCTTCAAAATGAGCAAAAGCACAATGAAATTAATGCTGGAATCATCTTCAAGTTGCTAAAATACACTAATGACAGCAAAAAGTTTGAGTCTACAACATTTAGTTAAGGTGTGAGAGCAAAAATTAACTTTGTATTGCTTTAAATGCATTTTCAGCCCGATAGTACACTTCAGGTGAAACTGTCAAAATCTTCAAAATGAGCAAAAGCACAATGAAATTAATGCTGGAATCATCTTCAATATGCTAAAATACACTAATGACAGCAAAAAGTTTGAGTCTACAACATTTAGTTAAGGTGTGAGAGCCAAAATGAACTTTGTATTGCTTTAAATGCATTATCAGGCCGATTGTACACTTCAGGTGAAACTGTCAAAATCTTCAAAATGAGCAAAAGCACAATGAAATGAATGCTGGAATCATCTTCAAGTTGCTAAAATACACTAATGACAGCAAAAAGTTTGAGTCTACAACATTTAGTAAAGGTGTGAGAGCCTAAATGAACTTTTCATTGCTTTAAACGCGTTTTCAGCCCTTGATTGTACAATTCAGGTGAAACTGTCAAAATCTTCAAAATGAGCAAAAGCACAATGAAATTAATGCTGGAATCATATTCAAGTTGCTAAAATACACTAATGACAGCAACAAGTTTGAGTCTACAACATTTAGTTAAGGTGTGAGAGCCTAAATGAACTTTGTATTGCTGTAAACGCGTTTTCAGCACCTGATTATACACTTCAGGTGAAACTGTCAAAATCTTCAAAATGAGCAAAAGCACAATGAAATGAACGCTGGAATCATCTTCAAGTTGCTAAAATACACTAATGACAGCAAAAAGTTTGAGTCTACAACATTTAGTTAAGGTGTGAGAGCCTAAATGAACTTTTCATTGCTTTAAACGCGTTTTCAGCCCGATTGTACACTTCAGGTAAAACTGTCAAAATCTTCAAAATGAGCAAAAGCACAATGAAATAAATGCTGGAATCATCTTCAAGTTGCTAAAATACACTAATGACAGCAAAAAGTTTGTGTCTACAACATTTAGTTAAGGTGTGAGAGCCAAAATGAACTTTGTATTGCTGTAAACGCGTTTTCAGCACCTGATTGTACACTTCAGGTGAAAATGTCAAAATCTTCAAAATGAGCAAAAGCACAATGAAATTAAGGCTGGAATCATCTTCAAGTTGCTAAAATACACTAATGACAGCAACAAGTTTGAGTCTACAACATTTAGTTAAGGTGTGAGAGCCAAAATGAACTTTGTATTGCTTTAAAATTCATTTTCAGCCCGATTGTACACTTCAGGTGAAACTGTCAAAATCTTCAAAATGAGCAAAAGCACAATGAAATTAATGCTGGAATAATCTTCAGGTTGCTAAAATACACTAATGACAGCAAAAAGTTTGAGTCTACAACATTTAGTTAAGGTGTGAGAGCCAAAATTAACTTTGTATTGCTTTAAAATTCATTTTCAGCCCGATTGTACACTTCAGGTGAAACTGTCAAAATCTTCAAAATGAGCAAAAGCACAATGAAATGAACGCTGGAATCATCTTCAAGTTGCTAAAATACACTAATGACAGCAAAAAGTTTGAGTCTACAACATTTAGTTAAGGTGTGAGAGCCTAAATGAACTTTTCATTGCTTTAAACGCGTTTTCAGCCCGATTGTACACTTCAGGTAAAACTGTCAAAATCTTAATAATGAGCAAAAGCACAATGAAAGAAATGCTGGAATCATGTTCAAGTTGCTAAAATACACTAATGACAGCAAAAAGTTTGTGTCTACAACATTTAGTTAAGGTGTGAGAGCCAAAATGAACTTTTTATTGCTTTAAACGCGTTTTCAGCACCTGAATGTACACTTCAGGTGAAACTGTCAAAATCTTCAAAATGAGCAAAAGCACAATGCAATTAATGCTGGAATCATCTTCAAGTTGCTAAAATACACTAATGACAGCAAAAAGTTTGAGTCTACAACATTTAGTTAAGGTGTGAGAGCAAAAATTAACTTTGTATTGCTTTAAATGCATTTACAGCCCGATAGTACACTTCAGGTGAAACTGTCAAAATCTTCAAAATGAGCAAAAGCACAATGAAATTAATGCTGGAATCATCTTCAGGTTGCTAAAATACACTAATGACAGCAAAAAGTTTTAGTCTACAACATTTAGTTAAGGTGTGAGAGCCAAAATGAACTTTGTATTGCTGTAAACGCGTTTTCAGCACCTGATTATACACTTCAGGTGAAACTGTCAAAATCTTCAAAATGAGCAAAAGCACAATGAAATTAATGCTGGAATCATCTTCAGGTTGCTAAAATACACTAATGACAGCAAAAAGTTTGAGTCTACAACATTTAGTTAAGGTGTGAGAGCCAAAATTAACTTTGTATTGCTTTAAAATTCATTTTCAGCCCGATTGTACACTTCAGGTGAAACTGTCAAAATCTTCAAAATGAGCAAAAGCACAATGAAATGAACGCTGGAATCATCTTCAAGTTGCTAAAATACACTAATGACAGCAAAAAGTTTGAGTCTACAACATTTAGTTAAGGTGTGAGAGCCTAAATGAACTTTCCATTGCTTTAAACGCGTTTTCAGCCCGATTGTACACTTCAGGTAAAACTGTCAAAATCTTCAAAATGAGCAAAAGCACAATGAAATAAATGCTGGAATCATCTTCAAATTGCTAAAATACACTAATGACAGCAAAAAGTTTGTGTCTAAAACATTTAGTTAAGGTGTGAGAGCCAAAATGAACTTTTTATTGCTGTAAACGCGTTTTCAGCACCTGAATGTACACTTCAGGTGAAACTGTCAAAATCTTCAAAATGAGCAAAAGCACAATGAAATTAATGCTGGAATCATCTTCAAGTTGCTAAAATACACTAATGACAGCAAAAAGTTTGAGTCTACAACATTTAGTTAAGGTGTGAGAGCAAAAATTAACTTTGTATTGCTTTAAATGCATTTTCAGCCCGATAGTACACTTCAGGTGAAACTGTCAAAATCTTCAAAATGAGCAAAAGCACAATGAAATTAATGCTGGAATCATCTTCAATATGCTAAAATACACTAATGACAGCAAAAAGTTTGAGTCTACAACATTTAGTTAAGGTGTGAGAGCCAAAATGAACTTTGTATTGCTTTAAATGCATTATCAGGCCGATTGTACACTTCAGGTGAAACTGTCAAAATCTTCAAAATGAGCAAAAGCACAATGAAATGAATGCTGGAATCATCTTCAAGTTGCTAAAATACACTAATGACAGCAAAAAGTTTGAGTCTACAACATTTAGTAAAGGTGTGAGAGCCTAAATGAACTTTTCATTGCTTTAAACGCGTTTTCAGCCCTTGATTGTACAATTCAGGTGAAACTGTCAAAATCTTCAAAATGAGCAAAAGCACAATGAAATTAATGCTGGAATCATATTCAAGTTGCTAAAATACACTAATGACAGCAACAAGTTTGAGTCTACAACATTTAGTTAAGGTGTGAGAGCCTAAATGAACTTTGTATTGCTGTAAACGCGTTTTCAGCACCTGATTATACACTTCAGGTGAAACTGTCAAAATCTTCAAAATGAGCAAAAGCACAATGAAATGAACGCTGGAATCATCTTCAAGTTGCTAAAATACACTAATGACAGCAAAAAGTTTGAGTCTACAACATTTAGTTAAGGTGTGAGAGCCTAAATGAACTTTTCATTGCTTTAAACGCGTTTTCAGCCCGATTGTACACTTCAGGTAAAACTGTCAAAATCTTCAAAATGAGCAAAAGCACAATGAAATAAATGCTGGAATCATCTTCAAGTTGCTAAAATACACTAATGACAGCAAAAAGTTTGTGTCTACAACATTTAGTTAAGGTGTGAGAGCCAAAATGAACTTTTTATTGCTGTAAACGCGTTTTCAGCACCTGAATGTACACTTCAGGTGAAACTGTCAAAATCTTCAAAATGAGCAAAAGCACAATGAAATTAATGCTGGAATCATCTTCAGGTTGCTAAAATACACTAATGACAGCAAAAAGTTTTAGTCTACAACATTTAGTTAAGGTGTGAGAGCCAAAATGAACTTTGTATTGCTGTAAACGCGTTTTCAGCACCTGATTGTACACTTCAGGTGAAAATGTCAAAATCTTCAAAATGAGCAAAAGCACAATGAAATTAATGCTGTAATCATCTTCAAGTTGCTAAAATACACTAATGACAGCAAAAAGTTTGAGTCTACAACATTTAGTTAAGGTGTGAGAGCCAAAATTAACTTTGTATTGCTTTAAAATTCATTTTCAGCCCGATTGTACACTTCAGGTGAAACTGTCAAAATCTTCAAAATGAGCAAAAGCCCAATGAAATGAATGCTGGAATCATCTTCAGGTTGCTAAAATACACTAATGACAGCAAAAAGTTTTAGTCTACAACATTTAGTTAAGGTGTGAGAGCCTAAATGAACTTTGTATTGCTGTAAACGCGTTTTCAGCACCTGATTGTACACTTCAGGTGAAAATGTCAAAATCTTCAAAATGAGCAAAAGCACAATGAAATGAATGCTGGAATCATCTTCAAATTGCTAAAATACACTAATGACAGCAAAAAGTTTGAGTCTACAACATTTAGTTAAGGTGTGAGAGCCAAAATTAACTTTGTATTGCTTTAAAATTCATTTTCAGCCCGATTGTACACTTCAGGTGAAACTGTCAAAATCTTCAAAATGAGCAAAAGCACAATGAAATTAATGCTTGAATCATCTTCAAGTTGCTAAAATACACTAATGACAGCAAAAAGTTTGAGTCTACAACATTTAGTTAAGGTGTGAGAGCCTAAATGAACTTTCCATTGCTTTAAACGCGTTTTCAGCCCTTGATTGTACAATTCAGGTGAAACTGTCAAAATCTTCAAAATGAGCAAAAGCACAATGAAATTAATGCTGGAATCATCTTCAAGTTGCTAAAATACACTAATGACAGCAACAAGTTTGAGTCTACAACATTTAGTTAAGGTGTGAGAGCCAAAATGAACTTTGTATTGCTGTAAACGCGTTTTCAGCACCTGATTGTACACTTCAGGTGAAACTGTCAAAATCTTCAAAATGAGCAAAAGCACAATGAAATGAATGCTGGAATCATCTTCAAGTTGCTAAAATACACTAATGACAGCAAAAAGTTTGAGTCTACAACATTTAGTTAAGGTGTGAGAGCCTAAATGAACTTTTCATTGCTTTAAACGCGTTTTCAGCCCTTGATTGTACAATTCAGGTGAAACTGTCAAAATCTTCAAAATGAGCAAAAGCACAATGAAATTAATGCTGGAATCATCTTCAAGTTGCTAAAATACACTAATGACAGCAACAAGTTTGAGTCTACAACATTTAGTTAAGGTGTGAGATTCTAAATTAACTTTGTATTGCTGTAAACGCGTTTTCAGCCCCTGATTGTACACTTCAGGTGAAACTGTCAAAATCTTCAAAATGAGCAAAAGCACAATGAAATTAATGCTGGAATCATCTTCAAGTTGCTAAAATACACTAATGACAGTAAAAAGTTTGAGTGTACAACATTTAGTTAAGGTGTGAGAGCCAAAATGAACTTTGTATTGCTTTAAATGCACTTTCAGCCCGAATGTACACTTCAGGTGAAACTGTCAAAATCTTCAAAATGAGCAAAAGCACAATGAAATGAACGCTGGAATCATCTTCAAGTTGCTAAAATACACTAATGACAGCAAAAAGTTTGAGTCTACAACATTTAGTTAAGGTGTGAGAGCCTAAATGAACTTTTCATTGCTTTAAACGCGTTTTCAGCCCGATTGTACACTTCAGGTAAAACTGTCAAAATCTTAATAATGAGCAAAAGCACAATGAAATAAATGCTGGAATCATCTTCAAGTTGCTAAAATACACTAATGACAGCAAAAAGTTTGTGTCTACAACATTTAGTTAAGGTGTGAGAGCCAAAATGAACTTTTTATTGCTTTAAACGCGTTTTCAGCACCTGAATGTACACTTCAGGTGAAACTGTCAAAATCTTCAAAATGAGCAAAAGCACAATGAAATTAATGCTGGAATCATCTTCAAGTTGCTAAAATACACTAATGACAGCAAAAAGTTTGAGTCTACAACATTTAGTTAAGGTGTGAGAGCAAAAATTAACTTTGTATTGCTTTAAATGCATTTTCAGCCCGATAGTACACTTCAGGTGAAACTGTCAAAATCTTCAAAATGAGCAAAAGCACAATGAAATTAATGCTGGAATCATCTTCAGGTTGCTAAAATACACTAATGACAGCAAAAAGTTTTAGTCTACAACATTTAGTTAAGGTGTGAGAGCCAAAATGAACTTTGTATTGCTGTAAACGCGTTTTCAGCACCTGATTGTACACTTCAGGTGAAACTGTCAAAATCTTCAAAATGAGCAAAAGCACAATGAAATTAATGCTGGAATCATCTTCAAGTTGCTAAAATACACTAATGACAGCAAAAAGTTTGAGTCTACAACATTTAGTTAAGGTGTGAGAGCCAAAATTAACTTTGTATTGCTTTAAATGCATTTTCAGCACCTGATTATACACTTCAGGTGAAACTGTCAAAATCTTCAAAATGAGCAAAAGCACAATGAAATGAACGCTGGAATCATCTTCAAGTTGCTAAAATACACTAATGACAGCAAAAAGTTTGAGTCTACAACATTTAGTTAAGGTGTGAGAGCCTAAATGAACTTTTCATTGCTTTAAACGCGTTTTCAGCCCGATTGTACACTTCAGGTAAAACTGTCAAAATCTTCAAAATGAGCAAAAGCACAATGAAATAAATGCTGGAATCATCTTCAAGTTGCTAAAATACACTAATGACAGCAAAAAGTTTGTGTCTACAACATTTAGTTAAGGTGTGAGAGCCAAAATGAACTTTTTATTGCTGTAAACGCGTTTTCAGCACCTGAATGTACACTTCAGGTGAAACTGTCAAAATCTTCAAAATGAGCAAAAGCACAATGAAATTAATGCTGGAATCATCTTCAGGTTGCTAAAATACACTAATGACAGCAAAAAGTTTTAGTCTACAACATTTAGTTAAGGTGTGAGAGCCAAAATGAACTTTGTATTGCTGTAAACGCGTTTTCAGCACCTGATTGTACACTTCAGGTGAAAATGTCAAAATCTTCAAAATGAGCAAAAGCACAATGAAATTAATGCTGTAATCATCTTCAAGTTGCTAAAATACACTAATGACAGCAAAAAGTTTGAGTCTACAACATTTAGTTAAGGTGTGAGAGCCAAAATTAACTTTGTATTGCTTTAAAATTCATTTTCAGCCCGATTGTACACTTCAGGTGAAACTGTCAAAATCTTCAAAATGAGCAAAAGCCCAATGAAATGAATGCTGGAATCATCTTCAGGTTGCTAAAATACACTAATGACAGCAAAAAGTTTTAGTCTACAACATTTAGTTAAGGTGTGAGAGCCTAAATGAACTTTGTATTGCTGTAAACGCGTTTTCAGCACCTGATTGTACACTTCAGGTGAAAATGTCAAAATCTTCAAAATGAGCAAAAGCACAATGAAATGAAT
This sequence comes from Leptonotus elevatus, assembly GCF_054856555.1. Lineage (NCBI taxonomy): Eukaryota > Metazoa > Chordata > Actinopteri > Syngnathiformes > Syngnathidae > Leptonotus > Leptonotus elevatus. Next base: position 1,023,972 of record NC_141240.1, on the reverse strand, counting down.
GCTGGAATCATCTTCAAGTTGCTAAAATACACTAATGACAGCAAAAAGTTTGAGTCTACAACATTTAGTTAAGGTGTGAGAGCCAAAATTAACTTTGTATTGCTTTAAAATTCATTTTCAGCCCGATTGTACACTTCAGGTGAAACTGTCAAAATCTTCAAAATGAGCAAAAGCACAATGAAATTAATGCTTGAATCATCTTCAAGTTGCTAAAATACACTAATGACAGCAACAAGTTTGAGTCTACAACATTTAGTTAAGGTGTGAGAGCCAAAATGAACTTTGTATTGCTGTAAACGCGTTTTCAGCACCTGATTGTACACTTCAGGTGAAACTGTCAAAATCTTCAAAATGAGCAAAAGCACAATGAAATGAATGCTGGAATCATCTTCAAGTTGCTAAAATACACTAATGACAGCAAAAAGTTTGAGTCTACAACATTTAGTTAAGGTGTGAGAGCCTAAATGAACTTTTCATTGCTTTAAACGCGTTTTCAGCCCTTGATTGTACAATTCAGGTGAAACTGTCAAAATCTTCAAAATGAGCAAAAGCACAATGAAATTAATGCTGGAATCATCTTCAAGTTGCTAAAATACACTAATGACAGCAACAAGTTTGAGTCTACAACATTTAGTTAAGGTGTGAGATTCTAAATTAACTTTGTATTGCTGTAAACGCGTTTTCAGCCCCTGATTGTACACTTCAGGTGAAACTGTCAAAATCTTCAAAATGAGCAAAAGCACAATGAAATTAATGCTGGAATCATCTTCAAGTTGCTAAAATACACTAATGACAGTAAAAAGTTTGAGTGTACAACATTTAGTTAAGGTGTGAGAGCCAAAATGAACTTTGTATTGCTTTAAATGCACTTTCAGCCCGAATGTACACTTCAGGTGAAACTGTCAAAATCTTCAAAATGAGCAAAAGCACAATGAAATTAAGGCTGGAATCATCTTCAAGTTGCTAAAATACACTAATGACAGCAAAAAGTTTGAGTCTACAACATTTAGTTAAGGTGTGAGAGCCTAAATGAACTTTGTATTGCTGTAAACGCGTTTTCAGCACCTGATTATACACTTCAGGTGAAACTGTCAAAATCTTCAAAATGAGCAAAAGCACAATGAAATTAATGCTGGAATAATCTTCAGGTTGCTAAAATACACTAATGACAGCAAAAAGTTTGAGTCTACAACATTTAGTTAAGGTGTGAGAGCCAAAATTAACGTTGTATTGCTTTAAAATTCATTTTCAGCCAGATTGTACACTTCAGGTGAAACTGTCAAAATCTTCAAAATGAGCAAAAGCACAATGAAATGAACGCTGGAATCATCTTCAAGTTGCTAAAATACACTAATGACAGCAAAAAGTTTGAGTCTACAACATTTAGTTAAGGTGTGAGAGCCTAAATGAACTTTTCATTGCTTTAAACGCGTTTTCAGCCCGATTGTACACTTCAGGTAAAACTGTCAAAATCTTAATAATGAGCAAAAGCACAATGAAATAAATGCTGGAATCATCTTCAAGTTGCTAAAATACACTAATGACAGCAAAAAGTTTGTGTCTACAACATTTAGTTAAGGTGTGAGAGCCAAAATGAACTTTTTATTGCTTTAAACGCGTTTTCAGCACCTGAATGTACACTTCAGGTGAAACTGTCAAAATCTTCAAAATGAGCAAAAGCACAATGAAATTAATGCTGGAATCATCTTCAAGTTGCTAAAATACACTAATGACAGCAAAAAGTTTGAGTCTACAACATTTAGTTAAGGTGTGAGAGCAAAAATTAACTTTGTATTGCTTTAAATGCATTTTCAGCCCGATAGTACACTTCAGGTGAAACTGTCAAAATCTTCAAAATGAGCAAAAGCACAATGAAATTAATGCTGGAATCATCTTCAGGTTGCTAAAATACACTAATGACAGCAAAAAGTTTTAGTCTACAACATTTAGTTAAGGTGTGAGAGCCAAAATGAACTTTGTATTGCTGTAAACGCGTTTTCAGCACCTGATTGTACACTTCAGGTGAAACTGTCAAAATCTTCAAAATGAGCAAAAGCACAATGAAATTAATGCTGGAATCATCTTCAAGTTGCTAAAATACACTAATGACAGCAAAAAGTTTGAGTCTACAACATTTAGTTAAGGTGTGAGAGCCAAAATTAACTTTGTATTGCTTTAAATGCATTTTCAGCCCGATTGGACACTTCAGGTGAAAGTGTCAAAATCTTCAAAATGAGAAAAAGCACAATGAAATTAATGCTGGAATCATCTTCAATATGATAAAATACACTAATGACAGCAAAAAGTTTGAGTCTACAACATTTAGTTAAGGTGTGAGAGCCAAAATGAACTTTGTATTGCTTTAAATGCATTATCAGGCCGATTGTACACTTCAGGTGAAACTGTCAAAATCTTCAAAATGAGCAAATGCACAATGAAATGAATGCTGGAATCATCTTCAAGTTGCTAAAATACACTAATGACAGCAAAAAGTTTGAGTCTACAACATTTAGTAAAGGTGTGAGAGCCTAAATGAACTTTTCATTGCTTTAAACGCGTTTTCAGCCCTTGATTGTACAATTCAGGTGAAACTGTCAAAATCTTCAAAATGAGCAAAAGCACAATGAAATTAATGCTGGAATCATCTTCAAGTTGCTAAAATACACTAATGACAGCAACAAGTTTGAGTCTACAACATTTAGTTAAGGTGTGAGAGCCTAAATGAACTTTGTATTGCTTTAAATGCACTTTCAGCCCGAATGTACACTTCAGGTGAAACTGTCAAAATCTTCAAAATGAGCAAAAGCACAATGAAATTAAGGCTGGAATCATCTTCAAGTTGCTAAAATACACTAATGACAGCAAAAAGTTTGAGTCTACAACATTTAGTTAACGTGTGAGAGCCTAAATGAACTTTGTATTGCTGTAAACGCGTTTTCAGCACCTGATTGTACACTTCAGGTGAAACTGTCAAAACCTTCAAAATGAGCAAAAGCACAATGAAATTAATGCTGGAATCATCTTCAGGTTGCTAAAATACACTAATGACAGCAAAAAGTTTGAGTCTACAACATTTAGTTAAGGTGTGAGAGCCAAAATTAACTTTGTATTGCTTTAAAATTCATTTTCAGCCCGATTGTACACTTCAGGTGAAACTGTCAAAATCTTCAAAATGAGCAAAAGCACAATGAAATTAATGCTGGAATCATCTTCAAGTTGCTAAAATACACTAATGACAGCAACAAGTTTGAGTCTACAACATTTAGTTAAGGTGTGAGATTCTAAATTAACTTTGTATTGCTGTAAACGCGTTTTCAGCCCCTGATTGTACACTTCAGGTGAAACTGTCAAAATCTTCAAAATGAGCAAAAGCACAATGAAATTAATGCTGGAATCATCTTCAAGTTGCTAAAATACACTAATGACAGCAAAAAGTTTGAGTCTACAACATTTAGTTAAGGTGTGAGAGCCAAAATGAACTTTTTATTGCTGTAAACGCGTTTTCAGCACCTGAATGTACACTTCAGGTGAAACTGTCAAAATCTTCAAAATGAGCAAAAGCACAATGAAATTAATGCTGGAATCATCTTCAAGTTGCTAAAATACACTAATGACAGCAAAAGGTTTGAGTCTACAACATTTAGTTAAGGTGTGAGAGCAAAAATTAACTTTGTATTGCTTTAAATTCATTTTCAGCCCGATAGTACACTTCAGGTGAAACTGTCAAAATCTTCAAAATGAGCAAAAGCACAATGAAATTAATGCTGGAATCATCTTCAGGTTGCTAAAATACACTAATGACAGCAAAAAGTTTGAGTCTACAACATTTAGTTAAGGTGTGAGAGCCAAAATGAACTTTGTATTGCTGTAAACGCGTTTTCAGCACCTGATTGTACACTTCAGGTGAAAATGTCAAAATCTTCAAAATGAGCAAAAGCACAATGAAATTAATGCTGGAATCATCTTCAAGTTGCTAAAATACACTAATGACAGCAAAAAGTTTGAGTCTACAACATTTAGTTAAGGTGTGAGAGCCAAAATTAACTTTGTATTGCTTTAAAATTCATTTTCAGCCCGATTGTACACTTCAGGTGAAACTGTCAAAATCTTCAAAATGAGCAAAAGCACAATGAAATGAATGCTGGAATCATCTTCAAGTTGCTAAAATACACTAATGACAGCAAAAAGTTTGAGTCTACAACATTTAGTTAAGGTGTGAGAGCCTAAATGAACTTTCCATTGCTTTAAACGCGTTTTCAGCCCTTGATTGTACAATTCAGGTGAAACTGTCAAAATCTTCAAAATGAGCAAAAGCACAATGAAATTAATGCTGGAATCATCTTCAAGTTGCTAAAATACACTAATGACAGCAACAAGTTTGAGTCTACAACATTTAGTTAAGGTGTGAGAGCCAAAATGAACTTTGTATTGCTGTAAACGCGTTTTCAGCACCTGATTGTACACTTCAGGTGAAACTGTCAAAATCTTCAAAATGAGCAAAAGCACAATGAAATGAATGCTGGAATCATCTTCAAGTTGCTAAAATACACTAATGACAGCAAAAAGTTTGAGTCTACAACATTTAGTTAAGGTGTGAGAGCCTAAATGAACTTTTCATTGCTTTAAACGCGTTTTCAGCCCTTGATTGTACAATTCAGGTGAAACTGTCAAAATCTTCAAAATGAGCAAAAGCACAATGAAATTAATGCTGGAATCATCTTCAAGTTGCTAAAATACACTAATGACAGCAACAAGTTTGAGTCTACAACATTTAGTTAAGGTGTGAGATTCTAAATTAACTTTGTATTGCTGTAAACGCGTTTTCAGCCCCTGATTGTACACTTCAGGTAAAACTGTCAAAATCTTCAAAATGAGCAAAAGCACAATGAAATTAATGCTGGAATCATCTTCAAGTTGCTAAAATACACTAATGACAGTAAAAAAGTTGAGTGTACAACATTTAGTTAAGGTGTGAGAGCCAAAATGAACTTTGTATTGCTTTAAATGCACTTTCAGCCCGAATGTACACTTCAGGTGAAACTGTCAAAATCTTCAAAATGAGCAAAAGCACAATGAAATTAAGGCTGGAATCATCTTCAAGTTGCTAAAATACACTAATGACAGCAAAAAGTTTGAGTCTACAACATTTAGTTAAGGTGTGAGAGCCTAAATGAACTTTGTATTGCTGTAAATGCGTTTTCAGCACCTGATTATACACTTCAGGTGAAACTGTCAAAATCTTCAAAATGAGCAAAAGCACAATGAAATTAATGCTGGAATAATCTTCAGGTTGCTAAAATACACTAATGACAGCAAAAAGTTTGAGTCTACAACATTTAGTTAAGGTGTGAGAGCCAAAATTAACTTTGTATTGCTTTAAAATTCATTTTCAGCCCGATTGTACACTTCAGGTGAAACTGTCAAAATCTTCAAAATGAGCAAAAGCACAATGAAATGAACGCTGGAATCATCTTCAAGTTGCTAAAATACACTAATGACAGCAAAAAGTTTGAGTCTACAACATTTAGTTAAGGTGTGAGAGCCTAAATGAACTTTTCATTGCTTTAAACGCGTTTTCAGCCCGATTGTACACTTCAGGTAAAACTGTCAAAATCTTAATAATGAGCAAAAGCACAATGAAATAAATGCTGGAATCATCTTCAAGTTGCTAAAATACACTAATGACAGCAAAAAGTTTGTGTCTACAACATTTAGTTAAGGTGTGAGAGCCAAAATGAACTTTTTATTGCTTTAAACGCGTTTTCAGCACCTGAATGTACACTTCAGGTGAAACTGTCAAAATCTTCAAAATGAGCAAAAGCACAATGAAATTAATGCTGGAATCATCTTCAAGTTGCTAAAATACACTAATGACAGCAAAAAGTTTGAGTCTACAACATTTAGTTAAGGTGTGAGAGCAAAAATTTACTTTGTATTGCTTTAAATGCATTTACAGCCCGATAGTACACTTCAGGTGAAACTGTCAAAATCTTCAAAATGAGCAAAAGCACAATGAAATTAATGCTGGAATCATCTTCAGGTTGCTAAAATACACTAATGACAGCAAAAAGTTTTAGTCTACAACATTTAGTTAAGGTGTGAGAGCCAAAATGAACTTTGTATTGCTGTAAACGCGTTTTCAGCACCTGATTGTACACTTCAGGTGAAACTGTCAAAATCTTCAAAATGAGCAAAAGCACAATGAAATTAATGCTGGAATCATCTTCAAGTTGCTAAAATACACTAATGACAGCAAAAAGTTTGAGTCTACAACATTTAGTTAAGGTGTGAGAGCCAAAATTAACTTTGTATTGCTTTAAATGCATTTTCAGCCCGATTGGACACTTCAGGTGAAAGTGTCAAAATCTTCAAAATGAGAAAAAGCACAATGAAATTAATGCTGGAATCATCTTCAATATGATAAAATACACTAATGACAGCAAAAAGTTTGAGTCTACAACATTTAGTTAAGGTGTGAGAGCCAAAATGAACTTTGTATTGCTTTAAATGCATTATCAGGCCGATTGTACACTTCAGGTGAAACTGTCAAAATCTTCAAAATGAGCAAATGCACAATGAAATGAATGCTGGAATCATCTTCAAGTTGCTAAAATACACTAATGACAGCAAAAAGTTTGAGTCTACAACATTTAGTAAAGGTGTGAGAGCCTAAATGAACTTTTCATTGCTTTAAACGCGTTTTCAGCCCTTGATTGTACAATTCAGGTGAAACTGTCAAAATCTTCAAAATGAGCAAAAGCACAATGAAATTAATGCTGGAATCATCTTCAAGTTGCTTAAATACACTAATGACAGCAACAAGTTTGAGTCTACAACATTTAGTTAAGGTGTGAGAGCCTAAATGAACTTTGTATTGCTTTAAATGCACTTTCAGCCCGAATGTACACTTCAGGTGAAACTGTCAAAATCTTCAAAATGAGCAAAAGCACAATGAAATTAAGGCTGGAATCATCTTCAAGTTGCTAAAATACACTAATGACAGCAAAAAGTTTGAGTCTACAACATTTAGTTAACGTGTGAGAGCCTAAATGAACTTTGTATTGCTGTAAACGCGTTTTCAGCACCTGATTGTACACTTCAGGTGAAACTGTCAAAATCTTCAAAATGAGCAAAAGCACAATGAAATTAATGCTGGAATCATCTTCAGGTTGCTAAAATACACTAATGACAGCAAAAAGTTTGAGTCTACAACATTTAGTTAAGGTGTGAGAGCCAAAATTAACTTTGTATTGCTTTAAAATTCATTTTCAGCCCGATTGTACACTTCAGGTGAAACTGTCAAAATCTTCAAAATGAGCAAAAGCACAATGAAATGAATGCTGGAATCATCTTCAAGTTGCTAAAATACACTAATGACAGCAAAAAGTTTGAGTCTACAACATTTAGTTAAGGTGTGAGAGCCTAAATGAACCTTTCATTGCTTTAAACGCGTTTTCAGCCCGATTGTACACTTCAGGTAAAACTGTCAAAATCTTCAAAATGAGCAAAAGCACAATGAAATTAATGCTGGAATCATCTTCAAGTTGCTAAAATACACTAATGACAGCAAAAAGTTTGTGTCTACAACATTTAGTTAAGGTGTGAGAGCCAAAATGAACTTTTTATTGCTGTAAACGCGTTTTCAGCACCTGAATGTACACTTCAGGTGAAACTGTCAAAATCTTCAAAATGAGCAAAAGCACAATGAAATTAAGGCTGGAATCATCTTCAAGTTGCTAAAATACACTAATGACAGCAAAAAGTTTGAGTCTACAACATTTAGTTAAGGTGTGAGAGCCTAAATGAACTTTGTATTGCTGTAAACGCGTTTTCAGCACCTGATTATACACTTCAGGTGAAACTGTCAAAATCTTCAAAATGAGCAAAAGCACAATGAAATTAATGCTGGAATAATCTTCAGGTTGCTAAAATACACTAATGACAGCAAAAAGTTTGAGTCTACAACATTTAGTTAAGGTGTGAGAGCCAAAATTAACTTTGTATTGCTTTAAAATTCATTTTCAGCCCGATTGTACACTTCAGGTGAAACTGTCAAAATCTTCAAAATGAGCAAAAGCACAATGAAATGAACGCTGGAATCATCTTCAAGTTGCTAAAATACACTAATGACAGCAAAAAGTTTGAGTCTACAACATTTAGTTAAGGTGTGAGAGCCTAAATGAACTTTTCATTGCTTTAAACGCGTTTTCAGCCCGATTGTACACTTCAGGTAAAACTGTCAAAATCTTAATAATGAGCAAAAGCACAATGAAAGAAATGCTGGAATCATGTTCAAGTTGCTAAAATACACTAATGACAGCAAAAAGTTTGTGTCTACAACATTTAGTTAAGGTGTGAGAGCCAAAATGAACTTTTTATTGCTTTAAACGCGTTTTCAGCACCTGAATGTACACTTCAGGTGAAACTGTCAAAATCTTCAAAATGAGCAAAAGCACAATGAAATTAATGCTGGAATCATCTTCAAGTTGCTAAAATACACTAATGACAGCAAAAAGTTTGAGTCTACAACATTTAGTTAAGGTGTGAGAGCAAAAATTAACTTTGTATTGCTTTAAATGCATTTACAGCCCGATAGTACACTTCAGGTGAAACTGTCAAAATCTTCAAAATGAGCAAAAGCACAATGAAATTAATGCTGGAATCATCTTCAGGTTGCTAAAATACACTAATGACAGCAAAAAGTTTTAGTCTACAACATTTAGTTAAGGTGTGAGAGCCAAAATGAACTTTGTATTGCTGTAAACGCGTTTTCAGCACCTGATTATACACTTCAGGTGAAACTGTCAAAATCTTCAAAATGAGCAAAAGCACAATGAAATTAATGCTGGAATCATCTTCAGGTTGCTAAAATACACTAATGACAGCAAAAAGTTTGAGTCTACAACATTTAGTTAAGGTGTGAGAGCCAAAATTAACTTTGTATTGCTTTAAAATTCCTTTTCAGCCCGATTGTACACTTCAGGTGAAACTGTCAAAATCTTCAAAATGAGCAAAAGCACAATGAAATGAACGCTGGAATCATCTTCAAGTTGCTAAAATACACTAATGACAGCAAAAAGTTTGAGTCTACAACATTTAGTTAAGGTGTGAGAGCCTAAATGAACTTTTCATTGCTTTAAACGCGTTTTCAGCCCGATTGTACACTTCAGGTAAAACTGTCAAAATCTTAATAATGAGCAAAAGCACAATGAAATAAATGCTGGAATCATCTTCAAGTTGCTAAAATACACTAATGACAGCAAAAAGTTTGTGTCTACAACATTTAGTTAAGGTGTGAGAGCCAAAATGAACTTTTTATTGCTTTAAACGCGTTTTCAGCACCTGAATGTACACTTCAGGTGAAACTGTCAAAATCTTCAAAATGAGCAAAAGCACAATGAAATTAATGCTGGAATCATCTTCAAGTTGCTAAAATACACTAATGACAGCAAAAAGTTTGAGTCTACAACATTTAGTTAAGGTGTGAGAGCAAAAATTAACTTTGTATTGCTTTAAATGCATTTACAGCCCGATAGTACACTTCAGGTGAAACTGTCAAAATCTTCAAAATGAGCAAAAGCACAATGAAATTAATGCTGGAATCATCTTCAGGTTGCTAAAATACACTAATGACAGCAAAAAGTTTTAGTCTACAACATTTAGTTAAGGTGTGAGAGCCAAAATGAACTTTGTATTGCTGTAAACGCGTTTTCAGCACCTGATTGTACACTTCAGGTGAAACTGTCAAAATCTTCAAAATGAGCAAAAGCACAATGAAATTAATGCTGGAATCATCTTCAAGTTGCTAAAATACACTAATGACAGCAAAAAGTTTGAGTCTACAACATTTAGTTAAGGTGTGAGAGCCAAAATTAACTTTGTATTGCTTTAAATGCATTTTCAGCCCGATTGGACACTTCAGGTGAAAGTGTCAAAATCTTCAAAATGAGAAAAAGCACAATGAAATTAATGCTGGAATCATCTTCAATATGATAAAATACACTAATGACAGCAAAAAGTTTGAGTCTACAACATTTAGTTAAGGTGTGAGAGCCAAAATGAACTTTGTATTGCTTTAAATGCATTATCAGCACCTGATTGTACACTTCAGGTGAAACTGTCAAAATCTTCAAAATGAGCAAATGCACAATGAAATGAATGCTGGAATCATCTTCAAGTTGCTAAAATACACTAATGACAGCAAAAAGTTTGAGTCTACAACATTTAGTAAAGGTGTGAGAGCCTAAATGAACTTTTCATTGCTTTAAACGCGTTTTCAGCCCTTGATTGTACAATTCAGGTGAAACTGTCAAAATCTTCAAAATGAGCAAAAGCACAATGAAATTAATGCTGGAATCATCTTCAAGTTGCTAAAATACACTAATGACAGCAACAAGTTTGAGTCTACAACATTTAGTTAAGGTGTGAGAGCCTAAATGAACTTTGTATTGCTTTAAATGCACTTTCAGCCCGAATGTACACTTCAGGTGAAACTGTCAAAATCTTCAAAATGAGCAAAAGCACAATGAAATTAAGGCTGGAATCATCTTCAAGTTGCTAAAATACACTAATGACAGCAAAAAGTTTGAGTCTACAACATTTAGTTAACGTGTGAGAGCCTAAATGAACTTTGTATTGCTGTAAACGCGTTTTCAGCACCTGATTGTACACTTCAGGTGAAACTGTCAAAATCTTCAAAATGAGCAAAAGCACAATGAAATTAATGCTGGAATCATCTTCAGGTTGCTAAAATACACTAATGACAGCAAAAAGTTTGAGTCTACAACATTTAGTTAAGGTTTGAGAGCCAAAATTAACTTTGTATTGCTTTAAAATTCATTTTCAGCCCGATTGTACACTTCAGGTGAAACTGTCAAAATCTTCAAAATGAGCAAAAGCACAATGAAATGAATGCTGGAATCATCTTCAAGTTGCTAAAATACACTAATGACAGCAAAAAGTTTGAGTCTACAACATTTAGTTAAGGTGTGAGAGCCTAAATGAACCTTTCATTGCTTTAAACGCGTTTTCAGCCCGATTGTACACTTCAGGTAAAACTGTCAAAATCTTCAAAATGAGCAAAAGCACAATGAAATTAATGCTGGAATCATCTTCAAGTTGCTAAAATACACTAATGACAGCAAAAAGTTTGTGTCTACAACATTTAGTTAAGGTGTGAGAGCCAAAATGAACTTTTTATTGCTGTAAACGCGTTTTCAGCACCTGAATGTACACTTCAGGTGAAACTGTCAAAATCTTCAAAATGAGCAAAAGCACAATGAAATTAATGCTGGAATCATCTTCAAGTTGCTAAAATACACTAATGACAGTAACAAGTTTGAGTCTACAACATTTAGTTAAGGTGTGAGATTCTAAATTAACTTTGTATTGCTGTAAACGCGTTTTCAGCCCCTGATTGTACACTTCAGGTGAAACTGTCAAAATCTTCAAAATGAGCAAAAGCACAATGAAATTAATGCTGGAATCATCTTCAAGTTGCTAAAATACACTAATGACAGTAAAAAGTTTGAGTGTACAACATTTAGTTAAGGTGTGAGAGCCAAAATGAACTTTGTATTGCTTTAAATGCACTTTCAGCCCGAATGTACACTTCAGGTGAAACTGTCAAAATCTTCAAAATGAGCAAAAGCACAATGAAATTAAGGCTGGAATCATCTTCAAGTTGCTAAAATACACTAATGACAGCAAAAAGTTTGAGTCTACAACATTTAGTTAAGGTGTGAGAGCCTAAATGAACTTTGTATTGCTGTAAACGCGTTTTCAGCACCTGATTATACACTTCAGGTGAAACTGTCAAAATCTTCAAAATGAGCAAAAGCACAATGAAATTAATGCTGGAATCATCTTCAAGTTGCTAAAATACACTAATGACAGCAAAAAGTTTGTGTCTACAACATTTAGTTAAGGTGTGAGAGCCAAAATGAACTTTTTATTGCTTTAAACGCGTTTTCAGCACCTGAATGTACACTTCAGGTGAAACTGTCAAAATTTTCAAAATGAGCAAAAGCACAATGAAATTAATGCTGGAATCATCTTCAAGTTGCTAAAATACACTAATGACAGCAAAAAGTTTGAGTCTACAACATTTAGTTAAGGTGTGAGAGCAAAAATTAACTTTGTATTGCTTTAAATGCATTTACAGCCCGATAGTACACTTCAGGTGAAACTGTCAAAATCTTCAAAATGAGCAAAAGCACAATGAAATTAATGCTGGAATCATCTTCAGGTTGCTAAAATACACTAATGACAGCAAAAAGTTTTAGTCTACAACATTTAGTTAAGGTGTGAGAGCCAAAATGAACTTTGTATTGCTGTAAACGCGTTTTCAGCACCTGATTATACACTTCAGGTGAAACTGTCAAAATCTTCAAAATGAGCAAAAGCACAATGAAATTAATGCTGGAATCATCTTCAGGTTGCTAAAATACACTAATGACAGCAAAAAGTTTGAGTCTACAACATTTAGTTAAGGTGTGAGAGCCAAAATTAACTTTGTATTGCTTTAAAATTCATTTTCAGCCCGATTGTACACTTCAGGTGAAACTGTCAAAATCTTCAAAATGAGCAAAAGCACAATGAAATGAATGCTGGAATCATCTTCAAGTTGCTAAAATACACTAATGACAGCAAAAAGTTTGAGTCTACAACATTTAGTTAAGGTGTGAGAGCCTAAATGAACTTTCCATTGCTTTAAACGCGTTTTCAGCCCTTGATTGTACAATTCAGGTGAAACTGTCAAAATCTTCAAAATGAGCAAAAGCGCAATGAAATTAATGCTGGAATCATCTTCAAGTTGCTAAAATACACTAATGACAGCAACAAGTTTGAGTCTACAACATTTAGTTAAGGTGTGAGAGCCAAAATGAACTTTGTATTGCTGTAAACGCGTTTTCAGCACCTGATTGTACACTTCAGGTGAAACTGTCAAAATCTTCAAAATGAGCAAAAGCACAATGAAATGAATGCTGGAATCATCTTCAAGTTGCTAAAATACACTAATGACAGCAAAAAGTTTGAGTCTACAACATTTAGTTAAGGTGTGAGAGCCTAAATGAACTTTTCATTGCTTTAAACGCGTTTTCAGCCCTTGATTGTACAATTCAGGTGAAACTGTCAAAATCTTCAAAATGAGCAAAAGCACAATGAAATTAATGCTGGAATCATCTTCAAGTTGCTAAAATACACTAATGACAGCAACACGTTTGAGTCTACAACATTTAGTTAAGGTGTGAGATTCTAAATTAACTTTGTATTGCTGTAAACGCGTTTTCAGCCCCTGATTGTACACTTCAGGTGAAACTGTCAAAATCTTCAAAATGAGCAAAAGCACAATGAAATTAATGCTGGAATCATCTTCAAGTTGCTAAAATACACTAATGACAGCAACAAGTTTGAGTCTACAACATTTAGTTAAGGTGTGAGAGCCTAAATGAACTTTGTATTGCTTTAAATGCACTTTCAGCCCGAATGTACACTTCAGGTGAAACTGTCAAAATCTTCAAAATGAGCAAAAGCACAATGAAATTAAGGCTGGAATCATCTTCAAGTTGCTAAAATACACTAATGACAGCAAAAAGTTTGAGTCTACAACATTTAGTTAAGGTGTGAGAGCCTAAATGAACTTTGTATTGCTGTAAACGCGTTTTCAGCACCTGATTGTACACTTCAGGTGAAACTGTCAAAATCTTCAAAATGAGCAAAAGCACAATGAAATTAATGCTGGAATCATCTTCAGGTTGCTAAAATACACTAATGACGGCAAAAAGTTTGAGTCTACAACATTTAGTTAAGGTGTGAGAGCCAAAATTAACTTTGTATTGCTTTAAAATTCATTTTCAGCCCGATTGTACACTTCAGGTGAAACTGTCAAAATCTTCAAAATGAGCAAAAGCACAATGAAATGAATGCTGGAATCATCTTCAAGTTGCTAAAATACACTAATGACAGCAAAAAGTTTGAGTCTACAACATTTAGTTAAGGTGTGAGAGCCTAAATGAACCTTTCATTGCTTTAAACGCGTTTTCAGCCCGATTGTACACTTCAGGTAAAACTGTCAAAATCTTCAAAATGAGCAAAAGCACAATGAAATTAATGCTGGAATCATCTTCAAGTTGCTAAAATACACTAATGACAGCAAAAAGTTTGTGTCTACAACATTTAGTTAAGGTGTGAGAGCCAAAATGAACTTTTTATTGCTGTAAACGCGTTTTCAGCACCTGAATGTACACTTCAGGTGAAACTGTCAAAATCTTCAAAATGAGCAAAAGCACAATGAAATTAATGCTGGAATCATCTTCAAGTTGCTAAAATACACTAATGACAGCAACAAGTTTGAGTCTACAACATTTAGTTAAGGTGTGAGATTCTAAATTAACTTTGTATTGCTGTAAACGCGTTTTCAGCCCCTGATTGTACACTTCAGGTGAAACTGTCAAAATCTTCAAAATGAGCAAAAGCACAATGAAATTAATGCTGGAATCATCTTCAAGTTGCTAAAATACACTAATGACAGTAAAAAGTTTGAGTGTACAACATTTAGTTAAGGTGTGAGAGCCTAAATGAACTTTGTATTGCTGTAAACGCGTTTTCAGCACCTGATTATACACTTCAGGTGAAACTGTCAAAATCTTCAAAATGAGCAAAAGCACAATGAAATTAATGCTGGAATCATCTTCAGGTTGCTAAAATACACTAATGACAGCAAAAAGTTTGAGTCTACAACATTTAGTAAAGGTGTGAGATTCTAAATTAACTTTGTATTGCTGTAAACGCGTTTTCAGCCCCTGATTGTACACTTCAGGTGAAACTGTCAAAATCTTCAAAATGAGCAAAAGCACAATGAAATTAATGCTGGAATCATCTTCAAGTTGCTAAAATACACTAATGACAGTAAAAAGTTTGAGTGTACAACATTTAGTTAAGGTGTGAGAGCCTAAATGAACTTTGTATTGCTGTAAACGCGTTTTCAGCACCTGATTATACACTTCAGGTGAAACTGTCAAAATCTTCAAAATGAGCAAAAGCACAATGAAATTAATGCTGGAATCATCTTCAGGTTGCTAAAATACACTAATGACAGCAAAAAGTTTGAGTCTACAACATTTAGTTAAGGTGTGAGAGCCAAAATTAACTTTGTATTGCTTTAAAATTCATTTTCAGCCCGATTGTACACTTCAGGTGAAACTGTCAAAATCTTCAAAATGAGCAAAAGCACAATGAAATGAACGCTGGAATCATCTTCAAGTTGCTAAAATACACTAATGACAGCAAAAAGTTTGAGTCTACAACATTTAGTTAAGGTGTGAGAGCCTAAATGAACTTTTCATTGCTTTAAACGCGTTTTCAGCCCGATTGTACACTTCAGGTAAAACTGTCAAAATCTTCAAAATGAGCAAAAGCACAATGAAATAAATGCTGGAATCATCTTCAAATTGCTAAAATAC
Organism: Leptonotus elevatus; assembly: GCF_054856555.1. Taxonomy (NCBI): domain Eukaryota; kingdom Metazoa; phylum Chordata; class Actinopteri; order Syngnathiformes; family Syngnathidae; genus Leptonotus; species Leptonotus elevatus. The sequence continues at coordinate 1,008,508 of NC_141240.1, read as the reverse complement.
ACTAATGACAGCAAAAAGTTTGTGTCTAAAACATTTAGTTAAGGTGTGAGAGCCAAAATGAACTTTTTATTGCTGTAAACGCGTTTTCAGCACCTGAATGTACACTTCAGGTGAAACTGTCAAAATCTTCAAAATGAGCAAAAGCACAATGAAATTAATGCTGGAATCATCTTCAAGTTGCTAAAATACACTAATGACAGCAAAAAGTTTGAGTCTACAACATTTAGTTAAGGTGTGAGAGCAAAAATTAACTTTGTATTGCTTTAAATGCATTTTCAGCCCGATAGTACACTTCAGGTGAAACTGTCAAAATCTTCAAAATGAGCAAAAGCACAATGAAATTAATGCTGGAATCATCTTCAATATGCTAAAATACACTAATGACAGCAAAAAGTTTGAGTCTACAACATTTAGTTAAGGTGTGAGAGCCAAAATGAACTTTGTATTGCTTTAAATGCATTATCAGGCCGAATGTACACTTCAGGTGAAACTGTCAAAATCTTCAAAATGAGCAAAAGCACAATGAAATTAAGGCTGGAATCATCTTCAAGTTGCTAAAATACACTAATGACAGCAAAAAGTTTGAGTCTACAACATTTAGTAAAGGTGTGAGAGCCTAAATGAACTTTTCATTGCTTTAAACGCGTTTTCAGCCCTTGATTGTACAATTCAGGTGAAACTGTCAAAATCTTCAAAATGAGCAAAAGCACAATGAAATTAATGCTGGAATCATATTCAAGTTGCTAAAATACACTAATGACAGCAACAAGTTTGAGTCTACAACATTTAGTTAAGGTGTGAGAGCCTAAATGAACTTTGTATTGCTTTAAATGCACTTTCAGCCCGAATGTACACTTCAGGTGAAACTGTCAAAATCTTCAAAATGAGCAAAAGCACAATGAAATTAAGGCTGGAATCATCTTCAAGTTGCTAAAATACACTAATGACAGCAAAAAGTTTGAGTCTACAACATTTAGTTAAGGTGTGAGAGCCTAAATGAACTTTGTATTGCTGTAAACGTGTTTTCAGCACCTGATTGTACACTTCAGGTGAAACTGTCAAAATCTTCAAAATGAGCAAAAGCACAATGAAATTAATGCTGGAATCATCTTCAGGTTGCTAAAATACACTAATGACAGCAAAAAGTTTGAGTCTACAACATTTAGTTAAGGTGTGCGAGCCAAAATTAACTTTGTATTGCTTTAAAATTCATTTTCAGCCCGATTGTACACTTCAGGTGAAACTGTCAAAATCTTAAAAATGAGCAAAAGCACAATGAAATGAATGCTGGAATCATCTTCAAGTTGCTAAAATACACTAATGACAGAAAAAAGTTTGAGTCTACAACATTTAGTTAAGGTGTGAGAGCCTAAATGAACTTTTCATTGCTTTAAACGCGTTTTCAGCCCGATTGTACACTTCAGGTAAAACTGTCAAAATCTTCAAAATGAGCAAAAGCACAATGAAATTAATGCTGGAATCATCTTCAAGTTGCTAAAATACACTAATGACAGCAAAAAGTTTGTGTCTACAACATTTAGTTAAGGTGTGAGAGCCAAAATGAACTTTTTATTGCTGTAAACGCGTTTTCAGCACCTGAATGTACACTTCAGGTGAAACTGTCAAAATCTTCAAAATGAGCAAAAGCACAATGAAATTAATGCTGGAATCATCTTCAAGTTGCTAAAATACACTAATGACAGCAAAAAGTTTGAGTCTACAACATTTAGTTAAGGTGTGAGAGCAAAAATTAACTTTGTATTGCTTTAAATGCATTTTCAGCCCGATAGTACACTTCAGGTGAAACTGTCAAAATCTTCAAAATGAGCAAAAGCACAATGAAATTAATGCTGGAATCATCTTCAATATGCTAAAATACACTAATGACAGCAAAAAGTTTGAGTCTACAACATTTAGTTAAGGTGTGAGAGCCAAAATGAACTTTGTATTGCTTTAAATGCATTATCAGGCCGATTGTACACTTCAGGTGAAACTGTCAAAATCTTCAAAATGAGCAAAAGCACAATGAAATGAATGCTGGAATCATCTTCAAGTTGCTAAAATACACTAATGACAGCAAAAAGTTTGAGTCTACAACATTTAGTAAAGGTGTGAGAGCCTAAATGAACTTTTCATTGCTTTAAACGCGTTTTCAGCCCTTGATTGTACAATTCAGGTGAAACTGTCAAAATCTTCAAAATGAGCAAAAGCACAATGAAATTAATGCTGGAATCATATTCAAGTTGCTAAAATACACTAATGACAGCAACAAGTTTGAGTCTACAACATTTAGTTAAGGTGTGAGAGCCTAAATGAACTTTGTATTGCTTTAAATGCACTTTCAGCCCGAATGTACACTTCAGGTGAAACTGTCAAAATCTTCAAAATGAGCAAAAGCACAATGAAATTAAGGCTGGAATCATCTTCAAGTTGCTAAAATACACTAATGACAGCAAAAAGTTTGAGTCTACAACATTTAGTTAAGGTGTGAGAGCCTAAATGAACTTTGTATTGCTGTAAACGTGTTTTCAGCACCTGATTGTACACTTCAGGTGAAACTGTCAAAATCTTCAAAATGAGCAAAAGCACAATGAAATTAATGCTGGAATCATCTTCAGGTTGCTAAAATACACTAATGACAGCAAAAAGTTTGAGTCTACAACATTTAGTTAAGGTGTGAGAGCCAAAATTAACTTTGTATTGCTTTAAAATTCATTTTCAGCCCGATTGTACACTTCAGGTGAAACTGTCAAAATCTTAAAAATGAGCAAAAGCACAATGAAATGAATGCTGGAATCATCTTCAAGTTGCTAAAATACACTAATGACAGAAAAAAGTTTGAGTCTACAACATTTAGTTAAGGTGTGAGAGCCTAAATGAACTTTTCATTGCTTTAAACGCGTTTTCAGCCCGATTGTACACTTCAGGTAAAACTGTCAAAATCTTCAAAATGAGCAAAAGCACAATGAAATTAATGCTGGAATCATCTTCAAGTTGCTAAAATACACTAATGACAGCAAAAAGTTTGTGTCTACAACATTTAGTTAAGGTGTGAGAGCCAAAATGAACTTTTTATTGCTGTAAACGCGTTTTCAGCACCTGAATGTACACTTCAGGTGAAACTGTCAAAATCTTCAAAATGAGCAAAAGCACAATGAAATGAATGCTGGAATCATCTTCAAGTTGCTAAAATACACTAATGACAGCAAAAAGTTTGAGTCTACAACATTTAGTTAAGGTGTGAGAGCCTAAATGAACTTTGTATTGCTGTAAACGCGTTTTCAGCACCTGATTGTACACTTCAGGTGAAACTGTCAAAATCTTCAAAATGAGCAAAAGCACAATGAAATTAATGCTGGAATCATCTTCAAGTTGCTAAAATACACTAATGACAGCAACAAGTTTGAGTCTACAACATTTAGTTAAGGTGTGAGAGCCTAAATGAACTTTGTATTGCTTTAAATGCACTTTCAGCCCGAATGTACACTTCAGGTGAAACTGTCAAAATCTTCAAAATGAGCAAAAGCACAATGAAATTAATGCTGGAATCATCTTCAGGTTGCTAAAATACACTAATGACAGCAAAAAGTTTGAGTCTACAACATTTAGTTAAGGTGTGAGAGCCAAAATTAACTTTGTATTGCTTTAAAATTCATTTTCAGCCCGATTGTACACTTCAGGTGAAACTGTCAAAATCTTAAAAATGAGCAAAAGCACAATGAAATTAAGGCTGGAATCATCTTCAAGTTGCTAAAATACACTAATGACAGCAAAAAGTTTGAGTCTACAACATTTAGTTAAGGTGTGAGAGCCAAAATGAACTTTGTATTGCTGTAAACGCGTTTTCAGCACCTGATTGTACACTTCAGGTGAAACTGTCAAAATCTTCAAAATGAGCAAAAGCACAATGAAATTAATGCTGGAATCATCTTCAAGTTGCTAAAATACACTAATGACAGCAAAAAGTTTGAGTCTACAACATTTAGTTAAGGTGTGAGAGCCAAAATTAACTTTGTATTGCTTTAAATGCATTTTCAGCCCGATTGGACACTTCAGGTGAAAGTGTCAAAATCTTCAAAATGAGAAAAAGCACAATGAAATTAATGCTGGAATCATCTTCAATATGATAAAATACACTAATGACAGCAAAAAGTTTGAGTCTACAACATTTAGTTAAGGTGTGAGAGCCAAAATGAACTTTGTATTGCTTTAAATGCATTATCAGCACCTGATTGTACACTTCAGGTGAAACTGTCAAAATCTTCAAAATGAGCAAATGCACAATGAAATGAATGCTGGAATCATCTTCAAGTTGCTAAAATACACTAATGACAGCAAAAAGTTTGAGTCTACAACATTTAGTAAAGGTGTGAGAGCCTAAATGAACTTTTCATTGCTTTAAACGCGTTTTCAGCCCTTGATTGTACAATTCAGGTGAAACTGTCAAAATCTTCAAAATGAGCAAAAGCACAATGAAATTAATGCTGGAATCATCTTCAAGTTGCTAAAATACACTAATGACAGCAACAAGTTTGAGTCTACAACATTTAGTTAAGGTGTGAGAGCCCAAATGAACTTTGTATTGCTTTAAATGCACTTTCAGCCCGAATGTACACTTCAGGTGAAACTGTCAAAATCTTCAAAATGAGCAAAAGCACAATGAAATTAAGGCTGGAATCATCTTCAAGTTGCTAAAATACACTAATGACAGCAAAAAGTTTGAGTCTACAACATTTAGTTAACGTGTGAGAGCCTAAATGAACTTTGTATTGCTGTAAACGCGTTTTCAGCACCTGATTGTACACTTCAGGTGAAACTGTCAAAATCTTCAAAATGAGCAAAAGCACAATGAAATTAATGCTGGAATCATCTTCAGGTTGCTAAAATACACTAATGACAGCAAAAAGTTTGAGTCTACAACATTTAGTTAAGGTGTGAGAGCCAAAATTAACTTTGTATTGCTTTAAAATTCATTTTCAGCCCGATTGTACACTTCAGGTGAAACTGTCAAAATCTTCAAAATGAGCAAAAGCACAATGAAATGAATGCTGGAATCATCTTCAAGTTGCTAAAATACACTAATGACAGCAAAAAGTTTGAGTCTACAACATTTAGTTAAGGTGTGAGAGCCTAAATGAACCTTTCATTGCTTTAAACGCGTTTTCAGCCCGATTGTACACTTCAGGTAAAACTGTCAAAATCTTCAAAATGAGCAAAAGCACAATGAAATTAATGCTGGAATCATCTTCAAGTTGCTAAAATACACTAATGACAGCAAAAAGTTTGTGTCTACAACATTTAGTTAAGGTGTGAGAGCCAAAATGAACTTTTTATTGCTGTAAACGCGTTTTCAGCACCTGAATGTACACTTCAGGTGAAACTGTCAAAATCTTCAAAATGAGCAAAAACACAATGAAATTAATGCTGGAATCATCTTCAAGTTGCTAAAATACACTAATGACAGCAACAAGTTTGAGTCTACAACATTTAGTTAAGGTGTGAGATTCTAAATTAACTTTGTATTGCTGTAAACGCGTTTTCAGCCCCTGATTGTACACTTCAGGTGAAACTGTCAAAATCTTCAAAATGAGCAAAAGCACAATGAAATTAATGCTGGAATCATCTTCAAGTTGCTAAAATACACTAATGACAGTAAAAAGTTTGAGTGTACAACATTTAGTTAAGGTGTGAGAGCCAAAATGAACTTTGTATTGCTTTAAATGCACTTTCAGCCCGAATGTACACTTCAGGTGAAACTGTCAAAATCTTCAAAATGAGCAAAAGCACAATGAAATTAAGGCTGGAATCATCTTCAAGTTGCTAAAATACACTAATGACAGCAAAAAGTTTGAGTCTACAACATTTAGTTAAGGTGTGAGAGCCTAAATGAACTTTGTATTGCTGTAAACGCGTTTTCAGCACCTGATTATACACTTCAGGTGAAACTGTCAAAATCTTCAAAATGAGCAAAAGCACAATGAAATTAATGCTGGAATAATCTTCAGGTTGCTAAAATACACTAATGACAGCAAAAAGTTTGAGTCTACAACATTTAGTTAAGGTGTGAGAGCCAAAATTAACTTTGTATTGCTTTAAAATTCATTTTCAGCCCGATTGTACACTTCAGGTGAAACTGTCAAAATCTTCAAAATGAGCAAAAGCACAATGAAATGAACGCTGGAATCATCTTCAAGTTGCTAAAATACACTAATGACAGCAAAAAGTTTGAGTCTACAACATTTAGTTAAGGTGTGAGAGCCTAAATGAACTTTTCATTGCTTTAAACGCGTTTTCAGCCCGATTGTACACTTCAGGTAAAACTGTCAAAATCTTAATAATGAGCAAAAGCACAATGAAATAAATGCTGGAATCATCTTCAAGTTGCTAAAATACACTAATGACAGCAAAAAGTTTGTGTCTACAACATTTAGTTAAGGTGTGAGAGCCAAAATGAACTTTTTATTGCTTTAAACGCGTTTTCAGCACCTGAATGTACACTTCAGGTGAAACTGTCAAAATTTTCAAAATGAGCAAAAGCACAATGAAATTAATGCTGGAATCATCTTCAAGTTGCTAAAATACACTAATGACAGCAAAAAGTTTGAGTCTACAACATTTAGTTAAGGTGTGAGAGCAAAAATTAACTTTGTATTGCTTTAAATGCATTTACAGCCCGATAGTACACTTCAGGTGAAACTGTCAAAATCTTCAAAATGAGCAAAAGCACAATGAAATTAATGCTGGAATCATCTTCAGGTTGCTAAAATACACTAATGACAGCAAAAAGTTTTAGTCTACAACATTTAGTTAAGGTGTGAGAGCCAAAATGAACTTTGTATTGCTGTAAACGCGTTTTCAGCACCTGATTATACACTTCAGGTGAAACTGTCAAAATCTTCAAAATGAGCAAAAGCACAATGAAATTAATGCTGGAATCATCTTCAGGTTGCTAAAATACACTAATGACAGCAAAAAGTTTGAGTCTACAACATTTAGTTAAGGTGTGAGAGCCAAAATTAACTTTGTATTGCTTTAAAATTCATTTTCAGCCCGATTGTACACTTCAGGTGAAACTGTCAAAATCTTCAAAATGAGCAAAAGCACAATGAAATGAACGCTGGAATCATCTTCAAGTTGCTAAAATACACTAATGACAGCAAAAAGTTTGAGTCTACAACATTTAGTTAAGGTGTGAGAGCCTAAATGAACTTTTCATTGCTTTAAACGCGTTTTCAGCCCGATTGTACACTTCAGGTAAAACTGTCAAAATCTTCAAAATGAGCAAAAGCACAATGAAATAAATGCTGGAATCATCTTCAAGTTGCTAAAATCCACTAATGACAGCAAAAAGTTTGTGTCTACAACATTTAGTTAAGGTGTGAGAGCCAAAATGAACTTTTTATTGCTGTAAACGCGTTTTCAGCACCTGAATGTACACTTCAGGTGAAACTGTCAAAATCTTCAAAATGAGCAAAAGCACAATGAAATTAATGCTGGAATCATCTTCAGGTTGCTAAAATACACTAATGACAGCAAAAAGTTTTAGTCTACAACATTTAGTTAAGGTGTGAGAGCCAAAATGAACTTTGTATTGCTGTAAACGCGTTTTCAGCACCTGATTGTACACTTCAGGTGAAAATGTCAAAATCTTCAAAATGAGCAAAAGCACAATGAAATTAATGCTGGAATCATCTTCAAGATGCTAAAATACACTAATGACAGCAAAAAGTTTGAGTCTACAACATTTAGTTAAGGTGTGAGAGCCAAAATTAACTTTGTATTGCTTTAAAATTCATTTTCAGCCCGATTGTACACTTCAGGTGAAACTGTCAAAATCTTCAAAATGAGCAAAAGCACAATGAAATGAATGCTGGAATCATCTTCAAGTTGCTAAAATACACTAATGACAGCAAAAAGTTTGAGTCTACAACATTTAGTTAAGGTGTGAGAGCCTAAATGAACTTTCCATTGCTTTAAACGCGTTTTCAGCCCTTGATTGTACAATTCAGGTGAAACTGTCAAAATCTTCAAAATGAGCAAAAGCGCAATGAAATTAATGCTGGAATCATCTTCAAGTTGCTAAAATACACTAATGACAGCAACAAGTTTGAGTCTACAACATTTAGTTAAGGTGTGAGAGCCAAAATGAACTTTGTATTGCTGTAAACGCGTTTTCAGCACCTGATTGTACACTTCAGGTGAAACTGTCAAAATCTTCAAAATGAGCAAAAGCACAATGAAATGAATGCTGGAATCATCTTCAAGTTGCTAAAATACACTAATGACAGCAAAAAGTTTGAGTCTACAACATTTAGTTAAGGTGTGAGAGCCTAAATGAACTTTTCATTGCTTTAAACGCGTTTTCAGCCCTTGATTGTACAATTCAGGTGAAACTGTCAAAATCTTCAAAATGAGCAAAAGCACAATGAAATTAATGCTGGAATCATCTTCAAGTTGCTAAAATACACTAATGACAGCAACACGTTTGAGTCTACAACATTTAGTTAAGGTGTGAGATTCTAAATTAACTTTGTATTGCTGTAAACGCGTTTTCAGCCCCTGATTGTACACTTCAGGTGAAACTGTCAAAATCTTCAAAATGAGCAAAAGCACAATGAAATTAATGCTGGAATCATCTTCAAGTTGCTAAAATACACTAATGACAGCAACAAGTTTGAGTCTACAACATTTAGTTAAGGTGTGAGAGCCTAAATGAACTTTGTATTGCTTTAAATGCACTTTCAGCCCGAATGTACACTTCAGGTGAAACTGTCAAAATCTTCAAAATGAGCAAAAGCACAATGAAATTAAGGCTGGAATCATCTTCAAGTTGCTAAAATACACTAATGACAGCAAAAAGTTTGAGTCTACAACATTTAGTTAAGGTGTGAGAGCCTAAATGAACTTTGTATTGCTGTAAACGCGTTTTCAGCACCTGATTGTACACTTCAGGTGAAACTGTCAAAATCTTCAAAATGAGCAAAAGCACAATGAAATTAATGCTGGAATCATCTTCAGGTTGCTAAAATACACTAATGACGGCAAAAAGTTTGAGTCTACAACATTTAGTTAAGGTGTGAGAGCCAAAATTAACTTTGTATTGCTTTAAAATTCATTTTCAGCCCGATTGTACACTTCAGGTGAAACTGTCAAAATCTTCAAAATGAGCAAAAGCACAATGAAATGAATGCTGGAATCATCTTCAAATTGCTAAAATACACTAATGACAGCAAAAAGTTTGAGTCTACAACATTTAGTTAAGGTGTGAGAGCCTAAATGAACCTTTCATTGCTTTAAACGCGTTTTCAGCCCGATTGTACACTTCAGGTAAAACTGTCAAAATCTTCAAAATGAGCAAAAGCACAATGAAATTAATGCTGGAATCATCTTCAAGTTGCTAAAATACACTAATGACAGCAAAAAGTTTGTGTCTACAACATTTAGTTAAGGTGTGAGAGCCAAAATGAACTTTTTATTGCTGTAAACGCGTTTTCAGCACCTGAATGTACACTTCAGGTGAAACTGTCAAAATCTTCAAAATGAGCAAAAGCACAATGAAATTAATGCTGGAATCATCTTCAAGTTGCTAAAATACACTAATGACAGCAACAAGTTTGAGTCTACAACATTTAGTTAAGGTGTGAGATTCTAAATTAACTTTGTATTGCTGTAAACGCGTTTTCAGCCCCTGATTGTACACTTCAGGTGAAACTGTCAAAATCTTCAAAATGAGCAAAAGCACAATGAAATTAATGCTGGAATCATCTTCAAGTTGCTAAAATACACTAATGACAGTAAAAAGTTTGAGTGTACAACATTTAGTTAAGGTGTGAGAGCCTAAATGAACTTTGTATTGCTGTAAACGCGTTTTCAGCACCTGATTATACACTTCAGGTGAAACTGTCAAAATCTTCAAAATGAGCAAAAGCACAATGAAATTAATGCTAGAATCATCTTCAGGTTGCTAAAATACACTAATGACAGCAAAAAGTTTGAGTCTACAACATTTAGTTAAGGTGTGAGAGCCAAAATTAACTTTGTATTGCTTTAAAATTCATTTTCAGCCCGATTGTACACTTCAGGTGAAACTGTCAAAATCTTCAAAATGAGCAAAAGCACAATGAAATGAACGCTGGAATCATCTTCAAGTTGCTAAAATACACTAATGACAGCAAAAAGTTTGAGTCTACAACATTTAGTTAAGGTGTGAGAGCCTAAATGAACTTTTCATTGCTTTAAACGCGTTTTCAGCCCGATTGTACACTTCAGGTAAAACTGTCAAAATCTTCAAAATGAGCAAAAGCACAATGAAATAAATGCTGGAATCATCTTCAAATTGCTAAAATACACTAATGACAGCAAAAAGTTTGTGTCTAAAACATTTAGTTAAGGTGTGAGAGCCAAAATGAACTTTTTATTGCTGTAAACGCGTTTTCAGCACCTGAATGTACACTTCAGGTGAAACTGTCAAAATCTTCAAAATGAGCAAAAGCACAATGAAATTAATGCTGGAATCATCTTCAAGTTGCTAAAATACACTAATGACAGCAAAAAGTTTGAGTCTACAACATTTAGTTAAGGTGTGAGAGCAAAAATTAACTTTGTATTGCTTTAAATGCATTTTCAGCCCGATAGTACACTTCAGGTGAAACTGTCAAAATCTTCAAAATGAGCAAAAGCACAATGAAATTAATGCTGGAATCATCTTCAATATGCTAAAATACACTAATGACAGCAAAAAGTTTGAGTCTACAACATTTAGTTAAGGTGTGAGAGCCAAAATGAACTTTGTATTGCTTTAAATGCATTATCAGGCCGAATGTACACTTCAGGTGAAACTGTCAAAATCTTCAAAATGAGCAAAAGCACAATGAAATTAAGGCTGGAATCATCTTCAAGTTGCTAAAATACACTAATGACAGCAAAAAGTTTGAGTCTACAACATTTAGTAAAGGTGTGAGAGCCTAAATGAACTTTTCATTGCTTTAAACGCGTTTTCAGCCCTTGATTGTACAATTCAGGTGAAACTGTCAAAATCTTCAAAATGAGCAAAAGCACAATGAAATTAATGCTGGAATCATATTCAAGTTGCTAAAATACACTAATGACAGCAACAAGTTTGAGTCTACAACATTTAGTTAAGGTGTGAGAGCCTAAATGAACTTTGTATTGCTTTAAATGCACTTTCAGCCCGAATGTACACTTCAGGTGAAACTGTCAAAATCTTCAAAATGAGCAAAAGCACAATGAAATTAAGGCTGGAATCATCTTCAAGTTGCTAAAATACACTAATGACAGCAAAAAGTTTGAGTCTACAACATTTAGTTAAGGTGTGAGAGCCTAAATGAACTTTGTATTGCTGTAAACGCGTTTTCAGCACCTGATTGTACACTTCAGGTGAAACTGTCAAAATCTTCAAAATGAGCAAAAGCACAATGAAATTAATGCTGGAATCATCTTCAGGTTGCTAAAATACACTAATGACGGCAAAAAGTTTGAGTCTACAACATTTAGTTAAGGTGTGAGAGCCAAAATTAACTTTGTATTGCTTTAAAATTCATTTTCAGCCCGATTGTACACTTCAGGTGAAACTGTCAAAATCTTCAAAATGAGCAAAAGCACAATGAAATGAATGCTGGAATCATCTTCAAGTTGCTAAAATACACTAATGACAGCAAAAAGTTTGAGTCTACAACATTTAGTTAAGGTGTGAGAGCCTAAATGAACCTTTCATTGCTTTAAACGCGTTTTCAGCCCGATTGTACACTTCAGGTAAAAATGTCAAAATCTTCAAAATGAGCAAAAGCACAATGAAATTAATGCTGGAATCATCTTCAAGTTGCTAAAATACACTAATGACAGCAAAAAGTTTGTGTCTACAACATTTAGTTAAGGTGTGAGAGCCAAAATGAACTTTTTATTGCTGTAAACGCGTTTTCAGCACCTGAATGTACACTTCAGGTGAAACTGTCAAAATCTTCAAAATGAGCAAAAGCACAATGAAATTAATGCTGGAATCATCTTCAAGTTGCTAAAATACACTAATGACAGTAAAAAGTTTGAGTGTACAACATTTAGTTAAGGTGTGAGAGCCTAAATGAACTTTGTATTGCTGTAAACGCGTTTTCAGCACCTGATTATACACTTCAGGTGAAACTGTCAAAATCTTCAAAATGAGCAAAAGCACAATGAAATTAATGCTGGAATCATCTTCAGGTTGCTAAAATACACTAATGACAGCAAAAAGTTTGAGTCTACAACATTTAGTTAAGGTGTGAGAGCCAAAATTAACTTTGTATTGCTTTAAAATTCATTTTCAGCCCGATTGTACACTTCAGGTGAAACTGTCAAAATCTTCAAAATGAGCAAAAGCACAATGAAATGAACGCTGGAATCATCTTCAAGTTGCTAAAATACACTAATGACAGCAAAAAGTTTGAGTCTACAACATTTAGTTAAGGTGTGAGAGCCTAAATGAACTTTTCATTGCTTTAAACGCGTTTTCAGCCCGATTGTACACTTCAGGTAAAACTGTCAAAATCTTCAAAATGAGCAAAAGCACAATGAAATAAATGCTGGAATAATCTTCAAATTGCTAAAATACACTAATGACAGCAAAAAGTTTGTGTCTAAAACATTTAGTTAAGGTGTGAGAGCCAAAATGAACTTTTTATTGCTGTAAACGCGTTTTCAGCACCTGAATGTACACTTCAGGTGAAACTGTCAAAATCTTCAAAATGAGCAAAAGCACAATGAAATTAATGCTGGAATCATCTTCAAGTTGCTAAAATACACTAATGACAGCAAAAAGTTTGAGTCTACAACATTTAGTTAAGGTGTGAGAGCAAAAATTAACTTTGTATTGCTTTAAATGCATTTTCAGCCCGATAGTACACTTCAGGTGAAACTGTCAAAATCTTCAAAATGAGCAAAAGCACAATGAAATTAATGCTGGAATCATCTTCAATATGCTAAAATACACTAATGACAGCAAAAAGTTTGAGTCTACAACATTTAGTTAAGGTGTGAGAGCCAAAATGAACTTTGTATTGCTTTAAATGCATTATCAGGCCGAATGTACACTTCAGGTGAAACTGTCAAAATCTTCAAAATGAGCAAAAGCACAATGAAATTAAGGCTGGAATCATCTTCAAGTTGCTAAAATACACTAATGACAGCAAAAAGTTTGAGTCTACAACATTTAGTAAAGGTGTGAGAGCCTAAATGAACTTTTCATTGCTTTAAACGCGTTTTCAGCCCTTGATTGTACAATTCAGGTGAAACTGTCAAAATCTTCAAAATGAGCAAAAGCACAATGAAATTAATGCTGGAATCATATTCAAGTTGCTAAAATACACTAATGACAGCAACAAGTTTGAGTCTACAACATTTAGTTAAGGTGTGAGAGCCTAAATGAACTTTGTATTGCTTTAAATGCACTTTCAGCCCGAATGTACACTTCAGGTGAAACTGTCAAAATCTTCAAAATGAGCAAAAGCACAATGAAATTAAGGCTGGAATCATCTTCAAGTTGCTAAAATACACTAATGACAGCAAAAAGTTTGAGTCTACAACATTTAGTTAAGGTGTGAGAGCCTAAATGAACTTTGTATTGCTGTAAACGTGTTTTCAGCACCTGATTGTACACTTCAGGTGAAACTGTCAAAATCTTCAAAATGAGCAAAAGCACAATGAAATTAATGCTGGAATCATCTTCAGGTTGCTAAAATACACTAATGACAGCAAAAAGTTTGAGTCTACAACATTTAGTTAAGGTGTGAGAGCCAAAATTAACTTTGTATTGCTTTAAAATTCATTTTCAGCCCGATTGTACACTTCAGGTGAAACTGTCAAAATCTTAAAAATGAGCAAAAGCACAATGAAATGAATGCTGGAATCATCTTCAAGTTGCTAAAATACACTAATGACAGAAAAAAGTTTGAGTCTACAACATTTAGTTAAGGTGTGAGAGCCTAAATGAACTTTTCATTGCTTTAAACGCGTTTTCAGCCCGATTGTACACTTCAGGTAAAACTGTCAAAATCTTCAAAATGAGCAAAAGCACAATGAAATTAATGCTGGAATCATCTTCAAGTTGCTAAAATACACTAATGACAGCAAAAAGTTTGTGTCTACAACATTTAGTTAAGGTGTGAGAGCCAAAATGAACTTTTTATTGCTGTAAACGCGTTTTCAGCACCTGAATGTACACTTCAGGTGAAACTGTCAAAATCTTCAAAATGAGCAAAAGCACAATGAAATTAATGCTGGAATCATCTTCAAGTTGCTAAAATACACTAATGACAGCAAAAAGTTTGAGTCTACAACATTTAGTTAAGGTGTGAGAGCAAAAATTAACTTTGTATTGCTTTAAATGCATTTTCAGCCCGATAGTACACTTCAGGTGAAACTGTCAAAATCTTCAAAATGAGCAAAAGCACAATGAAATTAATGCTGGAATCATCTTCAATATGCTAAAATACACTAATGACAGCAAAAAGTTTGAGTCTACAACATTTAGTTAAGGTGTGAGAGCCAAAATGAACTTTGTATTGCTTTAAATGCATTATCAGGCCGATTGTACACTTCAGGTGAAACTGTCAAAATCTTCAAAATGAGCAAAAGCACAATGAAATGAATGCTGGAATCATCTTCAAGTTGCTAAAATACACTAATGACAGCAAAAAGTTTGAGTCTACAACATTTAGTAAAGGTGTGAGAGCCTAAATGAACTTTTCATTGCTTTAAACGCGTTTTCAGCCCTTGATTGTACAATTCAGGTGAAACTGTCAAAATCTTCAAAATGAGCAAAAGCACAATGAAATTAATGCTGGAATCATATTCAAGTTGCTAAAATACACTAATGACAGCAACAAGTTTGAGTCTACAACATTTAGTTAAGGTGTGAGAGCCTAAATGAACTTTGTATTGCTTTAAATGCACTTTCAGCCCGAATGTACACTTCAGGTGAAACTGTCAAAATCTTCAAAATGAGCAAAAGCACAATGAAATTAAGGCTGGAATCATCTTCAAGTTGCTAAAATACACTAATGACAGCAAAAAGTTTGAGTCTACAACATTTAGTTAAGGTGTGAGAGCCTAAATGAACTTTGTATTGCTGTAAACGTGTTTTCAGCACCTGATTGTACACTTCAGGTGAAACTGTCAAAATCTTCAAAATGAGCAAAAGCACAATGAAATTAATGCTGGAATCATCTTCAGGTTGCTAAAATACACTAATGACAGCAAAAAGTTTGAGTCTACAACATTTAGTTAAGGTGTGAGAGCCAAAATTAACTTTGTATTGCTTTAAAATTCATTTTCAGCCCGATTGTACACTTCAGGTGAAACTGTCAAAATCTTAAAAATGAGCAAAAGCACAATGAAATGAATGCTGGAATCATCTTCAAGTTGCTAAAATACACTAATGACAGAAAAAAGTTTGAGTCTACAACATTTAGTTAAGGTGTGAGAGCCTAAATGAACTTTTCATTGCTTTAAACGCGTTTTCAGCCCGATTGTACACTTCAGGTAAAACTGTCAAAATCTTCAAAATGAGCAAAAGCACAATGAAATTAATGCTGGAATCATCTTCAAGTTGCTAAAATACACTAATGACAGCAAAAAGTTTGTGTCTACAACATTTAGTTAAGGTGTGAGAGCCTAAATGAACTTTTTATTGCTGTAAACGCGTTTTCAGCACCTGAATGTACACTTCAGGTGAAACTGTCAAAATCTTCAAAATGAGCAAAAGCACAATGAAATGAATGCTGGAATCATCTTCAAGTTGCTAAAATACACTAATGACAGCAAAAAGTTTGAGTCTACAACATTTAGTTAAGGTGTGAGAGCCTAAATGAACTTTGTATTGCTGTAAACGCGTTTTCAGCACCTGATTGTACACTTCAGGTGAAACTGTCAAAATCTTCAAAATGAGCAAAAGCACAATGAAATTAATGCTGGAATCATCTTCAAGTTGCTAAAATACACTAATGACAGCAACAAGTTTGAGTCTACAACATTTAGTTAAGGTGTGAGAGCCTAAATGAACTTTGTATTGCTTTAAATGCACTTTCAGCCCGAATGTACACTTCAGGTGAAACTGTCAAAATCTTCAAAATGAGCAAAAGCACAATGAAATTAATGCTGGAATCATCTTCAGGTTGCTAAAATACACTAATGACAGCAAAAAGTTTGAGTCTACAACATTTAGTTAAGGTGTGAGAGCCAAAATTAACTTTGTATTGCTTTAAAATTCATTTTCAGCCCGATTGTACACTTCAGGTGAAACTGTCAAAATCTTCAAAATGAGCAAAAGCACAATGAAATTAAGGCTGGAATCATCTTCAAGTTGCTAAAATACACTAATGACAGCAAAAAGTTTGAGTCTACAACATTTAGTTAAGGTGTGAGAGCCTAAATGAACTTTGTATTGCTGTAAACGCGTTTTCAGCACCTGATTATACACTTCAGGTGAAACTGTCAAAATCTTCAAAATGAGCAAAAGCACAATGAAATTAATGCTGAAATAATCTTCAGGTTGCTAAAATACACTAATGACAGCAAAAAGTTTGAGTCTACAACATTTAGTTAAGGTGTGAGAGCCAAAATTAACTTTGTATTGCTTTAAAATTCATTTTCAGCCCGATTGTACACTTCAGGTGAAACTGTCAAAATCTTCAAAATGAGCAAAAGCACAATGAAATGAACGCTGGAATCATCTTCAAGTTGCTAAAATACACTAATGACAGCAAAAAGTTTGAGTCTACAACATTTAGTTAAGGTGTGAGAGCCTAAATGAACTTTTCATTGCTTTAAACGCGTTTTCAGCCCGATTGTACACTTCAGGTAAAACTGTCAAAATCTTAATAATGAGCAAAAGCACAATGAAAGAAATGCTGGAATCATGTTCAAGTTGCTAAAATACACTAATGACAGCAAAAAGTTTGTGTCTACAACATTTAGTTAAGGTGTGAGAGCCAAAATGAACTTTTTATTGCTTTAAACGCGTTTTCAGCACCTGAATGTACACTTCAGGTGAAACTGTCAAA
This sequence comes from Leptonotus elevatus, assembly GCF_054856555.1. NCBI lineage: Eukaryota > Metazoa > Chordata > Actinopteri > Syngnathiformes > Syngnathidae > Leptonotus > Leptonotus elevatus. Next base: position 991,457 of record NC_141240.1, on the reverse strand, counting down.
ATCTTCAAAATGAGCAAAAGCACAATGAAATTAATGCTGGAATCATCTTCAAGTTGCTAAAATACACTAATGACAGCAACAAGTTTGAGTCTACAACATTTAGTTAAGGTGTGAGAGCAAAAATTAACTTTGTATTGCTTTAAATGCATTTACAGCCCGATAGTACACTTCAGGTGAAACTGTCAAAATCTTCAAAATGAGCAAAAGCACAATGAAATTAATGCTGGAATCATCTTCAGGTTGCTAAAATACACTAATGACAGCAAAAAGTTTTAGTCTACAACATTTAGTTAAGGTGTGAGAGCCAAAATGAACTTTGTATTGCTGTAAACGCGTTTTCAGCACCTGATTATACACTTCAGGTGAAACTGTCAAAATCTTCAAAATGAGCAAAAGCACAATGAAATTAATGCTGGAATCATCTTCAGGTTGCTAAAATACACTAATGACAGCAAAAAGTTTGAGTCTACAACATTTAGTTAAGGTGTGAGAGCCAAAATTAACTTTGTATTGCTTTAAAATTCATTTTCAGCCCGATTGTACACTTCAGGTGAAACTGTCAAAATCTTCAAAATGAGCAAAAGCACAATGAAATGAACGCTGGAATCATCTTCAAGTTGCTAAAATACACTAATGACAGCAAAAAGTTTGAGTCTACAACATTTAGTTAAGGTGTGAGAGCCTAAATGAACTTTTCATTGCTTTAAACGCGTTTTCAGCCCGATTGTACACTTCAGGTAAAACTGTCAAAATCTTCAAAATGAGCAAAAGCACAATGAAATAAATGCTGGAATCATCTTCAAATTGCTAAAATACACTAATGACAGCAAAAAGTTTTAGTCTACAACATTTAGTTAAGGTGTGAGAGCCAAAATGAACTTTTTATTGCTGTAAACGCGTTTTCAGCACCTGAATGTACACTTCAGGTGAAACTGTCAAAATCTTCAAAATGAGCAAAAGCACAATGAAATTAATGCTGGAATCATCTTCAAGTTGCTAAAATACACTAATGACAGCAAAAAGTTTGAGTCTACAACATTTAGTTAAGGTGTGAGAGCAAAAATTAACTTTGTATTGCTTTAAATGCATTTTCAGCCCGATAGTACACTTCAGGTGAAACTGTCAAAATCTTCAAAATGAGCAAAAGCCCAATGAAATGAATGCTGGAATCATCTTCAGGTTGCTAAAATACACTAATGACAGCAAAAAGTTTGAGTCTACAACATTTAGTTAAGGTGTGAGAGCCAAAATTAACTTTGTATTGCTTTAAAATTCATTTTCAGCCCGATTGTACACTTCAGGTGAAACTGTCAAAATCTTCAAAATGAGCAAAAGCACAATGAAATTAATGCTGGAATCATCTTCAAGTTGCTAAAATACACTAATGACAGCAAAAAGTTTGAGTCTACAACATTTAGTTAAGGTGTGAGAGCCTAAATGAACTTTCCATTGCTTTAAACGCGTTTTCAGCCCTTGATTGTACAATTCAGGTGAAACTGTCAAAATCTTCAAAATGAGCAAAAGCACAATGAAATTAATGCTGGAATCATCTTCAAGTTGCTAAAATACACTAATGACAGCAACAAGTTTGAGTCTACAACATTTAGTTAAGGTGTGAGAGCCAAAATGAACTTTGTATTGCTGTAAACGCGTTTTCAGCACCTGATTGTACACTTCAGGTGAAACTGTCAAAATCTTCAAAATGAGCAAAAGCACAATGAAATGAATGCTGGAATCATCTTCAAGTTGCTAAAATACACTAATGACAGCAAAAAGTTTGAGTCTACAACATTTAGTTAAGGTGTGAGAGCCTAAATGAACTTTTCATTGCTTTAAACGCGTTTTCAGCCCTTGATTGTACAATTCAGGTGAAACTGTCAAAATCTTCAAAATGAGCAAAAGCACAATGAAATTAATGCTGGAATCATCTTCAAGTTGCTAAAATACACTAATGACAGCAACAAGTTTGAGTCTACAACATTTAGTTAAGGTGTGAGATTCTAAATTAACTTTGTATTGCTGTAAACGCGTTTTCAGCCCCTGATTGTACACTTCAGGTGAAACTGTCAAAATCTTCAAAATGAGCAAAAGCACAATGAAATTAATGCTGGAATCATCTTCAAGTTGCTAAAATACACTAATGACAGTAAAAAGTTTGAGTGTACAACATTTAGTTAAGGTGTGAGAGCCAAAATGAACTTTGTATTGCTTTAAATGCACTTTCAGCCCGAATGTACACTTCAGGTGAAACTGTCAAAATCTTCAAAATGAGCAAAAGCACAATGAAATTAAGGCTGGAATCATCTTCAAGTTGCTAAAATACACTAATGACAGCAAAAAGTTTGAGTCTACAACATTTAGTTAAGGTGTGAGAGCCTAAATGAACTTTGTATTGCTGTAAACGCGTTTTCAGCACCTGATTATACACTTCAGGTGAAACTGTCAAAATCTTCAAAATGAGCAAAAGCACAATGAAATTAATGCTGGAATAATCTTCAGGTTGCTAAAATACACTAATGACAGCAAAAAGTTTGAGTCTACAACATTTAGTTAAGGTGTGAGAGCCAAAATTAACTTTGTATTGCTTTAAAATTCATTTTCAGCCCGATTGTACACTTCAGGTGAAACTGTCAAAATCTTCAAAATGAGCAAAAGCACAATGAAATGAACGCTGGAATCATCTTCAAGTTGCTAAAATACACTAATGACAGCAAAAAGTTTGAGTCTACAACATTTAGTTAAGGTGTGAGAGCCTAAATGAACTTTTCATTGCTTTAAACGCGTTTTCAGCCCGATTGTACACTTCAGGTAAAACTGTCAAAATCTTAATAATGAGCAAAAGCACAATGAAATAAATGCTGGAATCATCTTCAAGTTGCTAAAATACACTAATGACAGCAAAAAGTTTGTGTCTACAACATTTAGTTAAGGTGTGAGAGCCAAAATGAACTTTTTATTGCTTTAAACGCGTTTTCAGCACCTGAATGTACACTTCAGGTGAAACTGTCAAAATCTTCAAAATGAGCAAAAGCACAATGAAATTAATGCTGGAATCATCTTCAAGTTGCTAAAATACACTAATGACAGCAAAAAGTTTGAGTCTACAACATTTAGTTAAGGTGTGAGAGCAAAAATTAACTTTGTATTGCTTTAAATGCATTTTCAGCCCGATAGTACACTTCAGGTGAAACTGTCAAAATCTTCAAAATGAGCAAAAGCACAATGAAATTAATGCTGGAATCATCTTCAGGTTGCTAAAATACACTAATGACAGCAAAAAGTTTTAGTCTACAACATTTAGTTAAGGTGTGAGAGCCAAAATGAACTTTGTATTGCTGTAAACGCGTTTTCAGCACCTGATTGTACACTTCAGGTGAAACTGTCAAAATCTTCAAAATGAGCAAAAGCACAATGAAATTAATGCTGGAATCATCTTCAAGTTGCTAAAATACACTAATGACAGCAAAAAGTTTGAGTCTACAACATTTAGTTAAGGTGTGAGAGCCAAAATTAACTTTGTATTGCTTTAAATGCATTTTCAGCCCGATTGGACACTTCAGGTGAAAGTGTCAAAATCTTCAAAATGAGAAAAAGCACAATGAAATTAATGCTGGAATCATCTTCAATATGATAAAATACACTAATGACAGCAAAAAGTTTGAGTCTACAACATTTAGTTAAGGTGTGAGAGCCAAAATGAACTTTGTATTGCTTTAAATGCATTATCAGGCTGATTGTACACTTCAGGTGAAACTGTCAAAATCTTCAAAATGAGCAAATGCACAATGAAATGAATGCTGGAATCATCTTCAAGTTGCTAAAATACACTAATGACAGCAACAAGTTTGAGTCTACAACATTTAGTTAAGGTGTGAGAGCCTAAATGAACTTTTCATTGCTTTAAACGCGTTTTCAGCCCTTGATTGTACAATTCAGGTGAAACTGTCAAAATCTTCAAAATGAGCAAAAGCACAATGAAATTAATGCTGGAATCATATTCAAGTTGCTAAAATACACTAATGACAGCAACAAGTTTGAGTCTACAACATTTAGTTAAGGTGTGAGAGCCTAAATGAACTTTGTATTGCTTTAAATGCACTTTCAGCCCGAATGTACACTTCAGGTGAAACTGTCAAAATCTTCAAAATGAGCAAAAGCACAATGAAATTAAGGCTGGAATCATCTTCAAGTTGCTAAAATACACTAATGACAGCAAAAAGTTTGAGTCTACAACATTTAGTTAAGGTGTGAGAGCCTAAATGAACTTTGTATTGCTGTAAACGCGTTTTCAGCACCTGATTGTACACTTCAGGTGAAACTGTCAAAATCTTCAAAATGAGCAAAAGCACAATGAAATTAATGCTGGAATCATCTTCAGGTTGCTAAAATACACTAATGACGGCAAAAAGTTTGAGTCTACAACATTTAGTTAAGGTGTGAGAGCCAAAATTAACTTTGTATTGCTTTAAAATTCATTTTCAGCCCGATTGTACACTTCAGGTGAAACTGTCAAAATCTTCAAAATGAGCAAAAGCACAATGAAATGAATGCTGGAATCATCTTCAAGTTGCTAAAATACACTAATGACAGCAAAAAGTTTGAGTCTACAACATTTAGTTAAGGTGTGAGAGCCTAAATGAACCTTTCATTGCTTTAAACGCGTTTTCAGCCCGATTGTACACTTCAGGTAAAACTGTCAAAATCTTCAAAATGAGCAAAAGCACAATGAAATTAATGCTGGAATCATCTTCAAGTTGCTAAAATACACTAATGACAGCAAAAAGTTTGTGTCTACAACATTTAGTTAAGGTGTGAGAGCCAAAATGAACTTTTTATTGCTGTAAACGCGTTTTCAGCACCTGAATGTACACTTCAGGTGAAACTGTCAAAATCTTCAAAATGAGCAAAAGCACAATGAAATTAATGCTGGAATCATCTTCAAGTTGCTAAAATACACTAATGACAGCAACAAGTTTGAGTCTACAACATTTAGTTAAGGTGTGAGATTCTAAATTAACTTTGTATTGCTGTAAACGCGTTTTCAGCCCCTGATTGTACACTTCAGGTGAAACTGTCAAAATCTTCAAAATGAGCAAAAGCACAATGAAATTAATGCTGGAATCATCTTCAAGTTGCTAAAATACACTAATGACAGTAAAAAGTTTGAGTGTACAACATTTAGTTAAGGTGTGAGAGCCTAAATGAACTTTGTATTGCTGTAAACGCGTTTTCAGCACCTGATTATACACTTCAGGTGAAACTGTCAAAATCTTCAAAATGAGCAAAAGCACAATGAAATTAATGCTGGAATCATCTTCGGGTTGCTAAAATACACTAATGACAGCAAAAAGTTTGAGTCTACAACATTTAGTTAAGGTGTGAGAGCCAAAATTAACTTTGTATTGCTTTAAAATTCATTTTCAGCCCGATTGTACACTTCAGGTGAAACTGTCAAAATCTTCAAAATGAGCAAAAGCACAATGAAATGAACGCTGGAATCATCTTCAAGTTGCTAAAATACACTAATGACAGCAAAAAGTTTGAGTCTACAACATTTAGTTAAGGTGTGAGAGCCTAAATTAACTTTTCATTGCTTTAAACGCGTTTTCAGCCCGATTGTACACTTCAGGTAAAACTGTCAAAATCTTCAAAATGAGCAAAAGCACAATGAAATAAATGCTGGAATAATCTTCAAATTGCTAAAATACACTAATGACAGCAAAAAGTTTGTGTCTAAAACATTTAGTTAAGGTGTGAGAGCCAAAATGAACTTTTTATTGCTGTAAACGCGTTTTCAGCACCTGAATGTACACTTCAGGTGAAACTGTCAAAATCTTCAAAATGAGCAAAAGCACAATGAAATTAATGCTGGAATCATTTTCAAGTTGCTAAAATACACTAATGACAGCAAAAAGTTTGAGTCTACAACATTTAGTTAAGGTGTGAGAGCAAAAATTAACTTTGTATTGCTTTAAATGCATTTTCAGCCCGATAGTACACTTCAGGTGAAACTGTCAAAATCTTCAAAATGAGCAAAAGCACAATGAAATTAATGCTGGAATCATCTTCAATATGCTAAAATACACTAATGACAGCAAAAAGTTTGAGTCTACAACATTTAGTTAAGGTGTGAGAGCCAAAATGAACTTTGTATTGCTTTAAATGCATTATCAGGCCGAATGTACACTTCAGGTGAAACTGTCAAAATCTTCAAAATGAGCAAAAGCACAATGAAATTAAGGCTGGAATCATCTTCAAGTTGCTAAAATACACTAATGACAGCAAAAAGTTTGAGTCTACAACATTTAGTAAAGGTGTGAGAGCCTAAATGAACTTTTCATTGCTTTAAACGCGTTTTCAGCCCTTGATTGTACAATTCAGGTGAAACTGTCAAAATCTTCAAAATGAGCAAAAGCACAATGAAATTAATGCTGGAATCATATTCAAGTTGCTAAAATACACTAATGACAGCAACAAGTTTGAGTCTACAACATTTAGTTAAGGTGTGAGAGCCTAAATGAACTTTGTATTGCTTTAAATGCACTTTCAGCCCGAATGTACACTTCAGGTGAAACTGTCAAAATCTTCAAAATGAGCAAAAGCACAATGAAATTAAGGCTGGAATCATCTTCAAGTTGCTAAAATACACTAATGACAGCAAAAAGTTTGAGTCTACAACATTTAGTTAAGGTGTGAGAGCCTAAATGAACTTTGTATTGCTGTAAACGTGTTTTCAGCACCTGATTGTACACTTCAGGTGAAACTGTCAAAATCTTCAAAATGAGCAAAAGCACAATGAAATTAATGCTGGAATCATCTTCAGGTTGCTAAAATACACTAATGACAGCAAAAAGTTTGAGTCTACAACATTTAGTTAAGGTGTGAGAGCCAAAATTAACTTTGTATTGCTTTAAAATTCATTTTCAGCCCGATTGTACACTTCAGGTGAAACTGTCAAAATCTTAAAAATGAGCAAAAGCACAATGAAATGAATGCTGGAATCATCTTCAAGTTGCTAAAATACACTAATGACAGAAAAAAGTTTGAGTCTACAACATTTAGTTAAGGTGTGAGAGCCTAAATGAACTTTTCATTGCTTTAAACGCGTTTTCAGCCCGATTGTACACTTCAGGTAAAACTGTCAAAATCTTCAAAATGAGCAAAAGCACAATGAAATTAATGCTGGAATCATCTTCAAGTTGCTAAAATACACTAATGACAGCAAAAAGTTTGTGTCTACAACATTTAGTTAAGGTGTGAGAGCCAAAATGAACTTTTTATTGCTGTAAACGCGTTTTCAGCACCTGAATGTACACTTCAGGTGAAACTGTCAAAATCTTCAAAATGAGCAAAAGCACAATGAAATTAATGCTGGAATCATCTTCAAGTTGCTAAAATACACTAATGACAGCAAAAAGTTTGAGTCTACAACATTTAGTTAAGGTGTGAGAGCAAAAATTAACTTTGTATTGCTTTAAATGCATTTTCAGCCCGATAGTACACTTCAGGTGAAACTGTCAAAATCTTCAAAATGAGCAAAAGCACAATGAAATTAATGCTGGAATCATCTTCAATATGCTAAAATACACTAATGACAGCAAAAAGTTTGAGTCTACAACATTTAGTTAAGGTGTGAGAGCCAAAATGAACTTTGTATTGCTTTAAATGCATTATCAGGCCGATTGTACACTTCAGGTGAAACTGTCAAAATCTTCAAAATGAGCAAAAGCACAATGAAATGAATGCTGGAATCATCTTCAAGTTGCTAAAATACACTAATGACAGCAAAAAGTTTGAGTCTACAACATTTAGTAAAGGTGTGAGAGCCTAAATGAACTTTTCATTGCTTTAAACGCGTTTTCAGCCCTTGATTGTACAATTCAGGTGAAACTGTCAAAATCTTCAAAATGAGCAAAAGCACAATGAAATTAATGCTGGAATCATATTCAAGTTGCTAAAATACACTAATGACAGCAACAAGTTTGAGTCTACAACATTTAGTTAAGGTGTGAGAGCCTAAATGAACTTTGTATTGCTTTAAATGCACTTTCAGCCCGAATGTACACTTCAGGTGAAACTGTCAAAATCTTCAAAATGAGCAAAAGCACAATGAAATTAAGGCTGGAATCATCTTCAAGTTGCTAAAATACACTAATGACAGCAAAAAGTTTGAGTCTACAACATTTAGTTAAGGTGTGAGAGCCTAAATGAACTTTGTATTGCTGTAAACGTGTTTTCAGCACCTGATTGTACACTTCAGGTGAAACTGTCAAAATCTTCAAAATGAGCAAAAGCACAATGAAATTAATGCTGGAATCATCTTCAGGTTGCTAAAATACACTAATGACAGCAAAAAGTTTGAGTCTACAACATTTAGTTAAGGTGTGAGAGCCAAAATTAACTTTGTATTGCTTTAAAATTCATTTTCAGCCCGATTGTACACTTCAGGTGAAACTGTCAAAATCTTAAAAATGAGCAAAAGCACAATGAAATGAATGCTGGAATCATCTTCAAGTTGCTAAAATACACTAATGACAGAAAAAAGTTTGAGTCTACAACATTTAGTTAAGGTGTGAGAGCCTAAATGAACTTTTCATTGCTTTAAACGCGTTTTCAGCCCGATTGTACACTTCAGGTAAAACTGTCAAAATCTTCAAAATGAGCAAAAGCACAATGAAATTAATGCTGGAATCATCTTCAAGTTGCTAAAATACACTAATGACAGCAAAAAGTTTGTGTCTACAACATTTAGTTAAGGTGTGAGAGCCTAAATGAACTTTTTATTGCTGTAAACGCGTTTTCAGCACCTGAATGTACACTTCAGGTGAAACTGTCAAAATCTTCAAAATGAGCAAAAGCACAATGAAATGAATGCTGGAATCATCTTCAAGTTGCTAAAATACACTAATGACAGCAAAAAGTTTGAGTCTACAACATTTAGTTAAGGTGTGAGAGCCTAAATGAACTTTGTATTGCTGTAAACGCGTTTTCAGCACCTGATTGTACACTTCAGGTGAAACTGTCAAAATCTTCAAAATGAGCAAAAGCACAATGAAATTAATGCTGGAATCATCTTCAAGTTGCTAAAATACACTAATGACAGCAACAAGTTTGAGTCTACAACATTTAGTTAAGGTGTGAGAGCCTAAATGAACTTTGTATTGCTTTAAATGCACTTTCAGCCCGAATGTACACTTCAGGTGAAACTGTCAAAATCTTCAAAATGAGCAAAAGCACAATGAAATTAATGCTGGAATCATCTTCAGGTTGCTAAAATACACTAATGACAGCAAAAAGTTTGAGTCTACAACATTTAGTTAAGGTGTGAGAGCCAAAATTAACTTTGTATTGCTTTAAAATTCATTTTCAGCCCGATTGTACACTTCAGGTGAAACTGTCAAAATCTTCAAAATGAGCAAAAGCACAATGAAATTAAGGCTGGAATCATCTTCAAGTTGCTAAAATACACTAATGACAGCAAAAAGTTTGAGTCTACAACATTTAGTTAAGGTGTGAGAGCCTAAATGAACTTTGTATTGCTGTAAACGCGTTTTCAGCACCTGATTATACACTTCAGGTGAAACTGTCAAAATCTTCAAAATGAGCAAAAGCACAATGAAATTAATGCTGAAATAATCTTCAGGTTGCTAAAATACACTAATGACAGCAAAAAGTTTGAGTCTACAACATTTAGTTAAGGTGTGAGAGCCAAAATTAACTTTGTATTGCTTTAAAATTCATTTTCAGCCCGATTGTACACTTCAGGTGAAACTGTCAAAATCTTCAAAATGAGCAAAAGCACAATGAAATGAACGCTGGAATCATCTTCAAGTTGCTAAAATACACTAATGACAGCAAAAAGTTTGAGTCTACAACATTTAGTTAAGGTGTGAGAGCCTAAATGAACTTTTCATTGCTTTAAACGCGTTTTCAGCCCGATTGTACACTTCAGGTAAAACTGTCAAAATCTTAATAATGAGCAAAAGCACAATGAAAGAAATGCTGGAATCATGTTCAAGTTGCTAAAATACACTAATGACAGCAAAAAGTTTGTGTCTACAACATTTAGTTAAGGTGTGAGAGCCAAAATGAACTTTTTATTGCTTTAAACGCGTTTTCAGCACCTGAATGTACACTTCAGGTGAAACTGTCAAAATCTTCAAAATGAGCAAAAGCACAATGAAATTAATGCTGGAATCATCTTCAAGTTGCTAAAATACACTAATGACAGCAACAAGTTTGAGTCTACAACATTTAGTTAAGGTGTGAGAGCAAAAATTAACTTTGTATTGCTTTAAATGCATTTACAGCCCGATAGTACACTTCAGGTGAAACTGTCAAAATCTTCAAAATGAGCAAAAGCACAATGAAATTAATGCTGGAATCATCTTCAGGTTGCTAAAATACACTAATGACAGCAAAAAGTTTTAGTCTACAACATTTAGTTAAGGTGTGAGAGCCAAAATGAACTTTGTATTGCTGTAAACGCGTTTTCAGCACCTGATTATACACTTCAGGTGAAACTGTCAAAATCTTCAAAATGAGCAAAAGCACAATGAAATTAATGCTGGAATCATCTTCAGGTTGCTAAAATACACTAATGACAGCAAAAAGTTTGAGTCTACAACATTTAGTTAAGGTGTGAGAGCCAAAATTAACTTTGTATTGCTTTAAAATTCATTTTCAGCCCGATTGTACACTTCAGGTGAAACTGTCAAAATCTTCAAAATGAGCAAAAGCACAATGAAATGAACGCTGGAATCATCTTCAAGTTGCTAAAATACACTAATGACAGCAAAAAGTTTGAGTCTACAACATTTAGTTAAGGTGTGAGAGCCTAAATGAACTTTTCATTGCTTTAAACGCGTTTTCAGCCCGATTGTACACTTCAGGTAAAACTGTCAAAATCTTCAAAATGAGCAAAAGCACAATGAAATAAATGCTGGAATCATCTTCAAATTGCTAAAATACACTAATGACAGCAAAAAGTTTTAGTCTACAACATTTAGTTAAGGTGTGAGAGCCAAAATGAACTTTTTATTGCTGTAAACGCGTTTTCAGCACCTGAATGTACACTTCAGGTGAAACTGTCAAAATCTTCAAAATGAGCAAAAGCACAATGAAATTAATGCTGGAATCATCTTCAAGTTGCTAAAATACACTAATGACAGCAAAAAGTTTGAGTCTACAACATTTAGTTAAGGTGTGAGAGCAAAAATTAACTTTGTATTGCTTTAAATGCATTTTCAGCCCGATAGTACACTTCAGGTGAAACTGTCAAAATCTTCAAAATGAGCAAAAGCCCAATGAAATGAATGCTGGAATCATCTTCAGGTTGCTAAAATACACTAATGACAGCAAAAAGTTTGAGTCTACAACATTTAGTTAAGGTGTGAGAGCCAAAATTAACTTTGTATTGCTTTAAAATTCATTTTCAGCCCGATTGTACACTTCAGGTGAAACTGTCAAAATCTTCAAAATGAGCAAAAGCACAATGAAATTAATGCTGGAATCATCTTCAAGTTGCTAAAATACACTAATGACAGCAAAAAGTTTGAGTCTACAACATTTAGTTAAGGTGTGAGAGCCTAAATGAACTTTCCATTGCTTTAAACGCGTTTTCAGCCCTTGATTGTACAATTCAGGTGAAACTGTCAAAATCTTCAAAATGAGCAAAAGCACAATGAAATTAATGCTGGAATCATCTTCAAGTTGCTAAAATACACTAATGACAGCAACAAGTTTGAGTCTACAACATTTAGTTAAGGTGTGAGAGCCAAAATGAACTTTGTATTGCTGTAAACGCGTTTTCAGCACCTGATTGTACACTTCAGGTGAAACTGTCAAAATCTTCAAAATGAGCAAAAGCACAATGAAATGAATGCTGGAATCATCTTCAAGTTGCTAAAATACACTAATGACAGCAAAAAGTTTGAGTCTACAACATTTAGTTAAGGTGTGAGAGCCTAAATGAACTTTTCATTGCTTTAAACGCGTTTTCAGCCCTTGATTGTACAATTCAGGTGAAACTGTCAAAATCTTCAAAATGAGCAAAAGCACAATGAAATTAATGCTGGAATCATCTTCAAGTTGCTAAAATACACTAATGACAGCAACAAGTTTGAGTCTACAACATTTAGTTAAGGTGTGAGATTCTAAATTAACTTTGTATTGCTGTAAACGCGTTTTCAGCCCCTGATTGTACACTTCAGGTGAAACTGTCAAAATCTTCAAAATGAGCAAAAGCACAATGAAATTAATGCTGGAATCATCTTCAAGTTGCTAAAATACACTAATGACAGTAAAAAGTTTGAGTGTACAACATTTAGTTAAGGTGTGAGAGCCAAAATGAACTTTGTATTGCTTTAAATGCACTTTCAGCCCGAATGTACACTTCAGGTGAAACTGTCAAAATCTTCAAAATGAGCAAAAGCACAATGAAATTAAGGCTGGAATCATCTTCAAGTTGCTAAAATACACTAATGACAGCAAAAAGTTTGAGTCTACAACATTTAGTTAAGGTGTGAGAGCCTAAATGAACTTTGTATTGCTGTAAACGCGTTTTCAGCACCTGATTATACACTTCAGGTGAAACTGTCAAAATCTTCAAAATGAGCAAAAGCACAATGAAATTAATGCTGGAATAATCTTCAGGTTGCTAAAATACACTAATGACAGCAAAAAGTTTGAGTCTACAACATTTAGTTAAGGTGTGAGAGCCAAAATTAACTTTGTATTGCTTTAAAATTCATTTTCAGCCCGATTGTACACTTCAGGTGAAACTGTCAAAATCTTCAAAATGAGCAAAAGCACAATGAAATGAACGCTGGAATCATCTTCAAGTTGCTAAAATACACTAATGACAGCAAAAAGTTTGAGTCTACAACATTTAGTTAAGGTGTGAGAGCCTAAATGAACTTTTCATTGCTTTAAACGCGTTTTCAGCCCGATTGTACACTTCAGGTAAAACTGTCAAAATCTTAATAATGAGCAAAAGCACAATGAAATAAATGCTGGAATCATCTTCAAGTTGCTAAAATACACTAATGACAGCAAAAAGTTTGTGTCTACAACATTTAGTTAAGGTGTGAGAGCCAAAATGAACTTTTTATTGCTTTAAACGCGTTTTCAGCACCTGAATGTACACTTCAGGTGAAACTGTCAAAATCTTCAAAATGAGCAAAAGCACAATGAAATTAATGCTGGAATCATCTTCAAGTTGCTAAAATACACTAATGACAGCAAAAAGTTTGAGTCTACAACATTTAGTTAAGGTGTGAGAGCAAAAATTAACTTTGTATTGCTTTAAATGCATTTTCAGCCCGATAGTACACTTCAGGTGAAACTGTCAAAATCTTCAAAATGAGCAAAAGCACAATGAAATTAATGCTGGAATCATCTTCAGGTTGCTAAAATACACTAATGACAGCAAAAAGTTTTAGTCTACAACATTTAGTTAAGGTGTGAGAGCCAAAATGAACTTTGTATTGCTGTAAACGCGTTTTCAGCACCTGATTGTACACTTCAGGTGAAACTGTCAAAATCTTCAAAATGAGCAAAAGCACAATGAAATTAATGCTGGAATCATCTTCAAGTTGCTAAAATACACTAATGACAGCAAAAAGTTTGAGTCTACAACATTTAGTTAAGGTGTGAGAGCCAAAATTAACTTTGTATTGCTTTAAATGCATTTTCAGCCCGATTGGACACTTCAGGTGAAAGTGTCAAAATCTTCAAAATGAGAAAAAGCACAATGAAATTAATGCTGGAATCATCTTCAATATGATAAAATACACTAATGACAGCAAAAAGTTTGAGTCTACAACATTTAGTTAAGGTGTGAGAGCCAAAATGAACTTTGTATTGCTTTAAATGCATTATCAGGCTGATTGTACACTTCAGGTGAAACTGTCAAAATCTTCAAAATGAGCAAATGCACAATGAAATGAATGCTGGAATCATCTTCAAGTTGCTAAAATACACTAATGACAGCAAAAAGTTTGAGTCTACAACATTTAGTAAAGGTGTGAGAGCCTAAATGAACTTTTCATTGCTTTAAACGCGTTTTCAGCCCTTGATTGTACAATTCAGGTGAAACTGTCAAAATCTTTAAAATGAGCAAAAGCACAATGAAATTAATGCTGGAATCATCTTCAAGTTGCTAAAATACACTAATGACAGCAACAAGTTTGAGTCTACAACATTTAGTTAAGGTGTGAGAGCCTAAATGAACTTTGTATTGCTTTAAATGCACTTTCAGCCCTTGATTGTACAATTCAGGTGAAACTGTCAAAATCTTTAAAATGAGCAAAAGCACAATGAAATTAAGGCTGGAATCATCTTCAAGTTGCTAAAATACACTAATGACAGCAAAAAGTTTGAGTCTACAACATTTAGTTAACGTGTGAGAGCCTAAATGAACTTTGTATTGCTGTAAACGCGTTTTCAGCACCTGATTGTACACTTCAGGTGAAACTGTCAAAATCTTCAAAATGAGCAAAAGCACAATGAAATTAATGCTGGAATCATCTTCAGGTTGCTAAAATACACTAATGACAGCAAAAAGTTTGAGTCTACAACATTTAGTTAAGGTGTGAGAGCCAAAATTAACTTTGTATTGCTTTAAAATTCATTTTCAGCCCGATTGTACACTTCAGGTGAAACTGTCAAAATCTTCAAAATGAGCAAAAGCACAATGAAATGAATGCTGGAATCATCTTCAAGTTGCTAAAATACACTAATGACAGCAAAAAGTTTGAGTCTACAACATTTAGTTAAGGTGTGAGAGCCTAAATGAACCTTTCATTGCTTTAAACGCGTTTTCAGCCCGATTGTACACTTCAGGTAAAACTGTCAAAATCTTCAAAATGACCAAAAGCACAATGAAATTAATGCTGGAATCATCTTCAAGTTGCTAAAATACACTAATGACAGCAAAAAGTTTGTGTCTACAACATTTAGTTAAGGTGTGAGAGCCAAAATGAACTTTTTATTGCTGTAAACGCGTTTTCAGCACCTGAATGTACACTTCAGGTGAAACTGTCAAAATCTTCAAAATGAGCAAAAGCACAATGAAATTAATGCTGGAATCATCTTCAAGTTGCTAAAATACACTAATGACAGCAACAAGTTTGAGTCTACAACATTTAGTTAAGGTGTGAGATTCTAAATTAACTTTGTATTGCTGTAAACGCGTTTTCAGCCCCTGATTGTACACTTCAGGTGAAACTGTCAAAATCTTCAAAATGAGCAAAAGCACAATGAAATTAATGCTGGAATCATCTTCAAGTTGCTAAAATACACTAATGACAGCAAAAAGTTTGAGTCTACAACATTTAGTTAAGGTGTGAGAGCCAAAATGAACTTTTTATTGCTGTAAACGCGTTTTCAGCACCTGAATGTACACTTCAGGTGAAACTGTCAAAATCTTCAAAATGAGCAAAAGCACAATGAAATTAATGCTGGAATCATCTTCAAGTTGCTAAAATACACTAATGACAGCAAAAGGTTTGAGTCTACAACATTTAGTTAAGGTGTGAGAGCAAAAATTAACTTTGTATTGCTTTAAATTCATTTTCAGCCCGATAGTACACTTCAGGTGAAACTGTCAAAATCTTCAAAATGAGCAAAAGCACAATGAAATTAATGCTGGAATCATCTTCAGGTTGCTAAAATACACTAATGACAGCAAAAAGTTTTAGTCTACAACATTTAGTTAAGGTGTGAGAGCCAAAATGAACTTTGTATTGCTGTAAACGCGTTTTCAGCACCTGATTGTACACTTCAGGTGAAAATGTCAAAATCTTCAAAATGAGCAAAAGCACAATGAAATTAATGCTGGAATCATCTTCAAGTTGCTAAAATACACTAATGACAGCAAAAAGTTTGAGTCTACAACATTTAGTTAAGGTGTGAGAGCCAAAATTAACTTTGTATTGCTTTAAAATTCATTTTCAGCCCGATTGTACACTTCAGGTGAAACTGTCAAAATCTTCAAAATGAGCAAAAGCACAATGAAATGAATGCTGGAATCATCTTCAAGTTGCTAAAATACACTAATGACAGCAAAAAGTTTGAGTCTACAACATTTAGTTAAGGTGTGAGAGCCTAAATGAACTTTCCATTGCTTTAAACGCGTTTTCAGCCCTTGATTGTACAATTCAGGTGAAACTGTCAAAATCTTCAAAATGAGCAAAAGCACAATGAAATTAATGCTGGAATCATCTTCAAGTTGCTAAAATACACTAATGACAGCAACAAGTTTGAGTCTACAACATTTAGTTAAGGTGTGAGAGCCAAAATGAACTTTGTATTGCTGTAAACGCGTTTTCAGCACCTGATTGTACACTTCAGGTGAAACTGTCAAAATCTTCAAAATGAGCAAAAGCACAATAAAATGAATGCTGGAATCATCTTCAAGTTGCTAAAATACACTAATGACAGCAAAAAGTTTGAGTCTACAACATTTAGTTAAGGTGTGAGAGCCTAAATGAACTTTTCATTGCTTTAAACGCGTTTTCAGCCCTTGATTGTACAATTCAGGTGAAACTGTCAAAATCTTCAAAATGAGCAAAAGCACAATGAAATTAATGCTGGAATCATCTTCAAGTTGCTAAAATACACTAATGACAGCAACAAGTTTGAGTCTACAACATTTAGTTAAGGTGTGAGATTCTAAATTAACTTTGTATTGCTGTAAACGCGTTTTCAGCCCCTGATTGTACACTTCAGGTGAAACTGTCAAAATCTTCAAAATGAGCAAAAGCACAATGAAATTAATGCTGGAATCATCTTCAAGTTGCTAAAATACACTAATGACAGCAAAAAGTTTGAGTCTACAACATTTAGTTAAGGTGTGAGAGCCTAAATGAACTTTTCATTGCTTTAAACGCGTTTTCAGCACCTGATTGTACACTTCAGGTGAAAATGTCAAAATCTTCAAAATGAGCAAAAGCACAATGAAATTAATGCTGGAATCATCTTCAAGTTGCTAAAATACACTAATGACAGCAAAAAGTTTGAGTCTACAACATTTAGTTAAGGTGTGAGAGCCAAAATTAACTTTGTATTGCTTTAAAATTCATTTTCAGCCCGATTGTACACTTCAGGTGAAACTGTCAAAATCTTCAAAATGAGCAAAAGCACAATGAAATGAATGCTGGAATCATCTTCAAGTTGCTAAAATACACTAATGACAGCAAAAAGTTTGAGTCTACAACATTTAGTTAAGGTGTGAGAGCCTAAATGAACTTTCCATTGCTTTAAACGCGTTTTCAGCCCTTGATTGTACAATTCAGGTGAAACTGTCAAAATCTTCAAAATGAGCAAAAGCACAATGAAATTAATGCTGGAATCATCTTCAAGTTGCTAAAATACACTAATGACAGCAACAAGTTTGAGTCTACAACATTTAGTTAAGGTGTGAGAGCCAAAATGAACTTTGTATTGCTGTAAACGCGTTTTCAGCACCTGATTGTACACTTCAGGTGAAACTGTCAAAATCTTCAAAATGAGCAAAAGCACAATAAAATGAATGCTGGAATCATCTTCAAGTTGCTAAAATACACTAATGACAGCAAAAAGTTTGAGTCTACAACATTTAGTTAACGTGTGAGAGCCTAAATGAACTTTTCATTGCTTTAAACGCGTTTTCAGCCCTTGATTGTACAATTCAGGTGAAACTGTCAAAATCTTCAAAATGAGCAAAAGCACAATGAAATTAATGCTGGAATCATCTTCAAGTTGCTAAAATACACTAATGACAGCAACAAGTTTGAGTCTACAACATTTAGTTAAGGTGTGAGATTCTAAATTAACTTTGTATTGCTGTAAACGCGTTTTCAGCCCCTGATTGTACACTTCAGGTGAAACTGTCAAAATCTTCAAAATGAGCAAAAGCACAATGAAATTAATGCTGGAATCATCTTCAAGTTGCTAAAATACACTAATGACAGTAAAAAGTTTGAGTGTACAACATTTAGTTAAGGTGTGAGAGCCAAAATGAACTTTGTATTGCTTTAAATGCACTTTCAGCCCGAATGTACACTTCAGGTGAAACTGTCAAAATCTTCAAAATGAGCAAAAGCACAATGAAATTAAGGCTGGAATCATCTTCAAGTTGCTAAAATACACTAATGACAGCAAAAAGTTTGAGTCTACAACATTTAGTTAAGGTGTGGGAGCCTAAATGAACTTTGTATTGCTGTAAATGCGTTTTCAGCACCTGATTATACACTTCAGGTGAAACTGTCAAAATCTTCAAAATGAGCAAAAGCACAATGAAATTAATGCTGGAATAATCTTCAGGTTGCTAAAATACACTAATGACAGCAAAAAGTTTGAGTCTACAACATTTAGTTAAGGTGTGAGAGCCAAAATTAACTTTGTATTGCTTTAAAATTCATTTTCAGCCCGATTGTACACTTCAGGTGAAACTGTCAAAATCTTCAAAATGAGCAAAAGCACAATGAAATGAATGCTGGAATCATCTTCAAGTTGCTAAAATACACTAATGACAGCAAAAAGTTTGAGTCTACAACATTTAGTTAAGGTGTGAGAGCCTAAATGAACTTTTCATTGCTTTAAACGCGTTTTCAGCCCGATTGTACACTTCAGGTAAAACTGTCAAAATCTTAATAATGAGCAAAAGCACAATGAAATAAATGCTGGAATCATCTTCAAGTTGCTAAAATACACTAATGACAGCAAAAAGTTTGTGTCTACAACATTTAGTTAAGGTGTGAGAGCCAAAATGAACTTTTTATTGCTTTAAACGCGTTTTCAGCACCTGAATGTACACTTCAGGTGAAACTGTCAAAATCTTCAAAATGAGCAAAAGCACAATGAAATTAATGCTGGAATCATCTTCAAGTTGCTAAAATACACTAATGACAGCAAAAAGTTTGAGTCTACAACATTTAGTTAAGGTGTGAGAGCAAAAATTAACTTTGTATTGCTTTAAATGCATTTACAGCCCGATAGTACACTTCAGGTGAAACTGTCAAAATCTTCAAAATGAGCAAAAGCACAATGAAATTAATGCTGGAATCATCTTCAGGTTGCTAAAATACACTAATGACAGCAAAAAGTTTTAGTCTACAACATTTAGTTAAGGTGTGAGAGCCAAAATGAACTTTGTATTGCTGTAAACGCGTTTTCAGCACCTGATTGTACACTTCAGGTGAAACTGTCAAAATCTTCAAAATGAGCAAAAGCACAATGAAATTAATGCTGGAATCATCTTCAAGTTGCTAAAATACACTAATGACAGCAAAAAGTTTGAGTCTACAACATTTAGTTAAGGTGTGAGAGCCAAAATTAACTTTGTATTGCTTTAAATGCATTTTCAGCCCGATTGGACACTTCAGGTGAAAGTGTCAAAATCTTCAAAATGAGAAAAAGCACAATGAAATTAATGCTGGAATCATCTTCAATATGATAAAATACACTAATGACAGCAAAAAGTTTGAGTCTACAACATTTAGTTAAGGTGTGAGAGCCAAAATGAACTTTGTATTGCTTTAAATGCATTATCAGGCCGATTGTACACTTCAGGTGAAACTGTCAAAATCTTCAAAATGAGCAAATGCACAATGAAATGAATGCTGGAATCATCTTCAAGTTGCTAAAATACACTAATGACAGCAAAAAGTTTGAGTCTACAACATTTAGTAAAGGTGTGAGAGCCTAAATGAACTTTTCATTGCTTTAAACGCGTTTTCAGCCCTTGATTGTACAATTCAGGTGAAACTGTCAAAATCTTCAAAATGAGCAAAAGCACAATGAAATTAATGCTGGAATCATCTTCAAGTTGCTAAAATACACTAATGACAGCAACAAGTTTGAGTCTACAACATTTAGTTAAGGTGTGAGAGCCTAAATGAACTTTGTATTGCTTTAAATGCACTTTCAGCCCGAATGTACACTTCAGGTGAAACTGTCAAAATCTTCAAAATGAGCAAAAGCACAATGAAATTAAGGCTGGAATCATCTTCAAGTTGCTAAAATACACTAATGACAGCAAAAAGTTTGAGTCTACAACATTTAGTTAACGTGTGAGAGCCTAAATGAACTTTGTATTGCTGTAAACGCGTTTTCAGCACCTGATTGTACACTTCAGGTGAAACTGTCAAAATCTTCAAAATGAGCAAAAGCACAATGAAATTAATGCTGGAATCATCTTCAGGTTGCTAAAATACACTAATGACAGCAAAAAGTTTGAGTCTACAACATTTAGTTAAGGTGTGAGAGCCAAAATTAACTTTGTATTGCTTTAAAATTCATTTTCAGCCCGATTGTACACTTCAGGTGAAACTGTCAAAATCTTCAAAATGAGCAAAAGCACAATGAAATGAATGCTGGAATCATCTTCAAGTTGCTAAAATACACTAATGACAGCAAAAAGTTTGAGTCTACAACATTTAGTTAAGGTGTGAGAGCCTAAATGAACCTTTCATTGCTTTAAACGCGTTTTCAGCCCGATTGTACACTTCAGGTAAAACTGTCAAAATCTTCAAAATGAGCAAAAGCACAATGAAATTAATGCTGGAATCATCTTCAAGTTGCTAAAATACACTAATGACAGCAAAAAGTTTGTGTCTACAACATTTAGTTAAGGTGTGAGAGCCAAAATGAACTTTTTATTGCTGTAAACGCGTTTTCAGCACCTGAATGTACACTTCAGGTGAAACTGTCAAAATCTTCAAAATGAGCAAAAGCACAATGAAATTAATGCTGGAATCATCTTCAAGTTGCTAAAATACACTAATGACAGCAACAAGTTTGAGTCTACAACATTTAGTTAAGGTGTGAGATTCTAAATTAACTTTGTATTGCTGTAAACGCGTTTTCAGCCCCTGATTGTACACTTCAGGTGAAACTGTCAAAATCTTCAAAATGAGCAAAAGCACAATGAAATTAATGCTGGAATCATCTTCAAGTTGCTAAAATACACTAATGACAGTAAAAAGTTTGAGTGTACAACATTTAGTTAAGGTGTGAGAGCCAAAATGAACTTTGTATTGCTTTAAATGCACTTTCAGCCCGAATGTACACTTCAGGTGAAACTGTCAAAATCTTCAAAATGAGCAAAAGCACAATGAAATTAAGGCTGGAATCATCTTCAAGTTGCTAAAATACACTAATGACAGCAAAAAGTTTGAGTCTACAACATTTAGTTAAGGTGTGAGAGCCTAAATGAACTTTGTATTGCTGTAAACGCGTTTTCAGCACCTGATTATACACTTCAGGTGAAACTGTCAAAATCTTCAAAATGAGCAAAAGCACAATGAAATTAATGCTGGAATAATCTTCAGGTTGCTAAAATACACTAATGACAGCAAAAAGTTTGAGTCTACAACATTTAGTTAAGGTGTGAGAGCCAAAATTAACTTTGTATTGCTTTAAAATTCATTTTCAGCCTGATTGTACACTTCAGGTGAAACTGTCAAAATCTTCAAAATGAGCAAAAGCACAATGAAATGAACGCTGGAATCATCTTCAAGTTGCTAAAATACACTAATGACAGCAAAAAGTTTGAGTCTACAACATTTAGTTAAGGTGTGAGAGCCTAAATGAACCTTTCATTGCTTTAAACGCGTTTTCAGCCCGATTGTACACTTCAGGTAAAACTGTCAAAATCTTCAAAATGAGCAAAAGCACAATGAAATTAATGCTGGAATCATCTTCAAGTTGCTAAAATACACTAATGACAGCAAAAAGTTTGTGTCTACAACATTTAGTTAAGGTGTGAGAGCCAAAATGAACTTTTTATTGCTGTAAACGCGTTTTCAGCACCTGAATGTACACTTCAGGTGAAACTGTCAAAATCTTCAAAATGAGCAAAAGCACAATGAAATTAATGCTGGAATCATCTTCAAGTTGCTAAAATACACTAATGACAGCAACAAGTTTGAGTCTACAACATTTAGTTAAGGTGTGAGATTCTAAATTAACTTTGTATTGCTGTAAACGCGTTTTCAGCCCCTGATTGTACACTTCAGGTGAAACTGTCAAAATCTTCAAAATGAGCAAAAGCACAATGAAATGAACGCTGGAATCATCTTCAAGTTGCTAAAATACACTAATGACAGCAAAAAGTTTGAGTCTACAACATTTAGTTAAGGTGTGAGAGCCTAAATGAACTTTTCATTGCTTTAAACGCGTTTTCAGCCCGATTGTACACTTCAGGTAAAACTGTCAAAATCTTAATAATGAGCAAAAGCACAATGAAAGAAATGCTGGAATCATGTTCAAGTTGCTAAAATACACTAATGACAGCAAAAAGTTTGTGTCTACAACATTTAGTTAAGGTGTGAGAGCCAAAATTAACTTTTTATTGCTTTAAACGCGTTTTCAGCACCTGAATGTACACTTCAGGTGAAACTGTCAAAATCTTCAAAATGAGCAAAAGCACAATGAAATTAATGCTGGAATCATCTTCAAGTTGCTAAAATACACTAATGACAGCAACAAGTTTGAGTCTACAACATTTAGTTAAGGTGTGAGAGCAAAAATTAACTTTGTATTGCTTTAAATGCATTTACAGCCCGATAGTACACTTCAGGTGAAACTGTCAAAATCTTCAAAATGAGCAAAAGCACAATGAAATTAATGCTGGAATCATCTTCAGGTTGCTAAAATACACTAATGACAGCAAAAAGTTTTAGTCTACAACATTTAGTTAAGGTGTGAGAGCCAAAATGAACTTTGTATTGCTGTAAACGCGTTTTCAGCACCTGATTATACACTTCAGGTGAAACTGTCAAAATCTTCAAAATGAGCAAAAGCACAATGAAATTAATGCTGGAATCATCTTCAGGTTGCTAAAATACACTAATGACAGCAAAAAGTTTGAGTCTACAACATTTAGTTAAGGTGTGAGAGCCAAAATTAACTTTGTATTGCTTTAAAATTCATTTTCAGCCCGATTGTACACTTCAGGTGAAACTGTCAAAATCTTCAAAATGAGCAAAAGCACAATGAAATGAACGCTGGAATCATCTTCAAGTTGCTAAAATACACTAATGACAGCAAAAAGTTTGAGTCTACAACATTTAGTTAAGGTGTGAGAGCCTAAATGAACTTTTCATTGCTTTAAACGCGTTTTCAGCCCGATTGTACACTTCAGGTAAAACTGTCAAAATCTTCAAAATGAGCAAAAGCACAATGAAATAAATGCTGGAATCATCTTCAAATTGCTAAAATACACTAATGACAGCAAAAAGTTTGTGTCTAAAACATTTAGTTAAGGTGTGAGAGCCAAAATGAACTTTTTATTGCTGTAAACGCGTTTTCAGCACCTGAATGTACACTTCAGGTGAAACTGTCAAAATCTTCAAAATGAGCAAAAGCACAATGAAATTAATGCTGGAATCATCTTCAAGTTGCTAAAATACACTAATGACAGCAAAAAGTTTGAGTCTACAACATTTAGTTAAGGTGTGAGAGCAAAAATTAACTTTGTATTGCTTTAAATGCATTTTCAGCCCGATAGTACACTTCAGGTGAAACTGTCAAAATCTTCAAAATGAGCAAAAGCACAATGAAATTAATGCTGGAATCATCTTCAATATGCTAAAATACACTAATGACAGCAAAAAGTTTGAGTCTACAACATTTAGTTAAGGTGTGAGAGCCAAAATGAACTTTGTATTGCTTTAAATGCATTATCAGGCCGATTGTACACTTCAGGTGAAACTGTCAAAATCTTCAAAATGAGCAAAAGCACAATGAAATGAATGCTGGAATCATCTTCAAGTTGCTAAAATACACTAATGACAGCAAAAAGTTTGAGTCTACAACATTTAGTAAAGGTGTGAGAGCCTAAATGAACTTTTCATTGCTTTAAACGCGTTTTCAGCCCTTGATTGTACAATTCAGGTGAAACTGTCAAAATCTTCAAAATGAGCAAAAGCACAATGAAATTAATGCTGGAATCATATTCAAGTTGCTAAAATACACTAATGACAGCAACAAGTTTGAGTCTACAACATTTAGTTAAGGTGTGAGAGCCTAAATGAACTTTGTATTGCTGTAAACGCGTTTTCAGCACCTGATTATACACTTCAGGTGAAACTGTCAAAATCTTCAAAATGAGCAAAAGCACAATGAAATGAACGCTGGAATCATCTTCAAGTTGCTAAAATACACTAATGACAGCAAAAAGTTTGAGTCTACAACATTTAGTTAAGGTGTGAGAGCCTAAATGAACTTTTCATTGCTATAAACGCGTTTTCAGCCCGATTGTACACTTCAGGTAAAACTGTCAAAATCTTCAAAATGAGCAAAAGCACAATGAAATAAATGCTGGAATCATCTTCAAGTTGCTAAAATACACTAATGACAGCAAAAAGTTTGTGTCTACAACATTTAGTTAAGGTGTGAGAGCCAAAATGAACTTTTTATTGCTGTAAACGCGTTTTCAGCACCTGAATGTACACTTCAGGTGAAACTGTCAAAATCTTCAAAATGAGCAAAAGCACAATGAAATTAATGCTGGAATCATCTTCAGGTTGCTAAAATACACTAATGACAGCAAAAAGTTTTAGTCTACAACATTTAGTTAAGGTGTGAGAGCCTAAATGAACTTTGTATTGCTGTAAACGCGTTTTCAGCACCTGATTGTACACTTCAGGTGAAAATGTCAAAATCTTCAAAATGAGCAAAAGCACAATGAAATGAATGCTGGAATCATCTTCAAGTTGCTAAAATACACTAATGACAGCAAAAAGTTTGAGTCTACAACATTTAGTTAAGGTGTGAGAGCCAAAATTAACTTTGTATTGCTTTAAAATTCATTTTCAGCCCGATTGTACACTTCAGGTGAAACTGTCAAAATCTTCAAAATGAGCAAAAGCCCAATGAAATGAATGCTGGAATCATCTTCAGGTTGCTAAAATACACTAATGACAGCAAAAAGTTTTAGTCTACAACATTTAGTTAAGGTGTGAGAGCCTAAATGAACTTTGTATTGCTGTAAACGCGTTTTCAGCACCTGATTGTACACTTCAGGTGAAAATGTCAAAATCTTCAAAATGAGCAAAAGCACAATGAAATGAATGCTGGAATCATCTTCAAGTTGCTAAAATACACTAATGACAGCAAAAAGTTTGAGTCTACAACATTTAGTTAAGGTGTGAGAGCCAAAATTAACTTTGTATTGCTTTAAAATTCATTTTCAGCCCGATTGTACACTTCTGGTGAAACTGTCAAAATCTTCAAAATGAGCAAAAGCACAATGAAATTAATGCTGGAATCATCTTCAAGTTGCTAAAATACACTAATGACAGCAAAAAGTTTGAGTCTACAACATTTAGTTAAGGTGTGAGAGCCTAAATGAACTTTCCATTGCTTTAAACGCGTTTTCAGCCCTTGATTGTACAATTCAGGTGAAACTGTCAAAATCTTCAAAATGAGCAAAAGCACAATGAAATTAATGCTGGAATCATCTTCAAGTTGCTAAAATACACTAATGACAGCAACAAGTTTGAGTCTACAACATTTAGTTAAGGTGTGAGAGCCAAAATGAACTTTGTATTGCTGTAAACGCGTTTTCAGCACCTGATTGTACACTTCAGGTGAAACTGTCAAAATCTTCAAAATGAGCAAAAGCACAATGAAATGAATGCTGGAATCATCTTCAAGTTGCTAAAATACACTAATGACAGCAAAAAGTTTGAGTCTACAACATTTAGTTAAGGTGTGAGAGCCTAAATGAACTTTTCATTGCTTTAAACGCGTTTTCAGCCCTTGATTGTACAATTCAGGTGAAACTGTCAAAATCTTCAAAATGAGCAAAAGCACAATGAAATTAATGCTGGAATCATCTTCAAGTTGCTAAAATACACTAATGACAGCAACAAGTTTGAGTCTACAACATTTAGTTAAGGTGTGAGATTCTAAATTAACTTTGTATTGCTGTAAACGCGTTTTCAGCCCCTGATTGTACACTTCAGGTGAAACTGTCAAAATCTTCAAAATGAGCAAAAGCACAATGAAATTAATGCTGGAATCATCTTCAAGTTGCTAAAATACACTAATGACAGTAAAAAGTTTGAGTGTACAACATTTAGTTAAGGTGTGAGAGCCAAAATGAACTTTGTATTGCTTTAAATGCACTTTCAGCCCGAATGTACACTTCAGGTGAAACTGTCAAAATCTTCAAAATGAGCAAAAGCACAATGAAATTAAGGCTGGAATCATCTTCAAGTTGCTAAAATACACTAATGACAGCAAAAAGTTTGAGTCTACAACATTTAGTTAAGGTGTGAGAGCCTAAATGAACTTTGTATTGCTGTAAACGCGTTTTCAGCACCTGATTATACACTTCAGGTGAAACTGTCAAAATCTTCAAAATGAGCAAAAGCACAATGAAATTAATGCTGGAATAATCTTCAGGTTGCTAAAATACACTAATGACAGCAAAAAGTTTGAGTCTACAACATTTAGTTAAGGTGTGAGAGCCAAAATTAACTTTGTATTGCTTTAAAATTCATTTTCAGCCCGATTGTACACTTCAGGTGAAACTGTCAAAATCTTCAAAATGAGCAAAAGCACAATGAAATGAACGCTGGAATCATCTTCAAGTTGCTAAAATACACTAATGACAGCAAAAAGTTTGAGTCTACAACATTTAGTTAAGGTGTGAGAGCCTAAATGAACTTTTCATTGCTTTAAACGCGTTTTCAGCCCGATTGTACACTTCAGGTAAAACTGTCAAAATCTTAATAATGAGCAAAAGCACAATGAAATAAATGCTGGAATCATCTTCAAGTTGCTAAAATACACTAATGACAGCAAAAAGTTTGTGTCTACAACATTTAGTTAAGGTGTGAGAGCCAAAATGAACTTTTTATTGCTTTAAACGCGTTTTCAGCACCTGAATGTACACTTCAGGTGAAACTGTCAAAATCTTCAAAATGAGCAAAAGCACAATGAAATTAATGCTGGAATCATCTTCAAGTTGCTAAAATACACTAATGACAGCAAAAAGTTTGAGTCTACAACATTTAGTTAAGGTGTGAGAGCAAAAATTAACTTTGTATTGCTTTAAATGCATTTTCAGCCCGATAGTACACTTCAGGTGAAACTGTCAAAATCTTCAAAATGAGCAAAAGCACAATGAAATTAATGCTGGAATCATCTTCAGGTTGCTAAAATACACTAATGACAGCAAAAAGTTTTAGTCTACAACATTTAGTTAAGGTGTGAGAGCCAAAATGAACTTTGTATTGCTGTAAACGCGTTTTCAGCACCTGATTGTACACTTCAGGTGAAACTGTCAAAATCTTCAAAATGAGCAAAAGCACAATGAAATTAATGCTGGAATCATCTTCAAGTTGCTAAAATACACTAATGACAGCAAAAAGTTTGAGTCTACAACATTTAGTTAAGGTGTGAGAGCCAAAATTAACTTTGTATTGCTTTAAATGCATTTTCAGCCCGATTGGACACTTCAGGTGAAAGTGTCAAAATCTTCAAAATGAGAAAAAGCACAATGAAATTAATGCTGGAATCATCTTCAATATGATAAAATACACTAATGACAGCAAAAAGTTTGAGTCTACAACATTTAGTTAAGGTGTGAGAGCCAAAATGAACTTTGTATTGCTTTAAATGCATTATCAGGCTGATTGTACACTTCAGGTGAAACTGTCAAAATCTTCAAAATGAGCAAATGCACAATGAAATGAATGCTGGAATCATCTTCAAGTTGCTAAAATACACTAATGACAGCAAAAAGTTTGAGTCTACAACATTTAGTAAAGGTGTGAGAGCCTAAATGAACTTTTCATTGCTTTAAACGCGTTTTCAGCCCTTGATTGTACAATTCAGGTGAAACTGTCAAAATCTTCAAAATGAGCAAAAGCACAATGAAATTAATGCTGGAATCATCTTCAAGTTGCTAAAATACACTAATGACAGCAACAAGTTTGAGTCTACAACATTTAGTTAAGGTGTGAGAGCCTAAATGAACTTTGTATTGCTTTAAATGCACTTTCAGCCCGAATGTACACTTCAGGTGAAACTGTCAAAATCTTCAAAATGAGCAAAAGCACAATGAAATTAAGGCTGGAATCATCTTCAAGTTGCTAAAATACACTAATGACAGCAAAAAGTTTTAGTCTACAACATTTAGTTAAGGTGTGAGAGCCAAAATGAACTTTGTATTGCTGTAAACGCGTTTTCAGCACCTGATTGTACACTTCAGGTGAAACTGTCAAAATCTTCAAAATGAGCAAAAGCACAATGAAATTAATGCTGGAATCATCTTCAAGTTGCTAAAATACACTAATGACAGCAAAAAGTTTGAGTCTACAACATTTAGTTAAGGTGTGAGAGCCAAAATTAACTTTGTATTGCTTTAAATGCATTTTCAGCCCGATTGGACACTTCAGGTGAAAGTGTCAAAATCTTCAAAATGAGAAAAAGCACAATGAAATTAATGCTGGAATCATCTTCAATATGATAAAATACACTAATGACAGCAAAAAGTTTGAGTCTACAACATTTAGTTAAGGTGTGAGAGCCAAAATGAACTTTGTATTGCTTTAAATGCATTATCAGGCTGATTGTACACTTCAGGTGAAACTGTCAAAATCTTCAAAATGAGCAAATGCACAATGAAATGAATGCTGGAATCATCTTCAAGTTGCTAAAATACACTAATGACAGCAAAAAGTTTGAGTCTACAACATTTAGTAAAGGTGTGAGAGCCTAAATGAACTTTTCATTGCTTTAAACGCGTTTTCAGCCCTTGATTGTACAATTCAGGTGAAACTGTCAAAATCTTCAAAATGAGCAAAAGCACAATGAAATTAATGCTGGAATCATCTTCAAGTTGCTAAAATACACTAATGACAGCAACAAGTTTGAGTCTACAACATTTAGTTAAGGTGTGAGAGCCTAAATGAACTTTGTATTGCTTTAAATGCACTTTCAGCCCGAATGTACACTTCAGGTGAAACTGTCAAAATCTTCAAAATGAGCAAAAGCACAATGAAATTAAGGCTGGAATCATCTTCAAGTTGCTAAAATACACTAATGACAGCAAAAAGTTTGAGTCTACAACATTTAGTTAACGTGTGAGAGCCTAAATGAACTTTGTATTGCTGTAAACGCGTTTTCAGCACCTGATTGTACACTTCAGGTGAAACTGTCAAAATCTTCAAAATGAGCAAAAGCACAATGAAATTAATGCTGGAATCATCTTCAAGTTGCTAAAATACACTAATGACAGCAACAAGTTTGAGTCTACAACATTTAGTTAAGGTGTGAGAGCCTAAATGAACTTTGTATTGCTTTAAATGCACTTTCAGCCCGAATGTACACTTCAGGTGAAACTGTCAAAATCTTCAAAATGAGCAAAAGCACAATGAAATTAAGGCTGGAATCATCTTCAAGTTGCTAAAATACACTAATGACAGCAAAAAGTTTGAGTCTACAACATTTAGTTAACGTGTGAGAGCCTAAATGAACTTTGTATTGCTGTAAACGCGTTTTCAGCACCTGATTGTACACTTCAGGTGAAACTGTCAAAATCTTCAAAATGAGCAAAAGCACAATGAAATTAATGCTGGAATCATCTTCAGGTTGCTAAAATACACTAATGACAGCAAAAAGTTTGAGTCTACAACATTTAGTTAAGGTGTGAGAGCCAAAATTAACTTTGTATTGCTTTAAAATTCATTTTCAGCCCGATTGTACACTTCAGGTGAAACTGTCAAAATCTTCAAAATGAGCAAAAGCACAATGAAATGAATGCTGGAATCATCTTCAAGTTGCTAAAATACACTAATGACAGCAAAAAGTTTGAGTCTACAACATTTAGTTAAGGTGTGAGAGCCTAAATGAACCTTTCATTGCTTTAAACGCGTTTTCAGCCCGATTGTACACTTCAGGTAAAACTGTCAAAATCTTCAAAATGAGCAAAAGCACAATGAAATTAATGCTGGAATCATCTTCAAGTTGCTAAAATACACTAATGACAGCAAAAAGTTTGGGTCTACAACATTTAGTTAAGGTGTGAGAGCCAAAATGAACTTTTTATTGCTGTAAACGCGTTTTCAGCACCTGAATGTACACTTCAGGTGAAACTGTCAAAATCTTCAAAATGAGCAAAAGCACAATGAAATTAATGCTGGAATCATCTTCAAGTTGCTAAAATACACTAATGACAGCAACAAGTTTGAGTCTACAACATTTAGTTAAGGTGTGAGATTCTAAATTAACTTTGTATTGCTGTAAACGCGTTTTCAGCCCCTGATTGTACACTTCAGGTGAAACTGTCAAAATCTTCAAAATGAGCAAAAGCACAATGAAATTAATGCTGGAATCATCTTCAAGTTGCTAAAATACACTAATGACAGCAAAAAGTTTGAGTCTACAACATTTAGTTAAGGTGTGAGAGCCAAAATGAACTTTTTATTGCTGTAAACGCGTTTTCAGCACCTGAATGTACACTTCAGGTGAAACTGTCAAAATCTTCAAAATGAGCAAAAGCACAATGAAATTAATGCTGGAATCATCTTCAAGTTGCTAAAATACACTAATGACAGCAAAAGGTTTGAGTCTACAACATTTAGTTAAGGTGTGAGAGCAAAAATTAACTTTGTATTGCTTTAAATTCATTTTCAGCCCGATAGTACACTTCAGGTGAAACTGTCAAAATCTTCAAAATGAGCAAAAGCACAATGAAATTAATGCTGGAATCATCTTCAGGTTGCTAAAATACACTAATGACAGCAAAAAGTTTTAGTCTACAACATTTAGTTAAGGTGTGAGAGCCAAAATGAACTTTGTATTGCTGTAAACGCGTTTTCAGCACCTGATTGTACACTTCAGGTGAAACTGTCAAAATCTTCAAAATGAGCAAAAGCACAATGAAATTAATGCTGGAATCATCTTCAAGTTGCTAAAATACACTAATGACAGCAACAAGTTTGAGTCTACAACATTTAGTTAAGGTTTGAGAGCCAAAATGAACTTTGTATTGCTGTAAACGCGTTTTCAGCACCTGATTGTACACTTCAGGTGAAACTGTCAAAATCTTCAAAATGAGCAAAAGCACAATGAAATTAATGCTGGAATCATCTTCAAGTTGCTAAAATACACTAATGACAGCAACAAGTTTGAGTCTACAACATTTAGTTAAGGTGTGAGATTCTAAATTAACTTTGTATTGCTGTAAACGCGTTTTCAGCCCCTGATTGTACACTTCAGGTGAAACTGTCAAAATCTTCAAAATGAGCAAAAGCACAATGAAATTAATGCTGGAATCATCTTCAAGTTGCTAAAATACACTAATGACAGTAAAAAGTTTGAGTGTACAACATTTAGTTAAGGTGTGAGAGCCAAAATGAACTTTGTATTGCTTTAAATGCACTTTCAGCCCGAATGTACACTTCAGGTGAAACTGTCAAAATCTTCAAAATGAGCAAAAGCACAATGAAATTAAGGCTGGAATCATCTTCAAGTTGCTAAAATACACTAATGACAGCAAAAAGTTTGAGTCTACAACATTTAGTTAAGGTGTGAGAGCCTAAATGAACTTTGTATTGCTGTAAATGCGTTTTCAGCACCTGATTATACACTTCAGGTGAAACTGTCAAAATCTTCAAAATGAGCAAAAGCACAATGAAATTAATGCTGGAATAATCTTCAGGTTGCTAAAATACACTAATGACAGCAAAAAGTTTGAGTCTACAACATTTAGTTAAGGTGTGAGAGCCAAAATTAACTTTGTATTGCTTTAAAATTCATTTTCAGCCCGATTGTACACTTCAGGTGAAACTGTCAAAATCTTCAAAATGAGCAAAAGCACAATGAAATGAATGCTGGAATCATCTTCAAGTTGCTAAAATACACTAATGACAGCAAAAAGTTTGAGTCTACAACATTTAGTTAAGGTGTGAGAGCCTAAATGAACTTTTCATTGCTTTAAACGCGTTTTCAGCCCGATTGTACACTTCAGGTAAAACTGTCAAAATCTTAATAATGAGCAAAAGCACAATGAAATAAATGCTGGAATCATCTTCAAGTTGCTAAAATACACTAATGACAGCAAAAAGTTTGTGTCTACAACATTTAGTTAAGGTGTGAGAGCCAAAATGAACTTTTTATTGCTTTAAACGCGTTTTCAGCACCTGAATGTACACTTCAGGTGAAACTGTCAAAATCTTCAAAATGAGCAAAAGCACAATGAAATTAATGCTGGAATCATCTTCAAGTTGCTAAAATACACTAATGACAGCAAAAAGTTTGAGTCTACAACATTTAGTTAAGGTGTGAGAGCAAAAATTAACTTTGTATTGCTTTAAATGCATTTACAGCCCGATAGTACACTTCAGGTGAAACTGTCAAAATCTTCAAAATGAGCAAAAGCACAATGAAATTAATGCTGGAATCATCTTCAGGTTGCTAAAATACACTAATGACAGCAAAAAGTTTTAGTCTGCAACATTTAGTTAAGGTGTGAGAGCCAAAATGAACTTTGTATTGCTGTAAACGCGTTTTCAGCACCTGATTGTACACTTCAGGTGAAACTGTCAAAATCTTCAAAATGAGCAAAAGCACAATGAAATTAATGCTGGAATCATCTTCAAGTTGCTAAAATACACTAATGACAGCAAAAAGTTTGAGTCTACAACATTTAGTTAAGGTGTGAGAGCCAAAATTAACTTTGTATTGCTTTAAATGCATTTTCAGCCCGATTGGACACTTCAGGTGAAAGTGTCAAAATCTTCAAAATGAGAAAAAGCACAATGAAATTAATGCTGGAATCATCTTCAATATGATAAAATACACTAATGACAGCAAAAAGTTTGAGTCTACAACATTTAGTTAAGGTGTGAGAGCCAAAATGAACTTTGTATTGCTTTAAATGCATTATCAGGCCGATTGTACACTTCAGGTGAAACTGTCAAAATCTTCAAAATGAGCAAATGCACAATGAAATGAATGCTGGAATCATCTTCAAGTTGCTAAAATACACTAATGACAGCAAAAAGTTTGAGTCTACAACATTTAGTAAAGGTGTGAGAGCCTAAATGAACTTTTCATTGCTTTAAACGCGTTTTCAGCCCTTGATTGTACAATTCAGGTGAAACTGTCAAAATCTTCAAAATGAGCAAAAGCACAATGAAATTAATGCTGGAATCATCTTCAAGTTGCTAAAATACACTAATGACAGCAACAAGTTTGAGTCTACAACATTTAGTTAAGGTGTGAGAGCCTAAATGAACTTTGTATTGCTTTAAATGCACTTTCAGCCCGAATGTACACTTCAGGTGAAACTGTCAAAATCTTCAAAATGAGCAAAAGCACAATGAAATTAAGGCTGGAATCATCTTCAAGTTGCTAAAATACACTAATGACAGCAAAAAGTTTGAGTCTACAACATTTAGTTAACGTGTGAGAGCCTAAATGAACTTTGTATTGCTGTAAACGCGTTTTCAGCACCTGATTGTACACTTCAGGTGAAACTGTCAAAATCTTCAAAATGAGCAAAAGCACAATGAAATTAATGCTGGAATCATCTTCAGGTTGCTAAAATACACTAATGACAGCAAAAAGTTTGAGTCTACAACATTTAGTTAAGGTGTGAGAGCCAAAATTAACTTTGTATTGCTTTAAAATTCATTTTCAGCCCGATTGTACACTTCAGGTGAAACTGTCAAAATCTTCAAAATGAGCAAAAGCACAATGAAATGAATGCTGGAATCATCTTCAAGTTGCTAAAATACACTAATGACAGCAAAAAGTTTGAGTCTACAACATTTAGTTAAGGTGTGAGAGCCTAAATGAACTTTCCATTGCTTTAAACGCGTTTTCAGCCCTTGATTGTACAATTCAGGTGAAACTGTCAAAATCTTCAAAATGAGCAAAAGCACAATGAAATTAATGCTGGAATCATCTTCAAGTTGCTAAAATACACTAATGACAGCAACAAGTTTGAGTCTACAACATTTAGTTAAGGTGTGAGAGCCTAAATTAACTTTTTATGGCTTTAAATGCATTTTCAGCACCTGATTGTACACTTCAGGTGAAACTGTCAAAATCTTCAAAATGAGCAAAAGCACAATGAAATTAATGCTGGAATCATCTTCAAGTTGCTAAAATACACTAATGACAGCAAAAAGTTTGAGTCTACAATATTTAGTTAAGGTGTGAGAGCCAAAATGAACTTTGTATTGCTTTAAAATTCATTTTCAGCCCGATTGTACACTTCAGTTGAAACTGTCAAAATCTTCAAAATGAGCAAAAGCACAATGAAATTAATGTTGGAATCATCTTCAAGTTGCTAAAATACACTAATGACAGCAAAAAGTTTGAGTCTACAACATTTAGTTAAGGTGTGAGAGCCTAAATGAACCTTTCATTGCTTTAAACGCGTTTTCAGCCCGATTGTACACTTCAGGTAAAACTGTCAAAATCTTCAAAATGAGCAAAAGCACAATGAAATTAATGCTGGAATCATCTTCAAGTTGCTAAAATACACTAATGACAGCAAAAAGTTTGTGTCTACAACATTTAGTTAAGGTGTGAGAGCCAAAATGAACTTTTTATTGCTGTAAACGCGTTTTCAGCACCTGAATGTACACTTCAGGTGAAACTGTCAAAATCTTCAAAATGAGCAAAAGCACAATGAAATTAATGCTGGAATCATCTTCAAGTTGCTAAAATACACTAATGACAGCAACAAGTTTGAGTCTAAAACATTTAGTTAAGGTGTGAGATTCTAAATTAACTTTGTATTGCTGTAAACGCGTTTTCAGCCCCTGATTGTACACTTCAGGTGAAACTGTCAAAATCTTCAAAATGAGCAAAAGCACAATGAAATTAATGCTGGAATCATCTTCAAGTTGCTAAAATACACTAATGACAGTAAAAAGTTTGAGTGTACAACATTTAGTTAAAGTGTGAGAGCCAAAATGAACTTTGTATTGCTTTAAATGCACTTTCAGCCCGAATGTACACTTCAGGTGAAACTGTCAAAATCTTCAAAATGAGCAAAAGCACAATGAAATTAAGGCTGGAATCATCTTCAAGTTGCTAAAATACACTAATGACAGCAAAAAGTTTGAGTCTACAACATTTAGTTAAGGTGTGAGAGCCTAAATGAACTTTGTATTGCTGTAAACGCGTTTTCAGCACCTGATTATACACTTCAGGTGAAACTGTCAAAATCTTCAAAATGAGCAAAAGCACAATGAAATTAATGCTGGAATAATCTTCAGGTTGCTAAAATACACTAATGACAGCAAAAAGTTTGAGTCTACAACATTTAGTTAAGGTGTGAGAGCAAAAATTAACTTTGTATTGCTTTAAAATTCATTTTCAGCCCGATTGTACACTTCAGGTGAAACTGTCAAAATCTTCAAAATGAGCAAAAGCACAATGAAATGAACGCTGGAATCATCTTCAAGTTGCTAAAATACACTAATGACAGCAAAAAGTTTGAGTCTACAACATTTAGTTAAGGTGTGAGAGCCTAAATGAACTTTTCATTGCTTTAAACGCGTTTTCAGCCCGATTGTACACTTCAGGTAAAACTGTCAAAATCTTCAAAATGAGCAAAAGCACAATGAAATAAATGCTGGAATCATCTTCAAGTTGCTAAAATACACTAATGACAGCAAAAAGTTTTAGTCTACAACATTTAGTTAAGGTGTGAGAGCCAAAATGAACTTTGTATTGCTGTAAACGCGTTTTCAGCACCTGATTGTACACTTCAGGTGAAAATGTCAAAATCTTCAAAATGAGCAAAAGCACAATGAAATTAATGCTGGAATCATCTTCAAGTTGCTAAAATACACTAATGACAGCAAAAAGTTTGAGTCTACAACATTTAGTTAAGGTGTGAGAGCCAAAATTAACTTTGTATTGCTTTAAAATTCATTTTCAGCCCGATTGTACACTTCAGGTGAAACTGTCAAAATCTTCAAAATGAGCAAAAGCACAATGAAATGAATGCTGGAATCATCTTCAAGTTGCTAAAATACACTAATGACAGCAAAAAGTTTGAGTCTACAACATTTAGTTAAGGTGTGAGAGCCTAAATGAACTTTCCATTGCTTTAAACGCGTTTTCAGCCCTTGATTGTACAATTCAGGTGAAACTGTCAAAATCTTCAAAATGAGCAAAAGCGCAATGAAATTAATGCTGGAATCATCTTCAAGTTGCTAAAATACACTAATGACAGCAACAAGTTTGAGTCTACAACATTTAGTTAAGGTGTGAGAGCCAAAATGAACTTTGTATTGCTGTAAACGCGTTTTCAGCACCTGATTGTACACTTCAGGTGAAACTGTCAAAATCTTCAAAATGAGCAAAAGCACAATGAAATGAATGCTGGAATCATCTTCAAGTTGCTAAAATACACTAATGACAGCAAAAAGTTTGAGTCTACAACATTTAGTTAAGGTGTGAGAGCCTAAATGAACTTTTCATTGCTTTAAACGCGTTTTCAGCCCTTGATTGTACAATTCAGGTGAAACTGTCAAAATCTTCAAAATGAGCAAAAGCACAATGAAATTAATGCTGGAATCATCTTCAAGTTGCTAAAATACACTAATGACAGCAACACGTTTGAGTCTACAACATTTAGTTAAGGTGTGAGATTCTAAATTAACTTTGTATTGCTGTAAACGCGTTTTCAGCCCCTGATTGTACACTTCAGGTGAAACTGTCAAAATCTTCAAAATGAGCAAAAGCACAATGAAATTAATGCTGGAATCATCTTCAAGTTGCTAAAATACACTAATGACAGCAAAAAGTTTGAGTCTACAACATTTAGTTAAGGTGTGAGAGCCTAAATGAACTTTGTATTGCTGTAAACGCGTTTTCAGCACCTGATTGTACACTTCAGGTGAAACTGTCAAAATCTTCAAAATGAGCAAAAGCACAATGAAATTAATGCTGGAATCATCTTCAGGTTGCTAAAATACACTAATGACGGCAAAAAGTTTGAGTCTACAACATTTAGTTAAGGTGTGAGAGCCAAAATTAACTTTGTATTGCTTTAAAATTCATTTTCAGCCCGATTGTACACTTCAGGTGAAACTGTCAAAATCTTCAAAATGAGCAAAAGCACAATGAAATGAATGCTGGAATCATCTTCAAGTTGCTAAAATACACTAATGACAGCAAAAAGTTTGAGTCTACAACATTTAGTTAAGGTGTGAGAGCCTAAATGAACCTTTCATTGCTTTAAACGCGTTTTCAGCCCGATTGTACACTTCAGGTAAAACTGTCAAAATCTTCAAAATGAGCAAAAGCACAATGAAATGAATGCTGGAATCATCTTCAAGTTGCTAAAATACACTAATGACAGCAAAAAGTTTGAGTCTACAACATTTAGTTAAGGTGTGAGAGCCTAAATGAACTTTCCATTGCTTTAAACGCGTTTTCAGCCCTTGATTGTACAATTCAGGTGAAACTGTCAAAATCTTCAAAATGAGCAAAAGCACAATGAAATTAATGCTGGAATCATCTTCAAGTTGCTAAAATACACTAATGACAGCAACAAGTTTGAGTCTACAACATTTAGTTAAGGTGTGAGAGCCTAAATTAACTTTTTATGGCTTTAAATGCATTTTCAGCACCTGATTGTACACTTCAGGTGAAACTGTCAAAATCTTCAAAATGAGCAAAAGCACAATGAAATTAATGCTGGAATCATCTTCAAGTTGCTAAAATACACTAATGACAGCAAAAAGTTTGAGTCTACAATATTTAGTTAAGGTGTGAGAGCCAAAATGAACTTTGTATTGCTTTAAAATTCATTTTCAGCCCGATTGTACACTTCAGTTGAAACTGTCAAAATCTTCAAAATGAGCAAAAGCACAATGAAATTAATGTTGGAATCATCTTCAAGTTGCTAAAATACACTAATGACAGCAAAAAGTTTGAGTCTACAACATTTAGTTAAGGTGTGAGAGCCTAAATGAACCTTTCATTGCTTTAAACGCGTTTTCAGCCCGATTGTACACTTCAGGTAAAACTGTCAAAATCTTCAAAATGAGCAAAAGCACAATGAAATTAATGCTGGAATCATCTTCAAGTTGCTAAAATACACTAATGACAGCAAAAAGTTTGTGTCTACAACATTTAGTTAAGGTGTGAGAGCCAAAATGAACTTTTTATTGCTGTAAACGCGTTTTCAGCACCTGAATGTACACTTCAGGTGAAACTGTCAAAATCTTCAAAATGAGCAAAAGCACAATGAAATTAATGCTGGAATCATCTTCAAGTTGCTAAAATACACTAATGACAGCAACAAGTTTGAGTCTAAAACATTTAGTTAAGGTGTGAGATTCTAAATTAACTTTGTATTGCTGTAAACGCGTTTTCAGCCCCTGATTGTACACTTCAGGTGAAACTGTCAAAATCTTCAAAATGAGCAAAAGCACAATGAAATTAATGCTGGAATCATCTTCAAGTTGCTAAAATACACTAATGACAGTAAAAAGTTTGAGTGTACAACATTTAGTTAAGGTGTGAGAGCCAAAATGAACTTTGTATTGCTTTAAATGCACTTTCAGCCCGAATGTACACTTCAGGTGAAACTGTCAAAATCTTCAAAATGAGCAAAAGCACAATGAAATTAAGGCTGGAATCATCTTCAAGTTGCTAAAATACACTAATGACAGCAAAAAGTTTGAGTCTACAACATTTAGTTAAGGTGTGAGAGCCTAAATGAACTTTGTATTGCTGTAAACGCGTTTTCAGCACCTGATTATACACTTCAGGTGAAACTGTCAAAATCTTCAAAATGAGCAAAAGCACAATGAAATTAATGCTGGAATAATCTTCAGGTTGCTAAAATACACTAATGACAGCAAAAAGTTTGAGTCTACAACATTTAGTTAAGGTGTGAGAGACAAAATTAACTTTGTATTGCTTTAAAATTCATTTTCAGCCTGATTGTACACTTCAGGTGAAACTGTCAAAATCTTCAAAATGAGCAAAAGCACAATGAAATGAACGCTGGAATCATCTTCAAGTTGCTAAAATACACTAATGACAGCAAAAAGTTTGAGTCTACAACATTTAGTTAAGGTGTGAGAGCCTAAATGAACTTTTCATTGCTTTAAACGCGTTTTCAGCCCGATTGTACACTTCAGGTAAAACTGTCAAAATCTTAATAATGAGCAAAAGCACAATGAAATAAATGCTGGAATCATCTTCAAGTTGCTAAAATACACTAATGACAGCAAAAAGTTTGTGTCTACAACATTTAGTTAAGGTGTGAGAGCCAAAATGAACTTTTTATTGCTTTAAACGCGTTTTCAGCACCTGAATGTACACTTCAGGTGAAACTGTCAAAATCTTCAAAATGAGCAAAAGCACAATGAAATTAATGCTGGAATCATCTTCAAGTTGCTAAAATACACTAATGACAGCAAAAAGTTTGAGTCTACAACATTTAGTTAAGGTGTGAGAGCAAAAATTAACTTTGTATTGCTTTAAAATTCATTTTCAGCCCGATTGTACACTTCAGGTGAAACTGTCAAAATCTTCAAAATGAGCAAAAGCACAATGAAATGAACGCTGGAATCATCTTCAAGTTGCTAAAATACACTAATGACAGCAAAAAGTTTGAGTCTACAACATTTAGTTAAGGTGTGAGAGCCTAAATGAACTTTTCATTGCTTTAAACGCGTTTTCAGCCCGATTGTACACTTCAGGTAAAACTGTCAAAATCTTCAAAATGAGCAAAAGCACAATGAAATAAATGCTGGAATCATCTTCAAGTTGCTAAAATACACTAATGACAGCAAAAAGTTTTAGTCTACAACATTTAGTTAAGGTGTGAGAGCCAAAATGAACTTTGTATTGCTGTAAACGCGTTTTCAGCACCTGATTGTACACTTCAGGTGAAAATGTCAAAATCTTCAAAATGAGCAAAAGCACAATGAAATTAATGCTGGAATCATCTTCAAGTTGCTAAAATACACTAATGACAGCAAAAAGTTTGAGTCTACAACATTTAGTTAAGGTGTGAGAGCCAAAATTAACTTTGTATTGCTTTAAAATTCATTTTCAGCCCGATTGTACACTTCAGGTGAAACTGTCAAAATCTTCAAAATGAGCAAAAGCACAATGAAATGAATGCTGGAATCATCTTCAAGTTGCTAAAATACACTAATGACAGCAAAAAGTTTGAGTCTACAACATTTAGTTAAGGTGTGAGAGCCTAAATGAACTTTCCATTGCTTTAAACGCGTTTTCAGCCCTTGATTGTACAATTCAGGTGAAACTGTCAAAATCTTCAAAATGAGCAAAAGCGCAATGAAATTAATGCTGGAATCATCTTCAAGTTGCTAAAATACACTAATGACAGCAACAAGTTTGAGTCTACAACATTTAGTTAAGGTGTGAGAGCCAAAATGAACTTTGTATTGCTGTAAACGCGTTTTCAGCACCTGATTGTACACTTCAGGTGAAACTGTCAAAATCTTCAAAATGAGCAAAAGCACAATGAAATGAATGCTGGAATCATCTTCAAGTTGCTAAAATACACTAATGACAGCAAAAAGTTTGAGTCTACAACATTTAGTTAAGGTGTGAGAGCCTAAATGAACTTTTCATTGCTTTAAACGCGTTTTCAGCCCTTGATTGTACAATTCAGGTGAAACTGTCAAAATCTTCAAAATGAGCAAAAGCACAATGAAATTAATGCTGGAATCATCTTCAAGTTGCTAAAATACACTAATGACAGCAACACGTTTGAGTCTACAACATTTAGTTAAGGTGTGAGATTCTAAATTAACTTTGTATTGCTGTAAACGCGTTTTCAGCCCCTGATTGTACACTTCAGGTGAAACTGTCAAAATCTTCAAAATGAGCAAAAGCACAATGAAATTAATGCTGGAATCATCTTCAAGTTGCTAAAATACACTAATGACAGCAAAAAGTTTGAGTCTACAACATTTAGTTAAGGTGTGAGAGCCTAAATGAACTTTGTATTGCTGTAAACGCGTTTTCAGCACCTGATTGTACACTTCAGGTGAAACTGTCAAAATCTTCAAAATGAGCAAAAGCACAATGAAATTAATGCTGGAATCATCTTCAGGTTGCTAAAATACACTAATGACGGCAAAAAGTTTGAGTCTACAACATTTAGTTAAGGTGTGAGAGCCAAAATTAACTTTGTATTGCTTTAAAATTCATTTTCAGCCCGATTGTACACTTCAGGTGAAACTGTCAAAATCTTCAAAATGAGCAAAAGCACAATGAAATGAATGCTGGAATCATCTTCAAGTTGCTAAAATACACTAATGACAGCAAAAAGTTTGAGTCTACAACATTTAGTTAAGGTGTGAGAGCCTAAATGAACCTTTCATTGCTTTAAACGCGTTTTCAGCCCGATTGTACACTTCAGGTAAAACTGTCAAAATCTTCAAAATGAGCAAAAGCACAATGAAATTAATGCTGGAATCATCTTCAAGTTGCTAAAATACACTAATGACAGCAAAAAGTTTGTGTCTACAACATTTAGTTAAGGTGTGAGAGCCAAAATGAACTTTTTATTGCTGTAAACGCGTTTTCAGCACCTGAATGTACACTTCAGGTGAAACTGTCAAAATCTTCAAAATGAGCAAAAGCACAATGAAATTAATGCTGGAATCATCTTCAAGTTGCTAAAATACACTAATGACAGCAACAAGTTTGAGTCTACAACATTTAGTTAAGGTGTGAGATTCTAAATTAACTTTGTATTGCTGTAAACGCGTTTTCAGCCCCTGATTGTACACTTCAGGTGAAACTGTCAAAATCTTCAAAATGAGCAAAAGCACAATGAAATTAATGCTGGAATCATCTTCAAGTTGCTAAAATACACTAATGACAGTAAAAAGTTTGAGTGTACAACATTTAGTTAAGGTGTGAGAGCCTAAATGAACTTTGTATTGCTGTAAACGCGTTTTCAGCACCTGATTATACACTTCAGGTGAAACTGTCAAAATCTTCAAAATGAGCAAAAGCACAATGAAATTAATGCTGGAATCATCTTCAGGTTGCTAAAATACACTAATGACAGCAAAAAGTTTGAGTCTACAACATTTAGTTAAGGTGTGAGAGCCAAAATTAACTTTGTA
This sequence comes from Leptonotus elevatus, assembly GCF_054856555.1. NCBI lineage: Eukaryota > Metazoa > Chordata > Actinopteri > Syngnathiformes > Syngnathidae > Leptonotus > Leptonotus elevatus. The sequence continues at coordinate 949,356 of NC_141240.1, read as the reverse complement.
TTGCTTTAAAATTCATTTTCAGCCCGATTGTACACTTCAGGTGAAACTGTCAAAATCTTCAAAATGAGCAAAAGCACAATGAAATGAACGCTGGAATCATCTTCAAGTTGCTAAAATACACTAATGACAGCAAAAAGTTTGAGTCTACAACATTTAGTTAAGGTGTGAGAGCCTAAATGAACTTTTCATTGCTTTAAACGCGTTTTCAGCCCGATTGTACACTTCAGGTAAAACTGTCAAAATCTTCAAAATGAGCAAAAGCACAATGAAATAAATGCTGGAATCATCTTCAAATTGCTAAAATACACTAATGACAGCAAAAAGTTTGTGTCTAAAACATTTAGTTAAGGTGTGAGAGCCAAAATGAACTTTTTATTGCTGTAAACGCGTTTTCAGCACCTGAATGTACACTTCAGGTGAAACTGTCAAAATCTTCAAAATGAGCAAAAGCACAATGAAATTAATGCTGGAATCATCTTCAAGTTGCTAAAATACACTAATGACAGCAAAAAGTTTGAGTCTACAACATTTAGTTAAGGTGTGAGAGCAAAAATTAACTTTGTATTGCTTTAAATGCATTTTCAGCCCGATAGTACACTTCAGGTGAAACTGTCAAAATCTTCAAAATGAGCAAAAGCACAATGAAATTAATGCTGGAATCATCTTCAATATGCTAAAATACACTAATGACAGCAAAAAGTTTGAGTCTACAACATTTAGTTAAGGTGTGAGAGCCAAAATGAACTTTGTATTGCTTTAAATGCATTATCAGGCCGATTGTACACTTCAGGTGAAACTGTCAAAATCTTCAAAATGAGCAAAAGCACAATGAAATGAATGCTGGAATCATCTTCAAGTTGCTAAAATACACTAATGACAGCAAAAAGTTTGAGTCTACAACATTTAGTAAAGGTGTGAGAGCCTAAATGAACTTTTCATTGCTTTAAACGCGTTTTCAGCCCTTGATTGTACAATTCAGGTGAAACTGTCAAAATCTTCAAAATGAGCAAAAGCACAATGAAATTAATGCTGGAATCATATTCAAGTTGCTAAAATACACTAATGACAGCAACAAGTTTGAGTCTACAACATTTAGTTAAGGTGTGAGAGCCTAAATGAACTTTGTATTGCTTTAAATGCACTTTCAGCCCGAATGTACACTTCAGGTGAAACTGTCAAAATCTTCAAAATGAGCAAAAGCACAATGAAATTAAGGCTGGAATCATCTTCAAGTTGCTAAAATACACTAATGACAGCAAAAAGTTTGAGTCTACAACATTTAGTTAAGGTGTGAGAGCCTAAATGAACTTTGTATTGCTGTAAACGTGTTTTCAGCACCTGATTGTACACTTCAGGTGAAACTGTCAAAATCTTCAAAATGAGCAAAAGCACAATGAAATTAATGCTGGAATCATCTTCAGGTTGCTAAAATACACTAATGACAGCAAAAAGTTTGAGTCTACAACATTTAGTTAAGGTGTGAGAGCCAAAATTAACTTTGTATTGCTTTAAAATTCATTTTCAGCCCGATTGTACACTTCAGGTGAAACTGTCAAAATCTTAAAAATGAGCAAAAGCACAATGAAATGAATGCTGGAATCATCTTCAAGTTGCTAAAATACACTAATGACAGAAAAAAGTTTGAGTCTACAACATTTAGTTAAGGTGTGAGAGCCTAAATGAACTTTTCATTGCTTTAAACGCGTTTTCAGCCCGATTGTACACTTCAGGTAAAACTGTCAAAATCTTCAAAATGAGCAAAAGCACAATGAAATTAATGCTGGAATCATCTTCAAGTTGCTAAAATACACTAATGACAGCAAAAAGTTTGTGTCTACAACATTTAGTTAAGGTGTGAGAGCCAAAATGAACTTTTTATTGCTGTAAACGCGTTTTCAGCACCTGAATGTACACTTCAGGTGAAACTGTCAAAATCTTCAAAATGAGCAAAAGCACAATGAAATTAATGCTGGAATCATCTTCAAGTTGCTAAAATACACTAATGACAGCAAAAAGTTTGAGTCTACAACATTTAGTTAAGGTGTGAGAGCAAAAATTAACTTTGTATTGCTTTAAATGCATTTTCAGCCCGATAGTACACTTCAGGTGAAACTGTCAAAATCTTCAAAATGAGCAAAAGCACAATGAAATTAATGCTGGAATCATCTTCAATATGCTAAAATACACTAATGACAGCAAAAAGTTTGAGTCTACAACATTTAGTTAAGGTGTGAGAGCCAAAATGAACTTTGTATTGCTTTAAATGCATTATCAGGCCGATTGTACACTTCAGGTGAAACTGTCAAAATCTTCAAAATGAGCAAAAGCACAATGAAATGAATGCTGGAATCATCTTCAAGTTGCTAAAATACACTAATGACAGCAAAAAGTTTGAGTCTACAACATTTAGTAAAGGTGTGAGAGCCTAAATGAACTTTTCATTGCTTTAAACGCGTTTTCAGCCCTTGATTGTACAATTCAGGTGAAACTGTCAAAATCTTCAAAATGAGCAAAAGCACAATGAAATTAATGCTGGAATCATATTCAAGTTGCTAAAATACACTAATGACAGCAACAAGTTTGAGTCTACAACATTTAGTTAAGGTGTGAGAGCCTAAATGAACTTTGTATTGCTTTAAATGCACTTTCAGCCCGAATGTACACTTCAGGTGAAACTGTCAAAATCTTCAAAATGAGCAAAAGCACAATGAAATTAAGGCTGGAATCATCTTCAAGTTGCTAAAATACACTAATGACAGCAAAAAGTTTGAGTCTACAACATTTAGTTAAGGTGTGAGAGCCTAAATGAACTTTGTATTGCTGTAAACGTGTTTTCAGCACCTGATTGTACACTTCAGGTGAAACTGTCAAAATCTTCAAAATGAGCAAAAGCACAATGAAATTAATGCTGGAATCATCTTCAGGTTGCTAAAATACACTAATGACAGCAAAAAGTTTGAGTCTACAACATTTAGTTAAGGTGTGAGAGCCAAAATTAACTTTGTATTGCTTTAAAATTCATTTTCAGCCCGATTGTACACTTCAGGTGAAACTGTCAAAATCTTAAAAATGAGCAAAAGCACAATGAAATGAATGCTGGAATCATCTTCAAGTTGCTAAAATACACTAATGACAGAAAAAAGTTTGAGTCTACAACATTTAGTTAAGGTGTGAGAGCCTAAATGAACTTTTCATTGCTTTAAACGCGTTTTCAGCCCGATTGTACACTTCAGGTAAAACTGTCAAAATCTTCAAAATGAGCAAAAGCACAATGAAATTAATGCTGGAATCATCTTCAAGTTGCTAAAATACACTAATGACAGCAACAAGTTTGAGTCTACAACATTTAGTTAAGGTGTGAGAGCCTAAATGAACTTTGTATTGCTTTAAATGCACTTTCAGCCCGAATGTACACTTCAGGTGAAACTGTCAAAATCTTCAAAATGAGCAAAAGCACAATGAAATTAAGGCTGGAATCATCTTCAAGTTGCTAAAATACACTAATGACAGCAAAAAGTTTGAGTCTACAACATTTAGTTAACGTGTGAGAGCCTAAATGAACTTTGTATTGCTGTAAACGCGTTTTCAGCACCTGATTGTACACTTCAGGTGAAACTGTCAAAATCTTCAAAATGAGCAAAAGCACAATGAAATTAATGCTGGAATCATCTTCAGGTTGCTAAAATACACTAATGACAGCAAAAAGTTTGAGTCTACAACATTTAGTTAAGGTGTGAGAGCCAAAATTAACTTTGTATTGCTTTAAAATTCATTTTCAGCCCGATTGTACACTTCAGGTGAAACTGTCAAAATCTTCAAAATGAGCAAAAGCACAATGAAATGAATGCTGGAATCATCTTCAAGTTGCTAAAATACACTAATGACAGCAAAAAGTTTGAGTCTACAACATTTAGTTAAGGTGTGAGAGCCTAAATGAACTTTGTATTGCTGTAAACGCGTTTTCAGCACCTGATTATACACTTCAGGTGAAACTGTCAAAATCTTCAAAATGAGCAAAAGCACAATGAAATTAATGCTGGAATAATCTTCAGGTTGCTAAAATACACTAATGACAGCAAAAAGTTTGAGTCTACAACATTTAGTTAAGGTGTGAGAGCCAAAATTAACTTTGTATTGCTTTAAAATTCATTTTCAGCCCGATTGTACACTTCAGGTGAAACTGTCAAAATCTTCAAAATGAGCAAAAGCACAATGAAATGAACGCTGGAATCATCTTCAAGTTGCTAAAATACACTAATGACAGCAAAAAGTTTGAGTCTACAACATTTAGTTAAGGTGTGAGAGCCTAAATGAACTTTTCATTGCTTTAAACGCGTTTTCAGCCCGATTGTACACTTCAGGTAAAACTGTCAAAATCTTAATAATGAGCAAAAGCACAATGAAAGAAATGCTGGAATCATGTTCAAGTTGCTAAAATACACTAATGACAGCAAAAAGTTTGTGTCTACAACATTTAGTTAAGGTGTGAGAGCCAAAATGAACTTTTTATTGCTTTAAACGCGTTTTCAGCACCTGAATGTACACTTCAGGTGAAACTGTCAAAATCTTCAAAATGAGCAAAAGCACAATGAAATTAATGCTGGAATCATCTTCAAGTTGCTAAAATACACTAATGACACTAAAAAGTTTGAGTCTACAACATTTAGTTAAGGTGTGAGAGCAAAAATTAACTTTGTATTGCTTTAAATGCATTTACAGCCCGATAGTACACTTCAGGTGAAACTGTCAAAATCTTCAAAATGAGCAAAAGCACAATGAAATTAATGCTGGAATCATCTTCAGGTTGCTAAAATACACTAATGACAGCAAAAAGTTTTAGTCTACAACATTTAGTTAAGGTGTGAGAGCCAAAATGAACTTTGTATTGCTGTAAACGCGTTTTCAGCACCTGATTATACACTTCAGGTGAAACTGTCAAAATCTTCAAAATGAGCAAAAGCACAATGAAATTAATGCTGGAATCATCTTCAGGTTGCTAAAATACACTAATGACAGCAAAAAGTTTGAGTCTACAACATTTAGTTAAGGTGTGAGAGCCAAAATTAACTTTGTATTGCTTTAAAATTCATTTTCAGCCCGATTGTACACTTCAGGTGAAACTGTCAAAATCTTCAAAATGAGCAAAAGCACAATGAAATGAACGCTGGAATAATCTTCAAGTTGCTAAAATACACTAATGACAGCAAAAAGTTTGAGTCTACAACATTTAGTTAAGGTGTGAGAGCCTAAATGAACTTTTCATTGCTTTAAACGCGTTTTCAGCCCGATTGTACACTTCAGGTAAAACTGTCAAAATCTTCAAAATGAGCAAAAGCACAATGAAATAAATGCTGGAATCATCTTCAAATTGCTAAAATACACTAATGACAGCAAAAAGTTTGTGTCTAAAACATTTAGTTAAGGTGTGAGAGCCAAAATGAACTTTTTATTGCTGTAAACGCGTTTTCAGCACCTGAATGTACACTTCAGGTGAAACTGTCAAAATCTTCAAAATGAGCAAAAGCACAATGAAATTAATGCTGGAATCATCTTCAAGTTGCTAAAATACACTAATGACAGCAAAAAGTTTGAGTCTACAACATTTAGTTAAGGTGTGAGAGCAAAAATTAACTTTGTATTGCTTTAAATGCATTTTCAGCCCGATAGTACACTTCAGGTGAAACTGTCAAAATCTTCAAAATGAGCAAAAGCACAATGAAATTAATGCTGGAATCATCTTCAATATGCTAAAATACACTAATGACAGCAAAAAGTTTGAGTCTACAACATTTAGTTAAGGTGTGAGAGCCAAAATGAACTTTGTATTGCTTTAAATGCATTATCAGGCCGATTGTACACTTCAGGTGAAACTGTCAAAATCTTCAAAATGAGCAAAAGCACAATGAAATGAATGCTGGAATCATCTTCAAGTTGCTAAAATACACTAATGACAGCAAAAAGTTTGAGTCTACAACATTTAGTAAAGGTGTGAGAGCCTAAATGAACTTTTCATTGCTTTAAACGCGTTTTCAGCCCTTGATTGTACAATTCAGGTGAAACTGTCAAAATCTTCAAAATGAGCAAAAGCACAATGAAATTAATGCTGGAATCATATTCAAGTTGCTAAAATACACTAATGACAGCAACAAGTTTGAGTCTACAACATTTAGTTAAGGTGTGAGAGCCTAAATGAACTTTGTATTGCTGTAAACGCGTTTTCAGCACCTGATTATACACTTCAGGTGAAACTGTCAAAATCTTCAAAATGAGCAAAAGCACAATGAAATGAACGCTGGAATCATCTTCAAGTTGCTAAAATACACTAATGACAGCAAAAAGTTTGAGTCTACAACATTTAGTTAAGGTGTGAGAGCCTAAATGAACTTTTCATTGCTTTAAACGCGTTTTCAGCCCGATTGTACACTTCAGGTAAAACTGTCAAAATCTTCAAAATGAGCAAAAGCACAATGAAATAAATGCTGGAATCATCTTCAAGTTGCTAAAATACACTAATGACAGCAAAAAGTTTGTGTCTACAACATTTAGTTAAGGTGTGAGAGCCAAAATGAACTTTTTATTGCTGTAAACGCGTTTTCAGCACCTGAATGTACACTTCAGGTGAAACTGTCAAAATCTTCAAAATGAGCAAAAGCACAATGAAATTAATGCTGGAATCATCTTCAGGTTGCTAAAATACACTAATGACAGCAAAAAGTTTTAGTCTACAACATTTAGTTAAGGTGTGAGAGCCAAAATGAACTTTGTATTGCTGTAAACGCGTTTTCAGCACCTGATTGTACACTTCAGGTGAAAATGTCAAAATCTTCAAAATGAGCAAAAGCACAATGAAATTAATGCTGTAATCATCTTCAAGTTGCTAAAATACACTAATGACAGCAAAAAGTTTGAGTCTACAACATTTAGTTAAGGTGTGAGAGCCAAAATTAACTTTGTATTGCTTTAAAATTCATTTTCAGCCCGATTGTACACTTCAGGTGAAACTGTCAAAATCTTCAAAATGAGCAAAAGCCCAATGAAATGAATGCTGGAATCATCTTCAAGTTGCTAAAATACACTAATGACAGCAAAAAGTTTGAGTCTACAACATTTAGTTAAGGTGTGAGAGCCTAAATGAACTTTCCATTGCTTTAAACGCGTTTTCAGCCCTTGATTGTACAATTCAGGTGAAACTGTCAAAATCTTCAAAATGAGCAAAAGCGCAATGAAATTAATGCTGGAATCATCTTCAAGTTGCTAAAATACACTAATGACAGCAACAAGTTTGAGTCTACAACATTTAGTTAAGGTGTGAGAGCAAAAATTAACTTTGTATTGCTTTAAATGCATTTTCAGCCCGATAGTACACTTCAGGTGAAACTGTCAAAATCTTCAAAATGAGCAAAAGCACAATGAAATTAATGCTGGAATCATCTTCAGGTTGCTAAAATACACTAATGACAGCAAAAAGTTTTAGTCTACAACATTTAGTTAAGGTGTGAGAGCCTAAATGAACTTTTCATTGCTTTAAACGCGTTTTCAGCCCTTGATTGTACAATTCAGGTGAAACTGTCAAAATCTTCAAAATGAGCAAAAGCACAATGAAATTAATGCTGGAATCATCTTCAAGTTGCTAAAATACACTAATGACAGCAACACGTTTGGGTCTACAACATTTAGTTAAGGTGTGAGATTCTAAATTAACTTTGTATTGCTGTAAACGCGTTTTCAGCCCCTGATTGTACACTTCAGGTGAAACTGTCAAAATCTTCAAAATGAGCAAAAGCACAATGAAATTAATGCTGGAATCATCTTCAAGTTGCTAAAATACACTAATGACAGTAAAAAGTTTGAGTGTACAACATTTAGTTAAGGTGTGAGAGCCAAAATGAACTTTGTATTGCTTTAAATGCACTTTCAGCCCGAATGTACACTTCAGGTGAAACTGTCAAAATCTTCAAAATGAGCAAAAGCACAATGAAATTAAGGCTGGAATCATCTTCAAGTTGCTAAAATACACTAATGACAGCAAAAAGTTTGAGTCTACAACATTTAGTTAAGGTGTGAGAGCCTAAATGAACTTTGTATTGCTGTAAACGCGTTTTCAGCACCTGATTGTACACTTCAGGTGAAAATGTCAAAATCTTCAAAATGAGCAAAAGCACAATGAAATTAATGCTGGAATCATCTTCAGGTTGCTAAAATACACTAATGACAGCAAAAAGTTTGAGTCTACAACATTTAGTTAAGGTGTGAGAGCCAAAATTAACTTTGTATTGCTTTAAAATTCATTTTCAGCCCGATTGTACACTTCAGGTGAAACTGTCAAAATCTTCAAAATGAGCAAAAGCACAATGAAATGAACGCTGGAATCATCTTCAAGTTGCTAAAATACACTAATGACAGCAAAAAGTTTGAGTCTACAACATTTAGTTAAGGTGTGAGAGCCTAAATGAACTTTTCATTGCTTTAAACGCGTTTTCAGCCCGATTGTACACTTCAGGTAAAACTGTCAAAATCTTAAAAATGAGCAAAAGCACAATGAAATAAATGCTGGAATCATCTTCAAGTTGCTAAAATACACTAATGACAGCAAAAAGTTTGTGTCTACAACATTTAGTTAAGGTGTGAGAGCCAAAATGAACTTTGTATTGCTGTAAACGCGTTTTCAGCACCTGATTGTACACTTCAGGTGAAAATGTCAAAATCTTCAAAATGAGCAAAAGCACAATGAAATTAATGCTGTAATCATCTTCAAGTTGCTAAAATACACTAATGACAGCAAAAAGTTTGAGTCTACAACATTTAGTTAAGGTGTGAGAGCCAAAATTAACTTTGTATTGCTTTAAAATTCATTTTCAGCCCGATTGTACACTTCAGGTGAAACTGTCAAAATCTTCAAAATGAGCAAAAGCCCAATGAAATGAATGCTGGAATCATCTTCAAGTTGCTAAAATACACTAATGACAGCAAAAAGTTTGAGTCTACAACATTTAGTTAAGGTGTGAGAGCCTAAATGAACTTTCCATTGCTTTAAACGCGTTTTCAGCCCTTGATTGTACAATTCAGGTGAAACTGTCAAAATCTTCAAAATGAGCAAAAGCGCAATGAAATTAATGCTGGAATCATCTTCAAGTTGCTAAAATACACTAATGACAGCAACAAGTTTGAGTCTACAACATTTAGTTAAGGTGTGAGAGCAAAAATTAACTTTGTATTGCTTTAAATGCATTTTCAGCCCGATAGTACACTTCAGGTGAAACTGTCAAAATCTTCAAAATGAGCAAAAGCACAATGAAATTAATGCTGGAATCATCTTCAGGTTGCTAAAATACACTAATGACAGCAAAAAGTTTTAGTCTACAACATTTAGTTAAGGTGTGAGAGCCTAAATGAACTTTTCATTGCTTTAAACGCGTTTTCAGCCCTTGATTGTACAATTCAGGTGAAACTGTCAAAATCTTCAAAATGAGCAAAAGCACAATGAAATTAATGCTGGAATCATCTTCAAGTTGCTAAAATACACTAATGACAGCAACACGTTTGGGTCTACAACATTTAGTTAAGGTGTGAGATTCTAAATTAACTTTGTATTGCTGTAAACGCGTTTTCAGCCCCTGATTGTACACTTCAGGTGAAACTGTCAAAATCTTCAAAATGAGCAAAAGCACAATGAAATTAATGCTGGAATCATCTTCAAGTTGCTAAAATACACTAATGACAGTAAAAAGTTTGAGTGTACAACATTTAGTTAAGGTGTGAGAGCCAAAATGAACTTTGTATTGCTTTAAATGCACTTTCAGCCCGAATGTACACTTCAGGTGAAACTGTCAAAATCTTCAAAATGAGCAAAAGCACAATGAAATTAAGGCTGGAATCATCTTCAAGTTGCTAAAATACACTAATGACAGCAAAAAGTTTGAGTCTACAACATTTAGTTAAGGTGTGAGAGCCTAAATGAACTTTGTATTGCTGTAAACGCGTTTTCAGCACCTGATTGTACACTTCAGGTGAAAATGTCAAAATCTTCAAAATGAGCAAAAGCACAATGAAATTAATGCTGGAATCATCTTCAGGTTGCTAAAATACACTAATGACAGCAAAAAGTTTGAGTCTACAACATTTAGTTAAGGTGTGAGAGCCAAAATTAACTTTGTATTGCTTTAAAATTCATTTTCAGCCCGATTGTACACTTCAGGTGAAACTGTCAAAATCTTCAAAATGAGCAAAAGCACAATGAAATGAACGCTGGAATCATCTTCAAGTTGCTAAAATACACTAATGACAGCAAAAAGTTTGAGTCTACAACATTTAGTTAAGGTGTGAGAGCCTAAATGAACTTTTCATTGCTTTAAACGCGTTTTCAGCCCGATTGTACACTTCAGGTAAAACTGTCAAAATCTTAAAAATGAGCAAAAGCACAATGAAATAAATGCTGGAATCATCTTCAAGTTGCTAAAATACACTAATGACAGCAAAAAGTTTGTGTCTACAACATTTAGTTAAGGTGTGAGAGCCAAAAGGAACTTTTTATTGCTGTAAACGCGTTTTCAGCACCTGAATGTACAATTCAGGTGAAACTGTCAAAATCTTCAAAATGAGCAAAAGCACAATGAAATTAATGCTGGAATCATCTTCAAGTTGCTAAAATACACTAATGACAGCAAAAAGTTTGAGTCTACAACATTTAGTTAAGGTGTGAGAGCCTAAATTAACTTTTCATTGCTTTAAACGCGTTTTCAGCCCGATTGTACACTTCAGGTAAAACTGTCAAAATCTTCAAAATGAGCAAAAGCACAATGAAATTAATGCTGGAATCATCTTCAAGTTGCTAAAATACACTAATGACAGCAAAAAGTTTGTGTCTACAACATTTAGTTAAGGTGTGAGAGCCAAAATGAACTTTTTATTGCTGTAAACGCGTTTTCAGCACCTGAATGTACACTTCAGGTGAAACTGTCAAAATCTTCAAAATGAGCAAAAGCACAATGAAATTAATGCTGGAATCATGTTCAAGGTGCTAAAATACACTAATGACAGCAAAAGGTTTGAGTCTACAACATTTAGTTAAGGTGTGAGAGCAAAAATTAACTTTGTATTGCTTTAAATGCATTTTCAGCCCGATAGTACACTTCAGGTGAAACTGTCAAAATCTTCAAAATGAGCAAAAGCACAATGAAATTAATGCTGGAATCATCTTCAGGTTGCTAAAATACACTAATGACAGCAAAAAGTTTTAGTCTACAACATTTAGTTAAGGTGTGAGAGCCAAAATGAACTTTGTATTGCTGTAAACACGTTTTCAGCACCTGATTGTACACTTCAGGTGAAATAGTCAAAATCTTCAAAATGAGCAAAAGCACAATGAAATTAATGCTGGAAACATCTTCAAGTTGCTAAAATACACTAATGACAGCAAAAAGTTTGAGTCTACAACATTTAGTTAAGGTGTGAGAGCCAAAATTAACTTTGTATTGCTTTAAAATTCATTTTCAGCCCGATTGTACACTTCAGGTGAAACTGTCAAAATCTTCAAAATGAGCAAAAGCACAATGAAATGAATGCTGGAATCATCTTCAAGTTGCTAAAATACACTAATGAAAGCAAAAAGTTTGAGTCTACAACATTTAGTTAAGGTGTGAGAGCCTAAATGAACTTTTCATTGCTTTAAACGCGTTTTCAGCCCTTGATTGTACAATTCAGGTGAAACTGTCAAAATCTTCAAAATGAGCAAAAGCACAATGAAATTAATGCTGGAATCATCTTCAAGTTGCTAAAATACACTAATGACAGCAACAAGTTTGAGTCTACAACATTTAGTTAAGGTGTGAGATTCTAAATTAACTTTGTATTGCTGTAAACGCGTTTTCAGCCCCTGATTGTACACTTCAGGTGAAACTGTCAAAATCATCAAAATGAGCAAAAGCACAATGAAATTAATGCTGGAATCATCTTCAAGTTGCTAAAATACACTAATGACAGCAAAAAGTTTGAGTCTACAACATTTAGTTAAGGTGTGAGAGCCAAAATTAACTTTGTATTGCTTTAAAATTCATTTTCAGCCCGATTGTACACTTCAGGTGAAACTGTCAAAATCTTCAAAATGAGCAAAAGCACAATGAAATGAACGCTGGAATCATCTTCAAGTTGCTAAAATACACCAATGACAGCAAAAGGTTTGAGTCTACAACATTTAGTTAAGGTGTGAGAGCCTAAATGAAATTTTCATTGCTTTAAACGCGTTTTCAGCCCGATTGTACACTTCAGGTAAAACTGTCAAAATCTTCAAAATGAGCAAAAGCACAATGAAATAAATGCTGGAATCATCTTCAAGTTGCTAAAATACACTAATGACAGCAAAAAGTTTGTGTCTACAACATTTAGTTAAGGTGTGAGAGCCAAAATGAAGTTTTTATTGCTGTAAACGCGTTTTCAGCACCTGAATGTACACTTCAGGTGAAACTGTCAAAATCTTCAAAATGAGCAAAAGCACAATGAAATTAATGCTGGAATCATCTTCAAGTTGCTAAAATACACTAATGACAGCAAAAAGTTTGAGTCTACAACATTTAGTTAAGGTGTGAGAGCCAAAATGAACTTTGTATTGCTTTAAATGCATTATCAGGCCGATTGTACACTTCAGGTGAAACTGTCAAAATCTTCAAAATGAGCAAAAGCACAATGAAATGAATGCTGGAATCATCTTCAAGTTGCTAAAATACACTAATGACAGCAAAAAGTTTGAGTATACAACATTTAGTAAAGGTGTGAGAGCCTAAATTAACTTTTCATTGCTTTAAACGCGTTTTCAGCCCTTGATTGTACAATTCAGGTGAAACTGTCAAAATCTTCAAAATGAGCAAAAGCACAATGAAATTAATGCTGGAATCATCTTCAAGTTGCTAAAATACACTAATGACAGCAACAAGTTTGAGTCTACAACATTTAGTTAAGGTGTGAGAGCCTAAATTAACTTTTTATGGCTTTAAATGCATTTTCAGCACCTGATTGTACACTTCAGGTGAAACTGTCAAAATCTTCAAAATGAGCAAAAGCACAATGAAATTAATGCTGGAATCATCTTCAAGTTGCTAAAATACACTAATGACAGCAAAAAGTTTGAGTCTACAATATTTAGTTAAGGTGTGAGAGCCAAAATGAACTTTGTATTGCTTTAAAATTCATTTTCAGCCCGATTGTACACTTCAGGTGAAACTGTCAAAATCTTCAAAATGAGCAAAAGCACAATGAAATTAATGTTGGAATCATCTTCAAGTTGCTAAAATACACTAATGACAGCAAAAAGTTTGAGTCTACAACATTTAGTTGAGGTGTGAGAGCCTAAATGAACTTTGTATTGCTTTAAATGCATTTTCAGCCCGATTGTACACTTCAGGTAAAACTGTCAAAATCTTCAAAATGAGCAAAAGCACAATGAAATTAATGCTGGAATCATCTTCAAGTTGCTAAAATACACTAATGACAGCAACAAGTTTGAGTCTACAACATTTAGTTAAGGTGTGAGAGCCTAAATGAACTTTGTATTGCTTTAAATGCATTTTCAGCCCGATTGTACACTTCAGGTAAAACTGTCAAAATCTTCAAAATGAGCAAAAGCACAATGAAATTAATGCTGGATTCATCTTCAAGTTGCTAAAATACACAAATAACAGCAAAAAGTTTGTGTCTACAACATTTAGTTAAGGTGTGAGAGCCAAAATGAACTTTTCATTGCTTTAAACGCGTTTTCAGCCCGATTGTACACTTCAGGTAAAACTGTCAAAATCTTAAAAATGAGCAAAAGCACAATGAAATAAATGCTGGAATCATCTTCAAGTTGCTAAAATACACTAATGACAGCAAAAAGTTTGTGTCTACAACATTTAGTTAAGGTGTGAGAGCCAAAAGGAACTTTTTATTGCTGTAAACGCGTTTTCAGCACCTGAATGTACAATTCAGGTGAAACTGTCAAAATCTTCAAAATGAGCAAAAGCACAATGAAATTAATGCTGGAATCATCTTCAAGTTGCTAAAATACACTAATGACAGCAAAAAGTTTGAGTCTACAACATTTAGTTAAGGTGTGAGAGCCTAAATTAACTTTTCATTGCTTTAAACGCGTTTTCAGCCCGATTGTACACTTCAGGTAAAACTGTCAAAATCTTCAAAATGAGCAAAAGCACAATGAAATTAATGCTGGAATCATCTTCAAGTTGCTAAAATACACTAATGACAGCAAAAAGTTTGTGTCTACAACATTTAGTTAAGGTGTGAGAGCCAAAATGAACTTTTTATTGCTGTAAACGCGTTTTCAGCACCTGAATGTACACTTCAGGTGAAACTGTCAAAATCTTCAAAATGAGCAAAAGCACAATGAAATTAATGCTGGAATCATGTTCAAGGTGCTAAAATACACTAATGACAGCAAAAGGTTTGAGTCTACAACATTTAGTTAAGGTGTGAGAGCAAAAATTAACTTTGTATTGCTTTAAATGCATTTTCAGCCCGATAGTACACTTCAGGTGAAACTGTCAAAATCTTCAAAATGAGCAAAAGCACAATGAAATTAATGCTGGAATCATCTTCAGGTTGCTAAAATACACTAATGACAGCAAAAAGTTTTAGTCTACAACATTTAGTTAAGGTGTGAGAGCCAAAATGAACTTTGTATTGCTGTAAACACGTTTTCAGCACCTGATTGTACACTTCAGGTGAAATAGTCAAAATCTTCAAAATGAGCAAAAGCACAATGAAATTAATGCTGGAAACATCTTCAAGTTGCTAAAATACACTAATGACAGCAAAAAGTTTGAGTCTACAACATTTAGTTAAGGTGTGAGAGCCAAAATTAACTTTGTATTGCTTTAAAATTCATTTTCAGCCCGATTGTACACTTCAGGTGAAACTGTCAAAATCTTCAAAATGAGCAAAAGCACAATGAAATGAATGCTGGAATCATCTTCAAGTTGCTAAAATACACTAATGAAAGCAAAAAGTTTGAGTCTACAACATTTAGTTAAGGTGTGAGAGCCTAAATGAACTTTTCATTGCTTTAAACGCGTTTTCAGCCCTTGATTGTACAATTCAGGTGAAACTGTCAAAATCTTCAAAATGAGCAAAAGCACAATGAAATTAATGCTGGAATCATCTTCAAGTTGCTAAAATACACTAATGACAGCAACAAGTTTGAGTCTACAACATTTAGTTAAGGTGTGAGATTCTAAATTAACTTTGTATTGCTGTAAACGCGTTTTCAGCCCCTGATTGTACACTTCAGGTGAAACTGTCAAAATCATCAAAATGAGCAAAAGCACAATGAAATTAATGCTGGAATCATCTTCAAGTTGCTAAAATACACTAATGACAGCAAAAAGTTTGAGTCTACAACATTTAGTTAAGGTGTGAGAGCCAAAATTAACTTTGTATTGCTTTAAAATTCATTTTCAGCCCGATTGTACACTTCAGGTGAAACTGTCAAAATCTTCAAAATGAGCAAAAGCACAATGAAATGAACGCTGGAATCATCTTCAAGTTGCTAAAATACACCAATGACAGCAAAAGGTTTGAGTCTACAACATTTAGTTAAGGTGTGAGAGCCTAAATGAAATTTTCATTGCTTTAAACGCGTTTTCAGCCCGATTGTACACTTCAGGTAAAACTGTCAAAATCTTCAAAATGAGCAAAAGCACAATGAAATAAATGCTGGAATCATCTTCAAGTTGCTAAAATACACTAATGACAGCAAAAAGTTTGTGTCTACAACATTTAGTTAAGGTGTGAGAGCCAAAATGAAGTTTTTATTGCTGTAAACGCGTTTTCAGCACCTGAATGTACACTTCAGGTGAAACTGTCAAAATCTTCAAAATGAGCAAAAGCACAATGAAATTAATGCTGGAATCATCTTCAAGTTGCTAAAATACACTAATGACAGCAAAAAGTTTGAGTCTACAACATTTAGTTAAGGTGTGAGAGCCAAAATGAACTTTGTATTGCTTTAAATGCATTATCAGGCCGATTGTACACTTCAGGTGAAACTGTCAAAATCTTCAAAATGAGCAAAAGCACAATGAAATGAATGCTGGAATCATCTTCAAGTTGCTAAAATACACTAATGACAGCAAAAAGTTTGAGTATACAACATTTAGTAAAGGTGTGAGAGCCTAAATTAACTTTTCATTGCTTTAAACGCGTTTTCAGCCCTTGATTGTACAATTCAGGTGAAACTGTCAAAATCTTCAAAATGAGCAAAAGCACAATGAAATTAATGCTGGAATCATCTTCAAGTTGCTAAAATACACTAATGACAGCAACAAGTTTGAGTCTACAACATTTAGTTAAGGTGTGAGAGCCTAAATTAACTTTTTATGGCTTTAAATGCATTTTCAGCACCTGATTGTACACTTCAGGTGAAACTGTCAAAATCTTCAAAATGAGCAAAAGCACAATGAAATTAATGCTGGAATCATCTTCAAGTTGCTAAAATACACTAATGACAGCAAAAAGTTTGAGTCTACAATATTTAGTTAAGGTGTGAGAGCCAAAATGAACTTTGTATTGCTTTAAAATTCATTTTCAGCCCGATTGTACACTTCAGGTGAAACTGTCAAAATCTTCAAAATGAGCAAAAGCACAATGAAATTAATGTTGGAATCATCTTCAAGTTGCTAAAATACACTAATGACAGCAAAAAGTTTGAGTCTACAACATTTAGTTGAGGTGTGAGAGCCTAAATGAACTTTGTATTGCTTTAAATGCATTTTCAGCCCGATTGTACACTTCAGGTAAAACTGTCAAAATCTTCAAAATGAGCAAAAGCACAATGAAATTAATGCTGGAATCATCTTCAAGTTGCTAAAATACACTAATGACAGCAACAAGTTTGAGTCTACAACATTTAGTTAAGGTGTGAGAGCCTAAATGAACTTTGTATTGCTTTAAATGCATTTTCAGCCCGATTGTACACTTCAGGTAAAACTGTCAAAATCTTCAAAATGAGCAAAAGCACAATGAAATTAATGCTGGATTCATCTTCAAGTTGCTAAAATACACAAATAACAGCAAAAAGTTTGTGTCTACAACATTTAGTTAAGGTGTGAGAGCCAAAATGAACTTTTTATTGCTGTAAACGCGTTTTCAGCACCTGAATGTACACTTCAGGTGAAACTGTCAAAATCTTCAAAATGAGCAAAAGCACAATGAAATTAATGCTGGAATCATCTTCAAGTTGCTAAAATACACTAATGACAGCAAAAGGTTTGAGTCTACAACATTTAGTTAAGGTGTGAGAGCAAAAATTAACTTTGTATTGCTTTAAATGCATTTTCAGCCCGATAGTACACTTCAGGTGAAACTGTCAAAATCTTCAAAATGAGCAAAAGCACAATGAAATTAATACTGGAATCATCTTCAGGTTGCTAAAATACACTAATGACAGCAAAAAGTTTTAGTCTACAACATTTAGTTAAGGTGTGAGAGCCAAAATGAACTTTGTATTGCTGTAAACACGTTTTCAGCACCTGATTGTACACTTCAGGTGAAATAGTCAAAATCTTCAAAATGAGCAAAAGCACAACGAAATTAATGCTGGAATCATCTTCAAGTTGCTAAAATACACTAATGACAGCAAAAAGTTTGAGTCTACAACATTTAGTTAAGGTGTGAGAGCCAAAATTAACTTTGTATTGCTTTAAAATTCATTTTCAGCCCGATTGTACACTTCAGGTGAAACTGTCAAAATCTTCAAAATGAGGAAAAGCACAATGAAATGAATGCTGGAATCATCTTCAAGTTGCTAAAATACACTAATGAAAGCAAAAAGTTTGAGTCTACAACATTTAGTTAAGGTGTGAGAGCCTAAATGAACTTTTCATTGCTTTAAACGCGTTTTCAGCCCTTGATTGTACAATTCAGGTGAAACTGTCAAAATCTTCAAAATGAGCAAAAGCACAATGAAATTAATGCTGGAATCATCTTCAAGTTGCTAAAATACACTAATAACAGCAACAAGTTTGAGTCTACAACATTTAGTTAAGGTGTGAGAGCAAAAATTAACTTTGTATTGCTTTAAATGCATTTTCAGCCCGATAGTACACTTCAGGTGAAACTGTCAAAATCTTCAAAATGAGCAAAAGCACAATGAAATTAATGCTGGAATCATCTTCAGGTTGCTAAAATACACTAATGACAGCAAAAAGTTTTAGTCTACAACATTTAGTTAAGGTGTGAGAGCCAAAATGAACTTTGTATTGCTGTAAACACGTTTTCAGCACCTGATTGTACACTTCAGGTGAAATAGTCAAAATCTTCAAAATGAGCAAAAGCACAATGAAATTAATGCTGGAAACATCTTCAAGTTGCTAAAATACACTAATGACAGCAACAAGTTTGAGTCTACAACATTTAGTTAAGGTGTGAGAGCCTAAATGAACTTTGTATTGCTTTAAATGCATTTTCAGCCCGATTGTACACTTCAGGTAAAACTGTCAAAATCTTCAAAATGAGCAAAAGCACAATGAAATTAATGCTGGAATCATCTTCAAGTTGCTAAAATACACTAATGACAGCAAAAAGTTTGAGTCTACAACATTTAGTTAAGGTGTGAGAGCCTAAATGAACTTTTCATTGCTTTAAACGCGTTTTCAGCCCGATTGTACACTTCAGGTAAAACTGTCAAAATCTTCAAAATGAGCAAAAGCACAATGAAATTAATGCTGGAATCATCTTCAAGTTGCTAAAATACACTAATGACAGCAAAAAGTTTGTGTCTACAACATTTAGTTAAGGTGTGAGAGCCAAAATGAACTTTTTATTGCTGTAAACGCGTTTTCAGCACCTGAATGTACACTTCAGGTGAAACTGTCAAAATCTTCAAAATGAGCAAAAGCACAATGAAATTAATGCTGGAATCATCTTCAAGTTGCTAAAATACACTAATGACAGCAAAAGGTTTGAGTCTACAACATTTAGTTAAGGTGTGAGAGCAAAAATTAACTTTGTATTGCTTTAAATGCATTTTCAGCCCGATAGTACACTTCAGGTGAAACTGTCAAAATCTTCAAAATGAGCAAAAGCACAATGAAATTAATGCTGGAATCATCTTCAGGTTGCTAAAATACACTAATGACAGCAAAAAGTTTTAGTCTACAACATTTAGTTAAGGTGTGAGAGCCAAAATGAACTTTGTATTGCTGTAAACACGTTTTCAGCACCTGATTGTACACTTCAGGTGAAATAGTCAAAATCTTCAAAATGAGCAAAAGCACAATGAAATTAATGCTGGAATCATCTTCAAGTTGCTAAAATACACTAATGACAGCAAAAAGTTTGAGTCTACAACATTTAGTTAAGGTGTGAGAGCCAAAATTAACTTTGTATTGCTTTAAAATTCATTTTCAGCCCGATTGTACACTTCAGGTGAAACTGTCAAAATCTTCAAAATGAGCAAAAGCACAATGAAATGAATGCTGGAATCATCTTCAAGTTGCTAAAATACACTAATGAAAGCAAAAAGTTTGAGTCTACAACATTTAGTTAAGGTGTGAGAGCCTAAATGAACTTTTCATTGCTTTAAACGCGTTTTCAGCCCTTGATTGTACAATTCAGGTGAAACTGTCAAAATCTTCAAAATGAGCAAAAGCACAATGAAATTAATGCTGGAATCATCTTCAAGTTGCTAAAATACACTAATGACAGCAACAAGTTTGAGTCTACAACATTTAGTTAAGGTGTGAGAGCCTAAATGAACTTTGTATTGCTTTAAATGCATTTTCAGCCCGATTGTACACTTCAGGTAAAACTGTCAAAATCTTCAAAATGAGCAAAAGCACAATGAAATTAATGCTGGAATCATCTTCAAGTTGCTAAAATACACTAATGACAGCAAAAAGTTTGTGTCTACAACATTTAGTTAAGGTGTGAGAGCCAAAAGGAACTTTTTATTGCTGTAAACGCGTTTTCAGCACCTGAATGTACAATTCAGGTGAAACTGTCAAAATCTTCAAAATGAGCAAAAGCACAATGAAATTAATGCTGGAATCATCTTCAAGTTGCTAAAATACACTAATGACAGCAAAAAGTTTGAGTCTACAACATTTAGTTAAGGTGTGAGAGCCTAAATGAACTTTTCATTGCTTTAAACGCGTTTTCAGCACCTGAATGTACACTTCAGGTGAAACTGTCAAAATCTTCAAAATGAGCAAAAGCACAATGAAATTAATGCTGGAATCATCTTCAAGTTGCTAAAATACACTAATGACAGCAAAAGGTTTGAGTCTACAACATTTAGTTAAGGTGTGAGAGCAAAAATTAACTTTGTATTGCTTTAAATGCATTTTCAGCCCGATAGTACACTTCAGGTGAAACTGTCAAAATCTTCAAAATGAGCAAAAGCACAATGAAATTAATGCTGGAATCATCTTCAGGTTGCTAAAATACACTAATGACAGCAAAAAGTTTTAGTCTACAACATTTAGTTAAGGTGTGAGAGCCAAAATTAACTTTGTATTGCTTTAAAATTCATTTTCAGCCCGATTGTACACTTCAGGTGAAACTGTCAAAATCTTCAAAATGAGCAAAAGCACAATGAAATTAATGCTGGAATCATCTTCAAGTTGCTAAAATACACTAATGACAGCAACAAGTTTGAGTCTACAACATTTAGTTAAGGTGTGAGAGCCTAAATGAACTTTGTATTGCTTTAAATGCATTTTCAGCCCGATTGTACACTTCAGGTAAAACTGTCAAAATCTTCAAAATGAGCAAAAGCACAATGAAATTAATGCTGGAATCATCTTCAAGTTGCTAAAATACACTAATGACAGCAAAAAGATTGTGTCTACAACATTTAGTTAAGGTGTGAGAGCCAAAAGGAACTTTTTATTGCTGTAAACGCGTTTTCAGCACCTGAATGTACAATTCAGGTGAAACTGTCAAAATCTTCAAAATGAGCAAAAGCACAATGAAATTAATGCTGGAATCATCTTCAAGTTGCTAAAATACACTAATGACAGCAAAAAGTTTGAGTCTACAACATTTAGTTAAGGTGTGAGAGCCTAAATGAACTTTTCATTGCTTTAAACGCTGTTTCAGCCCGATTGTACACTTCAGGTAAAACTGTCAAAATCTTCAAAATGAGCAAAAGCACAATGAAATTAATGCTGGAATCATCTTCAAGTTGCTAAAATACACTAATGACAGCAAAAAGTTTGTGTCTACAACATTTAGTTAATGTGTGAGAGCCAAAATGAACTTTTTATTGCTGTAAACGCGTTTTCAGCACCTGAATGTACACTTCAGGTGAAACTGTCAAAATCTTCAAAATGAGCAAAAGCACAATGAAATTAATGCTGGAATCATCTTCAAGTTGCTAAAATACACTAATGACAGCAAAAGGTTTGAGTCTACAACATTTAGTTAAGGTGTGAGAGCAAAAATTAACTTTGTATTGCTTTAAATGCATTTTCAGCCCGATAGTACACTTCAGGTGAAACTGTCAAAATCTTCAAAATGAGCAAAAGTACAATGAAATTAATGCTGGAATCATCTTCAGGTTGCTAAAATACACTAATGACAGCAAAAAGTTTTAGTCTACAACATTTAGTTAAGGTGTGAGAGCCAAAATGAACTTTGTATTGCTGTAAACACGTTTTCAGCACCTGATTGTACACTTCAGGTGAAATAGTCAAAATCTTCAAAATGAGCAAAAGCACAATGAAATTAATGCTGGAAACATCTTCAAGTTGCTAAAATACACTAATGACAGCAACAAGTTTGAGTCTACAACATTTAGTTAAGGTGTGAGAGCCTAAATGAACTTTGTATTGCTTTAAATGCATTTTCAGCCCGATTGTACACTTCAGGTAAAACTGTCAAAATCTTCAAAATGAGCAAAAGCACAATGAAATTAATGCTGGAATCATCTTCAAGTTGCTAAAATACACTAATGACAGCAAAAAGTTTGAGTCTACAACATTTAGTTAAGGTGTGAGAGCCTAAATGAACTTTTCATTGCTTTAAACGCGTTTTCAGCCCGATTGTACACTTCAGGTAAAACTGTCAAAATCTTCAAAATGAGCAAAAGCACAATGAAATTAATGCTGGAATCATCTTCAAGTTGCTAAAATACACTAATGACAGCAAAAAGTTTGTGTCTACAACATTTAGTTAAGGTGTGAGAGCCAAAATGAACTTTTTATTGCTGTAAACGCGTTTTCAGCACCTGAATGTACACTTCAGGTGAAACTGTCAAAATCTTCAAAATGAGCAAAAGCACAATGAAATTAATGCTGGAATCATCTTCAAGTTGCTAAAATACACTAATGACAGCAAAAGGTTTGAGTCTACAACATTTAGTTAAGGTGTGAGAGCAAAAATTAACTTTGTATTGCTTTAAATGCATTTTCAGCCCGATAGTACACTTCAGGTGAAACTGTCAAAATCTTCAAAATGAGCAAAAGCACAATGAAATGAATGCTGGAATCATCTTCAAGTTGCTAAAATACACTAATGAAAGCAAAAAGTTTGAGTCTACAACATTTAGTTAAGGTGTGAGAGCCTAAATGAACTTTTCATTGCTTTAAACGCGTTTTCAGCCCTTGATTGTACAATTCAGGTGAAACTGTCAAAATCTTCAAAATGAGCAAAAGCACAATGAAATTAATGCTGGAATCATCTTCAAGTTGCTAAAATACACTAATGACAGCAACAAGTTTGAGTCTACAACATTTAGTTAAGGTGTGAGATTCTAAATTAACTTTGTATTGCTGTAAACGCGTTTTCAGCCCCTGATTGTACACTTCAGGTGAAACTGTCAAAATCATCAAAATGAGCAAAAGCACAATGAAATTAATGCTGGAATCATCTTCAAGTTGCTAAAATACACTAATGACAGCAAAAAGTTTGAGTCTACAACATTTAGTTAAGGTGTGAGAGCCAAAATTAACTTTGTATTGCTTTAAAATTCATTTTCAGCCCGATTGTACACTTCAGGTGAAACTGTCAAAATCTTCAAAATGAGCAAAAGCACAATGAAATGAACGCTGGAATCATCTTCAAGTTGCTAAAATACACTAATGACAGCAAAAGGTTTGAGTCTACAACATTTAGTTAAGGTGTGAGAGCCTAAATGAAATTTTCATTGCTTTAAACGCGTTTTCAGCCCGATTGTACACTTCAGGTAAAACTGTCAAAATCTTCAAAATGAGCAAAAGCACAATGAAATAAATGCTGGAATCATCTTCAAGTTGCTAAAATACACTAATGACAGCAAAAAGTTTGTGTCTACAACATTTAGTTAAGGTGTGAGAGCCAAAATGAAGTTTTTATTGCTGTAAACGCGTTTTCAGCACCTGAATGTACACTTCAGGTGAAACTGTCAAAATCTTCAAAATGAGCAAAAGCACAATGAAATTAATGCTGGAATCATCTTCAAGTTGCTAAAATACACTAATGACAGCAAAAAGTTTGAGTCTACAACATTTAGTTAAGGTGTGAGAGCCAAAATGAACTTTGTATTGCTTTAAATGCATTATCAGGCCGATTGTACACTTCAGGTGAAACTGTCAAAATCTTCAAAATGAGCAAAAGCACAATGAAATGAATGCTGGAATCATCTTCAAGTTGCTAAAATACACTAATGACAGCAAAAAGTTTGAGTATACAACATTTAGTAAAGGTGTGAGAGCCTAAATGAACTTTTCATTGCTTTAAACGTGTTTTCAGCCCTTGATTGTACAATTCAGGTGAAACTGTCAAAATCTTCAAAATGAGCAAAAGCACAATGAAATTAATGCTGGAATCATCTTCAAGTTGCTAAAATACACTAATGACAGCAAAAAGTTTTAGTCTACAACATTTAGTTAAGGTGTGAGAGCCAAAATGAACTTTGTATTGCTGTAAACGCTTTTTCAGCACCTGATTGTACACTTCAGGTGAAAATGTCAAAATCTTCAAAATGAGCAAAAGCACAATGAAATTAATGCTGGAATCATCTTCAAGTTGCTAAAATACACTAATGACAGCAAAAAGTTTGAGTCTACAACATTTAGTTAAGGTGTGAGAGCCAAAATTAACTTTGTATTGCTTTAAAATTCATTTTCAGCCCGATTGTACACTTCAGGTGAAACTGTCAAAATCTTCAAAATGAGCAAAAGCACAATGAAATGAATGCTGGAATCATCTTCAAGTTGCTAAAATACACTAATGACAGCAAAAAGTTTGAGTCTACAACATTTAGTTAAGGTGTGAGAGCCTAAATGAACTTTTCATTGCTTTAAACGCGTTTTCAGCCCTTGATTGTACAATTCAGGTGAAACTGTCAAAATCTATAAAATGAGCAAAAGCACAATGAAATTAATGCTGGAATCATCTTCAAGTTGCTAAAATACACTAATGACAGCAACAAGTTTGAGTCTACAACATTTAGTTAAGGTGTGAGATTCTAAATTAACTTTGTATTGCTGTAAACGCGTTTTCAGCCCCTGATTGTACACTTCAGGTGAAACTGTCAAAATCTTCAAAATGAGCAAAAGCACAATGAAATTAATGCTGGAATCATCTTCAAGTTGCTAAAATACACTAATGACAGTAAAAAGTTTGAGTGTACAACATTTAGTTAAGGTGTGAGAGCCAAAATGAACTTTGTATTGCTTTAAAAGCACTTTCAGCCCGAATGTACACTTCAGGTGAAACTGTCAAAATCTTCAAAATGAGCAAAAGCACAATGAAATTAAGGCTGGAATCATCTTCAAGTTGCTAAAATACACTAATGACAGCAAAAAGTTTGAGTCTACAACATTTAGTTAAGGTGTGAGAGCCAAAATGAACGTTGTATTGCTTTAAATGCATTTTCAGCCCGAATGTACACTTCAGGTGAAACTGTCAAATTCTTCAAAATGAGCAAAAGCACAATGAAATTAATGCTGGAAACATCTTCAAGTTGCTAAAATACACTAATGACAGCAACAAGTTTGAGTCTACAACATTTAGTTAAGGTGTGAGAGCCAAAATGAACTTTGTATTGCTTTAAATGCATTTTCAGCCCGATAGTACACTTCAGGTGAAACTGTCAAAATCTTCAAAATGAGCAAAAGCACAATTAAATTAATGCTGGAATCATCTTCAAGTTGCTAAAATACACTAATGACAGCAAAAAGTTTGAGTCTACAACATTTAGTTAAGGTGTGAGAGCCAAAATGAACTTTGTATTGCTGTAAACGCGTTTTCAGCACCTGATTGTACACTTCAGGCGAAACTGTCAAAATCTTCAAAATGAGCAAAAGCACAATGAAATTAATGCTGGAATCATCTTCAAGTTGCTAAAATACACTAATGACAGCAAAAAGTTTGAGTCTACAACATTTAGTTAAGGTGTGAGAGCCAAAATTAACTTTGTATTGCTTTAAAATTCATTTTCAGCCCGATTGTACACTTCAGGTGAAACTGTCAAAATCTTCAAAATGAGCAAAAGCACAATGAAATTAATGCTGGAATCATCTTCAAGTTGCTAAAATACACCAATGACAGTAAAAAGTTTTAGTCTACAACATTTAGTTAAGGTGTGAGAGCCAAAATGAACTTTGTATTGCTGTAAACGCTTTTTCAGCACCTGATTGTACACTTCAGGTGAAAATGTCAAAATCTTCAAAATGAGCAAAAGCACAATGAAATTAATGCTGTAATCATCTTCAAGTTGCTAAAATACACTAATGACAGCAAAAAGTTTGAGTCTACAACATTTAGTTAAGGTGTGAGAGCCAAAATTAACTTTGTATTGCTTTAAAATTCATTTTCAGCCCGATTGTACACTTCAGGTGAAACTGTCAAAATCTTAAAAATGAGCAAAAGCACAATGAAATTAATGTTGGAATCATCTTCAAGTTGCTAAAATACACTAATGACAGCAAAAAGTTTGAGTCTACAACATTTAGTTAAGTTGTGAGAGCCTAAATTAACTTTTTATTGCTTTAAACGCGTTTTCAGCCCTTGATTGTACACTTCAGGTGAAACTGTCAAAATCTTCAAATTGAGCAAAAGCACAATGAAATTAATGCTGGAATCATCTTCAAGTTGCTAAAATACACTAATGACAGCAAAAAGTTTGAGTCTACAACATTTAGTTAAGGTGTGAGAGCCAAAATGAACTTTGTATTGCTGTAAACGCGTTTTCAGCACCTGAT
This sequence comes from Leptonotus elevatus, assembly GCF_054856555.1. Taxonomy (NCBI): domain Eukaryota; kingdom Metazoa; phylum Chordata; class Actinopteri; order Syngnathiformes; family Syngnathidae; genus Leptonotus; species Leptonotus elevatus. The sequence continues at coordinate 923,185 of NC_141240.1, read as the reverse complement.
TGTACACTTCAGGTGAAACTGTCAAAATCTTCAAAATGAGCAAAAGCACAATGAAATTAATGCTGGAATCATCTTCAAGTTGCTAAAATACACTAATGACAGAAAAAAGTTTGAGTCTACAATATTTAGTTAAGGTGTGAGAGCCAAAATGAACTTTGTATTGCTTTAAAATTCATTTTCAGCCCGATTGTACACTTCAGGTGAAATTGTCAAAATCTTCAAAATGAGCAAAAGCACAATGAAATTAATGCTGGAATCATCTTCAAGTTGCTAAAATACACTAATGACAGCAAAAAGTTTGAGTCTACAACATTTAGTTAAGGTGTGAGAGCCAAAATGAACTTTGTATTGCTTTAAATGCATTTTCAGCCCGATAGTACACTTCAGGTGAAACTGTCAAAATCTTCAAAATGAGCAAAAGCACAATGAAATTAATGCTGGAATCATCTTCAAGTTGCTAAAATACACCAATGACAGCAAAAAGTTTGAGTCTACAACATTTAGTTAAGGTGTGAGAGCCAAAATGAACTTTGTATTGCTGTAAACGCGTTTTCAGCACCTGATTGTACACTTCAGGTGAAACTGTCAAAATCTTCAAAATGAGCAAAAGCACAATGAAATTAATGCTGGAAACATCTTCAAGTTGCTAAAATACACTAATGACAGCAACAAGTTTGAGTCTACAACATTTAGTTAAGTTGTGAGAGCCAAAATGAACTTTGTATTGCTGTAAACGCGTTTTCAGCACCTAATTGTACACTTCAGGTGAAACTGTCAAAATATTCAAAATGAGCAAAAGCACAATGAAATTAATGCTGGAATCATCTTCAAGTTGCTAAAATACACTAATGACAGCAAAAAGTTTGAGTCTACAACATTTAGTTAAGGTGTGAGAGCCAAAATGAACTTTGTATTGCTTTAAATGCATTATCAGGCCGATTGTACACTTCAGGTGAAACTGTCAAAATCTTCAAAATGAGCAAAAGCACAATGAAATGAATGCTGGAATCATCTTCAAGTTGCTAAAATACACTAATGACAGCAAAAAGTTTGAGTCTACAACATTTAGTTAAGGTGTGAGATCCTAAATGAACTTTTCATTGCTTTAAACGCGTTTTCAGCCCTTGATTGTACAATTCAGGTGAAACTGTCAAAATCTTCAAAATGAGCAAAAGCACAATGAAATTAATGATGGAATCATCTTCAAGTTGCTAAAATACACTATTGACAGTAAAAAATGTTTGAGTCTACAACATTTAGTTAAGGTGTGAGAGCCAAAATGAACTTTGTATTGCTTTAAATGCATTTTCAGCCCGATAGTACACTTCAGGTGAAACTGTCAAAATCTTAAAAATGAGCAAAAGCACAATGAAATTAATGTTGGAATCATCTTCAAGTTGCTAAAATACACTAATGACAGCAAAAAGTTTGAGTCTACAACATTTAGTTAAGTTGTGAGAGCCTAAATTAACTTTTTATTGCTTTAAACGCGTTTTCAGCCCTTGATTGTACACTTCAGGTGAAACTGTCAAAATCTTCAAATTGAGCAAAAGCACAATGAAATTAATGCTGGAATCATCTTCAAGTTGCTAAAATACACTAATGACAGCAAAAAGTTTGAGTCTACAACATTTAGTTAAGGTGTGAGAGCCAAAATGAACTTTGTATTGCTGTAAACGCGTTTTCAGCACCTGATTGTACACTTCAGGTGAAACTGTCAAAATCTTCAAAATGAGCAAAAGCAAAATGAAATTAATGCTGGAAACATCTTCAAGTTGCTAAAATACACTAATGACAGCAACAAGTTTGAGTCTACAACATTTAGTTAAGGTGTGAGAGCCAAAATGAACTTTGTATTGCTGTAAACGCGTTTTCAGCACCTAATTGTACACTTCAGGTGAAACTGTCAAAATATTCAAAATGAGCAAAAGCACAATGAAATTAATGCTGGAATTATCTTCAAGTTGCTAAAATACACTAATGACAGCAAAACGTTTGAGTCTACAACATTTAGTTAAGGTTTGAGAGCCAAAATGAACTTTGTATTGCTTTAAATGCATTTTCAGCCCCTGATTGTACACTTCAGGTGAAACTGTCAAAATCTTCAAAATGAGCAAAAGCACAATGAAATTAATGCTGGAATCATCTTCAAGTTGCTAAAATACACAAATGACAGCAAAAAGTTTTAGTCTACAACATTTAGTTAAGGTGTGAGAGCCAAAATGAACTTTGTATTGCTGTAAACGCGTTTTCAGCACCTGATTGTACACTTCAGGTGAAACTGTCAAAATCTTCAAAATGAGCAAAAGCACAATGAAATTAATGCTGGAATCATCTTCAAGTTGCTAAAATACACTAATGACAGTAAAAAGTTTAAGTCTACAACATTTAGTTAAGGTGTGAGAGCCAAAATGAACGTTGTATTGCTTTAAATGCATTTTCAGCCCGAATGTACACTTCAGGTGAAACTGTCAAATTCTTCAAAATGAGCAAAAGCACAATGAAATTAATGCTGGAAACATCTTCAAGTTGCTAAAATACACTAATGACAGCAAAAAGTTTGAGTCTACAACATTTAGTTAAGGTGTGAGAGCCAAAATTAACTTTGTATTGCTTTAAATGCATTTTCAGCCCGATAGTACACTTCAGGTGAAACTGTCAAAATCTTCAAAATGAGCAAAAGCACAATGAAATTAATGCTGGAATCATCTTCAGGTAGTTAAAATACACGAATGACAGCAAAAAGTTTTAGTCTACAACATTTAGTTAAGGTGTGAGAGCCAAAATGAACTTTGTATTGCTGTAAACGCGTTTTCAGCCCGATTGTACACTTCAGGTGAAACTGTCAAAATCTTCAAAATGAGCAAAAGCACAATGAAATTAATGCTGGAATCATCTTCAAGTTGCTAAAATACACTAATGACAGCAAAAAGTTTGAGTCTACAACATTTAGTTAAGGTGTGAGAGCCAAAATTAACTTTGTATTGCTTTAAAATTCATTTTCAGCCCGATTGTACACTTCAGGTGAAACTGTCAAAATCTTCAAAATGAGCAAAAGCACAATGAAATGAATGCTGGAATCATCTTCAAGTTGCTAAAATACACTAATGACAGCAAAAAGTTTGAGTCTACAACATTTAGTTAAGGTGTGAGAGCCTAAATGAACTTTTCATTGCTTTAAACGCGTTTTCAGCCCTTGATTGTACAATTCAGGTGAAACTGTCAAAATCTATAAAATGAGCAAAAGCACAATGAAATTAATGCTGGAATCATCTTCAAGTTGCTAAAATACACTAATGACAGCAACAAGTTTGAGTCTACAACATTTAGTTAAGGTGTGAGATTCTAAATTAACTTTGTATTGCTGTAAACGCGTTTTCAGCCCCTGATTGTACACTTCAGGTGAAACTGTCAAAATCTTCAAAATGAGCAAAAGCACAATGAAATTAATGCTGGAATCATCTTCAAGTTGCTAAAATACACTAATGACAGCAAAAAGTTTGAGTCTACAACATTTAGTTAAGGTGTGAGAGCCAAAATGAACGTTGTATTGCTTTAAATGCATTTTCAGCCCGAATGTACACTTCAGGTGAAACTGTCAAATTCTTCAAAATGAGCAAAAGCACAATGAAATTAATGCTGGAAACATCTTCAAGTTGCTAAAATACACTAATGACAGCAACAAGTTTGAGTCTACAACATTTAGTTAAGGTGTGAGAGCCAAAATGAACTTTGTATTGCTTTAAATGCATTTTCAGCCCGATAGTACACTTCAGGTGAAACTGTCAAAATCTTCAAAATGAGCAAAAGCACAATTAAATTAATGCTGGAATCATCTTCAAGTTGCTAAAATACACTAATGACAGCAAAAAGTTTGAGTCTACAACATTTAGTTAAGGTGTGAGAGCCAAAATGAACTTTGTATTGCTGTAAACGCGTTTTCAGCACCTGATTGTACACTTCAGGCGAAACTGTCAAAATCTTCAAAATGAGCAAAAGCACAATGAAATTAATGCTGGAATCATCTTCAAGTTGCTAAAATACACTAATGACAGCAAAAAGTTTGAGTCTACAATATTTAGTTAAGGTGTGAGAGCCAAAATGAACTTTGTATTGCTTTAAATGCATTTTCAGCCCGATTGTACACTTCAGGTGAAACTGTCAAAATCTTCAAAATGAGCAAAAGCACAATGAAATTAATGTTGGAATCATCTTCAAGTTGCTAAAATACACTAATGACAGCAAAAAGTTTGAGTCTACAACATTTAGTTAAGGTGTGAGAGCCAAAATGAACTTTGTATTGCTGTAAACGCTTTTTCAGCACCTGATTGTACACTTCAGGTGAAAATGTCAAAATCTTCAAAATGAGCAAAAGCACAATGAAATTAATGCTGGAATCATCTTCAAGTTGCTAAAATACACTAATGACAGCAAAAAGTTTGAGTCTACAACATTTAGTTAAGGTGTGAGAGCCAAAATTAACTTTGTATTGCTTTAAAATTCATTTTCAGCCCGATTGTACACTTCAGGTGAAACTGTCAAAATCTTAAAAATGAGCAAAAGCACAATGAAATTAATGTTGGAATCATCTTCAAGTTGCTAAAATACACTAATGACAGCAAAAAGTTTGAGTCTACAACATTTAGTTAAGTTGTGAGAGCCTAAATTAACTTTTTATTGCTTTAAACGCGTTTTCAGCCCTTGATTGTACACTTCAGGTGAAACTGTCAAAATCTTCAAATTGAGCAAAAGCACAATGAAATTAATGCTGGAATCATCTTCAAGTTGCTAAAATACACTAATGACAGCAAAAAGTTTGAGTCTACAACATTTAGTTAAGGTGTGAGAGCCAAAATGAACTTTGTATTGCTGTAAACGCGTTTTCAGCACCTGATTGTACACTTCAGGTGAAACTGTCAAAATCTTCAAAATGAGCAAAAGCAAAATGAAATTAATGCTGGAAACATCTTCAAGTTGCTAAAATACACTAATGACAGCAACAAGTTTGAGTCTACAACATTTAGTTAAGGTGTGAGAGCCAAAATGAACTTTGTATTGCTGTAATCGCGTTTTCAGCACCTAATTGTACACTTCAGGTGAAACTGTCAAAATATTCAAAATGAGCAAAAGCACAATGAAATTAATGCTGGAATTATCTTCAAGTTGCTAAAATACACTAATGACAGCAAAACGTTTGAGTCTACAACATTTAGTTAAGGTTTGAGAGCCAAAATGAACTTTGTATTGCTTTAAATGCATTTTCAGCCCCTGATTGTACACTTCAGGTGAAACTGTCAAAATCTTCAAAATGAGCAAAAGCACAATGAAATTAATGCTGGAATCATCTTCAAGTTGCTAAAATACACAAATGACAGCAAAAAGTTTTAGTCTACAACATTTAGTTAAGGTGTGAGAGCCAAAATGAACTTTGTATTGCTGTAAACGCGTTTTCAGCACCTGATTGTACACTTCAGGTGAAACTGTCAAAATCTTCAAAATGAGCAAAAGCACAATGAAATTAATGCTGGAATCATCTTCAAGTTGCTAAAATACACTAATGACAGTAAAAAGTTTAAGTCTACAACATTTAGTTAAGGTGTGAGAGCCAAAATGAACGTTGTATTGCTTTAAATGCATTTTCAGCCCGAATGTACACTTCAGGTGAAACTGTCAAATTCTTCAAAATGAGCAAAAGCACAATGAAATTAATGCTGGAAACATCTTCAAGTTGCTAAAATACACTAATGACAGCAAAAAGTTTGAGTCTACAACATTTAGTTAAGGTGTGAGAGCCAAAATTAACTTTGTATTGCTTTAAATGCATTTTCAGCCCGATAGTACACTTCAGGTGAAACTGTCAAAATCTTCAAAATGAGCAAAAGCACAATGAAATTAATGCTGGAATCATCTTCAGGTAGTTAAAATACACGAATGACAGCAAAAAGTTTTAGTCTACAACATTTAGTTAAGGTGTGAGAGCCAAAATGAACTTTGTATTGCTGTAAACGCGTTTTCAGCCCGATTGTACACTTCAGGTGAAACTGTCAAAATCTTCAAAATGAGCAAAAGCACAATGAAATTAATGCTGGAATCATCTTCAAGTTGCTAAAATACACTAATGACAGCAAAAAGTTTGAGTCTACAACATTTAGTTAAGGTGTGAGAGCCAAAATTAACTTTGTATTTCTTTAAAATTCATTTTCAGCCCGATTGTACACTTCAGGTGAAACTGTCAAAATCTTCAAAATGAGCAAAAGCACAATGAAATGAATGCTGGAATCATCTTCAAGTTGCTAAAATACACTAATGACAGCAAAAAGTTTGAGTCTACAACATTTAGTTAAGGTGTGAGAGCCTAAATGAACTTTTCATTGCTTTAAACGCGTTTTCAGCCCTTGATTGTACAATTCAGGTGAAACTGTCAAAATCTATAAAATGAGCAAAAGCACAATGAAATTAATGCTGGAATCATCTTCAAGTTGCTAAAATACACTAATGACAGCAACAAGTTTGAGTCTACAACATTTAGTTAAGGTGTGAGATTCTAAATTAACTTTGTATTGCTGTAAACGCGTTTTCAGCCCCTGATTGTACACTTCAGGTGAAACTGTCAAAATCTTCAAAATGAGCAAAAGCACAATGAAATTAATGCTGGAATCATCTTCAAGTTGCTAAAATACACTAATGACAGCAAAAAGTTTGAGTCTACAACATTTAGTTAAGGTGTGAGAGCCAAAATGAACGTTGTATTGCTTTAAATGCATTTTCAGCCCGAATGTACACTTCAGGTGAAACTGTCAAATTCTTCAAAATGAGCAAAAGCACAATGAAATTAATGCTGGAAACATCTTCAAGTTGCTAAAATACACTAATGACAGCAACAAGTTTGAGTCTACAACATTTAGTTAAGGTGTGAGAGCCAAAATGAACTTTGTATTGCTTTAAATGCATTTTCAGCCCGATAGTACACTTCAGGTGAAACTGTCAAAATCTTCAAAATGAGCAAAAGCACAATTAAATTAATGCTGGAATCATCTTCAAGTTGCTAAAATACACTAATGACAGCAAAAAGTTTGAGTCTACAACATTTAGTTAAGGTGTGAGAGCCAAAATGAACTTTGTATTGCTGTAAACGCGTTTTCAGCACCTGATTGTACACTTCAGGCGAAACTGTCAAAATCTTCAAAATGAGCAAAAGCACAATGAAATTAATGCTGGAATCATCTTCAAGTTGCTAAAATACACTAATGACAGCAAAAAGTTTGAGTCTACAATATTTAGTTAAGGTGTGAGAGCCAAAATGAACTTTGTATTGCTTTAAATGCATTTTCAGCCCGATTGTACACTTCAGGTGAAACTGTCAAAATCTTCAAAATGAGCAAAAGCACAATGAAATTAATGTTGGAATCATCTTCAAGTTGCTAAAATACACTAATGACAGCAACAAGTTTGAGTCTACAACATTTAGTTGAGGTGTGAGAGCCTAAATGAACTTTGTATTGCTTTACAAAATCTTAAAAATGAGCAAAAGCACAATGAAATTAATGTTGGAATCATCTTCAAGTTGCTAAAATACACTAATGACAGCAAAAAGTTTGAGTCTACAACATTTAGTTAAGTTGTGAGAGCCTAAATTAACTTTTTATTGCTTTAAACGCGTTTTCAGCCCTTGATTGTACACTTCAGGTGAAACTGTCAAAATCTTCAAATTGAGCAAAAGCACAATGAAATTAATGCTGGAATCATCTTCAAGTTGCTAAAATACACTAATGACAGCAAAAAGTTTGAGTCTACAACATTTAGTTAAGGTGTGAGAGCCAAAATGAACTTTGTATTGCTGTAAACGCGTTTTCAGCACCTGATTGTACACTTCAGGTGAAACTGTCAAAATCTTCAAAATGAGCAAAAGCACAATGAAATTAATGCTGGAATCATCTTCAAGTTGCTAAAATACACTAATGACAGCAAAAAGTTTGAGTCTACAACATTTAGTTAAGGTGTGAGAGCCAAAATGAACTTTGTATTGCTGTAAACGCGTTTTCAGCACCTGATTGTACACTTCAGGTGAAACTGTCAAAATCTTCAAAATGAGCAAAAGCACAATGAAATTAATGCTGGAATCATCTTCAAGTTGCTAAAATGCACTAATGACAGCAAAAAGTTTGAGTCTACAACATTTAGTTAAGGTGTGAGAGCCAAAATGAACTTTGTATTGCTTTAAATGCATTTTCAGCCCGATTGGACACTTCAGGTGAAACTGTCAAAATCTTCAAAATGAGCAAAAGCACAATGAAATTAATGCTGGAATCATCTTCAAGTTGCTAAAATACACTAATGACAGTAAAAAGTTTAAGTCTACAACATTTAGTTAAGGTGTGAGAGCCAAAATTAACTTTGTATTGCTTTAAATGCATTTTCAGCCCGATAGTACACTTCAGGTGAAACTGTCAAAATCTTCAAAATGAGCAAAAGCACAATGAAATTAATGCTGGAATCATCTTCAAGTTGCTAAAATACACTAATGACAGCAACAAGTTTTAGTCTACAACATTTAGTTAAGGTGTGAGAGCCAAAATGAACTTTGTATTGCTGTAAACGCGTTTTCAGCACCTGATTGTACACTTCAGGTGAAACTGTCAAAATCTTCAAAATGAGCAAAAGCACAATGAAATGAATGCTGGAATCATCTTCAAGTTGCTAAAATACACTAATGACAGCAAAAAGTTTGAGTCTACAACATTTAGTTAAGGTGTGAGAGCCAAAATGAACTTTGTATTGCTCTAAACGCGTTTTCAGCACCTGATTGTACACTTCAGGTGAAACTGTCAAAATCTTCAAAATGAGCAAAAGCACAATGAAATGAATGCTGGAATCATCTTCAAGTTGCTAAAATACACTAATGACAGCAACGAGTTTGAGTCTACAACATTTAGTTAAGGTGTGAGAGCCAAAATGAACTTTGTATTGCTTTAAAATTCATTTTCAGCCCGATTGTACACTTCAGGTGAAACTGTCAAAATCTTCAAAATGAGCAAAAGCACAATGAAATGAATGCTGGAATCATCTTCAAGTTGCTAAAATACACTAATGACAGCAAAAAGTTTGAGTCTACAACATTTAGTTAAGGTGTGAGAGCCAAAATTAACTTTGTATTGCTTTAAAATTCATTTTCAGCCCGATTGTACACTTCAGGTGAAACTGTCAAAATCTTCAAAATGAGCAAAAGCACAATGAAATGAATGCTGGAATCATCTTCAAGTTGCTAAAATACACTAATGACAGCAAAAAGTTTGAGTCTACAACATTTAGTTAAGGTGTGAGAGCCTAAATGAACTTTTCATTGCTTTAAACGCGTTTTCAGCCCTTGATTGTACAATTCAGGTGAAACTGTCAAAATCTATAAAATGAGCAAAAGCACAATGAAATTAATGCTGGAATCATCTTCAAGTTGCTAAAATACACTAATGACAGCAACAAGTTTGAGTCTACAACATTTAGTTAAGGTGTGAGATTCTAAATTAACTTTGTATTGCTGTAAACGCGTTTTCAGCCCCTGATTGTACACTTCAGGTGAAACTGTCAAAATCTTCAAAATGAGCAAAAGCACAATGAAATTAATGCTGGAATCATCTTCAAGTTGCTAAAATACACTAATGACAGTAAAAAGTTTGAGTGTACAACATTTAGTTAAGGTGTGAGAGCCAAAATGAACTTTGTATTGCTTTAAAAGCACTTTCAGCCCGAATGTACACTTCAGGTGAAACTGTCAAAATCTTCAAAATGAGCAAAAGCACAATGAAATTAATGCTGGAAACATCTTCAAGTTGCTAAAATACACTAATGACAGCAACAAGTTTGAGTCTACAACATTTAGTTAAGGTGTGAGAGCCAAAATGAACTTTGTATTGCTTTAAATGCATTTTCAGCCCGATAGTACACTTCAGGTGAAACTGTCAAAATCTTCAAAATGAGCAAAAGCACAATTAAATTAATGCTGGAATCATCTTCAAGTTGCTAAAATACACTAATGACAGCAAAAAGTTTGAGTCTACAACATTTAGTTAAGGTGTGAGAGCCAAAATGAACTTTGTATTGCTGTAAACGCGTTTTCAGCACCTGATTGTACACTTCAGGCGAAACTGTCAAAATCTTTAAAATGAGCAAAAGCACAATGAAATTAATGCTGGAATCATCTTCAAGTTGCTAAAATGCACTAATGACAGCAAAAAGTTTGAGTCTACAACATTTAGTTAAGGTGTGAGAGCCAAAATGAACTTTGTATTGCTTTAAATGCATTTTCAGCCCGATTGGACACTTCAGGTGAAACTGTCAAAATCTTCAAAATGAGCAAAAGCACAATGAAATTAATGCTGGAATCATCTTCAAGTTGCTAAAATACACTAATGACAGTAAAAAGTTTAAGTCTACAACATTTAGTTAAGGTGTGAGAGCCAAAATTAACTTTGTATTGCTTTAAATGCATTTTCAGCCCGATAGTACACTTCAGGTGAAACTGTCAAAATCTTCAAAATGAGCAAAAGCACAATGAAATTAATGCTGGAATCATCTTCAAGTTGCTAAAATACACTAATGACAGCAACAAGTTTTAGTCTACAACATTTAGTTAAGGTGTGAGAGCCAAAATGAACTTTGTATTGCTGTAAACGCGTTTTCAGCACCTGATTGTACACTTCAGGTGAAACTGTCAAAATCTTCAAAATGAGCAAAAGCACAATGAAATGAATGCTGGAATCATCTTCAAGTTGCTAAAATACACTAATGACAGCAAAAAGTTTGAGTCTACAACATTTAGTTAAGGTGTGAGAGCCAAAATGAACTTTGTATTGCTCTAAACGCGTTTTCAGCACCTGATTGTGCACTTCAGGTGAAACTGTCAAAATCTTCAAAATGAGCAAAAGCACAATGAAATGAATGCTGGAATCATCTTCAAGTTGCTAAAATACACTAATGACAGCAACGAGTTTGAGTCTACAACATTTAGTTAAGGTGTGAGAGCCAAAATGAACTTTGTATTGCTTTAAAATTAATTTTCAGCCCGATTGTACACTTCAGGTGAAACTGTCAAAATCTTCAAAATGAGCAAAAGCACAATGAAATTAATGCTGGAATCATCTTCAAGTTGCTAAAATACACCAATGACAGTAAAAAGTTTTAGTCTACAACATTTAGTTAAGGTGTGAGAGCCAAAATGAACTTTGTATTGCTGTAAACGCTTTTTCAGCACCTGATTGTACACTTCAGGTGAAAATGTCAAAATCTTCAAAATGAGCAAAAGCACAATGAAATTAATGCTGTAATCATCTTCAAGTTGCTAAAATACACTAATGACAGCAAAAAGTTTGAGTCTACAACATTTAGTTAAGGTGTGAGAGCCAAAATTAACTTTGTATTGCTTTAAAATTCATTTTCAGCCCGATTGTACACTTCAGGTGAAACTGTCAAAATCTTAAAAATGAGCAAAAGCACAATGAAATTAATGTTGGAATCATCTTCAAGTTGCTAAAATACACTAATGACAGCAAAAAGTTTGAGTCTACAACATTTAGTTAAGTTGTGAGAGCCTAAATTAACTTTTTATTGCTTTAAACGCGTTTTCAGCCCTTGATTGTACACTTCAGGTGAAACTGTCAAAATCTTCAAATTGAGCAAAAGCACAATGAAATTAATGCTGGAATCATCTTCAAGTTGCTAAAATACACTAATGACAGCAAAAAGTTTGAGTCTACAACATTTAGTTAAGGTGTGAGAGCCAAAATGAACTTTGTATTGCTGTAAACGCGTTTTCAGCACCTGATTGTACACTTCAGGTGAAACTGTCAAAATCTTCAAAATGAGCAAAAGCACAATGAAATTAATGCTGGAATCATCTTCAAGTTGCTAAAATACACTAATGACAGAAAAAAGTTTGAGTCTACAATATTTAGTTAAGGTGTGAGAGCCAAAATGAACTTTGTATTGCTTTAAAATTCATTTTCAGCCCGATTGTACACTTCAGGTGAAATTGTCAAAATCTTCAAAATGAGCAAAAGCACAATGAAATTAATGCTGGAATCATCTTCAAGTTGCTAAAATACACTAATGACAGCAAAAAGTTTGAGTCTACAACATTTAGTTAAGGTGTGAGAGCCAAAATGAACTTTGTATTGCTTTAAATGCATTTTCAGCCCGATAGTACACTTCAGGTGAAACTGTCAAAATCTTCAAAATGAGCAAAAGCACAATGAAATTAATGCTGGAATCATCTTCAAGTTGCTAAAATACACCAATGACAGCAAAAAGTTTGAGTCTACAACATTTAGTTAAGGTGTGAGAGCCAAAATGAACTTTGTATTGCTGTAAACGCGTTTTCAGCACCTGATTGTACACTTCAGGTGAAACTGTCAAAATCTTCAAAATGAGCAAAAGCACAATGAAATTAATGCTGGAAACATCTTCAAGTTGCTAAAATACACTAATGACAGCAACAAGTTTGAGTCTACAACATTTAGTTAAGTTGTGAGAGCCAAAATGAACTTTGTATTGCTGTAAACGCGTTTTCAGCACCTAATTGTACACTTCAGGTGAAACTGTCAAAATATTCAAAATGAGCAAAAGCACAATGAAATTAATGCTGGAATCATCTTCAAGTTGCTAAAATACACTAATGACAGCAAAAAGTTTGAGTCTACAACATTTAGTTAAGGTGTGAGAGCCAAAATGAACTTTGTATTGCTTTAAATGCATTATCAGGCCGATTGTACACTTCAGGTGAAACTGTCAAAATCTTCAAAATGAGCAAAAGCACAATGAAATGAATGCTGGAATCATCTTCAAGTTGCTAAAATACACTAATGACAGCAAAAAGTTTGAGTCTACAACATTTAGTTAAGGTGTGAGATCCTAAATGAACTTTTCATTGCTTTAAACGCGTTTTCAGCCCTTGATTGTACAATTCAGGTGAAACTGTCAAAATCTTCAAAATGAGCAAAAGCACAATGAAATTAATGATGGAATCATCTTCAAGTTGCTAAAATACACTATTGACAGTAAAAAATGTTTGAGTCTACAACATTTAGTTAAGGTGTGAGAGCCAAAATGAACTTTGTATTGCTTTAAATGCATTTTCAGCCCGATAGTACACTTCAGGTGAAACTGTCAAAATCTTAAAAATGAGCAAAAGCACAATGAAATTAATGTTGGAATCATCTTCAAGTTGCTAAAATACACTAATGACAGCAAAAAGTTTGAGTCTACAACATTTAGTTAAGTTGTGAGAGCCTAAATTAACTTTTTATTGCTTTAAACGCGTTTTCAGCCCTTGATTGTACACTTCAGGTGAAACTGTCAAAATCTTCAAATTGAGCAAAAGCACAATGAAATTAATGCTGGAATCATCTTCAAGTTGCTAAAATACACTAATGACAGCAAAAAGTTTGAGTCTACAACATTTAGTTAAGGTGTGAGAGCCAAAATGAACTTTGTATTGCTGTAAACGCGTTTTCAGCACCTGATTGTACACTTCAGGTGAAACTGTCAAAATCTTCAAAATGAGCAAAAGCAAAATGAAATTAATGCTGGAAACATCTTCAAGTTGCTAAAATACACTAATGACAGCAACAAGTTTGAGTCTACAACATTTAGTTAAGGTGTGAGAGCCAAAATGAACTTTGTATTGCTGTAAACGCGTTTTCAGCACCTAATTGTACACTTCAGGTGAAACTGTCAAAATATTCAAAATGAGCAAAAGCACAATGAAATTAATGCTGGAATTATCTTCAAGTTGCTAAAATACACTAATGACAGCAAAACGTTTGAGTCTACAACATTTAGTTAAGGTTTGAGAGCCAAAATGAACTTTGTATTGCTTTAAATGCATTTTCAGCCCCTGATTGTACACTTCAGGTGAAACTGTCAAAATCTTCAAAATGAGCAAAAGCACAATGAAATTAATGCTGGAATCATCTTCAAGTTGCTAAAATACACAAATGACAGCAAAAAGTTTTAGTCTACAACATTTAGTTAAGGTGTGAGAGCCAAAATGAACTTTGTATTGCTGTAAACGCGTTTTCAGCACCTGATTGTACACTTCAGGTGAAACTGTCAAAATCTTCAAAATGAGCAAAAGCACAATGAAATTAATGCTGGAATCATCTTCAAGTTGCTAAAATACACTAATGACAGTAAAAAGTTTAAGTCTACAACATTTAGTTAAGGTGTGAGAGCCAAAATGAACGTTGTATTGCTTTAAATGCATTTTCAGCCCGAATGTACACTTCAGGTGAAACTGTCAAATTCTTCAAAATGAGCAAAAGCACAATGAAATTAATGCTGGAAACATCTTCAAGTTGCTAAAATACACTAATGACAGCAAAAAGTTTGAGTCTACAACATTTAGTTAAGGTGTGAGAGCCAAAATTAACTTTGTATTGCTTTAAATGCATTTTCAGCCCGATAGTACACTTCAGGTGAAACTGTCAAAATCTTCAAAATGAGCAAAAGCACAATGAAATTAATGCTGGAATCATCTTCAGGTAGTTAAAATACACGAATGACAGCAAAAAGTTTTAGTCTACAACATTTAGTTAAGGTGTGAGAGCCAAAATGAACTTTGTATTGCTGTAAACGCGTTTTCAGCCCGATTGTACACTTCAGGTGAAACTGTCAAAATCTTCAAAATGAGCAAAAGCACAATGAAATTAATGCTGGAATCATCTTCAAGTTGCTAAAATACACTAATGACAGCAAAAAGTTTGAGTCTACAACATTTAGTTAAGGTGTGAGAGCCAAAATTAACTTTGTATTGCTTTAAAATTCATTTTCAGCCCGATTGTACACTTCAGGTGAAACTGTCAAAATCTTCAAAATGAGCAAAAGCACAATGAAATGAATGCTGGAATCATCTTCAAGTTGCTAAAATACACTAATGACAGCAAAAAGTTTGAGTCTACAACATTTAGTTAAGGTGTGAGAGCCTAAATGAACTTTTCATTGCTTTAAACGCGTTTTCAGCCCTTGATTGTACAATTCAGGTGAAACTGTCAAAATCTATAAAATGAGCAAAAGCACAATGAAATTAATGCTGGAATCATCTTCAAGTTGCTAAAATACACTAATGACAGCAACAAGTTTGAGTCTACAACATTTAGTTAAGGTGTGAGATTCTAAATTAACTTTGTATTGCTGTAAACGCGTTTTCAGCCCCTGATTGTACACTTCAGGTGAAACTGTCAAAATCTTCAAAATGAGCAAAAGCACAATGAAATTAATGCTGGAATCATCTTCAAGTTGCTAAAATACACTAATGACAGCAAAAAGTTTGAGTCTACAACATTTAGTTAAGGTGTGAGAGCCAAAATGAACGTTGTATTGCTTTAAATGCATTTTCAGCCCGAATGTACACTTCAGGTGAAACTGTCAAATTCTTCAAAATGAGCAAAAGCACAATGAAATTAATGCTGGAAACATCTTCAAGTTGCTAAAATACACTAATGACAGCAACAAGTTTGAGTCTACAACATTTAGTTAAGGTGTGAGAGCCAAAATGAACTTTGTATTGCTTTAAATGCATTTTCAGCCCGATAGTACACTTCAGGTGAAACTGTCAAAATCTTCAAAATGAGCAAAAGCACAATTAAATTAATGCTGGAATCATCTTCAAGTTGCTAAAATACACTAATGACAGCAAAAAGTTTGAGTCTACAACATTTAGTTAAGGTGTGAGAGCCAAAATGAACTTTGTATTGCTGTAAACGCGTTTTCAGCACCTGATTGTACACTTCAGGCGAAACTGTCAAAATCTTCAAAATGAGCAAAAGCACAATGAAATTAATGCTGGAATCATCTTCAAGTTGCTAAAATACACTAATGACAGCAAAAAGTTTGAGTCTACAATATTTAGTTAAGGTGTGAGAGCCAAAATGAACTTTGTATTGCTTTAAATGCATTTTCAGCCCGATTGTACACTTCAGGTGAAACTGTCAAAATCTTCAAAATGAGCAAAAGCACAATGAAATTAATGTTGGAATCATCTTCAAGTTGCTAAAATACACTAATGACAGCAAAAAGTTTGAGTCTACAACATTTAGTTAAGGTGTGAGAGCCAAAATGAACTTTGTATTGCTGTAAACGCTTTTTCAGCACCTGATTGTACACTTCAGGTGAAAATGTCAAAATCTTCAAAATGAGCAAAAGCACAATGAAATTAATGCTGGAATCATCTTCAAGTTGCTAAAATACACTAATGACAGCAAAAAGTTTGAGTCTACAACATTTAGTTAAGGTGTGAGAGCCAAAATTAACTTTGTATTGCTTTAAAATTCATTTTCAGCCCGATTGTACACTTCAGGTGAAACTGTCAAAATCTTAAAAATGAGCAAAAGCACAATGAAATTAATGTTGGAATCATCTTCAAGTTGCTAAAATACACTAATGACAGCAAAAAGTTTGAGTCTACAACATTTAGTTAAGTTGTGAGAGCCTAAATTAACTTTTTATTGCTTTAAACGCGTTTTCAGCCCTTGATTGTACACTTCAGGTGAAACTGTCAAAATCTTCAAATTGAGCAAAAGCACAATGAAATTAATGCTGGAATCATCTTCAAGTTGCTAAAATACACTAATGACAGCAAAAAGTTTGAGTCTACAACATTTAGTTAAGGTGTGAGAGCCAAAATGAACTTTGTATTGCTGTAAACGCGTTTTCAGCACCTGATTGTACACTTCAGGTGAAACTGTCAAAATCTTCAAAATGAGCAAAAGCAAAATGAAATTAATGCTGGAAACATCTTCAAGTTGCTAAAATACACTAATGACAGCAACAAGTTTGAGTCTACAACATTTAGTTAAGGTGTGAGAGCCAAAATGAACTTTGTATTGCTGTAATCGCGTTTTCAGCACCTAATTGTACACTTCAGGTGAAACTGTCAAAATATTCAAAATGAGCAAAAGCACAATGAAATTAATGCTGGAATTATCTTCAAGTTGCTAAAATACACTAATGACAGCAAAACGTTTGAGTCTACAACATTTAGTTAAGGTTTGAGAGCCAAAATGAACTTTGTATTGCTTTAAATGCATTTTCAGCCCCTGATTGTACACTTCAGGTGAAACTGTCAAAATCTTCAAAATGAGCAAAAGCACAATGAAATTAATGCTGGAATCATCTTCAAGTTGCTAAAATACACAAATGACAGCAAAAAGTTTTAGTCTACAACATTTAGTTAAGGTGTGAGAGCCAAAATGAACTTTGTATTGCTGTAAACGCGTTTTCAGCACCTGATTGTACACTTCAGGTGAAACTGTCAAAATCTTCAAAATGAGCAAAAGCACAATGAAATTAATGCTGGAATCATCTTCAAGTTGCTAAAATACACTAATGACAGTAAAAAGTTTAAGTCTACAACATTTAGTTAAGGTGTGAGAGCCAAAATGAACGTTGTATTGCTTTAAATGCATTTTCAGCCCGAATGTACACTTCAGGTGAAACTGTCAAATTCTTCAAAATGAGCAAAAGCACAATGAAATTAATGCTGGAAACATCTTCAAGTTGCTAAAATACACTAATGACAGCAAAAAGTTTGAGTCTACAACATTTAGTTAAGGTGTGAGAGCCAAAATTAACTTTGTATTGCTTTAAATGCATTTTCAGCCCGATAGTACACTTCAGGTGAAACTGTCAAAATCTTCAAAATGAGCAAAAGCACAATGAAATTAATGCTGGAATCATCTTCAGGTAGTTAAAATACACGAATGACAGCAAAAAGTTTTAGTCTACAACATTTAGTTAAGGTGTGAGAGCCAAAATGAACTTTGTATTGCTGTAAACGCGTTTTCAGCCCGATTGTACACTTCAGGTGAAACTGTCAAAATCTTCAAAATGAGCAAAAGCACAATGAAATTAATGCTGGAATCATCTTCAAGTTGCTAAAATACACTAATGACAGCAAAAAGTTTGAGTCTACAACATTTAGTTAAGGTGTGAGAGCCAAAATTAACTTTGTATTTCTTTAAAATTCATTTTCAGCCCGATTGTACACTTCAGGTGAAACTGTCAAAATCTTCAAAATGAGCAAAAGCACAATGAAATGAATGCTGGAATCATCTTCAAGTTGCTAAAATACACTAATGACAGCAAAAAGTTTGAGTCTACAACATTTAGTTAAGGTGTGAGAGCCTAAATGAACTTTTCATTGCTTTAAACGCGTTTTCAGCCCTTGATTGTACAATTCAGGTGAAACTGTCAAAATCTATAAAATGAGCAAAAGCACAATGAAATTAATGCTGGAATCATCTTCAAGTTGCTAAAATACACTAATGACAGCAACAAGTTTGAGTCTACAACATTTAGTTAAGGTGTGAGATTCTAAATTAACTTTGTATTGCTGTAAACGCGTTTTCAGCCCCTGATTGTACACTTCAGGTGAAACTGTCAAAATCTTCAAAATGAGCAAAAGCACAATGAAATTAATGCTGGAATCATCTTCAAGTTGCTAAAATACACTAATGACAGCAAAAAGTTTGAGTCTACAACATTTAGTTAAGGTGTGAGAGCCAAAATGAACGTTGTATTGCTTTAAATGCATTTTCAGCCCGAATGTACACTTCAGGTGAAACTGTCAAATTCTTCAAAATGAGCAAAAGCACAATGAAATTAATGCTGGAAACATCTTCAAGTTGCTAAAATACACTAATGACAGCAACAAGTTTGAGTCTACAACATTTAGTTAAGGTGTGAGAGCCAAAATGAACTTTGTATTGCTTTAAATGCATTTTCAGCCCGATAGTACACTTCAGGTGAAACTGTCAAAATCTTCAAAATGAGCAAAAGCACAATTAAATTAATGCTGGAATCATCTTCAAGTTGCTAAAATACACTAATGACAGCAAAAAGTTTGAGTCTACAACATTTAGTTAAGGTGTGAGAGCCAAAATGAACTTTGTATTGCTGTAAACGCGTTTTCAGCACCTGATTGTACACTTCAGGCGAAACTGTCAAAATCTTCAAAATGAGCAAAAGCACAATGAAATTAATGCTGGAATCATCTTCAAGTTGCTAAAATACACTAATGACAGCAAAAAGTTTGAGTCTACAATATTTAGTTAAGGTGTGAGAGCCAAAATGAACTTTGTATTGCTTTAAATGCATTTTCAGCCCGATTGTACACTTCAGGTGAAACTGTCAAAATCTTCAAAATGAGCAAAAGCACAATGAAATTAATGTTGGAATCATCTTCAAGTTGCTAAAATACACTAATGACAGCAACAAGTTTGAGTCTACAACATTTAGTTGAGGTGTGAGAGCCTAAATGAACTTTGTATTGCTTTAAATGCATTTTCAGCCCGATTGTACACTTCAGGTGAAACTGTCAAAATCTTAAAAATGAGCAAAAGCACAATGAAATTAATGTTGGAATCATCTTCAAGTTGCTAAAATACACTAATGACAGCAAAAAGTTTGAGTCTACAACATTTAGTTAAGTTGTGAGAGCCTAAATTAACTTTTTATTGCTTTAAACGCGTTTTCAGCCCTTGATTGTACACTTCAGGTGAAACTGTCAAAATCTTCAAATTGAGCAAAAGCACAATGAAATTAATGCTGGAATCATCTTCAAGTTGCTAAAATACACTAATGACAGCAAAAAGTTTGAGTCTACAACATTTAGTTAAGGTGTGAGAGCCAAAATGAACTTTGTATTGCTGTAAACGCGTTTTCAGCACCTGATTGTACACTTCAGGTGAAACTGTCAAAATCTTCAAAATGAGCAAAAGCACAATGAAATTAATGCTGGAATCATCTTCAAGTTGCTAAAATACACTAATGACAGCAAAAAGTTTGAGTCTACAACATTTAGTTAAGGTGTGAGAGCCAAAATGAACTTTGTATTGCTGTAAACGCGTTTTCAGCACCTGATTGTACACTTCAGGTGAAACTGTCAAAATCTTCAAAATGAGCAAAAGCACAATGAAATTAATGCTGGAATCATCTTCAAGTTGCTAAAATGC
The DNA here is from genome assembly GCF_054856555.1 of Leptonotus elevatus. Classification (NCBI taxonomy): domain Eukaryota; kingdom Metazoa; phylum Chordata; class Actinopteri; order Syngnathiformes; family Syngnathidae; genus Leptonotus; species Leptonotus elevatus. Next base: position 903,185 of record NC_141240.1, on the reverse strand, counting down.
ACTAATGACAGCAAAAAGTTTGAGTCTACAACATTTAGTTAAGGTGTGAGAGCCAAAATGAACTTTGTATTGCTTTAAATGCATTTTCAGCCCGATTGGACACTTCAGGTGAAACTGTCAAAATCTTCAAAATGAGCAAAAGCACAATGAAATTAATGCTGGAATCATCTTCAAGTTGCTAAAATACACTAATGACAGTAAAAAGTTTAAGTCTACAACATTTAGTTAAGGTGTGAGAGCCAAAATTAACTTTGTATTGCTTTAAATGCATTTTCAGCCCGATAGTACACTTCAGGTGAAACTGTCAAAATCTTCAAAATGAGCAAAAGCACAATGAAATTAATGCTGGAATCATCTTCAAGTTGCTAAAATACACTAATGACAGCAACAAGTTTTAGTCTACAACATTTAGTTAAGGTGTGAGAGCCAAAATGAACTTTGTATTGCTGTAAACGCGTTTTCAGCACCTGATTGTACACTTCAGGTGAAACTGTCAAAATCTTCAAAATGAGCAAAAGCACAATGAAATGAATGCTGGAATCATCTTCAAGTTGCTAAAATACACTAATGACAGCAAAAAGTTTGAGTCTACAACATTTAGTTAAGGTGTGAGAGCCAAAATGAACTTTGTATTGCTCTAAACGCGTTTTCAGCACCTGATTGTACACTTCAGGTGAAACTGTCAAAATCTTCAAAATGAGCAAAAGCACAATGAAATGAATGCTGGAATCATCTTCAAGTTGCTAAAATACACTAATGACAGCAACGAGTTTGAGTCTACAACATTTAGTTAAGGTGTGAGAGCCAAAATGAACTTTGTATTGCTTTAAAATTCATTTTCAGCCCGATTGTACACTTCAGGTGAAACTGTCAAAATCTTCAAAATGAGCAAAAGCACAATGAAATGAATGCTGGAATCATCTTCAAGTTGCTAAAATACACTAATGACAGCAAAAAGTTTGAGTCTACAACATTTAGTTAAGGTGTGAGAGCCAAAATTAACTTTGTATTGCTTTAAAATTCATTTTCAGCCCGATTGTACACTTCAGGTGAAACTGTCAAAATCTTCAAAATGAGCAAAAGCACAATGAAATGAATGCTGGAATCATCTTCAAGTTGCTAAAATACACTAATGACAGCAAAAAGTTTGAGTCTACAACATTTAGTTAAGGTGTGAGAGCCTAAATGAACTTTTCATTGCTTTAAACGCGTTTTCAGCCCTTGATTGTACAATTCAGGTGAAACTGTCAAAATCTATAAAATGAGCAAAAGCACAATGAAATTAATGCTGGAATCATCTTCAAGTTGCTAAAATACACTAATGACAGCAACAAGTTTGAGTCTACAACATTTAGTTAAGGTGTGAGATTCTAAATTAACTTTGTATTGCTGTAAACGCGTTTTCAGCCCCTGATTGTACACTTCAGGTGAAACTGTCAAAATCTTCAAAATGAGCAAAAGCACAATGAAATTAATGCTGGAATCATCTTCAAGTTGCTAAAATACACTAATGACAGTAAAAAGTTTGAGTGTACAACATTTAGTTAAGGTGTGAGAGCCAAAATGAACTTTGTATTGCTTTAAAAGCACTTTCAGCCCGAATGTACACTTCAGGTGAAACTGTCAAAATCTTCAAAATGAGCAAAAGCACAATGAAATTAATGCTGGAAACATCTTCAAGTTGCTAAAATACACTAATGACAGCAACAAGTTTGAGTCTACAACATTTAGTTAAGGTGTGAGAGCCAAAATGAACTTTGTATTGCTTTAAATGCATTTTCAGCCCGATAGTACACTTCAGGTGAAACTGTCAAAATCTTCAAAATGAGCAAAAGCACAATTAAATTAATGCTGGAATCATCTTCAAGTTGCTAAAATACACTAATGACAGCAAAAAGTTTGAGTCTACAACATTTAGTTAAGGTGTGAGAGCCAAAATGAACTTTGTATTGCTGTAAACGCGTTTTCAGCACCTGATTGTACACTTCAGGCGAAACTGTCAAAATCTTTAAAATGAGCAAAAGCACAATGAAATTAATGCTGGAATCATCTTCAAGTTGCTAAAATGCACTAATGACAGCAAAAAGTTTGAGTCTACAACATTTAGTTAAGGTGTGAGAGCCAAAATGAACTTTGTATTGCTTTAAATGCATTTTCAGCCCGATTGGACACTTCAGGTGAAACTGTCAAAATCTTCAAAATGAGCAAAAGCACAATGAAATTAATGCTGGAATCATCTTCAAGTTGCTAAAATACACTAATGACAGTAAAAAGTTTAAGTCTACAACATTTAGTTAAGGTGTGAGAGCCAAAATTAACTTTGTATTGCTTTAAATGCATTTTCAGCCCGATAGTACACTTCAGGTGAAACTGTCAAAATCTTCAAAATGAGCAAAAGCACAATGAAATTAATGCTGGAATCATCTTCAAGTTGCTAAAATACACTAATGACAGCAACAAGTTTTAGTCTACAACATTTAGTTAAGGTGTGAGAGCCAAAATGAACTTTGTATTGCTGTAAACGCGTTTTCAGCACCTGATTGTACACTTCAGGTGAAACTGTCAAAATCTTCAAAATGAGCAAAAGCACAATGAAATGAATGCTGGAATCATCTTCAAGTTGCTAAAATACACTAATGACAGCAAAAAGTTTGAGTCTACAACATTTAGTTAAGGTGTGAGAGCCAAAATGAACTTTGTATTGCTCTAAACGCGTTTTCAGCACCTGATTGTGCACTTCAGGTGAAACTGTCAAAATCTTCAAAATGAGCAAAAGCACAATGAAATGAATGCTGGAATCATCTTCAAGTTGCTAAAATACACTAATGACAGCAACGAGTTTGAGTCTACAACATTTAGTTAAGGTGTGAGAGCCAAAATGAACTTTGTATTGCTTTAAAATTAATTTTCAGCCCGATTGTACACTTCAGGTGAAACTGTCAAAATCTTCAAAATGAGCAAAAGCACAATGAAATGAATGCTGGAATCATCTTCCAGTTGCTAAAATACACTAATGACAGCAAAAAGTTTGAGTCTACAACATTTAGTTAAGGTGTGAGAGCCAAAATTAACTTTGTATTGCTTTAAAATTCATTTTCAGCCCGATTGTACACTTCAGGTGAAACTGTCAAAATCTTCAAAATGAGCAAAAGCACAATGAAATGAATGCTGGAATCATCTTCAAGTTGCTAAAATACACTAATGACAGCAAAAAGTTTGAGTCTACAACATTTAGTTAAGGTGTGAGAGCCTAAATGAACTTTTCATTGCTTTAAACGCGTTTTCAGCCCTTGATTGTACAATTCAGGTGAAACTGTCAAAATCTATAAAATGAGCAAAAGCACAATGAAATTAATGCTAGAATCATCTTCAAGTTGCTAAAATACACTAATGACAGCAACAAGTTTGAGTCTACAACATTTAGTTAAGGTGTGAGATTCTAAATTAACTTTGTATTGCTGTAAACGCGTTTTCAGCCCCTGATTGTACACTTCAGGTGAAACTGTCAAAATCTTCAAAATGAGCAAAAGCACAATGAAATTAATGCTGGAATCATCTTCAAGTTGCTAAAATACACTAATGACAGTAAAAAGTTTGAGTGTACAACATTTAGTTAAGGTGTGAGAGCCAAAATGAACTTTGTATTGCTTTAAAAGCACTTTCAGCCCGAATGTACACTTCAGGTGAAACTGTCAAAATCTTCAAAATGAGCAAAAGCACAATGAAATTAATGCTGGAAACATCTTCAAGTTGCTAAAATACACTAATGACAGCAACAAGTTTGAGTCTACAACATTTAGTTAAGGTGTGAGAGCCAAAATGAACTTTGTATTGCTTTAAAAGCACTTTCAGCCCGAATGTACACTTCAGGTGAAACTGTCAAAATCTTCAAAATGAGCAAAAGCACAATGAAATTAATGCTGGAAACATCTTCAAGTTGCTAAAATACACTAATGACAGCAACAAGTTTGAGTCTACAACATTTAGTTAAGGTGTGAGAGCCAAAATGAACTTTGTATTGCTTTAAATGCATTTTCAGCCCGATAGTACACTTCAGGTGAAACTGTCAAAATCTTCAAAATGAGCAAAAGCACAATTAAATTAATGCTGGAATCATCTTCAAGTTGCTAAAATACACTAATGACAGCAAAAAGTTTGAGTCTACAACATTTAGTTAAGGTGTGAGAGCCAAAATGAACTTTGTATTGCTGTAAACGCGTTTTCAGCACCTGATTGTACACTTCAGGCGAAACTGTCAAAATCTTCAAAATGAGCAAAAGCACAATGAAATTAATGCTGGAATCATCTTCAAGTTGCTAAAATACACTAATGACAGCAAAAAGTTTGAGTCTACAACATTTAGTTAAGGTGTGAGAGCCAAAATTAACTTTGTATTGCTTTAAAATTCATTTTCAGCCCGATTGTACACTTCAGGTGAAACTGTCAAAATCTTCAAAATGAGCAAAAGCACAATGAAATGAATGCTGGAATCATCTTCAAGTTGCTAAAATACACTAATGACAGCAAAAAGTTTGAGTCTACAACATTTAGTTAAGGTGTGAGAGCCAAAATTAACTTTGTATTGCTTTAAAATTCATTTTCAGCCCGATTGTACACTTCAGGTGAAACTGTCAAAATCTTAAAAATGAGCAAAAGCACAATGAAATTAATGTTGGAATCATCTTCAAGTTGCTAAAATACACTAATGACAGCAAAAAGTTTGAGTCTACAACATTTAGTTAAGTTGTGAGAGCCTAAATTAACTTTTTATTGCTTTAAACGCGTTTTCAGCCCTTGATTGTACACTTCAGGTGAAACTGTCAAAATCTTCAAATTGAGCAAAAGCACAATGAAATTAATGCTGGAATCATCTTCAAGTTGCTAAAATACACTAATGACAGCAAAAAGTTTGAGTCTACAACATTTAGTTAAGGTGTGAGAGCCAAAATGAACTTTGTATTGCTGTAAACGCGTTTTCAGCACCTGATTGTACACTTCAGGTGAAACTGTCAAAATCTTCAAAATGAGCAAAAGCAAAATGAAATTAATGCTGGAAACATCTTCAAGTTGCTAAAATACACTAATGACAGCAACAAGTTTGAGTCTACAACATTTAGTTAAGGTGTGAGAGCCAAAATGAACTTTGTATTGCTGTAAACGCGTTTTCAGCACCTAATTGTACACTTCAGGTGAAACTGTCAAAATATTCAAAATGAGCAAAAGCACAATGAAATTAATGCTGGAATTATCTTCAAGTTGCTAAAATACACTAATGACAGCAAAACGTTTGAGTCTACAACATTTAGTTAAGGTTTGAGAGCCAAAATGAACTTTGTATTGCTTTAAATGCATTTTCAGCCCCTGATTGTACACTTCAGGTGAAACTGTCAAAATCTTCAAAATGAGCAAAAGCACAATGAAATTAATGCTGGAATCATCTTCAAGTTGCTAAAATACACAAATGACAGCAAAAAGTTTTAGTCTACAACATTTAGTTAAGGTGTGAGAGCCAAAATGAACTTTGTATTGCTGTAAACGCGTTTTCAGCACCTGATTGTACACTTCAGGTGAAACTGTCAAAATCTTCAAAATGAGCAAAAGCACAATGAAATTAATGCTGGAATCATCTTCAAGTTGCTAAAATACACTAATGACAGTAAAAAGTTTAAGTCTACAACATTTAGTTAAGGTGTGAGAGCCAAAATGAACGTTGTATTGCTTTAAATGCATTTTCAGCCCGAATGTACACTTCAGGTGAAACTGTCAAATTCTTCAAAATGAGCAAAAGCACAATGAAATTAATGCTGGAAACATCTTCAAGTTGCTAAAATACACTAATGACAGCAAAAAGTTTGAGTCTACAACATTTAGTTAAGGTGTGAGAGCCAAAATGAACTTTGTATTGCTTTAAATGCATTTTCAGCCCGATAGTACACTTCAGGTGAAACTGTCAAAATCTTCAAAATGAGCAAAAGCACAATGAAATTAATGCTGGAATCATCTTCAAGTTTCTAAAATACACTAATGACAGCAAACAGTTTGAGTCTACAACATTTAGTTAAGGTGTGAGAGCCAAAATTAACTTTGTATTGCTTTAAATGCATTTTCAGCCCGATAGTACACTTCAGGTGAAACTGTCAAAATCTTCAAAATGAGCAAAAGCACAATGAAATTAATGCTGGAATCATCTTCAGGTTGCTAAAATACACTAATGACAGCAAAAAGTTTTAGTCTACAACATTTAGTTAAGGTGTGAGAGCCAAAATGAACTTTGTATTGCTGTAAACGCGTTTTCAGCCCGATTGTACACTTCAGGTGAAACTGTCAAAATCTTCAAAATGAGCAAAAGCACAATGAAATTAATGCTGGAATCATCTTCAAGTTGCTAAAATACACTAATGACAGTAAAAAGTTTGAGGCTACAACATTTACTTAAGGTGTGAGAGCCAAAATTAACTTTGTATTGCTTTAAAATTCATTTTCAGCCCGATTGTACACTTCAGGTGAAACTGTCAAAATCTTCAAAATGAGCAAAAGCACAATGAAATGAATGCTGGAATCATCTTCAAGTTGCTAAAATACACTAGTGACAGCAAAAAGTTTGAGTCTACAATATTTAGTTAAGGTGTGAGAGCCAAAATGAACTTTGTATTGCTTTAAAATTCATTTTCAGCCCGATTGTACACTTCAGGTGAAACTGTCAAAATCTTCAAAATGAGCAAAAGCACAATGAAATTAATGCTGGAATCATCTTCAGGTTGCTAAAATACACTAATGACAGCAAAAAGTTTTAGTCTACAACATTTAGTTAAGGTGTGAGAGCCAAAATGAACTTTGTATTGCTGTAAACGCGTTTTCAGCACCTGATTGTACACTTCAGGTGAAAATGTCAAAATCTTCAAAATGAGCAAAAGCACAATGAAATTAATGCTGGAATCATCTTCAAGTTGCTAAAATACACTAATGACAGCAAAAAGTTTGAGTCTACAACATTTAGTTAAGGTGTGAGAGCCAAAATTAACTTTGTATTGCTTTAAAATTCATTTTCAGCCCGATTGTACACTTCAGGTGAAACTGTCAAAATCTTCAAAATGAGCAAAAGCACAATGAAATTAATGCTGGAATCATCTTCAAGTTGCTAAAATACACTAATGACAGAAAAAAGTTTGAGTCTACAATATTTAGTTAAGGTGTGAGAGCCTAAATGAACTTTGTATTGCTTTAAAATTCATTTTCAGCCCGATTGTACACTTCAGGTGAAATTGTCAAAATCTTCAAAATGAGCAAAAGCACAATGAAATTAATGCTGGAATCATCTTCAAGTTGCTAAAATACACTAATGACAGCAAAAAGTTTGAGTCTACAACATTTAGTTAAGGTGTGAGAGCCAAAATGAACTTTGTATTGCTTTAAATGCACTTTCATTCCGATAGTACACTTCAGGTGAAACTGTCAAAATCTTCAAAATGAGCAAAAGCACAATGAAATTAATGCTGGAATCATCTTCAAGTTGCTAAAATACACCAATGACAGCAAAAAGTTTGAGTCTACAACATTTAGTTAAGGTGTGAGAGCCAAAATGAACTTTGTATTGCTGTAAACGCGTTTTCAGCACCTGATTGTACACTTCAGGTGAAACTGTCAAAATCTTCAAAATGAGCAAAAGCACAATGAAATTAATGCTGGAAACATCTTCAAGTTGCTAAAATACACTAATGACAGCAACAAGTTTGAGTCTACAACATTTAGTTAAGTTGTGAGAGCCAAAATGAACTTTGTATTGCTGTAAACGCGTTTTCAGCACCTAATTGTACACTTCAGGTGAAACTGTCAAAATATTCAAAATGAGCAAAAGCACAATGAAATTAATGCTGGAATCATCTTCAAGTTGCTAAAATACACTAATGACAGCAAAAAGTTTGAGTCTACAACATTTAGTTAAGGTGTGAGAGCCAAAATGAACTTTGTATTGCTTTAAATGCATTATCAGGCCGATTGTACACTTCAGGTGAAACTGTCAAAATCTTCAAAATGAGCAAAAGCACAATGAAATGAATGCTGGAATCATCTTCAAGTTGCTAAAATACACTAATGACAGCAAAAAGTTTGAGTCTACAACATTTAGTTAAGGTGTGAGATCCTAAATGAACTTTTCATTGCTTTAAACGCGTTTTCAGCCCTTGATTGTACAATTCAGGTGAAACTGTCAAAATCTTCAAAATGAACAAAAAACAATGAAATTAATGATGGAATCATCTTCAAGTTGCTAAAATACACTAATGACAGCAAAAAGTTTGAGTCTACAACATTTAGTTAAGGTGTGAGAGCCAAAATGAACTTTGTATTGCTTTAAATGCATTTTCAGCCCGATAGTACACTTCAGGTGAAACTGTCAAAATCTTCAAAATGAGCAAAAGCACAATGAAATGAATGCTGGAATCATCTTCAAGTTGCTAAAATACACTAATGACAGCAAAAAGTTTGAGTCTACAACATTTAGTTAAGGTGTGAGAGCCAAAATTAACTTTGTATTGCTTTAAAATTCATTTTCAGCCCGATTGTACACTTCAGGTGAAACTGTCAAAATCTTAAAAATGAGCAAAAGCACAATGAAATTAATGTTGGAATCATCTTCAAGTTGCTAAAATACACTAATGACAGCAAAAAGTTTGAGTCTACAACATTTAGTTAAGTTGTGAGAGCCTAAATTAACTTTTTATTGCTTTAAACGCGTTTTCAGCCCTTGATTGTACACTTCAGGTGAAACTGTCAAAATCTTCAAATTGAGCAAAAGCACAATGAAATTAATGCTGGAATCATCTTCAAGTTGCTAAAATACACTAATGACAGCAAAAAGTTTGAGTCTACAACATTTAGTTAAGGTGTGAGAGCCAAAATGAACTTTGTATTGCTGTAAACGCGTTTTCAGCACCTGATTGTACACTTCAGGTGAAACTGTCAAAATCTTCAAAATGAGCAAAAGCAAAATGAAATTAATGCTGGAAACATCTTCAAGTTGCTAAAATACACTAATGACAGCAACAAGTTTGAGTCTACAACATTTAGTTAAGGTGTGAGAGCCAAAATGAACTTTGTATTGCTGTAAACGCGTTTTCAGCACCTAATTGTACACTTCAGGTGAAACTGTCAAAATATTCAAAATGAGCAAAAGCACAATGAAATTAATGCTGGAATTATCTTCAAGTTGCTAAAATACACTAATGACAGCAAAACGTTTGAGTCTACAACATTTAGTTAAGGTTTGAGAGCCAAAATGAACTTTGTATTGCTTTAAATGCATTTTCAGCCCCTGATTGTACACTTCAGGTGAAACTGTCAAAATCTTCAAAATGAGCAAAAGCACAATGAAATTAATGCTGGAATCATCTTCAAGTTGCTAAAATACACAAATGACAGCAAAAAGTTTTAGTCTACAACATTTAGTTAAGGTGTGAGAGCCAAAATGAACTTTGTATTGCTGTAAACGCGTTTTCAGCACCTGATTGTACACTTCAGGTGAAACTGTCAAAATCTTCAAAATGAGCAAAAGCACAATGAAATTAATGCTGGAATCATCTTCAAGTTGCTAAAATACACTAATGACAGTAAAAAGTTTAAGTCTACAACATTTAGTTAAGGTGTGAGAGCCAAAATGAACGTTGTATTGCTTTAAATGCATTTTCAGCCCGAATGTACACTTCAGGTGAAACTGTCAAATTCTTCAAAATGAGCAAAAGCACAATGAAATTAATGCTGGAAACATCTTCAAGTTGCTAAAATACACTAATGACAGCAAAAAGTTTGAGTCTACAACATTTAGTTAAGGTGTGAGAGCCAAAATGATCTTTGTATTGCTTTAAATGCATTTTCAGCCCGATAGTACACTTCAGGTGAAACTGTCAAAATCTTCAAAATGAGCAAAAGCACAATGAAATTAATGCTGGAATCATCTTCAAGTTTCTAAAATACACTAATGACAGCAAACAGTTTGAGTCTACAACATTTAGTTAAGGTGTGAGAGCCAAAATTAACTTTGTATTGCTTTAAATGCATTTTCAGCCCGATAGTACACTTCAGGTGAAACTGTCAAAATCTTCAAAATGAGCAAAAGCACAATGAAATTAATGCTGGAATCATCTTCAGGTTGCTAAAATACACTAATGACAGTAAAAAGTTTAAGTCTACAACATTTAGTTAAGGTGTGAGAGCCAAAATGAACGTTGTATTGCTTTAAATGCATTTTCAGCCCGAATGTACACTTCAGGTGAAACTGTCAAATTCTTCAAAATGAGCAAAAGCACAATGAAATTAATGCTGGAAACATCTTCAAGTTGCTAAAATACACTAATGACAGCAAAAAGTTTGAGTCTACAACATTTAGTTAAGGTGTGAGAGCCAAAATGAACTTTGTATTGCTTTAAATGCATTTTCAGCCCGATAGTACACTTCAGGTGAAACTGTCAAAATCTTCAAAATGAGTAAAAGCACAATGAAATTAATGCTGGAATCATCTTCAAGTTTCTAAAATACACTAATGACAGCAAACAGTTTGAGTCTACAACATTTAGTTAAGGTGTGAGAGCCAAAATTAACTTTGTATTGCTTTAAAATTCATTTTCAGCCCGATTGTACACTTCAGGTGAAACTGTCAAAATCTTAAAAATGAGCAAAAGCACAATGAAATTAATGTTGGAATCATCTTCAAGTTGCTAAAATACACTAATGACAGCAAAAAGTTTGAGTCTACAACATTTAGTTAAGTTGTGAGAGCCTAAATTAACTTTTTATTGCTTTAAACGCGTTTTCAGCCCTTGATTGTACACTTCAGGTGAAACTGTCAAAATCTTCAAATTGAGCAAAAGCACAATGAAATTAATGCTGGAATCATCTTCAAGTTGCTAAAATACACTAATGACAGCAAAAAGTTTGAGTCTACAACATTTAGTTAAGGTGTGAGAGCCACAATGAACTTTGTATTGCTGTAAACGCGTTTTCAGCACCTGATTGTACACTTCAGGTGAAACTGTCAAAATCTTCAAAATGAGCAAAAGCAAAATGAAATTAATGCTGGAAACATCTTCAAGTTGCTAAAATACACTAATGACAGCAACAAGTTTGAGTCTACAACATTTAGTTAAGGTGTGAGAGCCAAAATGAACTTTGTATTGCTGTAAACGCGTTTTCAGCACCTAATTGTACACTTCAGGTGAAACTGTCAAAATATTCAAAATGAGCAAAAGCACAATGAAATTAATGCTGGAATTATCTTCAAGTTGCTAAAATACACTAATGACAGCAAAAAGTTTGAGTCTACAACATTTAGTTAAGGTTTGAGAGCCAAAATGAACTTTGTATTGCTTTAAATGCATTTTCAGCCCCTGATTGTACACTTCAGGTGAAACTGTCAAAATCTTCAAAATCAGCAAAAGCACAATGAAATTAATGCTGGAATCATCTTCAAGTTGCTAAAATACACAAATGACAGCAAAAAGTTTTAGTCTACAACATTTAGTTAAGGTGTGAGAGCCAAAATGAACTTTGTATTGCTGTAAACGCGTTTTCAGCACCTGATTGTACACTTCAGGTGAAACTGTCAAAATCTTCAAAATGAGCAAAAGCACAATGAAATTAATGCTGGAATCATCTTCAAGTTGCTAAAATACACTAATGACAGTAAAAAGTTTAAGTCTACAACATTTAGTTAAGGTGTGAGAGCCAAAATGAACGTTGTATTGCTTTAAATGCATTTTCAGCCCGAATGTACACTTCAGGTGAAACTGTCAAATTCTTCAAAATGAGCAAAAGCACAATGAAATTAATGCTGGAAACATCTTCAAGTTGCTAAAATACACTAATGACAGCAAAAAGTTTGAGTCTACAACATTTAGTTAAGGTGTGAGAGCCAAAATGAACTTTGTATTGCTTTAAATGCATTTTCAGCCCGATAGTACACTTCAGGTGAAACTGTCAAAATCTTCAAAATGAGCAAAAGCACAATGAAATGAATGCTGGAATCATCTTCAAGTTGCTAAAATACACTAATGACAGCAAAAAGTTTGAGTCTACAATATTTAGTTAAGGTGTGAGAGCCAAAATGAACTTTGTATTGCTTTAAAATTCATTTTCAGCCCGATTGTACACTTCAGGTGAAACTGTCAAAATCTTCAAAATGAGCAAAAGCACAATGAAATTAATGCTGGAATCATCTTCAGGTTGCTAAAATACACTAATGACAGCAAAAAGTTTTAGTCTACAACATTTAGTTAAGGTGTGAGAGCCAAAATGAACTTTGTATTGCTGTAAACGCGTTTTCAGCACCTGATTGTACACTTCAGGTGAAAATGTCAAAATCTTCAAAATGAGCAAAAGCACAATGAAATTAATGCTGGAATCATCTTCAAGTTGCTAAAATACACTAATGACAGCAAAAAGTTTGAGTCTACAACATTTAGTTAAGGTGTGAGAGCCAAAATTAACTTTGTATTGCTTTAAAATTCATTTTCAGCCCGATTGTACACTTCAGGTGAAACTGTCAAAATCTTCAAAATGAGCAAAAGCACAATGAAATGAATGCTGGAATCATCTTCAAGTTGCTAAAATACACTAATGACAGCAAAAAGTTTGAGTCTACAACATTTAGTTAAGGTGTGAGAGCCTAAATGAACTTTTCATTGCTTTAAACGCGTTTTCAGCCCTTGATTGTACAATTCAGGTGAAACTGTCAAAATCTATAAAATGAGCAAAAGCACAATGAAATTAATGCTGGAATCATCTTCAAGTTGCTAAAATACACTAATGACAGCAAAAAGTTTGAGTCTACAACATTTAGTTAAGGTGTGAGAGCCAAAATGAACGTTGTATTGCTTTAAATGCATTTTCAGCCCGAATGTACACTTCAGGTGAAACTGTCAAATTCTTCAAAATGAGCAAAAGCACAATGAAATTAATGCTGGAAACATCTTCAAGTTGCTAAAATACACCAATGACAGCAACAAGTTTGAGTCTACAACATTTAGTTAAGGTGTGAGAGCCAAAATGAACTTTGTATTGCTTTAAATGCATTTTCAGCCCGATAGTACACTTCAGGTGAAACTGTCAAAATCTTCAAAATGAGCAAAAGCACAATTAAATTAATGCTGGAATCATCTTCAAGTTGCTAAAATACACTAATGACAGCAAAAAGTTTGAGTCTACAACATTTAGTTAAGGTGTGAGAGCCAAAATGAACTTTGTATTGCTGTAAACGCGTTTTCAGCACCTGATTGTACACTTCAGGCGAAACTGTCAAAATCTTCAAAATGAGCAAAAGCACAATGAAATTAATGCTGGAATCATCTTCAAGTTGCTAAAATACACTAATGACAGCAAAAAGTTTGAGTCTACAATATTTAGTTAAGGTGTGAGAGCCAAAATGAACTTTGTATTGCTTTAAATGCATTTTCAGCCCGATTGTACACTTCAGGTGAAACTGTCAAAATCTTAAAAATGAGCAAAAGCACAATGAAATTAATGTTGGAATCATCTTCAAGTTGCTAAAATACACTAATGACAGCAAAAAGTTTGAGTCTACAACATTTAGTTAAGTTGTGAGAGCCTAAATTAACTTTTTATTGCTTTAAACGCGTTTTCAGCCCTTGATTGTACACTTCAGGTGAAACTGTCAAAATCTTCAAATTGAGCAAAAGCACAATGAAATTAATGCTGGAATCATCTTCAAGTTGCTAAAATACACTAATGACAGCAAAAAGTTTGAGTCTACAACATTTAGTTAAGGTGTGAGAGCCAAAATGAACTTTGTATTGCTGTAAACGCGTTTTCAGCACCTGATTGTACACTTCAGGTGAAACTGTCAAAATCTTCAAAATGAGCAAAAGCACAATGAAATTAATGCTGGAATCATCTTCAAGTTGCTAAAATACACTAATGACAGCAAAAAGTTTGAGTCTACAACATTTAGTTAAGGTGTGAGAGCCAAAATGAACTTTGTATTGCTGTAAACGCGTTTTCAGCACCTGATTGTACACTTCAGGTGAAACTGTCAAAATCTTCAAAATGAGCAAAAGCACAATGAAATTAATGCTGGAATCATCTTCAAGTTGCTAAAATACACTAATGACAGCAAAAAGTTTGAGTCTACAACATTTAGTTAAGGTGTGAGAGCCAAAATGAACTTTGTATTGCTTTAAATGCATTTTCAGCCCGATTGGACACTTCAGGTGAAACTGTCAAAATCTTCAAAATGAGCAAAAGCACAATGAAATTAATGCTGGAATCATCTTCAAGTTGCTAAAATACACTAATGACAGTAAAAAGTTTAAGTCTACAACATTTAGTTAAGGTGTGAGAGCCAAAATTAACTTTGTATTGCTTTAAATGCATTTTCAGCCCGATAGTACACTTCAGGTGAAACTGTCAAAATCTTCAAAATGAGCAAAAGCACAATGAAATTAATGCTGGAATCATCTTCAAGTTGCTAAAATACACTAATGACAGCAACAAGTTTTAGTCTACAACATTTAGTTAAGGTGTGAGAGCCAAAATGAACTTTGTATTGCTGTAAACGCGTTTTCAGCACCTGATTGTACACTTCAGGTGAAACTGTCAAAATCTTCAAAATGAGCAAAAGCACAATGAAATGAATGCTGGAATCATCTTCAAGTTGCTAAAATACACTAATGACAGCAAAAAGTTTGAGTCTACAACATTTAGTTAAGGTGTGAGAGCCAAAATGAACTTTGTATTGCTGTAAACGCGTTTTCAGCACCTGATTGTACACTTCAGGTGAAACTGTCAAAATCTTCAAAATGAGCAAAAGCACAATGAAATTAATGCTGGAATCATCTTCAAGTTGCTAAAATACACTAATGACAGCAACGAGTTTGAGTCTACAACATTTAGTTAAGGTGTGAGAGCCAAAATGAACTTTGTATTGCTTTAAATGCATTTTCAGCCCGATTGTACACTTCAGGTGAAACTGTCAAAATCTTAAAAATGAGCAAAAGCACAATGAAATTAATGTTGGAATCATCTTCAAGTTGCTAAAATACACTAATGACAGCAAAAAGTTTGAGTCTACAACATTTAGTTAAGTTGTGAGAGCCTAAATTAACTTTTTATTGCTTTAAACGCGTTTTCAGCCCTTGATTGTACACTTCAGGTGAAACTGTCAAAATCTTCAAATTGAGCAAAAGCACAATGAAATTAATGCTGGAATCATCTTCAAGTTGCTAAAATACACTAATGACAGCAAAAAGTTTGAGTCTACAACATTTAGTTAAGGTGTGAGAGCCAAAATGAACTTTGTATTGCTTTAAACGCGTTTTCAGCACCTGATTGTACACTTCAGGTGAAACTGTCAAAATCTTCAAAATGAGCAAAAGCACAATGAAATTAATGCTGGAATCATCTTCAAGTTGCTAAAATACACTAATGACAGCAAAAAGTTTGAGTCTACAACATTTATTTAAGGTGTGAGAGCCAAAATGAACTTTGTATTGCTTTAAATGCATTTTCAGCCCGATTGGACACTTCAGGTGAAACTGTCAAAATCTTCAAAATGAGCAAAAGCACAATGAAATTAATGCTGGAATCATCTTCAAGTTGCTAAAATACACTAATGACAGTAAAAAGTTTAAGTCTACAACATTTAGTTAAGGTGTGAGAGCCAAAATGAACTTTGTATTGCTTTAAATGCATTTTCAGCCCGATAGTACACTTCAGGTGAAACTGTCAAAATCTTCAAAATGAGCAAAAGCACAATGAAATTAATGCTGGAATCATCTTCAAGTTGCTAAAATACACTAATGACAGCAAAAAGTTTTAGTCTACAACATTTAGTTAAGGTGTGAGAGCCAAAATGAACTTTGTATTGCTGTAAACGCGTTTTCAGCACCTGATTGTACACTTCAGGTGAAACTGTCAAAATCTTCAAAATGAGCAAAAGCACAATGAAATGAATGCTTGAATCATCTTCAAGTTGCTAAAATACACTAATGGCAGCAAAAAGTTTGAGTCTACAATATTTAGTTAAGGTGTGAGAGCCAAAATGAACTTTGTATTGCTTTAAAATTCATTTTCAGCCCGATTGTACACTTCAGGTGAAACTGTCAAAATCTTCAAATTGAGCAAAAGCACAATGAAATTAATGCTGGAATCATCTTCAAGTTGCTAAAATACACTAATGACAGCAAAAAGTTTGAGTCTACAACATTTAGTTAAGGTGTGAGAGCCAAAATGAACTTTGTATTGCTGTAAACGCGTTTTCAGCACCTGATTGTACACTTCAGGTGAAACTGTCAAAATCTTCAAAATGAGCAAAAGCACAATGAAATTAATGCTGGAATCATCTTCAAGTTGCTAAAATACACTAATGACAGCAAAAAGTTTGAGTCTACAACATTTAGTTAAGGTGTGAGAGCCAAAATGAACTTTGTATTGCTTTAAATGCATTTTCAGCCCGATTGGACACTTCAGGTGAAACTGTCAAAATCTTCAAAATGAGCAAAAGCACAATGAAATTAATGCTGGAATCATCTTCAAGTTGCTAAAATACACTAATGACAGTAAAAAGTTTAAGTCTACGACATTTAGTTAAGGTGTGAGAGCCAAAATTAACTTTGTATTGCTTTAAATGCATTTTCAGCCCGATAGTACACTTCAGGTGAAACTGTCAAAATCTTCAAAATGAGCAAAAGCACAATGAAATTAATGCTGGAATCATCTTCAAGTTGCTAAAATACACTAATGACAGCAACAAGTTTTAGTCTACAACATTTAGTTAAGGTGTGAGAGCCAAAATGAACTTTGTATTGCTGTAAACGCATTTTCAGCACCTGATTGTACACTTCAGGTGAAACTGTCAAAATCTTCAAAATGAGCAAAAGCACAATGAAATGAATGCTGGAATTATCTTCAAGTTGCTAAAATACACTAATGACAGCAAAAAGTTTGAGTCTACAACATTTAGTTAAGGTGTGAGAGCCAAAATGAACTTTGTATTGCTTTAAAATTCATTTTCAGCCCGATTGTACACTTCAGGTGAAACTGTCAAAATCTTCAAAATGAGCAAAAGCACAATGAAATTAATGTTGGAATCATCTTCAAGTTGCTAAAATACACTAATGACAGCAAAAAGTTTGAGTCTACAACATTTAGTTGAGGTGTGAGAGCCTAAATGAACTTTGTATTGCTTTAAATGCATTTTCAGCCCGATTGTACACTTCAGGTAAAACTGTCAAAATCTTCAAAATGAGCAAAAGCACAATGAAATTAATGCTGGAATCATCTTCAAGTTGCTAAAATACACTAATGACAGCAACGAGTTTGAGTTTACAACATTTAGTTAAGGTGTGAGAGCCTAAATGAACTTTGTATTGCTGTAAATGCGTTTTCAGCACCTGATTGTACACTTCAGGTGAAACTGTCAAAATCTTCAAAATGAGCAAAAGCACAATGAAATTAATGCTGGAATCATCTTCAAGTTGCTAAAATACACTAATGACAGAAAAAAGTTTGAGTCTACAACATTTAGTTAAGGTGTGAGAGCCAAAATGAACTTTGTATTGCTTTAAATGCATTTTCAGCCCGATTGGACACTTCAGGTGAAACTGTCAAAATCTTCAAAATGAGCAAAAGCACAATGAAATTAATGCTGGAATCATCTTCAAGTTGCTAAAATACACTAATGACAGTAAAAAGTTTAAGTCTACAACATTTAGTTAAGGTGTGAGAGCCAAAATTAACTTTGTATTGCTTTAAATGCATTTTCAGCCCGATAGTACACTTCAGGTGAAACTGTCAAAATCTTCAAAATGAGCAAAAGCACAATGAAATTAATGCTGGAATCATCTTCAAGTTGCTAAAATACACTAATGACAGCAACAAGTTTTAGTCTACAACATTTAGTTAAGGTGTGAGAGCCAAAATGAACTTTGTATTGCTGTAAACGCGTTTTCAGCACCTGATTGTACACTTCAGGTGAAACTGTCAAAATCGTCAAAATGAGCAAAAGCACAATGAAATGAATGCTGGAATTATCTTCAAGTTGCTAAAATACACTAATGACAGCAAAAAGTTTGAGTCTACAACATTTAGTTAAGGTGTGAGAGCCAAAATGAACTTTGTATTGCTTTAAAATTTATTTTCAGCCCGATTGTACACTTCAGGTGAAACTGTCAAAATCTTCAAAATGAGCAAAAGCACAATGAAATTAATGTTGGAATCATCTTCAAGTTGCTAAAATACACTAATGACAGCAAAAAGTTTGAGTCTACAACATTTAGTTGAGGTGTGAGAGCCTAAATGAACTTTGTATTGCTTTAATTGCATTTTCAGCCCGATTGTACACTTCAGGTAAAACTGTCAAAATCTTCAAAATGAGCAAAAGCACAATGAAATTAATGCTGGAATCATCTTCAAGTTGCTAAAATACACTAATGACAGCAACGAGTTTGAGTCTACAACATTTAGTTAAGGTGTGAGAGCCTAAATGAACTTTGTATTGCTTTAAATGCATTTTCAGCCCGATTGTACACTTCAGGTGAAACTGTCAAAATCTTAAAAATGAGCAAAAGTACAATGAAATTAATGTTGGAATCATCTTCAAGTTGCTAAAATACACTAATGACAGCAAAAAGTTTGAGTCTACAACATTTAGTTAAGGTGTGAGAGCCAAAATGAACTTTGTATTGCTGTAAACGCGTTTTCAGCACCTGATTGTACACTTCAGGTGAAACTGTCAAAATCTTCAAAATGAGCAAAAGCACAATGAAATGAATGCTGGAATCATCTTCAAATTGCTAAAATACACTAATGACAGCAAAAAGTTTGAGTCTACAACATTTAGTTAAGGTGTGAAAGCCAAAATGAACTTTGTATTGCTTTAAATGCATTTTCAGCCCGATTGGACACTTCAGGTGAAACTGTCAAAATCTTCAAATTGAGCAAAAGCACAATGAAATTAATGCTGGAATCATCTTCAAGTTGCTAAAATACACTAATGACAGCAAAAAGTTTGAGTCTACAACATTTAGTTAAGGTGTGAGAGCCAAAATGAACTTTGTATTGCTGTAAACGCGTTTTCAGCACCTGATTGTACACTTCAGGTGAAACTGTCAAAATCTTCAAAATGAGCAAAAGCACGATGAAATTAATGCTGGAATCATCTTCAAGTTGCTAAAATACACTAATGACAGTAAAAAGTTTGAGTGTACAACATTTAGTTAAGGTGTGAGAGCCAAAATGAACTTTGTATTGCTTTAAAAGCACTTTCAGCCCGAATGTACACTTCAGGTGAAACTGTCAAAATCTTCAAAATGAGCAAAAGCACAATGAAATTAAGGCTGGAATCATCTTCAAGTTGCTAAAATACACTAATGACAGCAAAAAGTTTGAGTCTACAACATTTAGTTAAGGTGTGAGAGCCAAAATGAACGTTGTATTGCTTTAAATGCATTTTCAGCCCGAATGTACACTTCAGGTGAAACTGTCAAATTCTTCAAAATGAGCAAAAGCACAATGAAATTAATGCTGGAAACATCTTCAAGTTGCTAAAATACACTAATGACAGCAACAAGTTTGAGTCTACAACATTTAGTTAAGGTGTGAGAGCCAAAATGATCTTTGTATTGCTTTAAATGCATTTTCAGCCCGATAGTACACTTCAGGTGAAACTGTCAAAATCTTCAAAATGAGCAAAAACGCAATTAAATTAATGCTGGAATCATCTTCAAGTTGCTAAAATACACTAATGACAGCAAAAAGTTTGAGTCTACAACATTTAGTTAAGGTGTGAGAGCCAAAATGAACTTTGTATTGCTGTAAACGCGTTTTCAGCACCTGATTGTACACTTCAGGCGAAACTGTTAAAATCTTCAAAATGAGCAAAAGCACAATGAAATTAATGCTGGAATCATCTTCAAGTTGCTAAAATACACTAATGACAGAAAAAAGTTTGAGTCTACAATATTTAGTTAAGGTGTGAGAGCCAAAATGAACTTTGTATTGCTTTAAATGCATTTTCAGCCCGATTGTACACTTCAGGTGAAACTGTCAAAATCTTCAAAATGAGCAAAAGCACAATGAAATTAATGTTGGAATCATCTTCAAGTTGCTAAAATACACTAATGACAGCAACAAGTTTGAGTCTACAACATTTAGTTGAGGTGTGAGAGCCTAAATGAACTTTGTATTGCTTTAAATGCATTTTCAGCCCGATTGTACACTTCAGGTGAAACTGTCAAAATCTTAAAAATGAGCAAAAGCACAATGAAATTAATGTTGGAATCATCTTCAAGTTGCTAAAATACACTAATGACAGCAAAAAGTTTGAGTCTACAACATTTAGTTAAGTTGTGAGAGCCTAAATTAACTTTTTATTGCTTTAAACGCGTTTTCAGCCCTTGATTGTACACTTCAGGTGAAACTGTCAAAATCTTCAAATTGAGCAAAAGCACAATGAAATTAATGCTGGAATCATCTTCAAGTTGCTAAAATACACTAATGACAGCAACGAGTTTGAGTCTACAACATTTAGTTAAGGTGTGAGAGCCAAAATGAACTTTGTATTGCTTTAAAATTCATTTTCAGCCCGATTGTACACTTCAGGTGAAACTGTCAAAATCTTCAAAATGAGCAAAAGCACAATGAAATGAATGCTGGAATCATCTTCAAGTTGCTAAAATACACTAATGACAGCAAAAAGTTTGAGTCTACAACATTTAGTTAAGGTGTGAGAGCCAAAATTAACTTTGTATTGCTTTAAAATTCATTTTCAGCCCGATTGTACACTTCAGGTGAAACTGTCAAAATCTTCAAAATGAGCAAAAGCACAATGAAATGAATGCTGGAATCATCTTCAAGTTGCTAAAATACACTAATGACAGCAAAAAGTTTGAGTCTACAACATTTAGTTAAGGTGTGAGAGCCTAAATGAACTTTTCATTGCTTTAAACGCGTTTTCAGCCCTTGATTGTACAATTCAGGTGAAACTGTCAAAATCTATAAAATGAGCAAAAGCACAATGAAATTAATGCTGGAATCATCTTCAAGTTGCTAAAATACACTAATGACAGCAACAAGTTTGAGTCTACAACATTTAGTTAAGGTGTGAGATTCTAAATTAACTTTGTATTGCTGTAAACGCGTTTTCAGCCCCTGATTGTACACTTCAGGTGAAACTGTCAAAATCTTCAAAATGAGCAAAAGCACAATGAAATTAATGCTGGAATCATCTTCAAGTTGCTAAAATACACTAATGACAGTAAAAAGTTTGAGTGTACAACATTTAGTTAAGGTGTGAGAGCCAAAATGAACTTTGTATTGCTTTAAAAGCACTTTCAGCCCGAATGTACACTTCAGGTGAAACTGTCAAAATCTTCAAAATGAGCAAAAGCACAATGAAATTAATGCTGGAAACATCTTCAAGTTGCTAAAATACACTAATGACAGCAACAAGTTTGAGTCTACAACATTTAGTTAAGGTGTGAGAGCCAAAATGAACTTTGTATTGCTTTAAATGCATTTTCAGCCCGATAGTACACTTCAGGTGAAACTGTCAAAATCTTCAAAATGAGCAAAAGCACAATTAAATTAATGCTGGAATCATCTTCAAGTTGCTAAAATACACTAATGACAGCAAAAAGTTTGAGTCTACAACATTTAGTTAAGGTGTGAGAGCCAAAATGAACTTTGTATTGCTGTAAACGCGTTTTCAGCACCTGATTGTACACTTCAGGCGAAACTGTCAAAATCTTTAAAATGAGCAAAAGCACAATGAAATTAATGCTGGAATCATCTTCAAGTTGCTAAAATGCACTAATGACAGCAAAAAGTTTGAGTCTACAACATTTAGTTAAGGTGTGAGAGCCAAAATGAACTTTGTATTGCTTTAAATGCATTTTCAGCCCGATTGGACACTTCAGGTGAAACTGTCAAAATCTTCAAAATGAGCAAAAGCACAATGAAATTAATGCTGGAATCATCTTCAAGTTGCTAAAATACACTAATGACAGTAAAAAGTTTAAGTCTACAACATTTAGTTAAGGTGTGAGAGCCAAAATTAACTTTGTATTGCTTTAAATGCATTTTCAGCCCGATAGTACACTTCAGGTGAAACTGTCAAAATCTTCAAAATGAGCAAAAGCACAATGAAATTAATGCTGGAATCATCTTCAAGTTGCTAAAATACACTAATGACAGCAACAAGTTTTAGTCTACAACATTTAGTTAAGGTGTGAGAGCCAAAATGAACTTTGTATTGCTGTAAACGCGTTTTCAGCACCTGATTGTACACTTCAGGTGAAACTGTCAAAATCTTCAAAATGAGCAAAAGCACAATGAAATGAATGCTGGAATCATCTTCAAGTTGCTAAAATACACTAATGACAGCAAAAAGTTTGAGTCTACAACATTTAGTTAAGGTGTGAGAGCCAAAATGAACTTTGTATTGCTCTAAACGCGTTTTCAGCACCTGATTGTGCACTTCAGGTGAAACTGTCAAAATCTTCAAAATGAGCAAAAGCACAATGAAATGAATGCTGGAATCATCTTCAAGTTGCTAAAATACACTAATGACAGCAACGAGTTTGAGTCTACAACATTTAGTTAAGGTGTGAGAGCCAAAATGAACTTTGTATTGCTTTAAAATTAATTTTCAGCCCGATTGTACACTTCAGGTGAAACTGTCAAAATCTTCAAAATGAGCAAAAGCACAATGAAATGAATGCTGGAATCATCTTCCAGTTGCTAAAATACACTAATGACAGCAAAAAGTTTGAGTCTACAACATTTAGTTAAGGTGTGAGAGCCAAAATTAACTTTGTATTGCTTTAAAATTCATTTTCAGCCCGATTGTACACTTCAGGTGAAACTGTCAAAATCTTCAAAATGAGCAAAAGCACAATGAAATGAATGCTGGAATCATCTTCAAGTTGCTAAAATACACTAATGACAGCAAAAAGTTTGAGTCTACAACATTTAGTTAAGGTGTGAGAGCCTAAATGAACTTTTCATTGCTTTAAACGCGTTTTCAGCCCTTGATTGTACAATTCAGGTGAAACTGTCAAAATCTATAAAATGAGCAAAAGCACAATGAAATTAATGCTAGAATCATCTTCAAGTTGCTAAAATACACTAATGACAGCAACAAGTTTGAGTCTACAACATTTAGTTAAGGTGTGAGATTCTAAATTAACTTTGTATTGCTGTAAACGCGTTTTCAGCCCCTGATTGTACACTTCAGGTGAAACTGTCAAAATCTTCAAAATGAGCAAAAGCACAATGAAATTAATGCTGGAATCATCTTCAAGTTGCTAAAATACACTAATGACAGTAAAAAGTTTGAGTGTACAACATTTAGTTAAGGTGTGAGAGCCAAAATGAACTTTGTATTGCTTTAAAAGCACTTTCAGCCCGAATGTACACTTCAGGTGAAACTGTCAAAATCTTCAAAATGAGCAAAAGCACAATGAAATTAATGCTGGAAACATCTTCAAGTTGCTAAAATACACTAATGACAGCAACAAGTTTGAGTCTACAACATTTAGTTAAGGTGTGAGAGCCAAAATGAACTTTGTATTGCTTTAAAAGCACTTTCAGCCCGAATGTACACTTCAGGTGAAACTGTCAAAATCTTCAAAATGAGCAAAAGCACAATGAAATTAATGCTGGAAACATCTTCAAGTTGCTAAAATACACTAATGACAGCAACAAGTTTGAGTCTACAACATTTAGTTAAGGTGTGAGAGCCAAAATGAACTTTGTATTGCTTTAAATGCATTTTCAGCCCGATAGTACACTTCAGGTGAAACTGTCAAAATCTTCAAAATGAGCAAAAGCACAATTAAATTAATGCTGGAATCATCTTCAAGTTGCTAAAATACACTAATGACAGCAAAAAGTTTGAGTCTACAACATTTAGTTAAGGTGTGAGAGCCAAAATGAACTTTGTATTGCTGTAAACGCGTTTTCAGCACCTGATTGTACACTTCAGGCGAAACTGTCAAAATCTTCAAAATGAGCAAAAGCACAATGAAATTAATGCTGGAATCATCTTCAAGTTGCTAAAATACACTAATGACAGCAAAAAGTTTGAGTCTACAACATTTAGTTAAGGTGTGAGAGCCAAAATTAACTTTGTATTGCTTTAAAATTCATTTTCAGCCCGATTGTACACTTCAGGTGAAACTGTCAAAATCTTCAAAATGAGCAAAAGCACAATGAAATGAATGCTGGAATCATCTTCAAGTTGCTAAAATACACTAATGACAGCAAAAAGTTTGAGTCTACAACATTTAGTTAAGGTGTGAGAGCCAAAATTAACTTTGTATTGCTTTAAAATTCATTTTCAGCCCGATTGTACACTTCAGGTGAAACTGTCAAAATCTTAAAAATGAGCAAAAGCACAATGAAATTAATGTTGGAATCATCTTCAAGTTGCTAAAATACACTAATGACAGCAAAAAGTTTGAGTCTACAACATTTAGTTAAGTTGTGAGAGCCTAAATTAACTTTTTATTGCTTTAAACGCGTTTTCAGCCCTTGATTGTACACTTCAGGTGAAACTGTCAAAATCTTCAAATTGAGCAAAAGCACAATGAAATTAATGCTGGAATCATCTTCAAGTTGCTAAAATACACTAATGACAGCAAAAAGTTTGAGTCTACAACATTTAGTTAAGGTGTGAGAGCCAAAATGAACTTTGTATTGCTGTAAACGCGTTTTCAGCACCTGATTGTACACTTCAGGTGAAACTGTCAAAATCTTCAAAATGAGCAAAAGCAAAATGAAATTAATGCTGGAAACATCTTCAAGTTGCTAAAATACACTAATGACAGCAACAAGTTTGAGTCTACAACATTTAGTTAAGGTGTGAGAGCCAAAATGAACTTTGTATTGCTGTAAACGCGTTTTCAGCACCTAATTGTACACTTCAGGTGAAACTGTCAAAATATTCAAAATGAGCAAAAGCACAATGAAATTAATGCTGGAATTATCTTCAAGTTGCTAAAATACACTAATGACAGCAAAACGTTTGAGTCTACAACATTTAGTTAAGGTTTGAGAGCCAAAATGAACTTTGTATTGCTTTAAATGCATTTTCAGCCCCTGATTGTACACTTCAGGTGAAACTGTCAAAATCTTCAAAATGAGCAAAAGCACAATGAAATTAATGCTGGAATCATCTTCAAGTTGCTAAAATACACAAATGACAGCAAAAAGTTTTAGTCTACAACATTTAGTTAAGGTGTGAGAGCCAAAATGAACTTTGTATTGCTGTAAACGCGTTTTCAGCACCTGATTGTACACTTCAGGTGAAACTGTCAAAATCTTCAAAATGAGCAAAAGCACAATGAAATTAATGCTGGAATCATCTTCAAGTTGCTAAAATACACTAATGACAGTAAAAAGTTTAAGTCTACAACATTTAGTTAAGGTGTGAGAGCCAAAATGAACGTTGTATTGCTTTAAATGCATTTTCAGCCCGAATGTACACTTCAGGTGAAACTGTCAAATTCTTCAAAATGAGCAAAAGCACAATGAAATTAATGCTGGAAACATCTTCAAGTTGCTAAAATACACTAATGACAGCAAAAAGTTTGAGTCTACAACATTTAGTTAAGGTGTGAGAGCCAAAATGAACTTTGTATTGCTTTAAATGCATTTTCAGCCCGATAGTACACTTCAGGTGAAACTGTCAAAATCTTCAAAATGAGCAAAAGCACAATGAAATTAATGCTGGAATCATCTTCAAGTTTCTAAAATACACTAATGACAGCAAACAGTTTGAGTCTACAACATTTAGTTAAGGTGTGAGAGCCAAAATTAACTTTGTATTGCTTTAAATGCATTTTCAGCCCGATAGTACACTTCAGGTGAAACTGTCAAAATCTTCAAAATGAGCAAAAGCACAATGAAATTAATGCTGGAATCATCTTCAGGTTGCTAAAATACACTAATGACAGCAAAAAGTTTTAGTCTACAACATTTAGTTAAGGTGTGAGAGCCAAAATGAACTTTGTATTGCTGTAAACGCGTTTTCAGCCCGATTGTACACTTCAGGTGAAACTGTCAAAATCTTCAAAATGAGCAAAAGCACAATGAAATTAATGCTGGAATCATCTTCAAGTTGCTAAAATACACTAATGACAGTAAAAAGTTTGAGGCTACAACATTTACTTAAGGTGTGAGAGCCAAAATTAACTTTGTATTGCTTTAAAATTCATTTTCAGCCCGATTGTACACTTCAGGTGAAACTGTCAAAATCTTCAAAATGAGCAAAAGCACAATGAAATGAATGCTGGAATCATCTTCAAGTTGCTAAAATACACTAGTGACAGCAAAAAGTTTGAGTCTACAATATTTAGTTAAGGTGTGAGAGCCAAAATGAACTTTGTATTGCTTTAAAATTCATTTTCAGCCCGATTGTACACTTCAGGTGAAACTGTCAAAATCTTCAAAATGAGCAAAAGCACAATGAAATTAATGCTGGAATCATCTTCAGGTTGCTAAAATACACTAATGACAGCAAAAAGTTTTAGTCTACAACATTTAGTTAAGGTGTGAGAGCCAAAATGAACTTTGTATTGCTGTAAACGCGTTTTCAGCACCTGATTGTACACTTCAGGTGAAAATGTCAAAATCTTCAAAATGAGCAAAAGCACAATGAAATTAATGCTGGAATCATCTTCAAGTTGCTAAAATACACTAATGACAGCAAAAAGTTTGAGTCTACAACATTTAGTTAAGGTGTGAGAGCCAAAATTAACTTTGTATTGCTTTAAAATTCATTTTCAGCCCGATTGTACACTTCAGGTGAAACTGTCAAAATCTTCAAAATGAGCAAAAGCACAATGAAATTAATGCTGGAATCATCTTCAAGTTGCTAAAATACACTAATGACAGAAAAAAGTTTGAGTCTACAATATTTAGTTAAGGTGTGAGAGCCTAAATGAACTTTGTATTGCTTTAAAATTCATTTTCAGCCCGATTGTACACTTCAGGTGAAATTGTCAAAATCTTCAAAATGAGCAAAAGCACAATGAAATTAATGCTGGAATCATCTTCAAGTTGCTAAAATACACTAATGACAGCAAAAAGTTTGAGTCTACAACATTTAGTTAAGGTGTGAGAGCCAAAATGAACTTTGTATTGCTTTAAATGCACTTTCATTCCGATAGTACACTTCAGGTGAAACTGTCAAAATCTTCAAAATGAGCAAAAGCACAATGAAATTAATGCTGGAATCATCTTCAAGTTGCTAAAATACACCAATGACAGCAAAAAGTTTGAGTCTACAACATTTAGTTAAGGTGTGAGAGCCAAAATGAACTTTGTATTGCTGTAAACGCGTTTTCAGCACCTGATTGTACACTTCAGGTGAAACTGTCAAAATCTTCAAAATGAGCAAAAGCACAATGAAATTAATGCTGGAAACATCTTCAAGTTGCTAAAATACACTAATGACAGCAACAAGTTTGAGTCTACAACATTTAGTTAAGTTGTGAGAGCCAAAATGAACTTTGTATTGCTGTAAACGCGTTTTCAGCACCTAATTGTACACTTCAGGTGAAACTGTCAAAATATTCAAAATGAGCAAAAGCACAATGAAATTAATGCTGGAATCATCTTCAAGTTGCTAAAATACACTAATGACAGCAAAAAGTTTGAGTCTACAACATTTAGTTAAGGTGTGAGAGCCAAAATGAACTTTGTATTGCTTTAAATGCATTATCAGGCCGATTGTACACTTCAGGTGAAACTGTCAAAATCTTCAAAATGAGCAAAAGCACAATGAAATGAATGCTGGAATCATCTTCAAGTTGCTAAAATACACTAATGACAGCAAAAAGTTTGAGTCTACAACATTTAGTTAAGGTGTGAGATCCTAAATGAACTTTTCATTGCTTTAAACGCGTTTTCAGCCCTTGATTGTACAATTCAGGTGAAACTGTCAAAATCTTCAAAATGAACAAAAAACAATGAAATTAATGATGGAATCATCTTCAAGTTGCTAAAATACACTAATGACAGCAAAAAGTTTGAGTCTACAACATTTAGTTAAGGTGTGAGAGCCAAAATGAACTTTGTATTGCTTTAAATGCATTTTCAGCCCGATAGTACACTTCAGGTGAAACTGTCAAAATCTTCAAAATGAGCAAAAGCACAATGAAATGAATGCTGGAATCATCTTCAAGTTGCTAAAATACACTAATGACAGCAAAAAGTTTGAGTCTACAACATTTAGTTAAGGTGTGAGAGCCAAAATTAACTTTGTATTGCTTTAAAATTCATTTTCAGCCCGATTGTACACTTCAGGTGAAACTGTCAAAATCTTAAAAATGAGCAAAAGCACAATGAAATTAATGTTGGAATCATCTTCAAGTTGCTAAAATACACTAATGACAGCAAAAAGTTTGAGTCTACAACATTTAGTTAAGTTGTGAGAGCCTAAATTAACTTTTTATTGCTTTAAACGCGTTTTCAGCCCTTGATTGTACACTTCAGGTGAAACTGTCAAAATCTTCAAATTGAGCAAAAGCACAATGAAATTAATGCTGGAATCATCTTCAAGTTGCTAAAATACACTAATGACAGCAAAAAGTTTGAGTCTACAACATTTAGTTAAGGTGTGAGAGCCAAAATGAACTTTGTATTGCTGTAAACGCGTTTTCAGCACCTGATTGTACACTTCAGGTGAAACTGTCAAAATCTTCAAAATGAGCAAAAGCAAAATGAAATTAATGCTGGAAACATCTTCAAGTTGCTAAAATACACTAATGACAGCAACAAGTTTGAGTCTACAACATTTAGTTAAGGTGTGAGAGCCAAAATGAACTTTGTATTGCTGTAAACGCGTTTTCAGCACCTAATTGTACACTTCAGGTGAAACTGTCAAAATATTCAAAATGAGCAAAAGCACAATGAAATTAATGCTGGAATTATCTTCAAGTTGCTAAAATACACTAATGACAGCAAAACGTTTGAGTCTACAACATTTAGTTAAGGTTTGAGAGCCAAAATGAACTTTGTATTGCTTTAAATGCATTTTCAGCCCCTGATTGTACACTTCAGGTGAAACTGTCAAAATCTTCAAAATGAGCAAAAGCACAATGAAATTAATGCTGGAATCATCTTCAAGTTGCTAAAATACACAAATGACAGCAAAAAGTTTTAGTCTACAACATTTAGTTAAGGTGTGAGAGCCAAAATGAACTTTGTATTGCTGTAAACGCGTTTTCAGCACCTGATTGTACACTTCAGGTGAAACTGTCAAAATCTTCAAAATGAGCAAAAGCACAATGAAATTAATGCTGGAATCATCTTCAAGTTGCTAAAATACACTAATGACAGTAAAAAGTTTAAGTCTACAACATTTAGTTAAGGTGTGAGAGCCAAAATGAACGTTGTATTGCTTTAAATGCATTTTCAGCCCGAATGTACACTTCAGGTGAAACTGTCAAATTCTTCAAAATGAGCAAAAGCACAATGAAATTAATGCTGGAAACATCTTCAAGTTGCTAAAATACACTAATGACAGCAAAAAGTTTGAGTCTACAACATTTAGTTAAGGTGTGAGAGCCAAAATGATCTTTGTATTGCTTTAAATGCATTTTCAGCCCGATAGTACACTTCAGGTGAAACTGTCAAAATCTTCAAAATGAGCAAAAGCACAATGAAATTAATGCTGGAATCATCTTCAAGTTTCTAAAATACACTAATGACAGCAAACAGTTTGAGTCTACAACATTTAGTTAAGGTGTGAGAGCCAAAATTAACTTTGTATTGCTTTAAATGCATTTTCAGCCCGATAGTACACTTCAGGTGAAACTGTCAAAATCTTCAAAATGAGCAAAAGCACAATGAAATTAATGCTGGAATCATCTTCAGGTTGCTAAAATACACTAATGACAGTAAAAAGTTTAAGTCTACAACATTTAGTTAAGGTGTGAGAGCCAAAATGAACGTTGTATTGCTTTAAATGCATTTTCAGCCCGAATGTACACTTCAGGTGAAACTGTCAAATTCTTCAAAATGAGCAAAAGCACAATGAAATTAATGCTGGAAACATCTTCAAGTTGCTAAAATACACTAATGACAGCAAAAAGTTTGAGTCTACAACATTTAGTTAAGGTGTGAGAGCCAAAATGAACTTTGTATTGCTTTAAATGCATTTTCAGCCCGATAGTACACTTCAGGTGAAACTGTCAAAATCTTCAAAATGAGTAAAAGCACAATGAAATTAATGCTGGAATCATCTTCAAGTTTCTAAAATACACTAATGACAGCAAACAGTTTGAGTCTACAACATTTAGTTAAGGTGTGAGAGCCAAAATTAACTTTGTATTGCTTTAAAATTCATTTTCAGCCCGATTGTACACTTCAGGTGAAACTGTCAAAATCTTAAAAATGAGCAAAAGCACAATGAAATTAATGTTGGAATCATCTTCAAGTTGCTAAAATACACTAATGACAGCAAAAAGTTTGAGTCTACAACATTTAGTTAAGTTGTGAGAGCCTAAATTAACTTTTTATTGCTTTAAACGCGTTTTCAGCCCTTGATTGTACACTTCAGGTGAAACTGTCAAAATCTTCAAATTGAGCAAAAGCACAATGAAATTAATGCTGGAATCATCTTCAAGTTGCTAAAATACACTAATGACAGCAAAAAGTTTGAGTCTACAACATTTAGTTAAGGTGTGAGAGCCACAATGAACTTTGTATTGCTGTAAACGCGTTTTCAGCACCTGATTGTACACTTCAGGTGAAACTGTCAAAATCTTCAAAATGAGCAAAAGCAAAATGAAATTAATGCTGGAAACATCTTCAAGTTGCTAAAATACACTAATGACAGCAACAAGTTTGAGTCTACAACATTTAGTTAAGGTGTGAGAGCCAAAATGAACTTTGTATTGCTGTAAACGCGTTTTCAGCACCTAATTGTACACTTCAGGTGAAACTGTCAAAATATTCAAAATGAGCAAAAGCACAATGAAATTAATGCTGGAATTATCTTCAAGTTGCTAAAATACACTAATGACAGCAAAAAGTTTGAGTCTACAACATTTAGTTAAGGTTTGAGAGCCAAAATGAACTTTGTATTGCTTTAAATGCATTTTCAGCCCCTGATTGTACACTTCAGGTGAAACTGTCAAAATCTTCAAAATCAGCAAAAGCACAATGAAATTAATGCTGGAATCATCTTCAAGTTGCTAAAATACACAAATGACAGCAAAAAGTTTTAGTCTACAACATTTAGTTAAGGTGTGAGAGCCAAAATGAACTTTGTATTGCTGTAAACGCGTTTTCAGCACCTGATTGTACACTTCAGGTGAAACTGTCAAAATCTTCAAAATGAGCAAAAGCACAATGAAATTAATGCTGGAATCATCTTCAAGTTGCTAAAATACACTAATGACAGTAAAAAGTTTAAGTCTACAACATTTAGTTAAGGTGTGAGAGCCAAAATGAACGTTGTATTGCTTTAAATGCATTTTCAGCCCGAATGTACACTTCAGGTGAAACTGTCAAATTCTTCAAAATGAGCAAAAGCACAATGAAATTAATGCTGGAAACATCTTCAAGTTGCTAAAATACACTAATGACAGCAAAAAGTTTGAGTCTACAACATTTAGTTAAGGTGTGAGAGCCAAAATGAACTTTGTATTGCTTTAAATGCATTTTCAGCCCGATAGTACACTTCAGGTGAAACTGTCAAAATCTTCAAAATGAGCAAAAGCACAATGAAATGAATGCTGGAATCATCTTCAAGTTGCTAAAATACACTAATGACAGCAAAAAGTTTGAGTCTACAATATTTAGTTAAGGTGTGAGAGCCAAAATGAACTTTGTATTGCTTTAAAATTCATTTTCAGCCCGATTGTACACTTCAGGTGAAACTGTCAAAATCTTCAAAATGAGCAAAAGCACAATGAAATTAATGCTGGAATCATCTTCAGGTTGCTAAAATACACTAATGACAGCAAAAAGTTTTAGTCTACAACATTTAGTTAAGGTGTGAGAGCCAAAATGAACTTTGTATTGCTGTAAACGCGTTTTCAGCACCTGATTGTACACTTCAGGTGAAAATGTCAAAATCTTCAAAATGAGCAAAAGCACAATGAAATTAATGCTGGAATCATCTTCAAGTTGCTAAAATACACTAATGACAGCAAAAAGTTTGAGTCTACAACATTTAGTTAAGGTGTGAGAGCCAAAATTAACTTTGTATTGCTTTAAAATTCATTTTCAGCCCGATTGTACACTTCAGGTGAAACTGTCAAAATCTTCAAAATGAGCAAAAGCACAATGAAATGAATGCTGGAATCATCTTCAAGTTGCTAAAATACACTAATGACAGCAAAAAGTTTGAGTCTACAACATTTAGTTAAGGTGTGAGAGCCTAAATGAACTTTTCATTGCTTTAAACGCGTTTTCAGCCCTTGATTGTACAATTCAGGTGAAACTGTCAAAATCTATAAAATGAGCAAAAGCACAATGAAATTAATGCTGGAATCATCTTCAAGTTGCTAAAATACACTAATGACAGCAAAAAGTTTGAGTCTACAACATTTAGTTAAGGTGTGAGAGCCAAAATGAACGTTGTATTGCTTTAAATGCATTTTCAGCCCGAATGTACACTTCAGGTGAAACTGTCAAATTCTTCAAAATGAGCAAAAGCACAATGAAATTAATGCTGGAAACATCTTCAAGTTGCTAAAATACACCAATGACAGCAACAAGTTTGAGTCTACAACATTTAGTTAAGGTGTGAGAGCCAAAATGAACTTTGTATTGCTTTAAATGCATTTTCAGCCCGATAGTACACTTCAGGTGAAACTGTCAAAATCTTCAAAATGAGCAAAAGCACAATTAAATTAATGCTGGAATCATCTTCAAGTTGCTAAAATACACTAATGACAGCAAAAAGTTTGAGTCTACAACATTTAGTTAAGGTGTGAGAGCCAAAATGAACTTTGTATTGCTGTAAACGCGTTTTCAGCACCTGATTGTACACTTCAGGCGAAACTGTCAAAATCTTCAAAATGAGCAAAAGCACAATGAAATTAATGCTGGAATCATCTTCAAGTTGCTAAAATACACTAATGACAGCAAAAAGTTTGAGTCTACAATATTTAGTTAAGGTGTGAGAGCCAAAATGAACTTTGTATTGCTTTAAATGCATTTTCAGCCCGATTGTACACTTCAGGTGAAACTGTCAAAATCTTAAAAATGAGCAAAAGCACAATGAAATTAATGTTGGAATCATCTTCAAGTTGCTAAAATACACTAATGACAGCAAAAAGTTTGAGTCTACAACATTTAGTTAAGTTGTGAGAGCCTAAATTAACTTTTTATTGCTTTAAACGCGTTTTCAGCCCTTGATTGTACACTTCAGGTGAAACTGTCAAAATCTTCAAATTGAGCAAAAGCACAATGAAATTAATGCTGGAATCATCTTCAAGTTGCTAAAATACACTAATGACAGCAAAAAGTTTGAGTCTACAACATTTAGTTAAGGTGTGAGAGCCAAAATGAACTTTGTATTGCTGTAAACGCGTTTTCAGCACCTGATTGTACACTTCAGGTGAAACTGTCAAAATCTTCAAAATGAGCAAAAGCACAATGAAATTAATGCTGGAATCATCTTCAAGTTGCTAAAATACACTAATGACAGCAAAAAGTTTGAGTCTACAACATTTAGTTAAGGTGTGAGAGCCAAAATGAACTTTGTATTGCTGTAAACGCGTTTTCAGCACCTGATTGTACACTTCAGGTGAAACTGTCAAAATCTTCAAAATGAGCAAAAGCACAATGAAATTAATGCTGGAATCATCTTCAAGTTGCTAAAATACACTAATGACAGCAAAAAGTTTGAGTCTACAACATTTAGTTAAGGTGTGAGAGCCAAAATGAACTTTGTATTGCTTTAAATGCATTTTCAGCCCGATTGGACACTTCAGGTGAAACTGTCAAAATCTTCAAAATGAGCAAAAGCACAATGAAATTAATGCTGGAATCATCTTCAAGTTGCTAAAATACACTAATGACAGTAAAAAGTTTAAGTCTACAACATTTAGTTAAGGTGTGAGAGCCAAAATTAACTTTGTATTGCTTTAAATGCATTTTCAGCCCGATAGTACACTTCAGGTGAAACTGTCAAAATCTTCAAAATGAGCAAAAGCACAATGAAATTAATGCTGGAATCATCTTCAAGTTGCTAAAATACACTAATGACAGCAACAAGTTTTAGTCTACAACATTTAGTTAAGGTGTGAGAGCCAAAATGAACTTTGTATTGCTGTAAACGCGTTTTCAGCACCTGATTGTACACTTCAGGTGAAACTGTCAAAATCTTCAAAATGAGCAAAAGCACAATGAAATGAATGCTGGAATCATCTTCAAGTTGCTAAAATACACTAATGACAGCAAAAAGTTTGAGTCTACAACATTTAGTTAAGGTGTGAGAGCCAAAATGAACTTTGTATTGCTGTAAACGCGTTTTCAGCACCTGATTGTACACTTCAGGTGAAACTGTCAAAATCTTCAAAATGAGCAAAAGCACAATGAAATTAATGCTGGAATCATCTTCAAGTTGCTAAAATACACTAATGACAGCAACGAGTTTGAGTCTACAACATTTAGTTAAGGTGTGAGAGCCAAAATGAACTTTGTATTGCTTTAAATGCATTTTCAGCCCGATTGTACACTTCAGGTGAAACTGTCAAAATCTTAAAAATGAGCAAAAGCACAATGAAATTAATGTTGGAATCATCTTCAAGTTGCTAAAATACACTAATGACAGCAAAAAGTTTGAGTCTACAACATTTAGTTAAGTTGTGAGAGCCTAAATTAACTTTTTATTGCTTTAAACGCGTTTTCAGCCCTTGATTGTACACTTCAGGTGAAACTGTCAAAATCTTCAAATTGAGCAAAAGCACAATGAAATTAATGCTGGAATCATCTTCAAGTTGCTAAAATACACTAATGACAGCAAAAAGTTTGAGTCTACAACATTTAGTTAAGGTGTGAGAGCCAAAATGAACTTTGTATTGCTTTAAACGCGTTTTCAGCACCTGATTGTACACTTCAGGTGAAACTGTCAAAATCTTCAAAATGAGCAAAAGCACAATGAAATTAATGCTGGAATCATCTTCAAGTTGCTAAAATACACTAATGACAGCAAAAAGTTTGAGTCTACAACATTTATTTAAGGTGTGAGAGCCAAAATGAACTTTGTATTGCTTTAAATGCATTTTCAGCCCGATTGGACACTTCAGGTGAAACTGTCAAAATCTTCAAAATGAGCAAAAGCACAATGAAATTAATGCTGGAATCATCTTCAAGTTGCTAAAATACACTAATGACAGTAAAAAGTTTAAGTCTACAACATTTAGTTAAGGTGTGAGAGCCAAAATGAACTTTGTATTGCTTTAAATGCATTTTCAGCCCGATAGTACACTTCAGGTGAAACTGTCAAAATCTTCAAAATGAGCAAAAGCACAATGAAATTAATGCTGGAATCATCTTCAAGTTGCTAAAATACACTAATGACAGCAAAAAGTTTTAGTCTACAACATTTAGTTAAGGTGTGAGAGCCAAAATGAACTTTGTATTGCTGTAAACGCGTTTTCAGCACCTGATTGTACACTTCAGGTGAAACTGTCAAAATCTTCAAAATGAGCAAAAGCACAATGAAATGAATGCTTGAATCATCTTCAAGTTGCTAAAATACACTAATGGCAGCAAAAAGTTTGAGTCTACAATATTTAGTTAAGGTGTGAGAGCCAAAATGAACTTTGTATTGCTTTAAAATTCATTTTCAGCCCGATTGTACACTTCAGGTGAAACTGTCAAAATCTTCAAATTGAGCAAAAGCACAATGAAATTAATGCTGGAATCATCTTCAAGTTGCTAAAATACACTAATGACAGCAAAAAGTTTGAGTCTACAACATTTAGTTAAGGTGTGAGAGCCAAAATGAACTTTGTATTGCTGTAAACGCGTTTTCAGCACCTGATTGTACACTTCAGGTGAAACTGTCAAAATCTTCAAAATGAGCAAAAGCACAATGAAATTAATGCTGGAATCATCTTCAAGTTGCTAAAATACACTAATGACAGCAAAAAGTTTGAGTCTACAACATTTAGTTAAGGTGTGAGAGCCAAAATGAACTTTGTATTGCTTTAAATGCATTTTCAGCCCGATTGGACACTTCAGGTGAAACTGTCAAAATCTTCAAAATGAGCAAAAGCACAATGAAATTAATGCTGGAATCATCTTCAAGTTGCTAAAATACACTAATGACAGTAAAAAGTTTAAGTCTACGACATTTAGTTAAGGTGTGAGAGCCAAAATTAACTTTGTATTGCTTTAAATGCATTTTCAGCCCGATAGTACACTTCAGGTGAAACTGTCAAAATCTTCAAAATGAGCAAAAGCACAATGAAATTAATGCTGGAATCATCTTCAAGTTGCTAAAATACACTAATGACAGCAACAAGTTTTAGTCTACAACATTTAGTTAAGGTGTGAGAGCCAAAATGAACTTTGTATTGCTGTAAACGCATTTTCAGCACCTGATTGTACACTTCAGGTGAAACTGTCAAAATCTTCAAAATGAGCAAAAGCACAATGAAATGAATGCTGGAATTATCTTCAAGTTGCTAAAATACACTAATGACAGCAAAAAGTTTGAGTCTACAACATTTAGTTAAGGTGTGAGAGCCAAAATGAACTTTGTATTGCTTTAAAATTCATTTTCAGCCCGATTGTACACTTCAGGTGAAACTGTCAAAATCTTCAAAATGAGCAAAAGCACAATGAAATTAATGTTGGAATCATCTTCAAGTTGCTAAAATACACTAATGACAGCAAAAAGTTTGAGTCTACAACATTTAGTTGAGGTGTGAGAGCCTAAATGAACTTTGTATTGCTTTAAATGCATTTTCAGCCCGATTGTACACTTCAGGTAAAACTGTCAAAATCTTCAAAATGAGCAAAAGCACAATGAAATTAATGCTGGAATCATCTTCAAGTTGCTAAAATACACTAATGACAGCAACGAGTTTGAGTTTACAACATTTAGTTAAGGTGTGAGAGCCTAAATGAACTTTGTATTGCTGTAAATGCGTTTTCAGCACCTGATTGTACACTTCAGGTGAAACTGTCAAAATCTTCAAAATGAGCAAAAGCACAATGAAATTAATGCTGGAATCATCTTCAAGTTGCTAAAATACACTAATGACAGAAAAAAGTTTGAGTCTACAACATTTAGTTAAGGTGTGAGAGCCAAAATGAACTTTGTATTGCTTTAAATGCATTTTCAGCCCGATTGGACACTTCAGGTGAAACTGTCAAAATCTTCAAAATGAGCAAAAGCACAATGAAATTAATGCTGGAATCATCTTCAAGTTGCTAAAATACACTAATGACAGTAAAAAGTTTAAGTCTACAACATTTAGTTAAGGTGTGAGAGCCAAAATTAACTTTGTATTGCTTTAAATGCATTTTCAGCCCGATAGTACACTTCAGGTGAAACTGTCAAAATCTTCAAAATGAGCAAAAGCACAATGAAATTAATGCTGGAATCATCTTCAAGTTGCTAAAATACACTAATGACAGCAACAAGTTTTAGTCTACAACATTTAGTTAAGGTGTGAGAGCCAAAATGAACTTTGTATTGCTGTAAACGCGTTTTCAGCACCTGATTGTACACTTCAGGTGAAACTGTCAAAATCGTCAAAATGAGCAAAAGCACAATGAAATGAATGCTGGAATTATCTTCAAGTTGCTAAAATACACTAATGACAGCAAAAAGTTTGAGTCTACAACATTTAGTTAAGGTGTGAGAGCCAAAATGAACTTTGTATTGCTTTAAAATTTATTTTCAGCCCGATTGTACACTTCAGGTGAAACTGTCAAAATCTTCAAAATGAGCAAAAGCACAATGAAATTAATGTTGGAATCATCTTCAAGTTGCTAAAATACACTAATGACAGCAAAAAGTTTGAGTCTACAACATTTAGTTGAGGTGTGAGAGCCTAAATGAACTTTGTATTGCTTTAATTGCATTTTCAGCCCGATTGTACACTTCAGGTAAAACTGTCAAAATCTTCAAAATGAGCAAAAGCACAATGAAATTAATGCTGGAATCATCTTCAAGTTGCTAAAATACACTAATGACAGCAACGAGTTTGAGTCTACAACATTTAGTTAAGGTGTGAGAGCCTAAATGAACTTTGTATTGCTTTAAATGCATTTTCAGCCCGATTGTACACTTCAGGTGAAACTGTCAAAATCTTAAAAATGAGCAAAAGTACAATGAAATTAATGTTGGAATCATCTTCAAGTTGCTAAAATACACTAATGACAGCAAAAAGTTTGAGTCTACAACATTTAGTTAAGGTGTGAGAGCCAAAATGAACTTTGTATTGCTGTAAACGCGTTTTCAGCACCTGATTGTACACTTCAGGTGAAACTGTCAAAATCTTCAAAATGAGCAAAAGCACAATGAAATGAATGCTGGAATCATCTTCAAATTGCTAAAATACACTAATGACAGCAAAAAGTTTGAGTCTACAACATTTAGTTAAGGTGTGAAAGCCAAAATGAACTTTGTATTGCTTTAAATGCATTTTCAGCCCGATTGGACACTTCAGGTGAAACTGTCAAAATCTTCAAATTGAGCAAAAGCACAATGAAATTAATGCTGGAATCATCTTCAAGTTGCTAAAATACACTAATGACAGCAAAAAGTTTGAGTCTACAACATTTAGTTAAGGTGTGAGAGCCAAAATGAACTTTGTATTGCTGTAAACGCGTTTTCAGCACCTGATTGTACACTTCAGGTGAAACTGTCAAAATCTTCAAAATGAGCAAAAGCACGATGAAATTAATGCTGGAATCATCTTCAAGTTGCTAAAATACACTAATGACAGTAAAAAGTTTGAGTGTACAACATTTAGTTAAGGTGTGAGAGCCAAAATGAACTTTGTATTGCTTTAAAAGCACTTTCAGCCCGAATGTACACTTCAGGTGAAACTGTCAAAATCTTCAAAATGAGCAAAAGCACAATGAAATTAAGGCTGGAATCATCTTCAAGTTGCTAAAATACACTAATGACAGCAAAAAGTTTGAGTCTACAACATTTAGTTAAGGTGTGAGAGCCAAAATGAACGTTGTATTGCTTTAAATGCATTTTCAGCCCGAATGTACACTTCAGGTGAAACTGTCAAATTCTTCAAAATGAGCAAAAGCACAATGAAATTAATGCTGGAAACATCTTCAAGTTGCTAAAATACACTAATGACAGCAACAAGTTTGAGTCTACAACATTTAGTTAAGGTGTGAGAGCCAAAATGATCTTTGTATTGCTTTAAATGCATTTTCAGCCCGATAGTACACTTCAGGTGAAACTGTCAAAATCTTCAAAATGAGCAAAAACGCAATTAAATTAATGCTGGAATCATCTTCAAGTTGCTAAAATACACTAATGACAGCAAAAAGTTTGAGTCTACAACATTTAGTTAAGGTGTGAGAGCCAAAATGAACTTTGTATTGCTGTAAACGCGTTTTCAGCACCTGATTGTACACTTCAGGCGAAACTGTTAAAATCTTCAAAATGAGCAAAAGCACAATGAAATTAATGCTGGAATCATCTTCAAGTTGCTAAAATACACTAATGACAGAAAAAAGTTTGAGTCTACAATATTTAGTTAAGGTGTGAGAGCCAAAATGAACTTTGTATTGCTTTAAATGCATTTTCAGCCCGATTGTACACTTCAGGTGAAACTGTCAAAATCTTCAAAATGAGCAAAAGCACAATGAAATTAATGTTGGAATCATCTTCAAGTTGCTAAAATACACTAATGACAGCAACAAGTTTGAGTCTACAACATTTAGTTGAGGTGTGAGAGCCTAAATGAACTTTGTATTGCTTTAAATGCATTTTCAGCCCGATTGTACACTTCAGGTGAAACTGTCAAAATCTTAAAAATGAGCAAAAGCACAATGAAATTAATGTTGGAATCATCTTCAAGTTGCTAAAATACACTAATGACAGCAAAAAGTTTGAGTCTACAACATTTAGTTAAGTTGTGAGAGCCTAAATTAACTTTTTATTGCTTTAAACGCGTTTTCAGCCCTTGATTGTACACTTCAGGTGAAACTGTCAAAATCTTCAAATTGAGCAAAAGCACAATGAAATTAATGCTGGAATCATCTTCAAGTTGCTAAAATACACTAATGACAGCAAAAAGTTTGAGTCTACAACATTTAGTTAAGGTGTGAGAGCCAAAATGAACTTTGTATTGCTTTAAATGCATTTTCAGCCCGATTGGACACTTCAGGTGAAACTGTCAAAATCTT
The DNA here is from genome assembly GCF_054856555.1 of Leptonotus elevatus. NCBI lineage: Eukaryota > Metazoa > Chordata > Actinopteri > Syngnathiformes > Syngnathidae > Leptonotus > Leptonotus elevatus. Next base: position 862,820 of record NC_141240.1, on the reverse strand, counting down.
CAAATTGAGCAAAAGCACAATGAAATTAATGCTGGAATCATCTTCAAGTTGCTAAAATACACTAATGACAGCAAAAAGTTTGAGTCTACAACATTTAGTTAAGGTGTGAGAGCCAAAATGAACTTTGTATTGCTGTAAACGCGTTTTCAGCACCTGATTGTACACTTCAGGTGAAACTGTCAAAATCTTCAAAATGAGCAAAAGCACAATGAAATTAATGCTGGAATCATCTTCAAGTTGCTAAAATACACTAATGACAGTAAAAAGTTTGAGTGTACAACATTTAGTTAAGGTGTGAGAGCCAAAATGAACTTTGTATTGCTTTAAAAGCACTTTCAGCCCGAATGTACACTTCAGGTGAAACTGTCAAAATCTTCAAAATGAGCAAAAGCACAATGAAATTAAGGCTGGAATCATCTTCAAGTTGCTAAAATACACTAATGACAGCAACAAGTTTGAGTCTACAACATTTAGTTGAGGTGTGAGAGCCTAAATGAACTTTGTATTGCTTTAAATGCATTTTCAGCCCGATTGTACACTTCAGGTGAAACTGTCAAAATCTTAAAAATGAGCAAAAGCACAATGAAATTAATGTTGGAATCATCTTCAAGTTGCTAAAATACACTAATGACAGCAACAAGTTTGAGTCTACAACATTTAGTTGAGGTGTGAGAGCCTAAATGAACTTTGTATTGCTTTAAATGCATTTTCAGCCCGATTGTACACTTCAGGTGAAACTGTCAAAATCTTAAAAATGAGCAAAAGCACAATGAAATTAATGTTGGAATCATCTTCAAGTTGCTAAAATACACTAATGACAGCAAAAAGTTTGAGTCTACAACATTTAGTTAAGTTGTGAGAGCCTAAATTAACTTTTTATTGCTTTAAACGCGTTTTCAGCCCTTGATTGTACACTTCAGGTGAAACTGTCAAAATCTTCAAATTGAGCAAAAGCACAATGAAATTAATGCTGGAATCATCTTCAAGTTGCTAAAATACACTAATGACAGCAAAAAGTTTGAGTCTACAACATTTAGTTAAGGTGTGAGAGCCGAAATGAACTTTGTATTGCTGTAAACGCGTTTTCAGCACCTGATTGTACACTTCAGGTGAAACTGTTAAAATCTTCAATATGAGCAAAAGCACAATGAAATCAATGCTGGAATCATCTTCAAGTTGCTAAAATACACTAATGACAGCAAAAAGTTTGAGTCTACAACATTTAGTTAAGGTGTGAGAGCCAAAATGAACTTTGTATTGCTTTAAATGCATTTTCAGCCCGATTGTACACTTCAGGTGAAACTGTCAAAATCTTCAAAATGAGCAAAAGCACAATGAAATTAATGCTAAAATAATCTTCAAGTTGCTAAAATACACTAATGACAGTAAAAAGTTTAAGTCTACAACATTTAGTTAAGGTGTGAGAGCCAAAATTAACTTTGTATTGCTTTAAATGCATTTTCAGCCCGATAGTACACTTCAGGTGAAACTGTCAAAATCTTCAAAATGAGCAAAAGCACAATGAAATTAATGCTGGAATCATCTTCAAGTTGCTAAAATACACTAATGACAGCAACAAGTTTTAGTCTACAACATTTAGTTAAGGTGTGAGAGCCAAAATGAACTTTGTATTGCTGTAAACGCGTTTTCAGCACCTGATTGTACACTTCAGGTGAAACTGTCAAAATCTTCAAAATGAGCAAAAGCACAATGAAATTAATGCTGGAATCATCTTCAAGTTGCTAAAATACACTAATGACAGCAAAAAGTTTGAGTCTACAACATTTAGTTAAGGTGTGAGAGCCAAAATGAACTTTGTATTGCTTTAAATGCATTTTCAGCCCGATTGTACACTTCAGGTAAAACTGTCAAAATCTTCAAAATGAGCAAAAGCACAATGAAATTAATGCTGGAATCATCTTCAAGTTGCTAAAATACACTAATGACAGCAACGAGTTTGAGTCTACAACATTTAGTTAAGGTGTGAGAGCCTAAATGAACTTTGTATTGCTTTAAATGCATTTTCAGCCCGATTGTACACTTCAGGTGAAAATGTCAAAATCTTCAAAATGAGCAAAAGCACAATGAAATTAATGCTGGAATCATCTTCAAGTTGCTAAAATACACTAATGACAGCAAAAAGTTTGAGTCTACAACATTTAGTTAAGGTGTGAGAGCCAAAATTAACTTTGTATTGCTTTAAAATTCATTTTCAGCCCGATTGTACACTTCAGGTGAAACTGTCAAAATCTTCAAAATGAGCAAAAGCACAATGAAATGAATGCTGGAATCATCTTCAAGTTGCTAAAATACACTAATGACAGCAAAAAGTTTGAGTCTACAACATTTAGTTAAGGTGTGAGAGCCTAAATGAACTTTTCATTGCTTTAAACGCGTTTTCAGCCCTTGATTGTACAATTCAGGTGAAACTGTCAAAATCTATAAAATGAGCAAAAGCACAATGAAATTAATGCTGGAATCATCTTCAAGTTGCTAAAATACACTAATGACAGCAAAAAGTTTGAGTCTACAACATTTAGTTAAGGTGTGAGAGCCAAAATGAACGTTGTATTGCTTTAAATGCATTTTCAGCCCGAATGTACACTTCAGGTGAAACTGTCAAATTCTTCAAAATGAGCAAAAGCACAATGAAATTAATGCTGGAAACATCTTCAAGTTGCTAAAATACACTAATGACAGCAACAAGTTTGAGTCTACAACATTTAGTTAAGGTGTGAGAGCCAAAATGAACTTTGTATTGCTTTAAATGCATTTTCAGCCCGATAGTACACTTCAGGTGAAACTGTCAAAATCTTCAAAATGAGCAAAAGCACAATTAAATTAATGCTGGAATCATCTTCAAGTTGCTAAAATACACTAATGACAGCAAAAAGTTTGAGTCTACAACATTTAGTTAAGGTGTGAGAGCCAAAATGAACTTTGTATTGCTGTAAACGCGTTTTCAGCACCTGATTGTACACTTCAGGCGAAACTGTCAAAATCTTCAAAATGAGCAAAAGCACAATGAAATTAATGCTGGAATCATCTTCAAGTTGCTAAAATACACTAATGACAGCAAAAAGTTTGAGTCTACAATATTTAGTTAAGGTGTGAGAGCCAAAATGAACTTTGGATTGCTTTAAATGCATTTTCAGCCCGATTGTACACTTCAGGTGAAACTGTCAAAATCTTAAAAATGAGCAAAAGCACAATGAAATTAATGTTGGAATCATCTTCAAGTTGCTAAAATACACTAATGACAGCAAAAAGTTTGAGTCTACAACATTTAGTTAAGTTGTGAGAGCCTAAATTAACTTTTTATTGCTTTAAACGCGTTTTCAGCCCTTGATTGTACACTTCAGGTGAAACTGTCAAAATCTTCAAATTGAGCAAAAGCACAATGAAATTAATGCTGGAATCATCTTCAAGTTGCTAAAATACACTAATGACAGCAAAAAGTTTGAGTCTACAACATTTAGTTAAGGTGTGAGAGCCAAAATGAACTTTGTATTGCTGTAAACGCGTTTTCAGCACCTGATTGTACACTTCAGGTGAAACTGTCAAAATCTTCAAAATGAGCAAAAGCACAATGAAATTAATGCTGGAATCATCTTCAAGTTGCTAAAATACACTAATGACAGCAAAAAGTTTGAGTCTACAACATTTAGTTAAGGTGTGAGAGCCAAAATGAACTTTGTATTGCTGTAAACGCGTTTTCAGCACCTGATTGTACACTTCAGGTGAAACTGTCAAAATCTTCAAAATGAGCAAAAGCACAATGAAATGAATGCTGGAATCATCTTCAAGTTGCTAAAATACACTAATGACAGCAAAAAGTTTGAGTCTACAACATTTAGTTAAGGTGTGAGAGCCAAAATGAACTTTGTATTGCTGTAAACGCGTTTTCAGCACCTGATTGTACACTTCAGGTGAAACTGTCAAAATCTTCAAAATGAGCAAAAGCACAATGAAATTAATGCTGGAATCATCTTCAAGTTGCTAAAATACACTAATGACAGCAACGAGTTTGAGTCTACAACATTTAGTTGAGGTGTGAGAGCCTAAATGAACTTTGTATTGCTTTAAATGCATTTTCAGCCCGATTGTACACTTCAGGTGAAACTGTCAAAATCTTAAAAATGAGCAAAAGCACAATGAAATTAATGTTGGAATCATCTTCAAGTTGCTAAAATACACTAATGACAGCAAAAAGTTTGAGTCTACAACATTTAGTTAAGTTGTGAGAGCCTAAATTAACTTTTTATTGCTTTAAACGCGTTTTCAGCCCTTGATTGTACACTTCAGGTGAAACTGTCAAAATCTTCAAATTGAGCAAAAGCACAATGAAATTAATGCTGGAATCATCTTCAAGTTGCTAAAATACACTAATGACAGCAAAAAGTTTGAGTCTACAACATTTAGTTAAGGTGTGAGAGCCAAAATGAACTTTGTATTGCTTTAAATGCATTTTCAGCCCGATTGGACACTTCAGGTGAAACTGTCAAAATCTTCAAATTGAGCAAAAGCACAATGAAATTAATGCTGGAATCATCTTCAAGTTGCTAAAATACACTAATGACAGCAAAAAGTTTGAGTCTACAACATTTAGTTAAGGTGTGAGAGCCAAAATGAACTTTGTATTGCTGTAAACGCGTTTTCAGCACCTGATTGTACACTTCAGGTGAAACTGTCAAAATCTTCAAAATGAGCAAAAGCACAATGAAATTAATGCTGGAATCATCTTCAAGTTGCTAAAATACACTAATGACAGTAAAAAGTTTGAGTGTACAACATTTAGTTAAGGTGTGAGAGCCAAAATGAACTTTGTATTGCTTTAAAAGCACTTTCAGCCCGAATGTACACTTCAGGTGAAACTGTCAAAATCTTCAAAATGAGCAAAAGCACAATGAAATTAAGGCTGGAATCATCTTCAAGTTGCTAAAATACACTAATGACAGCAACAAGTTTGAGTCTACAACATTTAGTTGAGGTGTGAGAGCCTAAATGAACTTTGTATTGCTTTAAATGCATTTTCAGCCCGATTGTACACTTCAGGTGAAACTGTCAAAATCTTAAAAATGAGCAAAAGCACAATGAAATTAATGTTGGAATCATCTTCAAGTTGCTAAAATACACTAATGACAGCAACAAGTTTGAGTCTACAACATTTAGTTGAGGTGTGAGAGCCTAAATGAACTTTGTATTGCTTTAAATGCATTTTCAGCCCGATTGTACACTTCAGGTGAAACTGTCAAAATCTTAAAAATGAGCAAAAGCACAATGAAATTAATGTTGGAATCATCTTCAAGTTGCTAAAATACACTAATGACAGCAAAAAGTTTGAGTCTACAACATTTAGTTAAGTTGTGAGAGCCTAAATTAACTTTTTATTGCTTTAAACGCGTTTTCAGCCCTTGATTGTACACTTCAGGTGAAACTGTCAAAATCTTCAAATTGAGCAAAAGCACAATGAAATTAATGCTGGAATCATCTTCAAGTTGCTAAAATACACTAATGACAGCAAAAAGTTTGAGTCTACAACATTTAGTTAAGGTGTGAGAGCCGAAATGAACTTTGTATTGCTGTAAACGCGTTTTCAGCACCTGATTGTACACTTCAGGTGAAACTGTTAAAATCTTCAATATGAGCAAAAGCACAATGAAATCAATGCTGGAATCATCTTCAAGTTGCTAAAATACACTAATGACAGCAAAAAGTTTGAGTCTACAACATTTAGTTAAGGTGTGAGAGCCAAAATGAACTTTGTATTGCTTTAAATGCATTTTCAGCCCGATTGTACACTTCAGGTGAAACTGTCAAAATCTTCAAAATGAGCAAAAGCACAATGAAATTAATGCTGGAATCATCTTCAAGTTGCTAAAATACACTAATGACAGTAAAAAGTTTAAGTCTACAACATTTAGTTAAGGTGTGAGAGCCAAAATTAACTTTGTATTGCTTTAAATGCATTTTCAGCCCGATAGTACACTTCAGGTGAAACTGTCAAAATCTTCAAAATGAGCAAAAGCACAATGAAATTAATGCTGGAATCATCTTCAAGTTGCTAAAATACACTAATGACAGCAACAAGTTTTAGTCTACAACATTTAGTTAAGGTGTGAGAGCCAAAATGAACTTTGTATTGCTGTAAACGCGTTTTCAGCACCTGATTGTACACTTCAGGTGAAACTGTCAAAATCTTCAAAATGAGCAAAAGCACAATGAAATTAATGCTGGAATCATCTTCAAGTTGCTAAAATACACTAATGACAGCAAAAAGTTTGAGTCTACAACATTTAGTTAAGGTGTGAGAGCCAAAATGAACTTTGTATTGCTTTAAATGCATTTTCAGCCCGATTGTACACTTCAGGTAAAACTGTCAAAATCTTCAAAATGAGCAAAAGCACAATGAAATTAATGCTGGAATCATCTTCAAGTTGCTAAAATACACTAATGACAGCAACGAGTTTGAGTCTACAACATTTAGTTAAGGTGTGAGAGCCTAAATGAACTTTGTATTGCTTTAAATGCATTTTCAGCCCGATTGTACACTTCAGGTGAAAATGTCAAAATCTTCAAAATGAGCAAAAGCACAATGAAATTAATGCTGGAATCATCTTCAAGTTGCTAAAATACACTAATGACAGCAAAAAGTTTGAGTCTACAACATTTAGTTAAGGTGTGAGAGCCAAAATTAACTTTGTATTGCTTTAAAATTCATTTTCAGCCCGATTGTACACTTCAGGTGAAACTGTCAAAATCTTCAAAATGAGCAAAAGCACAATGAAATGAATGCTGGAATCATCTTCAAGTTGCTAAAATACACTAATGACAGCAAAAAGTTTGAGTCTACAACATTTAGTTAAGGTGTGAGAGCCTAAATGAACTTTTCATTGCTTTAAACGCGTTTTCAGCCCTTGATTGTACAATTCAGGTGAAACTGTCAAAATCTATAAAATGAGCAAAAGCACAATGAAATTAATGCTGGAATCATCTTCAAGTTGCTAAAATACACTAATGACAGCAAAAAGTTTGAGTCTACAACATTTAGTTAAGGTGTGAGAGCCAAAATGAACGTTGTATTGCTTTAAATGCATTTTCAGCCCGAATGTACACTTCAGGTGAAACTGTCAAATTCTTCAAAATGAGCAAAAGCACAATGAAATTAATGCTGGAAACATCTTCAAGTTGCTAAAATACACTAATGACAGCAACAAGTTTGAGTCTACAACATTTAGTTAAGGTGTGAGAGCCAAAATGAACTTTGTATTGCTTTAAATGCATTTTCAGCCCGATAGTACACTTCAGGTGAAACTGTCAAAATCTTCAAAATGAGCAAAAGCACAATTAAATTAATGCTGGAATCATCTTCAAGTTGCTAAAATACACTAATGACAGCAAAAAGTTTGAGTCTACAACATTTAGTTAAGGTGTGAGAGCCAAAATGAACTTTGTATTGCTGTAAACGCGTTTTCAGCACCTGATTGTACACTTCAGGCGAAACTGTCAAAATCTTCAAAATGAGCAAAAGCACAATGAAATTAATGCTGGAATCATCTTCAAGTTGCTAAAATACACTAATGACAGCAAAAAGTTTGAGTCTACAATATTTAGTTAAGGTGTGAGAGCCAAAATGAACTTTGGATTGCTTTAAATGCATTTTCAGCCCGATTGTACACTTCAGGTGAAACTGTCAAAATCTTAAAAATGAGCAAAAGCACAATGAAATTAATGTTGGAATCATCTTCAAGTTGCTAAAATACACTAATGACAGCAAAAAGTTTGAGTCTACAACATTTAGTTAAGTTGTGAGAGCCTAAATTAACTTTTTATTGCTTTAAACGCGTTTTCAGCCCTTGATTGTACACTTCAGGTGAAACTGTCAAAATCTTCAAATTGAGCAAAAGCACAATGAAATTAATGCTGGAATCATCTTCAAGTTGCTAAAATACACTAATGACAGCAAAAAGTTTGAGTCTACAACATTTAGTTAAGGTGTGAGAGCCAAAATGAACTTTGTATTGCTGTAAACGCGTTTTCAGCACCTGATTGTACACTTCAGGTGAAACTGTCAAAATCTTCAAAATGAGCAAAAGCACAATGAAATTAATGCTGGAATCATCTTCAAGTTGCTAAAATACACTAATGACAGCAAAAAGTTTGAGTCTACAACATTTAGTTAAGGTGTGAGAGCCAAAATGAACTTTGTATTGCTGTAAACGCGTTTTCAGCACCTGATTGTACACTTCAGGTGAAACTGTCAAAATCTTCAAAATGAGCAAAAGCACAATGAAATGAATGCTGGAATCATCTTCAAGTTGCTAAAATACACTAATGACAGCAAAAAGTTTGAGTCTACAACATTTAGTTAAGGTGTGAGAGCCAAAATGAACTTTGTATTGCTGTAAACGCGTTTTCAGCACCTGATTGTACACTTCAGGTGAAACTGTCAAAATCTTCAAAATGAGCAAAAGCACAATGAAATTAATGCTGGAATCATCTTCAAGTTGCTAAAATACACTAATGACAGCAACGAGTTTGAGTCTACAACATTTAGTTAAGGTGTGAGAGCCAAAATGAACTTTGTATTGCTTTAAATGCATTTTCAGCCCGATTGTACACTTCAGGTGAAACTGTCAAAATCTTAAAAATGAGCAAAAGCACAATGAAATTAATGTTGGAATCATCTTCAAGTTGCTAAAATACACTAATGACAGCAAAAAGTTTGAGTCTACAACATTTAGTTAAGTTGTGAGAGCCTAAATTAACTTTTTATTGCTTTAAACGCGTTTTCAGCCCTTGATTGTACACTTCAGGTGAAACTGTCAAAATCTTCAAATTGAGCAAAAGCACAATGAAATTAATGCTGGAATCATCTTCAAGTTGCTAAAATACACTAATGACAGCAAAAAGTTTGAGTCTACAACATTTAGTTAAGGTGTGAGAGCCAAAATGAACTTTGTATTGCTGTAAACGCGTTTTCAGCACCTGATTGTACACTTCAGGTGAAACTGTCAAAATCTTCAAAATGAGCAAAAGCACAATGAAATTAATGCTGGAATCATCTTCAAGTTGCTAAAATACACTAATGACAGCAAAAAGTTTGAGTTTACAACATTTATTTAAGGTGTGAGAGCCAAAATGAACTTTGTATTGCTTTAAATGCATTTTCAGCCCGATTGGACACTTCAGGTGAAACTGTCAAAATCTTCAAAATGAGCAAAAGCACAATGAAATTAATGCTGGAATCATCTTCAAGTTGCTAAAATACACTAATGACAGCAAAAAGTTTTAGTCTACAACATTTAGTTAAGGTGTGAGAGCCAAAATGAACTTTGTATTGCTGTAAACGCGTTTTCAGCACCTGATTGTACACTTCAGGTGAAACTGTCAAAATCTTCAAAATGAGCAAAAGCACAATGAAATGAATGCTGGAATCATCTTCAAGTTGCTAAAATACACTAATGGCAGCAAAAAGTTTGAGTCTACAATATTTAGTTAAGGTGTGAGAGCCAAAATGAACTTTGTATTGCTTTAAAATTCATTTTCAGCCCGATTGTACACTTCAGGTGAAACTGTCAAAATCTTCAAATTGAGCAAAAGCACAATGAAATTAATGCTGGAATCATCTTCAAGTTGCTAAAATACACTAATGACAGCAAAAAGTTTGAGTCTACAACATTTAGTTAAGGTGTGAGAGCCAAAATGAACTTTGTATTGCTGTAAACGCGTTTTCAGCACCTGATTGTACACTTCAGGTGAAACTGTCAAAATCTTCAAAATGAGCAAAAGCACAATGAAATTAATGCTGGAATCATCTTCAAGTTGCTAAAATACACTAATGACAGCAAAAAGTTTGAGTCTACAACATTTAGTTAAGGTGTGAGAGCCAAAATGAACTTTGTATTGCTTTAAATGCATTTTCAGCCCGATTGGACACTTCAGGTGAAACTGTCAAAATCTTCAAAATGAGCAAAAGCACAATGAAATTAATGCTGGAATCATCTTCAAGTTGCTAAAATACACTAATGACAGTAAAAAGTTTAAGTCTACAACATTTAGTTAAGGTGTGAGAGCCAAAATTAACTTTGTATTGCTTTAAATGCATTTTCAGCCCGATAGTACACTTCAGGTGAAACTGTCAAAATCTTCAAAATGAGCAAAAGCACAATGAAATTAATGCTGGAATCATCTTCAAGTTGCTAAAATACACTAATGACAGCAACAAGTTTTAGTCTACAACATTTAGTTAAGGTGTGAGAGCCAAAATGAACTTTGTATTGCTGTAAACGCGTTTTCAGCACCTGATTGTACACTTCAGGTGAAACTGTCAAAATCTTCAAAATGAGCAAAAGCACAATGAAATGAATGCTGGAATTATCTTCAAGTTGCTAAAATACACTAATGACAGCAAAAAGTTTGAGTCTACAACATTTAGTTAAGGTGTGAGAGCCAAAATGAACTTTGTATTGCTTTAAAATTCATTTTCAGCCCGATTGTACACTTCAGGTGAAACTGTCAAAATCTTCAAAATGAGCAAAAGCACAATGAAATTAATGTTGGAATCATCTTCAAGTTGCTAAAATACACTAATGACAGCAAAAAGTTTGAGTCTACAACATTTAGTTGAGGTGTGAGAGCCTAAATGAACTTTGTATTATTTTAAATGCATTTTCAGCCCGATTGTACACTTCAGGTAAAACTGTCAAAATCTTCAAAATGAGCAAAAGCACAATGAAATTAATGCTGGAATCATCTTCAAGTTGCTAAAATACACTAATGACAGCAACGAGTTTGAGTCTACAACATTTAGTTAAGGTGTGAGAGCCTAAATGAACTTTGTATTGCTGTAAATGCGTTTTCAGCACCTGATTGTACACTTCAGGTGAAACTGTCAAAATCTTCAAAATGAGCAAAAGCACAATGAAATTAATGCTGGAATCATCTTCAAGTTGCTAAAATACACTAATGACAGAAAAAAGTTTGAGTCTACAACATTTAGTTAAGGTGTGAGAGCCAAAATGAACTTTGTATTGCTTTAAATGCATTTTCAGCCCGATTGGACACTTCAGGTGAAACTGTCAAAATCTTCAAAATGAGCAAAAGCACAATGAAATTAATGCTGGAATCATCTTCAAGTTGCTAAAATACACTAATGACAGTAAAAAGTTTAAGTCTACAACATTTAGTTAAGGTGTGAGAGCCAAAATTAACTTTGTATTGCTTTAAATGCATTTTCAGCCCGATAGTACACTTCAGGTGAAACTGTCAAAATCTTCAAAATGAGCAAAAGCACAATGAAATTAATGCTGGAATCATCTTCAAGTTGCTAAAATACACTAATGACAGCAACAAGTTTTAGTCTACAACATTTAGTTAAGGTGTGAGAGCCAAAATGAACTTTGTATTGCTGTAAACGCGTTTTCAGCACCTGATTGTACACTTCAGGTGAAACTGTCAAAATCTTCAAAATGAGCAAAAGCACAATGAAATGAATGCTGGAATTATCTTCAAGTTGCTAAAATACACTAATGACAGCAAAAAGTTTGAGTCTACAACATTTAGTTAAGGTGTGAGAGCCAAAATGAACTTTGTATTGCTTTAAAATTTATTTTCAGCCCGATTGTACACTTCAGGTGAAACTGTCAAAATCTTCAAAATGAGCAAAAGCACAATGAAATTAATGTTGGAATCATCTTCAAGTTGCTAAAATACACTAATGACAGCAAAAAGTTTGAGTCTACAACATTTAGTTGAGGTGTGAGAGCCTAAATGAACTTTGTATTGCTTTAAATGCATTTTCAGCCCGATTGTACACTTCAGGTAAAACTGTCAAAATCTTCAAAATGAGCAAAAGCACAATGAAATTAATGCTGGAATCATCTTCAAGTTGCTAAAATACACTAATGACAGCAACGAGTTTGAGTCTACAACATTTAGTTAAGGTGTGAGAGCCTAAATGAACTTTGTATTGCTTTAAATGCATTTTCAGCCCGATTGTACACTTCAGGTGAAACTGTCAAAATCTTAAAAATGAGCAAAAGTACAATGAAATTAATGTTGGAATCATCTTCAAGTTGCTAAAATACACTAATGACAGCAAAAAGTTTGAGTCTACAACATTTAGTTAAGGTGTGAGAGCCAAAATGAACTTTGTATTGCTGTAAACGCGTTTTCAGCACCTGATTGTACACTTCAGGTGAAACTGTCAAAATCTTCAAAATGAGCAAAAGCACAATGAAATGAATGCTGGAATCATCTTCAAATTGCTAAAATACACTAATGACAGCAAAAAGTTTGAGTCTACAACATTTAGTTAAGGTGTGAAAGCCAAAATGAACTTTGTATTGCTTTAAATGCATTTTCAGCCCGATTGGACACTTCAGGTGAAACTGTCAAAATCTTCAAATTGAGCAAAAGCACAATGAAATTAATGCTGGAATCATCTTCAAGTTGCTAAAATACACTAATGACAGCAAAAAGTTTGAGTCTACAACATTTAGTTAAGGTGTGAGAGCCAAAATGAACTTTGTATTGCTGTAAACGCGTTTTCAGCACCTGATTGTACACTTCAGGTGAAACTGTCAAAATCTTCAAAATGAGCAAAAGCACAATGAAATTAATGCTGGAATCATCTTCAAGTTGCTAAATACACTAATGACAGTAAAAAGTTTGAGTGTACAACATTTAGTTAAGGTGTGAGAGCCAAAATGAACTTTGTATTGCTTTAAAAGCACTTTCAGCCCGAATGTACACTTCAGGTGAAACTGTCAAAATCTTCAAAATGAGCAAAAGCACAATGAAATTAAGGCTGGAATCATCTTCAAGTTGCTAAAATACACTAATGACAGCAAAAAGTTTGAGTCTACAACATTTAGTTAAGGTGTGAGAGCCAAAATGAACGTTGTATTGCTTTAAATGCATTTTCAGCCCGAATGTACACTTCAGGTGAAACTGTCAAATTCTTCAAAATGAGCAAAAGCACAATGAAATTAATGCTGGAAACATCTTCAAGTTGCTAAAATACACTAATGACAGCAACAAGTTTGAGTCTACAACATTTAGTTAAGGTGTGAGAGCCAAAATGATCTTTGTATTGCTTTAAATGCATTTTCAGCCCGATAGTACACTTCAGGTGAAACTGTCAAAATCTTCAAAATGAGCAAAAACACAATTAAATTAATGCTGGAATCATCTTCAAGTTGCTAAAATACACTAATGACAGCAAAAAGTTTGAGTCTACAACATTTAGTTAAGGTGTGAAAGCCAAAATGAACTTTGTATTGCTGTAAACGCGTTTTCAGCACCTGATTGTACACTTCAGGCGAAACTGTTAAAATCTTCAAAATGAGCAAAAGCACAATGAAATTAATGCTGGAATCATCTTCAAGTTGCTAAAATACACTAATGACAGCAAAAAGTTTGAGTCTACAATATTTAGTTAAGGTGTGAGAGCCAAAATGAACTTTGTATTGCTTTAAATGCATTTTCAGCCCGATTGTACACTTCAGGTGAAACTGTCAAAATCTTCAAAATGAGCAAAAGCACAATGAAATTAATGTTGGAATCATCTTCAAGTTGCTAAAATACACTAATGACAGCAACAAGTTTGAGTCTACAACATTTAGTTGAGGTGTGAGAGCCTAAATGAACTTTGTATTATTTTAAATGCATTTTCAGCCCGATTGTACACTTCAGGTAAAACTGTCAAAATCTTCAAAATGAGCAAAAGCACAATGAAATTAATGCTGGAATCATCTTCAAGTTGCTAAAATACACTAATGACAGCAACGAGTTTGAGTCTACAACATTTAGTTAAGGTGTGAGAGCCTAAATGAACTTTGTATTGCTGTAAATGCGTTTTCAGCACCTGATTGTACACTTCAGGTGAAACTGTCAAAATCTTCAAAATGAGCAAAAGCACAATGAAATTAATGCTGGAATCATCTTCAAGTTGCTAAAATACACTAATGACAGAAAAAAGTTTGAGTCTACAACATTTAGTTAAGGTGTGAGAGCCAAAATGAACTTTGTATTGCTTTAAATGCATTTTCAGCCCGATTGGACACTTCAGGTGAAACTGTCAAAATCTTCAAAATGAGCAAAAGCACAATGAAATTAATGCTGGAATCATCTTCAAGTTGCTAAAATACACTAATGACAGTAAAAAGTTTAAGTCTACAACATTTAGTTAAGGTGTGAGAGCCAAAATTAACTTTGTATTGCTTTAAATGCATTTTCAGCCCGATAGTACACTTCAGGTGAAACTGTCAAAATCTTCAAAATGAGCAAAAGCACAATGAAATTAATGCTGGAATCATCTTCAAGTTGCTAAAATACACTAATGACAGCAACAAGTTTTAGTCTACAACATTTAGTTAAGGTGTGAGAGCCAAAATGAACTTTGTATTGCTGTAAACGCGTTTTCAGCACCTGATTGTACACTTCAGGTGAAACTGTCAAAATCTTCAAAATGAGCAAAAGCACAATGAAATGAATGCTGGAATTATCTTCAAGTTGCTAAAATACACTAATGACAGCAAAAAGTTTGAGTCTACAACATTTAGTTAAGGTGTGAGAGCCAAAATGAACTTTGTATTGCTTTAAAATTTATTTTCAGCCCGATTGTACACTTCAGGTGAAACTGTCAAAATCTTCAAAATGAGCAAAAGCACAATGAAATTAATGTTGGAATCATCTTCAAGTTGCTAAAATACACTAATGACAGCAAAAAGTTTGAGTCTACAACATTTAGTTGAGGTGTGAGAGCCTAAATGAACTTTGTATTGCTTTAAATGCATTTTCAGCCCGATTGTACACTTCAGGTAAAACTGTCAAAATCTTCAAAATGAGCAAAAGCACAATGAAATTAATGCTGGAATCATCTTCAAGTTGCTAAAATACACTAATGACAGCAACGAGTTTGAGTCTACAACATTTAGTTAAGGTGTGAGAGCCTAAATGAACTTTGTATTGCTTTAAATGCATTTTCAGCCCGATTGTACACTTCAGGTGAAACTGTCAAAATCTTAAAAATGAGCAAAAGTACAATGAAATTAATGTTGGAATCATCTTCAAGTTGCTAAAATACACTAATGACAGCAAAAAGTTTGAGTCTACAACATTTAGTTAAGGTGTGAAAGCCAAAATGAACTTTGTATTGCTTTAAATGCATTTTCAGCCCGATTGGACACTTCAGGTGAAACTGTCAAAATCTTCAAATTGAGCAAAAGCACAATGAAATTAATGCTGGAATCATCTTCAAGTTGCTAAAATACACTAATGACAGCAAAAAGTTTGAGTCTACAACATTTAGTTAAGGTGTGAGAGCCAAAATGAACTTTGTATTGCTGTAAACGCGTTTTCAGCACCTGATTGTACACTTCAGGTGAAACTGTCAAAATCTTCAAAATGAGCAAAAGCACAATGAAATTAATGCTGGAATCATCTTCAAGTTGCTAAATACACTAATGACAGTAAAAAGTTTGAGTGTACAACATTTAGTTAAGGTGTGAGAGCCAAAATGAACTTTGTATTGCTTTAAAAGCACTTTCAGCCCGAATGTACACTTCAGGTGAAACTGTCAAAATCTTCAAAATGAGCAAAAGCACAATGAAATTAAGGCTGGAATCATCTTCAAGTTGCTAAAATACACTAATGACAGCAAAAAGTTTGAGTCTACAACATTTAGTTAAGGTGTGAGAGCCAAAATGAACGTTGTATTGCTTTAAATGCATTTTCAGCCCGAATGTACACTTCAGGTGAAACTGTCAAATTCTTCAAAATGAGCAAAAGCACAATGAAATTAATGCTGGAAACATCTTCAAGTTGCTAAAATACACTAATGACAGCAACAAGTTTGAGTCTACAACATTTAGTTAAGGTGTGAGAGCCAAAATGATCTTTGTATTGCTTTAAATGCATTTTCAGCCCGATAGTACACTTCAGGTGAAACTGTCAAAATCTTCAAAATGAGCAAAAACACAATTAAATTAATGCTGGAATCATCTTCAAGTTGCTAAAATACACTAATGACAGCAAAAAGTTTGAGTCTACAACATTTAGTTAAGGTGTGAAAGCCAAAATGAACTTTGTATTGCTGTAAACGCGTTTTCAGCACCTGATTGTACACTTCAGGCGAAACTGTTAAAATCTTCAAAATGAGCAAAAGCACAATGAAATTAATGCTGGAATCATCTTCAAGTTGCTAAAATACACTAATGACAGCAAAAAGTTTGAGTCTACAATATTTAGTTAAGGTGTGAGAGCCAAAATGAACTTTGTATTGCTTTAAATGCATTTTCAGCCCGATTGTACACTTCAGGTGAAACTGTCAAAATCTTCAAAATGAGCAAAAGCACAATGAAATTAATGTTGGAATCATCTTCAAGTTGCTAAAATACACTAATGACAGCAACAAGTTTGAGTCTACAACATTTAGTTGAGGTGTGAGAGCCTAAATGAACTTTGTATTGCTTTAAATGCATTTTCAGCCCGATTGTACACTTCAGGTGAAACTGTCAAAATCTTCAAAATGAGCAAAAGCACAATGAAATTAATGTTGGAATCATCTTCAAGTTGCTAAAATACACTAATGACAGCAAAAAGTTTGAGTCTACAACATTTAGTTAAGTTGTGAGAGCCTAAATTAACTTTTTATTGCTTTAAACGCGTTTTCAGCCCTTGATTGTACACTTCAGGTGAAACTGTCAAAATCTTCAAATTGAGCAAAAGCACAATGAAATTAATGCTGGAATCATCTTCAAGTTGCTAAAATACACTAATGACAGCAAAAAGTTTGAGTCTACAACATTTAGTTAAGGTGTGAGAGCCAAAATGAACTTTGTATTGCTGTAAACGCGTTTTCAGCACCTGATTGTACACTTCAGGTGAAACTGTCAAAATCTTCAAAATGAGCAAAAGCACAATGAAATGAATGCTGGAATCATCTTCAAATTGCTAAAATACACTAATGACAGCAAAAAGTTTGAGTCTACAACATTTAGTTAAGGTGTGAAAGCCAAAATGAACTTTGTATTGCTTTAAATGCATTTTCAGCCCGATTGGACACTTCAGGTGAAACTGTCAAAATCTTCAAATTGAGCAAAAGCACAATGAAATTAATGCTGGAATCATCTTCAAGTTGCTAAAATACACTAATGACAGCAAAAAGTTTGAGTCTACAACATTTAGTTAAGGTGTGAGAGCCAAAATGAACTTTGTATTGCTGTAAACGCGTTTTCAGCACCTGATTGTACACTTCAGGTGAAACTGTCAAAATCTTCAAAATGAGCAAAAGCACAATGAAATTAATGCTGGAATCATCTTCAAGTTGCTAAATACACTAATGACAGTAAAAAGTTTGAGTGTACAACATTTAGTTAAGGTGTGAGAGCCAAAATGAACTTTGTATTGCTTTAAAAGCACTTTCAGCCCGAATGTACACTTCAGGTGAAACTGTCAAAATCTTCAAAATGAGCAAAAGCACAATGAAATTAAGGCTGGAATCATCTTCAAGTTGCTAAAATACACTAATGACAGCAAAAAGTTTGAGTCTACAACATTTAGTTAAGGTGTGAGAGCCAAAATGAACGTTGTATTGCTTTAAATGCATTTTCAGCCCGAATGTACACTTCAGGTGAAACTGTCAAATTCTTCAAAATGAGCAAAAGCACAATTAAATTAATGCTGGAAACATCTTCAAGTTGCTAAAATACACTAATGACAGCAACAAGTTTGAGTCTACAACATTTAGTTAAGGTGTGAGAGCCAAAATGATCTTTGTATTGCTTTAAATGCATTTTCAGCCCGATAGTACACTTCAGGTGAAACTGTCAAAATCTTCAAAATGAGCAAAAACACAATTAAATTAATGCTGGAATCATCTTCAAGTTGCTAAAATACACTAATGACAGCAAAAAGTTTGAGTCTACAACATTTAGTTAAGGTGTGAGAGCCAAAATGAACTTTGTATTGCTGTAAACGCGTTTTCAGCACCTGATTGTACACTTCAGGCGAAACTGTTAAAATCTTCAAAATGAGCAAAAGCACAATGAAATTAATGCTGGAATCATCTTCAAGTTGCTAAAATACACTAATGACAGCAAAAAGTTTGAGTCTACAATATTTAGTTAAGGTGTGAGAGCCAAAATGAACTTTGTATTGCTTTAAATGCATTTTCAGCCCGATTGTACACTTCAGGTGAAACTGTCAAAATCTTCAAAATGAGCAAAAGCACAATGAAATTAATGTTGGAATCATCTTCAAGTTGCTAAAATACACTAATGACAGCAACAAGTTTGAGTCTACAACATTTAGTTGAGGTGTGAGAGCCTAAATGAACTTTGTATTGCTTTAAATGCATTTTCAGCCCGATTGTACACTTCAGGTGAAACTGTCAAAATCTTAAAAATGAGCAAAAGCACAATGAAATTAATGTTGGAATCATCTTCAAGTTGCTAAAATACACTAATGACAGCAAAAAGTTTGAGTCTACAACATTTAGTTAAGTTGTGAGAGCCTAAATTAACTTTTTATTGCTTTAAACGCGTTTTCAGCCCTTGATTGTACACTTCAGGTGAAACTGTCAAAATCTTCAAATTGAGCAAAAGCACAATGAAATTAATGCTGGAATCATCTTCAAGTTGCTAAAATACACTAATGACAGCAAAAAGTTTGAGTCTACAACATTTAGTTAAGGTGTGAGAGCCAAAATGAACTTTGTATTGCTGTAAACGCGTTTTCAGCACCTGATTGTACACTTCAGGTGAAACTGTCAAAATCTTCAAAATGAGCAAAAGCACAATGAAATGAATGCTGGAATCATCTTCAAGTTGCTAAAATACACTAATGGCAGCAAAAAGTTTGAGTCTACAATATTTAGTTAAGGTGTGAGAGCCAAAATGAACTTTGTATTGCTTTAAAATTCATTTTCAGCCCGATTGTACACTTCAGGTGAAACTGTCAAAATCTTCAAATTGAGCAAAAGCACAATGAAATTAATGCTGGAATCATCTTCAAGTTGCTAAAATACACTAATGACAGCAAAAAGTTTGAGTCTACAACATTTAGTTAAGGTGTGAGAGCCAAAATGAACTTTGTATTGCTGTAAACGCGTTTTCAGCACCTGATTGTACACTTCAGGTGAAACTGTCAAAATCTTCAAAATGAGCAAAAGCACAATGAAATTAATGCTGGAATCATCTTCAAGTTGCTAAAATACACTAATGACAGCAAAAAGTTTGAGTCTACAACATTTAGTTAAGGTGTGAGAGCCAAAATGAACTTTGTATTGCTTTAAATGCATTTTCAGCCCGATTGGACACTTCAGGTGAAACTGTCAAAATCTTCAAAATGAGCAAAAGCACAATGAAATTAATGCTGGAATCATCTTCAAGTTGCTAAAATACACTAATGACAGTAAAAAGTTTAAGTCTACAACATTTAGTTAAGGTGTGAGAGCCAAAATTAACTTTGTATTGCTTTAAATGCATTTTCAGCCCGATAGTACACTTCAGGTGAAACTGTCAAAATCTTCAAAATGAGCAAAAGCACAATGAAATTAATGCTGGAATCATCTTCAAGTTGCTAAAATACACTAATGACAGCAACAAGTTTTAGTCTACAACATTTAGTTAAGGTGTGAGAGCCAAAATGAACTTTGTATTGCTGTAAACGCGTTTTCAGCACCTGATTGTACACTTCAGGTGAAACTGTCAAAATCTTCAAAATGAGCAAAAGCACAATGAAATGAATGCTGGAATTATCTTCAAGTTGCTAAAATACACTAATGACAGCAAAAAGTTTGAGTCTACAACATTTAGTTAAGGTGTGAGAGCCAAAATGAACTTTGTATTGCTTTAAAATTCATTTTCAGCCCGATTGTACACTTCAGGTGAAACTGTCAAAATCTTCAAAATGAGCAAAAGCACAATGAAATTAATGTTGGAATCATCTTCAAGTTGCTAAAATACACTAATGACAGCAAAAAGTTTGAGTCTACAACATTTAGTTGAGGTGTGAGAGCCTAAATGAACTTTGTATTATTTTAAATGCATTTTCAGCCCGATTGTACACTTCAGGTAAAACTGTCAAAATCTTCAAAATGAGCAAAAGCACAATGAAATTAATGCTGGAATCATCTTCAAGTTGCTAAAATACACTAATGACAGCAACGAGTTTGAGTCTACAACATTTAGTTAAGGTGTGAGAGCCTAAATGAACTTTGTATTGCTGTAAATGCGTTTTCAGCACCTGATTGTACACTTCAGGTGAAACTGTCAAAATCTTCAAAATGAGCAAAAGCACAATGAAATTAATGCTGGAATCATCTTCAAGTTGCTAAAATACACTAATGACAGAAAAAAGTTTGAGTCTACAACATTTAGTTAAGGTGTGAGAGCCAAAATGAACTTTGTATTGCTTTAAATGCATTTTCAGCCCGATTGGACACTTCAGGTGAAACTGTCAAAATCTTCAAAATGAGCAAAAGCACAATGAAATTAATGCTGGAATCATCTTCAAGTTGCTAAAATACACTAATGACAGTAAAAAGTTTAAGTCTACAACATTTAGTTAAGGTGTGAGAGCCAAAATTAACTTTGTATTGCTTTAAATGCATTTTCAGCCCGATAGTACACTTCAGGTGAAACTGTCAAAATCTTCAAAATGAGCAAAAGCACAATGAAATTAATGCTGGAATCATCTTCAAGTTGCTAAAATAC
The DNA here is from genome assembly GCF_054856555.1 of Leptonotus elevatus. NCBI lineage: Eukaryota > Metazoa > Chordata > Actinopteri > Syngnathiformes > Syngnathidae > Leptonotus > Leptonotus elevatus. The sequence continues at coordinate 842,097 of NC_141240.1, read as the reverse complement.
ACTAATGACAGCAACAAGTTTTAGTCTACAACATTTAGTTAAGGTGTGAGAGCCAAAATGAACTTTGTATTGCTGTAAACGCGTTTTCAGCACCTGATTGTACACTTCAGGTGAAACTGTCAAAATCTTCAAAATGAGCAAAAGCACAATGAAATGAATGCTGGAATTATCTTCAAGTTGCTAAAATACACTAATGACAGCAAAAAGTTTGAGTCTACAACATTTAGTTAAGGTGTGAGAGCCAAAATGAACTTTGTATTGCTTTAAAATTTATTTTCAGCCCGATTGTACACTTCAGGTGAAACTGTCAAAATCTTCAAAATGAGCAAAAGCACAATGAAATTAATGTTGGAATCATCTTCAAGTTGCTAAAATACACTAATGACAGCAAAAAGTTTGAGTCTACAACATTTAGTTGAGGTGTGAGAGCCTAAATGAACTTTGTATTGCTTTAAATGCATTTTCAGCCCGATTGTACACTTCAGGTAAAACTGTCAAAATCTTCAAAATGAGCAAAAGCACAATGAAATTAATGCTGGAATCATCTTCAAGTTGCTAAAATACACTAATGACAGCAACGAGTTTGAGTCTACAACATTTAGTTAAGGTGTGAGAGCCTAAATGAACTTTGTATTGCTTTAAATGCATTTTCAGCCCGATTGTACACTTCAGGTGAAACTGTCAAAATCTTAAAAATGAGCAAAAGTACAATGAAATTAATGTTGGAATCATCTTCAAGTTGCTAAAATACACTAATGACAGCAAAAAGTTTGAGTCTACAACATTTAGTTAAGGTGTGAGAGCCAAAATGAACTTTGTATTGCTGTAAACGCGTTTTCAGCACCTGATTGTACACTTCAGGTGAAACTGTCAAAATCTTCAAAATGAGCAAAAGCACAATGAAATGAATGCTGGAATCATCTTCAAATTGCTAAAATACACTAATGACAGCAAAAAGTTTGAGTCTACAACATTTAGTTAAGGTGTGAAAGCCAAAATGAACTTTGTATTGCTTTAAATGCATTTTCAGCCCGATTGGACACTTCAGGTGAAACTGTCAAAATCTTCAAATTGAGCAAAAGCACAATGAAATTAATGCTGGAATCATCTTCAAGTTGCTAAAATACACTAATGACAGCAAAAAGTTTGAGTCTACAACATTTAGTTAAGGTGTGAGAGCCAAAATGAACTTTGTATTGCTGTAAACGCGTTTTCAGCACCTGATTGTACACTTCAGGTGAAACTGTCAAAATCTTCAAAATGAGCAAAAGCACAATGAAATTAATGCTGGAATCATCTTCAAGTTGCTAAATACACTAATGACAGTAAAAAGTTTGAGTGTACAACATTTAGTTAAGGTGTGAGAGCCAAAATGAACTTTGTATTGCTTTAAAAGCACTTTCAGCCCGAATGTACACTTCAGGTGAAACTGTCAAAATCTTCAAAATGAGCAAAAGCACAATGAAATTAAGGCTGGAATCATCTTCAAGTTGCTAAAATACACTAATGACAGCAAAAAGTTTGAGTCTACAACATTTAGTTAAGGTGTGAGAGCCAAAATGAACGTTGTATTGCTTTAAATGCATTTTCAGCCCGAATGTACACTTCAGGTGAAACTGTCAAATTCTTCAAAATGAGCAAAAGCACAATGAAATTAATGCTGGAAACATCTTCAAGTTGCTAAAATACACTAATGACAGCAACAAGTTTGAGTCTACAACATTTAGTTAAGGTGTGAGAGCCAAAATGATCTTTGTATTGCTTTAAATGCATTTTCAGCCCGATAGTACACTTCAGGTGAAACTGTCAAAATCTTCAAAATGAGCAAAAACACAATTAAATTAATGCTGGAATCATCTTCAAGTTGCTAAAATACACTAATGACAGCAAAAAGTTTGAGTCTACAACATTTAGTTAAGGTGTGAAAGCCAAAATGAACTTTGTATTGCTGTAAACGCGTTTTCAGCACCTGATTGTACACTTCAGGCGAAACTGTTAAAATCTTCAAAATGAGCAAAAGCACAATGAAATTAATGCTGGAATCATCTTCAAGTTGCTAAAATACACTAATGACAGCAAAAAGTTTGAGTCTACAATATTTAGTTAAGGTGTGAGAGCCAAAATGAACTTTGTATTGCTTTAAATGCATTTTCAGCCCGATTGTACACTTCAGGTGAAACTGTCAAAATCTTCAAAATGAGCAAAAGCACAATGAAATTAATGTTGGAATCATCTTCAAGTTGCTAAAATACACTAATGACAGCAACAAGTTTGAGTCTACAACATTTAGTTGAGGTGTGAGAGCCTAAATGAACTTTGTATTGCTTTAAATGCATTTTCAGCCCGATTGTACACTTCAGGTGAAACTGTCAAAATCTTAAAAATGAGCAAAAGCACAATGAAATTAATGTTGGAATCATCTTCAAGTTGCTAAAATACACTAATGACAGCAAAAAGTTTGAGTCTACAACATTTAGTTAAGTTGTGAGAGCCTAAATTAACTTTTTATTGCTTTAAACGCGTTTTCAGCCCTTGATTGTACACTTCAGGTGAAACTGTCAAAATCTTCAAATTGAGCAAAAGCACAATGAAATTAATGCTGGAATCATCTTCAAGTTGCTAAAATACACTAATGACAGCAAAAAGTTTGAGTCTACAACATTTAGTTAAGGTGTGAGAGCCAAAATGAACTTTGTATTGCTGTAAACGCGTTTTCAGCACCTGATTGTACACTTCAGGTGAAACTGTCAAAATCTTCAAAATGAGCAAAAGCACAATGAAATGAATGCTGGAATCATCTTCAAATTGCTAAAATACACTAATGACAGCAAAAAGTTTGAGTCTACAACATTTAGTTAAGGTGTGAAAGCCAAAATGAACTTTGTATTGCTTTAAATGCATTTTCAGCCCGATTGGACACTTCAGGTGAAACTGTCAAAATCTTCAAATTGAGCAAAAGCACAATGAAATTAATGCTGGAATCATCTTCAAGTTGCTAAAATACACTAATGACAGCAAAAAGTTTGAGTCTACAACATTTAGTTAAGGTGTGAGAGCCAAAATGAACTTTGTATTGCTGTAAACGCGTTTTCAGCACCTGATTGTACACTTCAGGTGAAACTGTCAAAATCTTCAAAATGAGCAAAAGCACAATGAAATTAATGCTGGAATCATCTTCAAGTTGCTAAATACACTAATGACAGTAAAAAGTTTGAGTGTACAACATTTAGTTAAGGTGTGAGAGCCAAAATGAACTTTGTATTGCTTTAAAAGCACTTTCAGCCCGAATGTACACTTCAGGTGAAACTGTCAAAATCTTCAAAATGAGCAAAAGCACAATGAAATTAAGGCTGGAATCATCTTCAAGTTGCTAAAATACACTAATGACAGCAAAAAGTTTGAGTCTACAACATTTAGTTAAGGTGTGAGAGCCAAAATGAACGTTGTATTGCTTTAAATGCATTTTCAGCCCGAATGTACACTTCAGGTGAAACTGTCAAATTCTTCAAAATGAGCAAAAGCACAATGAAATTAATGCTGGAAACATCTTCAAGTTGCTAAAATACACTAATGACAGCAACAAGTTTGAGTCTACAACATTTAGTTAAGGTGTGAGAGCCAAAATGATCTTTGTATTGCTTTAAATGCATTTTCAGCCCGATAGTACACTTCAGGTGAAACTGTCAAAATCTTCAAAATGAGCAAAAACACAATTAAATTAATGCTGGAATCATCTTCAAGTTGCTAAAATACACTAATGACAGCAAAAAGTTTGAGTCTACAACATTTAGTTAAGGTGTGAGAGCCAAAATGAACTTTGTATTGCTGTAAACGCGTTTTCAGCACCTGATTGTACACTTCAGGCGAAACTGTTAAAATCTTCAAAATGAGCAAAAGCACAATGAAATTAATGCTGGAATCATCTTCAAGTTGCTAAAATACACTAATGACAGCAAAAAGTTTGAGTCTACAATATTTAGTTAAGGTGTGAGAGCCAAAATGAACTTTGTATTGCTTTAAATGCATTTTCAGCCCGATTGTACACTTCAGGTGAAACTGTCAAAATCTTCAAAATGAGCAAAAGCACAATGAAATTAATGTTGGAATCATCTTCAAGTTGCTAAAATACACTAATGACAGCAACAAGTTTGAGTCTACAACATTTAGTTGAGGTGTGAGAGCCTAAATGAACTTTGTATTGCTTTAAATGCATTTTCAGCCCGATTGTACACTTCAGGTGAAACTGTCAAAATCTTAAAAATGAGCAAAAGCACAATGAAATTAATGTTGGAATCATCTTCAAGTTGCTAAAATACACTAATGACAGCAAAAAGTTTGAGTCTACAACATTTAGTTAAGTTGTGAGAGCCTAAATTAACTTTTTATTGCTTTAAACGCGTTTTCAGCCCTTGATTGTACACTTCAGGTGAAACTGTCAAAATCTTCAAATTGAGCAAAAGCACAATGAAATTAATGCTGGAATCATCTTCAAGTTGCTAAAATACACTAATGACAGCAAAAAGTTTGAGTCTACAACATTTAGTTAAGGTGTGAGAGCCAAAATGAACTTTGTATTGCTGTAAACGCGTTTTCAGCACCTGATTGTACACTTCAGGTGAAACTGTCAAAATCTTCAAAATGAGCAAAAGCACAATGAAATGAATGCTGGAATCATCTTCAAGTTGCTAAAATACACTAATGACAGCAAAAAGTTTGAGTCTACAACATTTAGTTAAGGTGTGAGAGCCAAAATGAACTTTGTATTGCTTTAAATGCATTTTCAGCCCGATTGGACACTTCAGGTGAAACTGTCAAAATCTTCAAATTGAGCAAAAGCACAATGAAATTAATGCTGGAATCATCTTCAAGTTGCTAAAATACACTAATGACAGCAAAAAGTTTGAGTCTACAACATTTAGTTAAGGTGTGAGAGCCAAAATGAACTTTGTATTGCTGTAAACGCGTTTTCAGCACCTGATTGTACACTTCAGGTGAAACTGTCAAAATCTTCAAAATGAGCAAAAGCACAATGAAATTAATGCTGGAATCATCTTCAAGTTGCTAAAATACACTAATGACAGTAAAAAGTTTGAGTGTACAACATTTAGTTAAGGTGTGAGAGCCAAAATGAACTTTGTATTGCTTTAAAAGCACTTTCAGCCCGAATGTACACTTCAGGTGAAACTGTCAAAATCTTCAAAATGAGCAAAAGCACAATGAAATTAAGGCTGGAATCATCTTCAAGTTGCTAAAATACACTAATGACAGCAACAAGTTTGAGTCTACAACATTTAGTTGAGGTGTGAGAGCCTAAATGAACTTTGTATTGCTTTAAATGCATTTTCAGCCCGATTGTACACTTCAGGTGAAACTGTCAAAATCTTAAAAATGAGCAAAAGCACAATGAAATTAATGTTGGAATCATCTTCAAGTTGCTAAAATACACTAATGACAGCAACAAGTTTGAGTCTACAACATTTAGTTGAGGTGTGAGAGCCTAAATGAACTTTGTATTGCTTTAAATGCATTTTCAGCCCGATTGTACACTTCAGGTGAAACTGTCAAAATCTTAAAAATGAGCAAAAGCACAATGAAATTAATGTTGGAATCATCTTCAAGTTGCTAAAATACACTAATGACAGCAAAAAGTTTGAGTCTACAACATTTAGTTAAGTTGTGAGAGCCTAAATTAACTTTTTATTGCTTTAAACGCGTTTTCAGCCCTTGATTGTACACTTCAGGTGAAACTGTCAAAATCTTCAAATTGAGCAAAAGCACAATGAAATTAATGCTGGAATCATCTTCAAGTTGCTAAAATACACTAATGACAGCAAAAAGTTTGAGTCTACAACATTTAGTTAAGGTGTGAGAGCCGAAATGAACTTTGTATTGCTGTAAACGCGTTTTCAGCACCTGATTGTACACTTCAGGTGAAACTGTTAAAATCTTCAATATGAGCAAAAGCACAATGAAATTAATGCTGGAATCATCTTCAAGTTGCTAAAATACACTAATGACAGCAAAAAGTTTGAGTCTACAACATTTAGTTAAGGTGTGAGAGCCAAAATGAACTTTGTATTGCTTTAAATGCATTTTCAGCCCGATTGTACACTTCAGGTGAAACTGTCAAAATCTTCAAAATGAGCAAAAGCACAATGAAATTAATGCTGGAATCATCTTCAAGTTGCTAAAATACACTAATGACAGTAAAAAGTTTAAGTCTACAACATTTAGTTAAGGTGTGAGAGCCAAAATTAACTTTGTATTGCTTTAAATGCATTTTCAGCCCGATAGTACACTTCAGGTGAAACTGTCAAAATCTTCAAAATGAGCAAAAGCACAATGAAATTAATGCTGGAATCATCTTCAAGTTGCTAAAATACACTAATGACAGCAACAAGTTTTAGTCTACAACATTTAGTTAAGGTGTGAGAGCCAAAATGAACTTTGTATTGCTGTAAACGCGTTTTCAGCACCTGATTGTACACTTCAGGTGAAACTGTCAAAATCTTCAAAATGAGCAAAAGCACAATGAAATTAATGCTGGAATCATCTTCAAGTTGCTAAAATACACTAATGACAGCAAAAAGTTTGAGTCTACAACATTTAGTTAAGGTGTGAGAGCCAAAATGAACTTTGTATTGCTTTAAATGCATTTTCAGCCCGATTGTACACTTCAGGTAAAACTGTCAAAATCTTCAAAATGAGCAAAAGCACAATGAAATTAATGCTGGAATCATCTTCAAGTTGCTAAAATACACTAATGACAGCAACGAGTTTGAGTCTACAACATTTAGTTAAGGTGTGAGAGCCTAAATGAACTTTGTATTGCTTTAAATACATTTTCAGCCCGATTGTACACTTCAGGTGAAACTGTCAAAATCTTAAAAATGAGCAAAAGCACAATTAAATTAATGTTGGAATCATTTTCAAGTTGCTAAAATACACTAATGACAGCAAAAAGTTTGAGTCTACAACATTTAGTTAAGTTGTGAGATTCTAAATTAACTTTTTATTGCTTTAAACGCGTTTTCAGCCCTTGATTGTACACTTCAGGTGAAACTGTCAAAATCTTCAAAATGAGCAAAAGCACAATGAAATTAATGCTGGAATCATTTTCAAGTTGCTAAAATACACTAATGACAGCAAAAAGTTTGAGTTTACAACATTTAGTTAAGGTGTGAGAGCCAAAATGAACTTTGTATTGCTGTAAACGCGTTTTCAGCACCTGATTGTACACTTCAGGTGAAACTGTCAAAATTTTCAAAATGAGCAAAAGCACAATGAAATTAATGCTGGAATCATCTTCAAGTTGCTAAAATACACTAATGACAGCAAAAAGTTTGAGTCTACAACATTTAGTTAAGGTGTGAGAGCCAAAATGAACTTTGTATTGCTTTAAATGATTTTTCAGCCCGATTGGACACTTCAGGTGAAACTGTCAAAATCTTCAAAATGAGCAAAAGCACAATGAAATTAATGCTGGAATCATCTTCAAGTTGCTAAAATACACTTATGACAGTAAAAAGTTTAAGTCTACAACATTTAGTTAAGGTGTGAGAGCCAAAATGAACTTTGTATTGCTTTAAATGCATTTTCAGCCCGATAGTACACTTCAGGTGAAACTGTCAAAATCTTCAAAATGAGCAAAAGCACAATGAAATTAATGCTGGAATCATCTTCAAGTTGCTAAAATACACTAATGACAGCAAAAAGTTTTAGTCTACAACATTTAGTTAAGGTGTGAGAGCCAAAATTAACTTTGTATTGCTGTAAACGCGTTTTCAGCACCTGATTGTACACTTCAGGTGAAACTGTCAAAATCTTCAAAATGAGCAAAAGCACAATGAAATTAATGCTGGGATCATCTTCAAGTTGCTAAAATACACTAATGACAGCAACAAGTTTGAGTCTACAACATTTAGTTAAGGTGTGAGATTCTAAATTAACTTTGTATTGCTTTAAATGCATTTTCAGCCCGATTGGACACTTCAGGTGAAACTGTCAAAATCTTCAAAATGAGCAAAAGCACAATGAAATTAATGCTTGAATCATCTTCATTTTGCTAACATACACTAATGACAGCAAAAAGTTTGAGTCTACAACATTTAGTTAAGGTGTGAGAGCCAAAATGAACTTTGTATTGCTTTAAATGCATTTTCAGCCCGATTGTACACTTCAGGTGAAACTGTCAAAATCTTCAAAATGAGCAAAAGCACAATGAAATTAATGTTGGAATCATCTTCAAGTTGCTAAAATACACTAATGACAGCAACAAGTTTGAGTCTACAACATTTAGTTGAGGTGTGAGAGCCTAAATGAACTTTGTATTGCTTTAAATGCATTTTCAGCCCGATTGTACACTTCAGGTGAAACTGTCAAAATCTTAAAAATGAGCAAAAGCACAATGAAATTAATGTTGGAATCATCTTCAAGTTGCTAAAATACACTAATGACAGCAAAAAGTTTGAGTCTACAACATTTAGTTAAGTTGTGAGAGCCTAAATTAACTTTTTATTGCTTTAAACGCGTTTTCAGCCCTTGATTGTACACTTCAGGTGAAACTGTCAAAATCTTCAAATTGAGCAAAAGCACAATGAAATTAATGCTGGAATCATCTTCAAGTTGCTAAAATACACTAATGACAGCAAAAAGTTTGAGTCTACAACATTTAGTTAAGGTGTGAGAGCCAAAATGAACTTTGTATTGCTGTAAACGCGTTTTCAGCACCTGATTGTACACTTCAGGTGAAACTGTCAAAATCTTCAAAATGAGCAAAAGCACAATGAAATGAATGCTGGAATCATCTTCAAGTTGCTAAAATACACTAATGGCAGCAAAAAGTTTGAGTCTACAATATTTAGTTAAGGTGTGAGAGCCAAAATGAACTTTGTATTGCTTTAAAATTCATTTTCAGCCCGATTGTACACTTCAGGTGAAACTGTCAAAATCTTCAAATTGAGCAAAAGCACAATGAAATTAATGCTGGAATCATCTTCAAGTTGCTAAAATACACTAATGACAGCAAAAAGTTTGAGTCTACAACATTTAGTTAAGGTGTGAGAGCCAAAATGAACTTTGTATTGCTGTAAACGCGTTTTCAGCACCTGATTGTACACTTCAGGTGAAACTGTCAAAATCTTCAAAATGAGCAAAAGCACAATGAAATTAATGCTGGAATCATCTTCAAGTTGCTAAAATACACTAATGACAGCAAAAAGTTTGAGTCTACAACATTTAGTTAAGGTGTGAGAGCCAAAATGAACTTTGTATTGCTTTAAATGCATTTTCAGCCCGATTGGACACTTCAGGTGAAACTGTCAAAATCTTCAAAATGAGCAAAAGCACAATGAAATTAATGCTGGAATCATCTTCAAGTTGCTAAAATACACTAATGACAGTAAAAAGTTTAAGTCTACAACATTTAGTTAAGGTGTGAGAGCCAAAATTAACTTTGTATTGCTTTAAATGCATTTTCAGCCCGATAGTACACTTCAGGTGAAACTGTCAAAATCTTCAAAATGAGCAAAAGCACAATGAAATTAATGCTGGAATCATCTTCAAGTTGCTAAAATACACTAATGACAGCAACAAGTTTTAGTCTACAACATTTAGTTAAGGTGTGAGAGCCAAAATGAACTTTGTATTGCTGTAAACGCGTTTTCAGCACCTGATTGTACACTTCAGGTGAAACTGTCAAAATCTTCAAAATGAGCAAAAGCACAATGAAATGAATGCTGGAATTATCTTCAAGTTGCTAAAATACACTAATGACAGCAAAAAGTTTGAGTCTACAACATTTAGTTAAGGTGTGAGAGCCAAAATGAACTTTGTATTGCTTTAAAATTCATTTTCAGCCCGATTGTACACTTCAGGTGAAACTGTCAAAATCTTCAAAATGAGCAAAAGCACAATGAAATTAATGTTGGAATCATCTTCAAGTTGCTAAAATACACTAATGACAGCAAAAAGTTTGAGTCTACAACATTTAGTTGAGGTGTGAGAGCCTAAATGAACTTTGTATTATTTTAAATGCATTTTCAGCCCGATTGTACACTTCAGGTAAAACTGTCAAAATCTTCAAAATGAGCAAAAGCACAATGAAATTAATGCTGGAATCATCTTCAAGTTGCTAAAATACACTAATGACAGCAACGAGTTTGAGTCTACAACATTTAGTTAAGGTGTGAGAGCCTAAATGAACTTTGTATTGCTGTAAATGCGTTTTCAGCACCTGATTGTACACTTCAGGTGAAACTGTCAAAATCTTCAAAATGAGCAAAAGCACAATGAAATTAATGCTGGAATCATCTTCAAGTTGCTAAAATACACTAATGACAGAAAAAAGTTTGAGTCTACAACATTTAGTTAAGGTGTGAGAGCCAAAATGAACTTTGTATTGCTTTAAATGCATTTTCAGCCCGATTGGACACTTCAGGTGAAACTGTCAAAATCTTCAAAATGAGCAAAAGCACAATGAAATTAATGCTGGAATCATCTTCAAGTTGCTAAAATACACTAATGACAGTAAAAAGTTTAAGTCTACAACATTTAGTTAAGGTGTGAGAGCCAAAATTAACTTTGTATTGCTTTAAATGCATTTTCAGCCCGATAGTACACTTCAGGTGAAACTGTCAAAATCTTCAAAATGAGCAAAAGCACAATGAAATTAATGCTGGAATCATCTTCAAGTTGCTAAAATACACTAATGACAGCAACAAGTTTTAGTCTACAACATTTAGTTAAGGTGTGAGAGCCAAAATGAACTTTGTATTGCTGTAAACGCGTTTTCAGCACCTGATTGTACACTTCAGGTGAAACTGTCAAAATCTTCAAAATGAGCAAAAGCACAATGAAATGAATGCTGGAATTATCTTCAAGTTGCTAAAATACACTAATGACAGCAAAAAGTTTGAGTCTACAACATTTAGTTAAGGTGTGAGAGCCAAAATGAACTTTGTATTGCTTTAAAATTTATTTTCAGCCCGATTGTACACTTCAGGTGAAACTGTCAAAATCTTCAAAATGAGCAAAAGCACAATGAAATTAATGTTGGAATCATCTTCAAGTTGCTAAAATACACTAATGACAGCAAAAAGTTTGAGTCTACAACATTTAGTTGAGGTGTGAGAGCCTAAATGAACTTTGTATTGCTTTAAATGCATTTTCAGCCCGATTGTACACTTCAGGTAAAACTGTCAAAATCTTCAAAATGAGCAAAAGCACAATGAAATTAATGCTGGAATCATCTTCAAGTTGCTAAAATACACTAATGACAGCAACGAGTTTGAGTCTACAACATTTAGTTAAGGTGTGAGAGCCTAAATGAACTTTGTATTGCTTTAAATGCATTTTCAGCCCGATTGTACACTTCAGGTGAAACTGTCAAAATCTTAAAAATGAGCAAAAGTACAATGAAATTAATGTTGGAATCATCTTCAAGTTGCTAAAATACACTAATGACAGCAAAAAGTTTGAGTCTACAACATTTAGTTAAGGTGTGAGAGCCAAAATGAACTTTGTATTGCTGTAAACGCGTTTTCAGCACCTGATTGTACACTTCAGGTGAAACTGTCAAAATCTTCAAAATGAGCAAAAGCACAATGAAATGAATGCTGGAATCATCTTCAAATTGCTAAAATACACTAATGACAGCAAAAAGTTTGAGTCTACAACATTTAGTTAAGGTGTGAAAGCCAAAATGAACTTTGTATTGCTTTAAATGCATTTTCAGCCCGATTGGACACTTCAGGTGAAACTGTCAAAATCTTCAAATTGAGCAAAAGCACAATGAAATTAATGCTGGAATCATCTTCAAGTTGCTAAAATACACTAATGACAGCAAAAAGTTTGAGTCTACAACATTTAGTTAAGGTGTGAGAGCCAAAATGAACTTTGTATTGCTGTAAACGCGTTTTCAGCACCTGATTGTACACTTCAGGTGAAACTGTCAAAATCTTCAAAATGAGCAAAAGCACAATGAAATTAATGCTGGAATCATCTTCAAGTTGCTAAATACACTAATGACAGTAAAAAGTTTGAGTGTACAACATTTAGTTAAGGTGTGAGAGCCAAAATGAACTTTGTATTGCTTTAAAAGCACTTTCAGCCCGAATGTACACTTCAGGTGAAACTGTCAAAATCTTCAAAATGAGCAAAAGCACAATGAAATTAAGGCTGGAATCATCTTCAAGTTGCTAAAATACACTAATGACAGCAAAAAGTTTGAGTCTACAACATTTAGTTAAGGTGTGAGAGCCAAAATGAACGTTGTATTGCTTTAAATGCATTTTCAGCCCGAATGTACACTTCAGGTGAAACTGTCAAATTCTTCAAAATGAGCAAAAGCACAATGAAATTAATGCTGGAAACATCTTCAAGTTGCTAAAATACACTAATGACAGCAACAAGTTTGAGTCTACAACATTTAGTTAAGGTGTGAGAGCCAAAATGATCTTTGTATTGCTTTAAATGCATTTTCAGCCCGATAGTACACTTCAGGTGAAACTGTCAAAATCTTCAAAATGAGCAAAAACACAATTAAATTAATGCTGGAATCATCTTCAAGTTGCTAAAATACACTAATGACAGCAAAAAGTTTGAGTCTACAACATTTAGTTAAGGTGTGAAAGCCAAAATGAACTTTGTATTGCTGTAAACGCGTTTTCAGCACCTGATTGTACACTTCAGGCGAAACTGTTAAAATCTTCAAAATGAGCAAAAGCACAATGAAATTAATGCTGGAATCATCTTCAAGTTGCTAAAATACACTAATGACAGCAAAAAGTTTGAGTCTACAATATTTAGTTAAGGTGTGAGAGCCAAAATGAACTTTGTATTGCTTTAAATGCATTTTCAGCCCGATTGTACACTTCAGGTGAAACTGTCAAAATCTTCAAAATGAGCAAAAGCACAATGAAATTAATGTTGGAATCATCTTCAAGTTGCTAAAATACACTAATGACAGCAACAAGTTTGAGTCTACAACATTTAGTTGAGGTGTGAGAGCCTAAATGAACTTTGTATTGCTTTAAATGCATTTTCAGCCCGATTGTACACTTCAGGTGAAACTGTCAAAATCTTAAAAATGAGCAAAAGCACAATGAAATTAATGTTGGAATCATCTTCAAGTTGCTAAAATACACTAATGACAGCAAAAAGTTTGAGTCTACAACATTTAGTTAAGTTGTGAGAGCCTAAATTAACTTTTTATTGCTTTAAACGCGTTTTCAGCCCTTGATTGTACACTTCAGGTGAAACTGTCAAAATCTTCAAATTGAGCAAAAGCACAATGAAATTAATGCTGGAATCATCTTCAAGTTGCTAAAATACACTAATGACAGCAAAAAGTTTGAGTCTACAACATTTAGTTAAGGTGTGAGAGCCAAAATGAACTTTGTATTGCTGTAAACGCGTTTTCAGCACCTGATTGTACACTTCAGGTGAAACTGTCAAAATCTTCAAAATGAGCAAAAGCACAATGAAATGAATGCTGGAATCATCTTCAAATTGCTAAAATACACTAATGACAGCAAAAAGTTTGAGTCTACAACATTTAGTTAAGGTGTGAAAGCCAAAATGAACTTTGTATTGCTTTAAATGCATTTTCAGCCCGATTGGACACTTCAGGTGAAACTGTCAAAATCTTCAAATTGAGCAAAAGCACAATGAAATTAATGCTGGAATCATCTTCAAGTTGCTAAAATACACTAATGACAGCAAAAAGTTTGAGTCTACAACATTTAGTTAAGGTGTGAGAGCCAAAATGAACTTTGTATTGCTGTAAACGCGTTTTCAGCACCTGATTGTACACTTCAGGTGAAACTGTCAAAATCTTCAAAATGAGCAAAAGCACAATGAAATTAATGCTGGAATCATCTTCAAGTTGCTAAATACACTAATGACAGTAAAAAGTTTGAGTGTACAACATTTAGTTAAGGTGTGAGAGCCAAAATGAACTTTGTATTGCTTTAAAAGCACTTTCAGCCCGAATGTACACTTCAGGTGAAACTGTCAAAATCTTCAAAATGAGCAAAAGCACAATGAAATTAAGGCTGGAATCATCTTCAAGTTGCTAAAATACACTAATGACAGCAAAAAGTTTGAGTCTACAACATTTAGTTAAGGTGTGAGAGCCAAAATGAACGTTGTATTGCTTTAAATGCATTTTCAGCCCGAATGTACACTTCAGGTGAAACTGTCAAATTCTTCAAAATGAGCAAAAGCACAATGAAATTAATGCTGGAAACATCTTCAAGTTGCTAAAATACACTAATGACAGCAACAAGTTTGAGTCTACAACATTTAGTTAAGGTGTGAGAGCCAAAATGATCTTTGTATTGCTTTAAATGCATTTTCAGCCCGATAGTACACTTCAGGTGAAACTGTCAAAATCTTCAAAATGAGCAAAAACACAATTAAATTAATGCTGGAATCATCTTCAAGTTGCTAAAATACACTAATGACAGCAAAAAGTTTGAGTCTACAACATTTAGTTAAGGTGTGAGAGCCAAAATGAACTTTGTATTGCTGTAAACGCGTTTTCAGCACCTGATTGTACACTTCAGGCGAAACTGTTAAAATCTTCAAAATGAGCAAAAGCACAAAAATGAATGCTGGAATCATCTTCAAGTTGCTAAAATACACTAATGACAGCAAAAAGTTTGAGTCTACAACATTTAGTTAAGGTGTGAGAGCCAAAATGGACTTTGTATTGCTGTAAACGCGTTTTCAGCACCTGATTGTACACTTCAGGTGAAACTGTCAAAATCTTCAAAATGAGCAAAAGCACAATGAAATTAATGCTGGAATCATCTTCAAGTTGCTAAAATACACTAATGACAGCAACGAGTTTGAGTCTACAACATTTAGTTAAGGTGTGAGAGCCTAAATGAACTTTGTATTGCTTTAAATGCATTTTCAGCCCGATTGTACACTTCAGGTGAAACTGTCAAAATCTTAAAAATGAGCAAAAGCACAATGAAATTAATGTTGGAATCATCTTCAAGTTGCTAAAATACACTAATGACAGCAAAAAGTTTGAGTCTACAACATTTAGTTAAGTTGTGAGAGCCTAAATTAACTTTTTATTGCTTTAAACGCGTTTTCAGCCCTTGATTGTACACTTCAGGTGAAACTGTCAAAATCTTCAAATTGAGCAAAAGCACAATGAAATTAATGCTGGAATCATCTTCAAGTTGCTAAAATACACTAATGACAGCAAAAAGTTTGAGTCTACAACATTTAGTTAAGGTGTGAGAGCCAAAATGAACTTTGTATTGCTTTAAACGCGTTTTCAGCACCTGATTGTACACTTCAGGTGAAACTGTCAAAATCTTCAAAATGAGCAAAAGCACAATGAAATTAATGCTGGAATCATCTTCAAGTTGCTAAAATACACTAATGACAGCAAAAAGTTTGAGTCTACAACATTTATTTAAGGTGTGAGAGCCAAAATGAACTTTGTATTGCTTTAAATGCATTTTCAGCCCGATTGGACACTTCAGGTGAAACTGTCAAAATCTTCAAAATGAGCAAAAGCACAATGAAATTAATGCTGGAATCATCTTCAAGTTGCTAAAATACACTAATGACAGTAAAAAGTTTAAGTCTACAACATTTAGTTAAGGTGTGAGAGCCAAAATGAACTTTGTATTGCTTTAAATGCATTTTCAGCCCGATAGTACACTTCAGGTGAAACTGTCAAAATCTTCAAAATGAGCAAAAGCACAATGAAATTAATGCTGGAATCATCTTCAAGTTGCTAAAATACACTAATGACAGCAAAAAGTTTTAGTCTACAACATTTAGTTAAGGTGTGAGAGCCAAAATGAACTTTGTATTGCTGTAAACGCGTTTTCAGCACCTGATTGTACACTTCAGGTGAAACTGTCAAAATCTTCAAAATGAGCAAAAGCACAATGAAATGAATGCTGGAATCATCTTCAAGTTGCTAAAATACACTAATGACAGCAAAAAGTTTGAGTCTACAACATTTAGTTAAGGTGTGAGAGCCAAAATGAACTTTGTATTGCTTTAAATGCATTTTCAGCCCGATTGGACACTTCAGGTGAAACTGTCAAAATCTTCAAAATGAGCAAAAGCACAATGAAATTAATGTTGGAATCATCTTCAAGTTGCTAAAATACACTAATGACAGCAACAAGTTTGAGTCTACAACATTTAGTTGAGGTGTGAGAGCCTAAATGAACTTTGTATTGCTTTAAATGCATTTTCAGCCCGATTGTACACTTCAGGTGAAACTGTCAAAATCTTAAAAATGAGCAAAAGCACAATGAAATTAATGTTGGAATCATCTTCAAGTTGCTAAAATACACTAATGACAGCAAAAAGTTTGAGTCTACAACATTTAGTTAAGTTGTGAGAGCCTAAATTAACTTTTTATTGCTTTAAACGCGTTTTCAGCCCTTGATTGTACACTTCAGGTGAAACTGTCAAAATCTTCAAATTGAGCAAAAGCACAATGAAATTAATGCTGGAATCATCTTCAAGTTGCTAAAATACACTAATGACAGCAAAAAGTTTGAGTCTACAACATTTAGTTAAGGTGTGAGAGCCGAAATGAACTTTGTATTGCTGTAAACGCGTTTTCAGCACCTGATTGTACACTTCAGGTGAAACTGTCAAAATCTTCAAAATGAGCAAAAGCACAATGAAATTAATGCTGGAATCATCTTCAAGTTGCTAAAATACACTAATGACAGCAAAAAGTTTGAGTCTACAACATTTAGTTAAGGTGTGAGAGCCAAAATGAACTTTGTATTGCTTTAAATGCATTTTCAGCCCGATTGGACACTTCAGGTGAAACTGTCAAAATCTTCAAAATGAGCAAAAGCACAATGAAATTAATGCTGGAATCATCTTCAAGTTGCTAAAATACACTAATGACAGTAAAAAGTTTAAGTCTACAACATTTAGTTAAGGTGTGAGAGCCAAAATTAACTTTGTATTGCTTTAAATGCATTTTCAGCCCGATAGTACATTTCAGGTGAAACTGTCAAAATCTTCAAAATGAGAAAAAGCACAATGAAATTAATGCTGGAATCATCTTCAAGTTGCTAAAATACACTAATGACAGCAACAAGTTTTAGTCTACAACATTTAGTTAAGGTGTGAGAGCCAAAATGAACTTTGTATTGCTGTAAACGCGTTTTCAGCACCTGATTGTACACTTCAGGTGAAACTGTCAAAATCTTCAAAATGAGCAAAAGCACAATGAAATGAATGCTGGAATCATCTTCAAGTTGCTAAAATACACTAATGACAGCAAAAAGTTTGAGTCTACAACATTTAGTTAAGGTGTGAGAGCCAAAATGAACTTTGTATTGCTGTAAACGCGTTTTCAGCACCTGATTGTACACTTCAGGTGAAACTGTCAAAATCTTCAAAATGAGCAAAAGCACAATGAAATTAATGCTGGAATCATCTTCAAGTTGCTAAAATACACTAATGACAGCAAAAAGTTTGAGTCTGCAACATTTAGTTAAGGTGTGAGAGCCAAAATGAACTTTGTATTGCTTTAAATGCATTTTCAGCCCGATTGGACACTTCAGGTGAAACTGTCAAAATCTTCAAAATGAGCAAAAGCACAATGAAATTAATGCTGGAATTATCTTCAAGTTGCTAAAATACACTAATGACAGTAAAAAGTTTAAGTCTACAACATTTAGTTAAGGTGTGAGAGCCAAAATGAACTTTGTATTGCTCTAAATGCATTTTCAGCCCGATAGTACACTTCAGGTGAAACTGTCAAAATCTTCAAATTGAGCAAAAGCACAATGAAATTAATGCTGGAATCATCTTCAAGTTGCTAAAATACACTAATGACAGCAAAAAGTTTGAGTCTACAACATTTAGTTAAGGTGTGAGAGCCAAAATGAACTTTGTATTGCTTTAAACGCGTTTTCAGCACCTGATTGTACACTTCAGGTGAAACTGTCAAAATCTTCAAAATGAGCAAAAGCACAATGAAATTAATGCTGGAATCATCTTCAAGTTGCTAAAATACACTAATGACAGCAAAAAGTTTGAGTCTACAACATTTATTTAAGGTGTGAGAGCCAAAATGAACTTTGTATTGCTTTAAATGCATTTTCAGCCCGATAGTACACTTCAGGTGAAACTGTCAAAATCTTCAAAATGAGCAAAAGCACAATGAAATTAATGCTGGAATCATCTTCAAGTTGCTAAAATACACTAATGACAGCAACAAGTTTTAGTCTACAACATTTAGTTAAGGTGTGAGAGCCAAAATGAACTTTGTATTGCTGTAAACGCGTTTTCAGCACCTGATTGTACACTTCAGGTGAAACTGTCAAAATCTTCAAAATGAGCAAAAGCACAATGAAATGAATGCTGGAATCATCTTCAAGTTGCTAAAATACACTAATGACAGCAAAAAGTTTGAGTCTACAACATTTAGTTAAGGTGTGAGAGCCAAAATGGACTTTGTATTGCTGTAAACGCGTTTTCAGCACCTGATTGTACACTTCAGGTGAAACTGTCAAAATCTTCAAAATGAGCAAAAGCACAATGAAATTAATGCTGGAATCATCTTCAAGTTGCTAAAATACACTAATGACAGCAAAAAGTTTGAGTCTACAACATTTAGTTAAGGTGTGAGAGCCAAAATGAACTTTGTATTGCTGTAAACGCGTTTTCAGCACCTGATTGTACACTTCAGGCGAAACTGTCAAAATCTTCAAAATGAGCAAAAGCACAATGAAATTAATGCTGGAATCATCTTCAAGTTGCTAAAATACACTAATGACAGCAAAAAGTTTGAGTCTACAATATTTAGTTAAGGTGTGAGAGCCAAAATGAACTTTGTATTGCTTTAAATGCATTTTCAGCCCGATTGGACACTTCAGGTGAAACTGTCAAAATCTTCAAAATGAGCAAAAGCACAATGAAATTAATGTTGGAATCATCTTCAAGTTGCTAAAATGCACTAATGACAGCAACAAGTTTGAGTCTACAACATTTAGTTGAGGTGTGAGAGCCTAAATGAACTTTGTATTGCTTTAAATGCATTTTCAGCCCGATTGTACACTTCAGGTGAAACTGTCAAAATCTTAAAAATGAGCAAAAGCACAATGAAATAAATGTTGGAATCATCTTCAAGTTGCTAAAATACACTAATGACAGCAAAAAGTTTGAGTCTACAACATTTAGTTAAGTTGTGAGAGCCTAAATTAACTTTTTATTGCTTTAAACGCGTTTTCAGCCCTTGATTGTACACTTCAGGTGAAACTGTCAAAATCTTCAAATTGAGCAAAAGCACAATGAAATTAATGCTGGAATCATCTTGAAGTTGCTAAAATACACTAATGACAGCAAAAAGTTTGAGTCTACAACATTTAGTTAAGGTGTGAGAGCCAAAATGAACTTTGTATTACTGTAAACGCGTTTTCAGCACCTGATTGTACACTTCAGGTGAAACTGTCAAAATCTTCAAAATGAGCAAAAGCACAATGAAATTAATGCTGGAATCATCTTCAAGTTGCTAAAATACACTAATGACAGCAAAAAGTTTGAGTCTATAACATTTAGTTAAGGTGTGAGATTCAAAATGAACTTTGTATTGCTGTAAACGCGTTTTCAGCACCTGATTGTACACTTCAGGTGAAACTGTCAAAATCTTCAAAATGAGCAAAAGCACAATGAAATTAATGCTGGAATCATCTTCAAGTTGCTAAAATACACTAATGACAGCAAAAAGTTTGAGTCTACAACATTTAGTTAAGGTGTGAGAGCCAAAATGAACTTTGTATTGCTTTAAATGCATTTTCAGCCCGATTGGACACTTCAGGTGAAACTGTCAAAATCTTCAAAATGAGCAAAAGCACAATGAAATTAATGCTGGAATCATCTTCAAGTTGCTAAAATACACTAATGACAGCAACAAGTTTGAGTCTACAACATTTAGTTGAGGTGTGAGAGCCTAAATTAACTTTTTATTGCTTTAAACGCGTTTTCAGCCCTTGATTGTACACTTCAGGTGAAACTGTCAAAATCTTCAAATTGAGCAAAAGCACAATGAAATTAATGCTGGAATCATCTTCAAGTTGCTAAAATACACTAATGACAGCAAAAAGTTTGAGTCTACAACATTTAGTTAAGGTGTGAGAGCCAAAATGAACTTTGTATTGCTTTAAATGCATTTTCAGCCCGATAGTACACTTCAGGTGAAACTGTCAAAATCTTCAAAATGAGCAAAAGCACAATGAAATGAATGCTGGAATCATCTTCAAGTTGCTAAAATACACTAATGACAGCAAAAAGTTTGAGTCTACAACATTTAGTTAAGGTGTGAGAGCCAAAATGAACTTTGTATTGCTTTAAATGCATTTTCAGCCCGATTGGACACTTCAGGTGAAACTGTCAAAATCTTCAAATTGAGCAAAAGCACAATGAAATTAATGCTGGAATCATCTTCAAGTTGCTAAAATACACTAATGACAGCAAAAAGTTTGAGTCTACAACATTTAGTTAAGGTGTGAGAGCCAAAATGAACTTTGTATTGCTGTAAACGCGTTTTCAGCACCTGATTGTACACTTCAGGTGAAACTGTCAAAATCTTCAAAATGAGCAAAAGCACAATGAAATTAATGCTGGAATCATCTTCAAGTTGCTAAAATACACTAATGACAGCAACAAGTTTTAGTCTACAACATTTAGTTAAGGTGTGAGAGCCAAAATGAACTTTGTATTGCTGTAAACGCGTTTTCAGCACCTGATTGTACACTTCAGGTGAAACTGTCAAAATCTTCAAAATGAGCAAAAGCACAATGAAATGAATGCTGGAATTATCTTCAAGTTGCTAAAATACACTAATGACAGCAAAAAGTTTGAGTCTACAACATTTAGTTAAGGTGTGAGAGCCAAAATGAACTTTGTATTGCTGTAAACGCGTTTTCAGCACCTGATTGTACACTTCAGGCGAAACTGTCAAAATCTTCAAAATGAGCAAAAGCACAATGAAATTAATGCTGGAATCATCTTCAAGTTGCTAAAATACACTAATGACAGCAAAAAGTTTGAGTCTACAATATTTAGTTAAGGTGTGAGAGCCAAAATGAACTTTGTATTGCTTTAAATGCATTTTCAGCCCGATTGGACACTTCAGGTGAAACTGTCAAAATCTTCAAAATGAGCAAAAGCACAATGAAATTAATGTTGGAATCATCTTCAAGTTGCTAAAATACACTAATGACAGCAACAAGTTTGAGTCTACAACATTTAGTTGAGGTGTGAGAGCCTAAATGAACTTTGTATTGCTTTAAATGCATTTTCAGCCCGATTGTACACTTCAGGTGAAACTGTCAAAATCTTAAAAATGAGCAAAAGCACAATGAAATAAATGTTGGAATCATCTTCAAGTTGCTAAAATACACTAATGACAGCAAAAAGTTTGAGTCTACAACATTTAGTTAAGTTGTGAGAGCCTAAATTAACTTTTTATTGCTTTAAACGCGTTTTCAGCCCTTGATTGTACACTTCAGGTGAAACTGTCAAAATCTTCAAATTGAGCAAAAGCACAATGAAATTAATGCTGGAATCATCTTGAAGTTGCTAAAATACACTAATGACAGCAAAAAGTTTGAGTCTACAACATTTAGTTAAGGTGTGAGAGCCAAAATGAACTTTGTATTGCTGTAAACGCGTTTTCAGCACCTGATTGTACACTTCAGGTGAAACTGTCAAAATCTTCAAAATGAGCAAAAGCACAATGAAATTAATGCTGGAATCATCTTCAAGTTGCTAAAATACACTAATGACAGCAAAAAGTTTGAGTCTATAACATTTAGTTAAGGTGTGAGAGCCAAAATGAACTTTGTATTGCTGTAAACGCGTTTTCAGCACCTGATTGTACACTTCAGGTGAAACTGTCAAAATCTTCAAAATGAGCAAAAGCACAATGAAATTAATGCTGGAATCATCTTCAAGTTGCTAAAATACACTAATGACAGCAAAAAGTTTGAGTCTACAACATTTAGTTAAGGTGTGAGAGCCAAAATGAACTTTGTATTGCTTTAAATGCATTTTCAGCCCGATTGGACACTTCAGGTGAAACTGTCAAAATCTTCAAAATGAGCAAAAGCACAATGAAATTAATGCTGGAATCATCTTCAAGTTGCTAAAATACACTAATGACAGTAAAAAGTTTAAGTCTACAACATTTAGTTAAGGTGTGAGAGCCAAAATTAACTTTGTATTGCTTTAAATGCATTTTCAGCCCGATAGTACACTTCAGGTGAAACTGTCAAAATCTTCAAAATGAGCAAAAGCACAATGAAATTAATGCTGGAATCATCTTCAAGTTGCTAAAATACACTAATGACAGCAACAAGTTTTAGTCTACAACATTTAGTTAAGGTGTGAGAGCCAAAATGAACTTTGTATTGCTGTAAACGCGTTTTCAGCACCTGATTGTACACTTCAGGTGAAACTGTCAAAATCTTCAAAATGAGCAAAAGCACAATGAAATGAATGCTGGAATCATCTTCAAGTTGCTAAAATACACTAATGACAGCAAAAAGTTTGAGTCTACAACATTTAGTTAAGGTGTGAGAGCCAAAATGGACTTTGTATTGCTGTAAACGCGTTTTCAGCACCTGATTGTACACTTCAGGTGAAACTGTCAAAATCTTCAAAATGAGCAAAAGCACAATGAAATTAATGCTGGAATCATCTTCAAGTTGCTAAAATACACTAATGACAGCAAAAAGTTTGAGTCTACAACATTTAGTTAAGGTGTGAGAGCCAAAATGAACTTTGTATTGCTGTAAACGCGTTTTCAGCACCTGATTGTACACTTCAGGCGAAACTGTCAAAATCTTCAAAATGAGCAAAAGCACAATGAAATTAATGCTGGAATCATCTTCAAGTTGCTAAAATACACTAATGACAGCAAAAAGTTTGAGTCTACAATATTTAGTTAAGGTGTGAGAGCCAAAATGAACTTTGTATTGCTTTAAATGCATTTTCAGCCCGATTGGACACTTCAGGTGAAACTGTCAAAATCTTCAAAATGAGCAAAAGCACAATGAAATTAATGTTGGAATCATCTTCAAGTTGCTAAAATGCACTAATGACAGCAACAAGTTTGAGTCTACAACATTTAGTTGAGGTGTGAGAGCCTAAATGAACTTTGTATTGCTTTAAATGCATTTTCAGCCCGATTGTACACTTCAGGTGAAACTGTCAAAATCTTAAAAATGAGCAAAAGCACAATGAAATAAATGTTGGAATCATCTTCAAGTTGCTAAAATACACTAATGACAGCAAAAAGTTTGAGTCTACAACATTTAGTTAAGTTGTGAGAGCCTAAATTAACTTTTTATTGCTTTAAACGCGTTTTCAGCCCTTGATTGTACACTTCAGGTGAAACTGTCAAAATCTTCAAATTGAGCAAAAGCACAATGAAATTAATGCTGGAATCATCTTGAAGTTGCTAAAATACACTAATGACAGCAAAAAGTTTGAGTCTACAACATTTAGTTAAGGTGTGAGAGCCAAAATGAACTTTGTATTACTGTAAACGCGTTTTCAGCACCTGATTGTACACTTCAGGTGAAACTGTCAAAATCTTCAAAATGAGCAAAAGCACAATGAAATTAATGCTGGAATCATCTTCAAGTTGCTAAAATACACTAATGACAGCAAAAAGTTTGAGTCTATAACATTTAGTTAAGGTGTGAGATTCAAAATGAACTTTGTATTGCTGTAAACGCGTTTTCAGCACCTGATTGTACACTTCAGGTGAAACTGTCAAAATCTTCAAAATGAGCAAAAGCACAATGAAATTAATGCTGGAATCATCTTCAAGTTGCTAAAATACACTAATGACAGCAAAAAGTTTGAGTCTACAACATTTAGTTAAGGTGTGAGAGCCAAAATGAACTTTGTATTGCTTTAAATGCATTTTCAGCCCGATTGGACACTTCAGGTGAAACTGTCAAAATCTTCAAAATGAGCAAAAGCACAATGAAATTAATGCTGGAATCATCTTCAAGTTGCTAAAATACACTAATGACAGCAACAAGTTTGAGTCTACAACATTTAGTTGAGGTGTGAGAGCCTAAATTAACTTTTTATTGCTTTAAACGCGTTTTCAGCCCTTGATTGTACACTTCAGGTGAAACTGTCAAAATCTTCAAATTGAGCAAAAGCACAATGAAATTAATGCTGGAATCATCTTCAAGTTGCTAAAATACACTAATGACAGCAAAAAGTTTGAGTCTACAACATTTAGTTAAGGTGTGAGAGCCAAAATGAACTTTGTATTGCTTTAAATGCATTTTCAGCCCGATAGTACACTTCAGGTGAAACTGTCAAAATCTTCAAAATGAGCAAAAGCACAATGAAATGAATGCTGGAATCATCTTCAAGTTGCTAAAATACACTAATGACAGCAAAAAGTTTGAGTCTACAACATTTAGTTAAGGTGTGAGAGCCAAAATGAACTTTGTATTGCTTTAAATGCATTTTCAGCCCGATTGGACACTTCAGGTGAAACTGTCAAAATCTTCAAATTGAGCAAAAGCACAATGAAATTAATGCTGGAATCATCTTCAAGTTGCTAAAATACACTAATGACAGCAAAAAGTTTGAGTCTACAACATTTAGTTAAGGTGTGAGAGCCAAAATGAACTTTGTATTGCTGTAAACGCGTTTTCAGCACCTGATTGTACACTTCAGGTGAAACTGTCAAAATCTTCAAAATGAGCAAAAGCACAATGAAATTAATGCTGGAATCATCTTCAAGTTGCTAAAATACACTAATGACAGCAACAAGTTTTAGTCTACAACATTTAGTTAAGGTGTGAGAGCCAAAATGAACTTTGTATTGCTGTAAACGCGTTTTCAGCACCTGATTGTACACTTCAGGTGAAACTGTCAAAATCTTCAAAATGAGCAAAAGCACAATGAAATGAATGCTGGAATTATCTTCAAGTTGCTAAAATACACTAATGACAGCAAAAAGTTTGAGTCTACAACATTTAGTTAAGGTGTGAGAGCCAAAATGAACTTTGTATTGCTGTAAACGCGTTTTCAGCACCTGATTGTACACTTCAGGCGAAACTGTCAAAATCTTCAAAATGAGCAAAAGCACAATGAAATTAATGCTGGAATCATCTTCAAGTTGCTAAAATACACTAATGACAGCAAAAAGTTTGAGTCTACAATATTTAGTTAAGGTGTGAGAGCCAAAATGAACTTTGTATTGCTTTAAATGCATTTTCAGCCCGATTGGACACTTCAGGTGAAACTGTCAAAATCTTCAAAATGAGCAAAAGCACAATGAAATTAATGTTGGAATCATCTTCAAGTTGCTAAAATACACTAATGACAGCAACAAGTTTGAGTCTACAACATTTAGTTGAGGTGTGAGAGCCTAAATGAACTTTGTATTGCTTTAAATGCATTTTCAGCCCGATTGTACACTTCAGGTGAAACTGTCAAAATCTTAAAAATGAGCAAAAGCACAATGAAATAAATGTTGGAATCATCTTCAAGTTGCTAAAATACACTAATGACAGCAAAAAGTTTGAGTCTACAACATTTAGTTAAGTTGTGAGAGCCTAAATTAACTTTTTATTGCTTTAAACGCGTTTTCAGCCCTTGATTGTACACTTCAGGTGAAACTGTCAAAATCTTCAAATTGAGCAAAAGCACAATGAAATTAATGCTGGAATCATCTTGAAGTTGCTAAAATACACTAATGACAGCAAAAAGTTTGAGTCTACAACATTTAGTTAAGGTGTGAGAGCCAAAATGAACTTTGTATTGCTGTAAACGCGTTTTCAGCACCTGATTGTACACTTCAGGTGAAACTGTCAAAATCTTCAAAATGAGCAAAAGCACAATGAAATTAATGCTGGAATCATCTTCAAGTTGCTAAAATACACTAATGACAGCAAAAAGTTTGAGTCTATAACATTTAGTTAAGGTGTGAGAGCCAAAATGAACTTTGTATTGCTGTAAACGCGTTTTCAGCACCTGATTGTACACTTCAGGTGAAACTGTCAAAATCTTCAAAATGAGCAAAAGCACAATGAAATTAATGCTGGAATCATCTTCAAGTTGCTAAAATACACTAATGACAGCAAAAAGTTTGAGTCTACAACATTTAGTTAAGGTGTGAGAGCCAAAATGAACTTTGTATTGCTTTAAATGCATTTTCAGCCCGATTGGACACTTCAGGTGAAACTGTCAAAATCTTCAAAATGAGCAAAAGCACAATGAAATTAATGCTGGAATCATCTTCAAGTTGCTAAAATACACTAATGACAGTAAAAAGTTTAAGTCTACAACATTTAGTTAAGGTGTGAGAGCCAAAATTAACTTTGTATTGCTTTAAATGCATTTTCAGCCCGATAGTACACTTCAGGTGAAACTGTCAAAATCTTCAAAATGAGCAAAAGCACAATGAAATTAATGCTGGAATCATCTTCAAGTTGCTAAAATACACTAATGACAGCAACAAGTTTTAGTCTACAACATTTAGTTAAGGTGTGAGAGCCAAAATGAACTTTGTATTGCTGTAAACGCGTTTTCAGCACCTGATTGTACACTTCAGGTGAAACTGTCAAAATCTTCAAAATGAGCAAAAGCACAATGAAATGAATGCTGGAATCATCTTCAAGTTGCTAAAATACACTAATGACAGCAAAAAGTTTGAGTCTACAACATTTAGTTAAGGTGTGAGAGCCAAAATGGACTTTGTATTGCTGTAAACGCGTTTTCAGCACCTGATTGTACACTTCAGGTGAAACTGTCAAAATCTTCAAAATGAGCAAAAGCACAATGAAATTAATGCTGGAATCATCTTCAAGTTGCTAAAATACACTAATGACAGCAACGAGTTTGAGTCTACAACATTTAGTTAAGGTGTGAGAGCCTAAATGAACTTTGTATTGCTTTAAATGCATTTTCAGCCCGATTGTACACTTCAGGTGAAACTGTCAAAATCTTAAAAATGAGCAAAAGCACAATGAAATTAATGTTGGAATCATCTTCAAGTTGCTAAAATACACTAATGACAGCAAAAAGTTTGAGTCTACAACATTTAGTTAAGTTGTGAGAGCCTAAATTAACTTTTTATTGCTTTAAACGCGTTTTCAGCCCTTGATTGTACACTTCAGGTGAAACTGTCAAAATCTTCAAATTGAGCAAAAGCACAATGAAATTAATGCTGGAATCATCTTCAAGTTGCTAAAATACACTAATGACAGCAAAAAGTTTGAGTCTACAACATTTAGTTAAGGTGTGAGAGCCAAAATGAACTTTGTATTGCTTTAAACGCGTTTTCAGCACCTGATTGTACACTTCAGGTGAAACTGTCAAAATCTTCAAAATGAGCAAAAGCACAATGAAATTAATGCTGGAATCATCTTCAAGTTGCTAAAATACACTAATGACAGCAAAAAGTTTGAGTCTACAACATTTATTTAAGGTGTGAGAGCCAAAATGAACTTTGTATTGCTTTAAATGCATTTTCAGCCCGATTGGACACTTCAGGTGAAACTGTCAAAATCTTCAAAATGAGCAAAAGCACAATGAAATTAATGCTGGAATCATCTTCAAGTTGCTAAAATACACTAATGACAGTAAAAAGTTTAAGTCTACAACATTTAGTTAAGGTGTGAGAGCCAAAATGAACTTTGTATTGCTTTAAATGCATTTTCAGCCCGATAGTACACTTCAGGTGAAACTGTCAAAATCTTCAAAATGAGCAAAAGCACAATGAAATTAATGCTGGAATCATCTTCAAGTTGCTAAAATACACTAATGACAGCAAAAAGTTTTAGTCTACAACATTTAGTTAAGGTGTGAGAGCCAAAATGAACTTTGTATTGCTGTAAACGCGTTTTCAGCACCTGATTGTACACTTCAGGTGAAACTGTCAAAATCTTCAAAATGAGCAAAAGCACAATGAAATGAATGCTGGAATCATCTTCAAGTTGCTAAAATACACTAATGACAGCAAAAAGTTTGAGTCTACAACATTTAGTTAAGGTGTGAGAGCCAAAATGAACTTTGTATTGCTTTAAATGCATTTTCAGCCCGATTGGACACTTCAGGTGAAACTGTCAAAATCTTCAAAATGAGCAAAAGCACAATGAAATTAATGTTGGAATCATCTTCAAGTTGCTAAAATACACTAATGACAGCAACAAGTTTGAGTCTACAACATTTAGTTGAGGTGTGAGAGCCTAAATGAACTTTGTATTGCTTTAAATGCATTTTCAGCCCGATTGTACACTTCAGGTGAAACTGTCAAAATCTTAAAAATGAGCAAAAGCACAATGAAATTAATGTTGGAATCATCTTCAAGTTGCTAAAATACACTAATGACAGCAAAAAGTTTGAGTCTACAACATTTAGTTAAGTTGTGAGAGCCTAAATTAACTTTTTATTGCTTTAAACGCGTTTTCAGCCCTTGATTGTACACTTCAGGTGAAACTGTCAAAATCTTCAAATTGAGCAAAAGCACAATGAAATTAATGCTGGAATCATCTTCAAGTTGCTAAAATACACTAATGACAGCAAAAAGTTTGAGTCTACAACATTTAGTTAAGGTGTGAGAGCCGAAATGAACTTTGTATTGCTGTAAACGCGTTTTCAGCACCTGATTGTACACTTCAGGTGAAACTGTCAAAATCTTCAAAATGAGCAAAAGCACAATGAAATTAATGCTGGAATCATCTTCAAGTTGCTAAAATACACTAATGACAGCAAAAAGTTTGAGTCTACAACATTTAGTTAAGGTGTGAGAGCCAAAATGAACTTTGTATTGCTTTAAATGCATTTTCAGCCCGATTGGACACTTCAGGTGAAACTGTCAAAATCTTCAAAATGAGCAAAAGCACAATGAAATTAATGCTGGAATCATCTTCAAGTTGCTAAAATACACTAATGACAGTAAAAAGTTTAAGTCTACAACATTTAGTTAAGGTGTGAGAGCCAAAATTAACTTTGTATTGCTTTAAATGCATTTTCAGCCCGATAGTACATTTCAGGTGAAACTGTCAAAATCTTCAAAATGAGAAAAAGCACAATGAAATTAATGCTGGAATCATCTTCAAGTTGCTAAAATACACTAATGACAGCAACAAGTTTTAGTCTACAACATTTAGTTAAGGTGTGAGAGCCAAAATGAACTTTGTATTGCTGTAAACGCGTTTTCAGCACCTGATTGTACACTTCAGGTGAAACTGTCAAAATCTTCAAAATGAGCAAAAGCACAATGAAATGAATGCTGGAATCATCTTCAAGTTGCTAAAATACACTAATGACAGCAAAAAGTTTGAGTCTACAACATTTAGTTAAGGTGTGAGAGCCAAAATGAACTTTGTATTGCTGTAAACGCGTTTTCAGCACCTGATTGTACACTTCAGGTGAAACTGTCAAAATCTTCAAAATGAGCAAAAGCACAATGAAATTAATGCTGGAATCATCTTCAAGTTGCTAAAATACACTAATGACAGCAAAAAGTTTGAGTCTGCAACATTTAGTTAAGGTGTGAGAGCCAAAATGAACTTTGTATTGCTTTAAATGCATTTTCAGCCCGATTGGACACTTCAGGTGAAACTGTCAAAATCTTCAAAATGAGCAAAAGCACAATGAAATTAATGCTGGAATTATCTTCAAGTTGCTAAAATACACTAATGACAGTAAAAAGTTTAAGTCTACAACATTTAGTTAAGGTGTGAGAGCCAAAATGAACTTTGTATTGCTCTAAATGCATTTTCAGCCCGATAGTACACTTCAGGTGAAACTGTCAAAATCTTCAAATTGAGCAAAAGCACAATGAAATTAATGCTGGAATCATCTTCAAGTTGCTAAAATACACTAATGACAGCAAAAAGTTTGAGTCTACAACATTTAGTTAAGGTGTGAGAGCCAAAATGAACTTTGTATTGCTTTAAACGCGTTTTCAGCACCTGATTGTACACTTCAGGTGAAACTGTCAAAATCTTCAAAATGAGCAAAAGCACAATGAAATTAATGCTGGAATCATCTTCAAGTTGCTAAAATACACTAATGACAGCAAAAAGTTTGAGTCTACAACATTTATTTAAGGTGTGAGAGCCAAAATGAACTTTGTATTGCTTTAAATGCATTTTCAGCCCGATTGGACACTTCAGGTGAAACTGTCAAAATCTTCAAAATGAGCAAAAGCACAATGAAATTAATGCTGGAATCATCTTCAAGTTGCTAAAATACACTAATGACAGTAAAAAGTTTAAGTCTACAACATTTAGTTAAGGTGTGAGAGCCAAAATGAACTTTGTATTGCTTTAAATGCATTTTCAGCCCGATAGTACACTTCAGGTGAAACTGTCAAAATCTTCAAAATGAGCAAAAGCACAATGAAATTAATGCTGGAATCATCTTCAAGTTGCTAAAATACACTAATGACAGCAAAAAGTTTTAGTCTACAACATTTAGTTAAGGTGTGAGAGCCAAAATGAACTTTGTATTGCTGTAAACGCGTTTTCAGCACCTGATTGTACACTTCAGGTGAAACTGTCAAAATCTTCAAAATGAGCAAAAGCACAATGAAATGAATGCTGGAATCATCTTCAAGTTGCTAAAATACACTAATGACAGCAAAAAGTTTGAGTCTACAACATTTAGTTAAGGTGTGAGAGCCAAAATGAACTTTGTATTGCTTTAAATGCATTTTCAGCCCGATTGGACACTTCAGGTGAAACTGTCAAAATCTTCAAATTGAGCAAAAGCACAATGAAATTAATGCTGGAATCATCTTCAAGTTGCTAAAATACACTAATGACAGCAAAAAGTTTGAGTCTACAACATTTAGTTAAGGTGTGAGAGCCAAAATGAACTTTGTATTGCTGTAAACGCGTTTTCAGCACCTGATTGGACACTTCAGGTGAAACTGTCAAAATCTTCAAAATGAGCAAAAGCACAATGAAATTAATGCTGGAATCATCTTCAAGTTGCTAAAATACACTAATGACAGTAAAAAGTTTAAGTCTACAACATTTAGTTAAGGTGTGAGAGCCAAAATTAACTTTGTATTGCTTTAAATGCATTTTCAGCCCGATAGTACACTTCAGGTGAAACTGTCAAAATCTTCAAAATGAGCAAAAGCACAATGAAATTAATGCTGGAATCATCTTCAAGTTGCTAAAATACACTAATGACAGCAACAAGTTTTAGTCTACAACATTTAGTTAAGGTGTGAGAGCCAAAATGAACTTTGTATTGCTGTAAACGCGTTTTCAGCACCTGATTGTACACTTCAGGTGAAACTGTCAAAATCTTCAAAATGAGCAAAAGCACAATGAAATGAATGCTGGAATTATCTTCAAGTTGCTAAAATACACTAATGACAGCAAAAAGTTTGAGTCTACAACATTTAGTTAAGGTGTGAGAGCCAAAATGAACTTTGTATTGCTGTAAACGCGTTTTCAGCACCTGATTGTACACTTCAGGCGAAACTGTCAAAATCTTCAAAATGAGCAAAAGCACAATGAAATTAATGCTGGAATCATCTTCAAGTTGCTAAAATACACTAATGACAGCAAAAAGTTTGAGTCTACAATATTTAGTTAAGGTGTGAGAGCCAAAATGAACTTTGTATTGCTTTAAATGCATTTTCAGCCCGATTGGACACTTCAGGTGAAACTGTCAAAATCTTCAAAATGAGCAAAAGCACAATGAAATTAATGTTGGAATCATCTTCAAGTTGCTAAAATACACTAATGACAGCAACAAGTTTGAGTCTACAACATTTAGTTGAGGTGTGAGAGCCTAAATGAACTTTGTATTGCTTTAAATGCATTTTCAGCCCGATTGTACACTTCAGGTGAAACTGTCAAAATCTTAAAAATGAGCAAAAGCACAATGAAATAAATGTTGGAATCATCTTCAAGTTGCTAAAATACACTAATGACAGCAAAAAGTTTGAGTCTACAACATTTAGTTAAGTTGTGAGAGCCTAAATTAACTTTTTATTGCTTTAAACGCGTTTTCAGCCCTTGATTGTACACTTCAGGTGAAACTGTCAAAATCTTCAAATTGAGCAAAAGCACAATGAAATTAATGCTGGAATCATCTTGAAGTTGCTAAAATACACTAATGACAGCAAAAAGTTTGAGTCTACAACATTTAGTTAAGGTGTGAGAGCCAAAATGAACTTTGTATTGCTGTAAACGCGTTTTCAGCACCTGATTGTACACTTCAGGTGAAACTGTCAAAATCTTCAAAATGAGCAAAAGCACAATGAAATTAATGCTGGAATCATCTTCAAGTTGCTAAAATACACTAATGACAGCAAAAAGTTTGAGTCTATAACATTTAGTTAAGGTGTGAGAGCCAAAATGAACTTTGTATTGCTGTAAACGCGTTTTCAGCACCTGATTGTACACTTCAGGTGAAACTGTCAAAATCTTCAAAATGAGCAAAAGCACAATGAAATTAATGCTGGAATCATCTTCAAGTTGCTAAAATACACTAATGACAGCAAAAAGTTTGAGTCTACAACATTTAGTTAAGGTGTGAGAGCCAAAATGAACTTTGTATTGCTTTAAATGCATTTTCAGCCCGATTGGACACTTCAGGTGAAACTGTCAAAATCTTCAAAATGAGCAAAAGCACAATGAAATTAATGCTGGAATCATCTTCAAGTTGCTAAAATACACTAATGACAGTAAAAAGTTTAAGTCTACAACATTTAGTTAAGGTGTGAGAGCCAAAATTAACTTTGTATTGCTTTAAATGCATTTTCAGCCCGATAGTACACTTCAGGTGAAACTGTCAAAATCTTCAAAATGAGCAAAAGCACAATGAAATTAATGCTGGAATCATCTTCAAGTTGCTAAAATACACTAATGACAGCAACAAGTTTTAGTCTACAACATTTAGTTAAGGTGTGAGAGCCAAAATGAACTTTGTATTGCTGTAAACGCGTTTTCAGCACCTGATTGTACACTTCAGGTGAAACTGTCAAAATCTTCAAAATGAGCAAAAGCACAATGAAATTAATGCTGGAATCATCTTCAAGTTGCTAAAATACACTAATGACAGCAACGAGTTTGAGTCTACAACATTTAGTTAAGGTGTGAGAGCCTAAATGAACTTTGTATTGCTTTAAATGCATTTTCAGCCCGATTGTACACTTCAGGTGAAACTGTCAAAATCTTAAAAATGAGCAAAAGCACAATGAAATTAATGTTGGAATCATCTTCAAGTTGCTAAAATACACTAATGACAGCAAAAAGTTTGAGTCTACAACATTTAGTTAAGTTGTGAGAGCCTAAATTAACTTTTTATTGCTTTAAACGCGTTTTCAGCCCTTGATTGTACACTTCAGGTGAAACTGTCAAAATCTTCAAATTGAGCAAAAGCACAATGAAATTAATGCTGGAATCATCTTCAAGTTGCTAAAATACACTAATGACAGCAAAAAGTTTGAGTCTACAACATTTAGTTAAGGTGTGAGAGCCAAAATGAACTTTGTATTGCTTTAAACGCGTTTTCAGCACCTGATTGTACACTTCAGGTGAAACTGTCAAAATCTTCAAAATGAGCAAAAGCACAATGAAATTAATGCTGGAATCATCTTCAAGTTGCTAAAATACACTAATGACAGCAAAAAGTTTGAGTCTACAACATTTATTTAAGGTGTGAGAGCCAAAATGAACTTTGTATTGCTTTAAATGCATTTTCAGCCCGATTGGACACTTCAGGTGAAACTGTCAAAATCTTCAAAATGAGCAAAAGCACAATGAAATTAATGCTGGAATCATCTTCAAGTTGCTAAAATACACTAATGACAGTAAAAAGTTTAAGTCTACAACATTTAGTTAAGGTGTGAGAGCCAAAATGAACTTTGTATTGCTTTAAATGCATTTTCAGCCCGATAGTACACTTCAGGTGAAACTGTCAAAATCTTCAAAATGAGCAAAAGCACAATGAAATTAATGCTGGAATCATCTTCAAGTTGCTAAAATACACTAATGACAGCAAAAAGTTTTAGTCTACAACATTTAGTTAAGGTGTGAGAGCCAAAATGAACTTTGTATTGCTGTAAACGCGTTTTCAGCACCTGATTGTACACTTCAGGTGAAACTGTCAAAATCTTCAAAATGAGCAAAAGCACAATGAAATGAATGCTGGAATCATCTTCAAGTTGCTAAAATACACTAATGACAGCAAAAAGTTTGAGTCTACAATATTTAGTTAAGGTGTGAGAGCCAAAATGAACTTTGTATTGCTTTAAAATTCATTTTCAGCCCGATTGTACACTTCAAGTGAAACTGTCAAAATCTTCAAATTGAGCAAAAGCACAATGAAATTAATGCTGGAATCATCTTCAAGTTGCTAAAATACACTAATGACAGCAAAAAGTTTGAGTCTACAACATTTAGTTAAGGTGTGAGAGCCAAAATGAACTTTGTATTGCTTTAAATGCATTTTCAGCCCGATTGGACACTTCAGGTGAAACTGTCAAAATCTTCAAAATGAGCAAAAGCACAATGAAATTAATGTTGGAATCATCTTCAAGTTGCTAAAATACACTAATGACAGCAACAAGTTTGAGTCTACAACATTTAGTTGAGGTGTGAGAGCCTAAATGAACTTTGTATTGCTTTAAATGCATTTTCAGCCCGATTGTACACTTCAGGTGAAACTGTCAAAATCTTAAAAATGAGCAAAAGCACAATGAAATTAATGTTGGAATCATCTTCAAGTTGCTAAAATACACTAATGACAGCAAAAAGTTTGAGTCTACAACATTTAGTTAAGTTGTGAGAGCCTAAATTAACTTTTTATTGCTTTAAACGCGTTTTCAGCCCTTGATTGTACACTTCAGGTGAAACTGTCAAAATCTTCAAATTGAGCAAAAGCACAATGAAATTAATGCTGGAATCATCTTCAAGTTGCTAAAATACACTAATGACAGCAAAAAGTTTGAGTCTACAACATTTAGTTAAGGTGTGAGAGCCGAAATGAACTTTGTATTGCTGTAAACGCGTTTTCAGCACCTGATTGTACACTTCAGGTGAAACTGTCAAAATCTTCAAAATGAGCAAAAGCACAATGAAATTAATGCTGGAATCATCTTCAAGTTGCTAAAATACACTAATGACAGCAAAAAGTTTGAGTCTACAACATTTAGTTAAGGTGTGAGAGCCAAAATGAACTTTGTATTGCTTTAAATGCATTTTCAGCCCGATTGGACACTTCAGGTGAAACTGTCAAAATCTTCAAAATGAGCAAAAGCACAATGAAATTAATGCTGGAATCATCTTCAAGTTGCTAAAATACACTAATGACAGTAAAAAGTTTAAGTCTACAACATTTAGTTAAGGTGTGAGAGCCAAAATTAACTTTGTATTGCTTTAAATGCATTTTCAGCCCGATAGTACATTTCAGGTGAAACTGTCAAAATCTTCAAAATGAGAAAAAGCACAATGAAATTAATGCTGGAATCATCTTCAAGTTGCTAAAATACACTAATGACAGCAACAAGTTTTAGTCTACAACATTTAGTTAAGGTGTGAGAGCCAAAATGAACTTTGTATTGCTGTAAACGCGTTTTCAGCACCTGATTGTACACTTCAGGTGAAACTGTCAAAATCTTCAAAATGAGCAAAAGCACAATGAAATGAATGCTGGAATCATCTTCAAGTTGCTAAAATACACTAATGACAGCAAAAAGTTTGAGTCTACAACATTTAGTTAAGGTGTGAGAGCCAAAATGAACTTTGTATTGCTGTAAACGCGTTTTCAGCACCTGATTGTACACTTCAGGTGAAACTGTCAAAATCTTCAAAATGAGCAAAAGCACAATGAAATTAATGCTGGAATCATCTTCAAGTTGCTAAAATACACTAATGACAGCAAAAAGTTTGAGTCTACAACATTTAGTTAAGGTGTGAGAGCCAAAATGAACTTTGTATTGCTTTAAATGCATTTTCAGCCCGATTGGACACTTCAGGTGAAACTGTCAAAATCTTCAAAATGAGCAAAAGCACAATGAAATTAATGCTGGAATTATCTTCAAGTTGCTAAAATACACTAATGACAGTAAAAAGTTTAAGTCTACAACATTTAGTTAAGGTGTGAGAGCCAAAATGAACTTTGTATTGCTTTAAATGCATTTTCAGCCCGATAGTACACTTCAGGTGAAACTGTCAAAATCTTCAAAATGAGCAAAAGCACAATGAAATTAATGCTGGAATCATCTTCAAGTTGCTAAAATACACTAATGACAGCAAAAAGTTTGAGTCTACAACATTTAGTTGAGGTGTGAGAGCCTAAATGAACTTTGTATTGGTTTAAATGCATTTTCAGCCCGATTGTACACTTCAGGTGAAACTGTCAAAATCTTCAAAATGAGCAAAAGCACAATGAAATTAATGCTGGAATCATCTTCAAGTTGCTAAAATACACTAATGACAGCAAAAAGTTTTAGTCTACAACATTTAGTTAAGGTGTGAGAGCCAAAATTAACTTTGTATTGCTGTAAACGCGTTTTCAGCACCTGATTGTACACTTCAGGTGAAACTGTCAAAATCTTCAAAATGAGCAAAAGCACAATGAAATGAATGCTGGAATCATCTTCAAGTTGCTAAAATACACTAATGACAGTAAAAAGTTTAAGTCTACAACATTTAGTTAAGGTGTGAGAGCCAAAATTAACTTTGTATTGCTTTAAATGCATTTTCAGCCCGATTGTACACTTCAGGTGAAACTGTCAAAATCTTAAAAATGAGCAAAAGCACAATGAAATTAATGTTGGAATCATCTTCAAGTTGCTAAAATACACTAATGACAGCAAAAAGTTTGAGTCTACAACATTTAGTTAAGTTGTGAGAGCCTAAATTAACTTTTTATTGCTTTAAACGCGTTTTCAGCCCTTGATTGTACACTTCAGGTGAAACTGTCAAAATCTTCAAATTGAGCAAAAGCACAATGAAATTAATGCTGGAATCATCTTCAAGTTGCTAAAATACACTAATGACAGCAAAAAGTTTGAGTCTACAACATTTAGTTAAGGTGTGAGAGCCGAAATGAACTTTGTATTGCTGTAAACGCGTTTTCAGCACCTGATTGTACACTTCAGGTGAAACTGTCAAAATCTTCAAAATGAGCAAAAGCACAATGAAATTAATGCTGGAATCATCTTCAAGTTGCTAAAATACACTAATGACAGCAAAAAGTTTGAGTCTACAACATTTAGTTAAGGTGTGAGAGCCAAAATGAACTTTGTATTGCTTTAAATGCATTTTCAGCCCGATTGGACACTTCAGGTGAAACTGTCAAAATCTTCAAAATGAGCAAAAGCACAATGAAATTAATGCTGGAATCATCTTCAAGTTGCTAAAATACACTAATGACAGTAAAAAGTTTAAGTCTACAACATTTAGTTAAGGTGTGAGAGCCAAAATTAACTTTGTATTGCTTTAAATGCATTTTCAGCCCGATAGTACATTTCAGGTGAAACTGTCAAAATCTTCAAAATGAGAAAAAGCACAATGAAATTAATGCTGGAATCATCTTCAAGTTGCTAAAATACACTAATGACAGCAACAAGTTTTAGTCTACAACATTTAGTTAAGGTGTGAGAGCCAAAATGAACTTTGTATTGCTGTAAACGCGTTTTCAGCACCTGATTGTACACTTCAGGTGAAACTGTCAAAATCTTCAAAATGAGCAAAAGCACAATGAAATGAATGCTGGAATCATCTTCAAGTTGCTAAAATACACTAATGACAGCAAAAAGTTTGAGTCTACAACATTTAGTTAAGGTGTGAGAGCCAAAATGAACTTTGTATTGCTGTAAACGCGTTTTCAGCACCTGATTGTACACTTCAGGTGAAACTGTCAAAATCTTCAAAATGAGCAAAAGCACAATGAAATTAATGCTGGAATCATCTTCAAGTTGCTAAAATACACTAATGACAGCAAAAAGTTTGAGTCTACAACATTTAGTTAAGGTGTGAGAGCCAAAATGAACTTTGTATTGCTTTAAATGCATTTTCAGCCCGATTGGACACTTCAGGTGAAACTGTCAAAATCTTCAAAATGAGCAAAAGCACAATGAAATTAATGCTGGAATTATCTTCAAGTTGCTAAAATACACTAATGACAGTAAAAAGTTTAAGTCTACAACATTTAGTTAAGGTGTGAGAGCCAAAATGAACTTTGTATTGCTTTAAATGCATTTTCAGCCCGATAGTACACTTCAGGTGAAACTGTCAAAATCTTCAAAATGAGCAAAAGCACAATGAAATTAATGCTGGAATCATCTTCAAGTTGCTAAAATACACTAATGACAGCAAAAAGTTTGAGTCTACAACATTTAGTTAAGGTGTGAGAGCCAAAATGAACTTTGTATTGCTTTAAAATTCATTTTCAGCCCGATTGTACACTTCAGGTGAAACTGTCAAAATCTTCAAAATGAGCAAAAGCACAATGAAATTAATGTTGGAATCATCTTCAAGTTGCTAAAATACACTAATGACAGCAAAAAGTTTGAGTCTACAACATTTAGTTGAGGTGTGAGAGCCTAAATGAACTTTGTATTGGTTTAAATGCATTTTCAGCCCGATTGTACACTTCAGGTGAAACTGTCAAAATCTTCAAAATGAGCAAAAGCACAATGAAATTAATGCTGGAATCATCTTCAAGTTGCTAAAATACACTAATGACAGCAAAAAGTTTTAGTCTACAACATTTAGTTAAGGTGTGAGAGCCAAAATTAACTTTGTATTGCTGTAAACGCGTTTTCAGCACCTGATTGTACACTTCAGGTGAAACTGTCAAAATCTTCAAAATGAGCAAAAGCACAATGAAATGAATGCTGGAATCATCTTCAAGTTGCTAAAATACACTAATGACAGTAAAAAGTTTAAGTCTACAACATTTAGTTAAGGTGTGAGAGCCAAAATTAACTTTGTATTGCTTTAAATGCATTTTCAGCCCGATAGTACACTTCAGGTGAAACTGTCAAAATCTTCAAAATGAGCAAAAGCACAATGAAATTAATGCTGGAATCATCTTCAAGTTGCTAAAATACACTAATGACAGCAACAAGTTTTAGTCTACAACATTTAGTTAAGGTGTGAGAGCCAAAATGAACTTTGTATTGCTTTAAATGCATTTAGAGCCCGATTGTACACTTCAGGTAAAACTGTCAAAATCTTCAAAATGAGCAAAAGCACAATGAAATTAATGCTGGGATCATCTTCAAGTTGCTAAAATACACTAATGACAGCAACAAGTTTGAGTCTACAACATTTAGTTAAGGTGTGAGATTCTAAATTAACTTTGTATTGCTTTAAATGCATTTTCAGCCCGATTGGACACTTCAGGTGAATCTGTCAAAATCTTCAAAATGAGCAAAAGCACAATGAAATTAATGCTTGAATCATCTTCATTTTGCTAACATACACTAATGACAGCAAAAAGTTTGAGTCTACAACATTTAGTTAAGGTGTGAGAGCCAAAATTAACTTTGTATTGCTTTAAATGCATTTTCAGCCCGATTGGACACTTCAGGTGAAACTGTCAAAATCTTCAAAATGAGCAAAAGCACAATGAAATTAATGCTGGAATCATCTTCAAGTTGCTAAAATACACTAATGACAGTAAAAAGTTTAAGTCTACAACATTTAGTTAAGGTGTGAGAGCCAAAATTAACTTTGTATTGCTTTAAATGCATTTTCAGCCCGATAGTACACTTCAGGTGAAACTGTCAAAATCTTCAAAATGAGCAAAAGCACAATGAAATTAATGCTGGAATCATCTTCAAGTTGCTAAAATACACTAATGACAGCAACAAGTTTTAGTCTACAACATTTAGTTAAGGTGTGAGAGCCAAAATGAACTTTGTATTGCTGTAAACGCGTTTTCAGCACCTGATTGTACACTTCAGGTGAAACTGTCAAAATCTTCAAAATGAGCAAAAGCACAATGAAATGAATGCTGGAATTATCTTCAAGTTGCTAAAATACACTAATGACAGCAAAAAGTTTGAGTCTACAACATTTAGTTAAGGTGTGAGAGCCAAAATGAACTTTGTATTGCTTTAAAATTCATTTTCAGCCCGATTGTACACTTCAGGTGAAACTGTCAAAATCTTCAAAATGAGCAAAAGCACAATGAAATTAATGTTGGAATCATCTTCAAGTTGCTAATATACACTAATGACAGCAAAAAGTTTGAGTCTACAACATTTAGTTGAGGTGTGAGAGCCTAAATGAACTTTGTATTGCTTTAAATGCATTTTCAGCCCGATTGTACACTTCAGGTAAAACTGTCAAAATCTTCAAAATGAGTAAAAGCACAATGAAATTAATGCTGGAATCATCTTCAAGTTGCTAAAATACACTAATGACAGCAACGAGTTTGAGTCTACAACATTTAGTTAAGGTGTGAGAGCCTAAATGAACTTTGTATTGCTTTAAATGCATTTTCAGCCCGATTGTACACTTCAGGTGAAACTGTCAAAATCTTAAAAATGAGCAAAAGTACAATGAAATTAATGTTGGAATCATCTTCAAGTTGCTAAAATACACTAATGACAGCAAAAAGGTTGAGTCTACAACATTTAGTTAAGTTGTGAGAGCCTAAATGAACTTTTTATTGCTTTAAACGCGTTTTCAGCCCTTGATTGTACACTTCAGGTGAAACTGTCAAAATCTTCAAATTGAGCAAAAGCACAATGAAATTAATGCTGGAATCATCTTCAAGTTGCTAAAATACACTAATGACAGCAAAAAGTTTGAGTCTACAACATTTAGTTAAGGTGTGAGAGCCAAATTGAACTTTGTATTGCTGTAAACGCGTTTTCAGCACCTGATTGTACACTTCAGGTGAAACTGTCAAAATCTTCAAAATGAGCAAAAGCACAATGAAATGAATGCTGGAATCATCTTCAAGTTGCTAAAATACACTAATGACAGCAAAAAGTTTGAGTCTACAACATTTAGTTAAGGTGTGAGAGCCAAAATGAACTTTGTATTGCTTTAAATGCATTTTCAGCCCGATTGGACACTTCAGGTGAAACTGTCAAAATCTTCAAATTGAGCAAAAGCACAATGAAATTAATGCTGGAATCATCTTCAAGTTGCTAAAATACACTAATGACAGCAAAAAGTTTGAGTCTACAACATTTAGTTAAGGTGTGAGAGCCAAAATGAACTTTGTATTGCTGTAAACGCGTTTTCAGCACCTGATTGGACACTTCAGGTGAAACTGTCAAAATCTTCAAAATGAGCAAAAGCACAATGAAATTAATGCTGGAATCATCTTCAAGTTGCTAAAATACACTAATGACAGTAAAAAGTTTAAGTCTACAACATTTAGTTAAGGTGTGAGAGCCAAAATTAACTTTGTATTGCTTTAAATGCATTTTCAGCCCGATAGTACACTTCAGGTGAAACTGTCAAAATCTTCAAAATGAGCAAAAGCACAATGAAATTAATGCTGGAATCATCTTCAAGTTGCTAAAATACACTAATGACAGCAACAAGTTTTAGTCTACAACATTTAGTTAAGGTGTGAGAGCCAAAATGAACTTTGTATTGCTGTAAACGCGTTTTCAGCACCTGATTGTACACTTCAGGTGAAACTGTCAAAATCTTCAAAATGAGCAAAAGCACAATGAAATGAATGCTGGAATTATCTTCAAGTTGCTAAAATACACTAATGACAGCAAAAAGTTTGAGTCTACAACATTTAGTTAAGGTGTGAGAGCCAAAATGAACTTTGTATTGCTGTAAACGCGTTTTCAGCACCTGATTGTACACTTCAGGCGAAACTGTCAAAATCTTCAAAATGAGAAAAAGCACAATGAAATTAATGCTGGAATCATCTTCAAGTTGCTAAAATACACTAATGACAGCAAAAAGTTTGAGTCTACAATATTTAGTTAAGGTGTGAGAGCCAAAATGAACTTTGTATTGCTTTAATTGCATTTTCAGCCAAATTGTACACTTCAGGTGAAACTGTCAAAATCTTCAAAATGAGCAAAAGCACAATGAAATTAATGTTGGAATCATCTTCAAGTTGCTAAAATACACTAATGACAGCAACAAGTTTGAGTCTACAACATTTAGTTGAGGTGTGAGAGCCTAAATGAACTTTGTATTGCTTTAAATGCATTTTCAGCCCGATTGTACACTTCAGGTGAAACTGTCAAAATCTTAAAAATGAGCAAAAGCACAATGAAATTAATGTTGGAATCATCTTCAAGTTGCTAAAATACACTAATGACAGCAAAAAGTTTGAGTCTACAACAT
The DNA here is from genome assembly GCF_054856555.1 of Leptonotus elevatus. Taxonomy (NCBI): domain Eukaryota; kingdom Metazoa; phylum Chordata; class Actinopteri; order Syngnathiformes; family Syngnathidae; genus Leptonotus; species Leptonotus elevatus. Next base: position 799,783 of record NC_141240.1, on the reverse strand, counting down.
TTAGTTAAGTTGTGAGAGCCTAAATTAACTTTTTATTGCTTTAAACGCGTTTTCAGCCCTTGATTGTACACTTCAGGTGAAACTGTCAAAATCTTCAAATTGAGCAAAAGCACAATGAAATTAATGCTGGAATCATCTTCAAGTTGCTAAAATACACTAATGACAGCAAAAAGTTTGAGTCTACAACATTTAGTTAAGGTGTGAGAGCCAAAATGAACTTTGTATTGCTGTAAACGCGTTTTCAGCACCTGATTGTACACTTCAGGTGAAACTGTCAAAATCTTCAAAATGAGCAAAAGCACAATGAAATTAATGCTGGAATCATCTTCAAGTTGCTAAAATACACTAATGACAGCAAAAAGTTTGAGTCTACAACATTTAGTTAAGGTGTGAGAGCCAAAATGAACTTTGTATTGCTGTAAACGCGTTTTCAGCACCTGATTGTACACTTCAGGTGAAACTGTCAAAATCTTCAAAATGAGCAAAAGCACAATGAAATTAATGCTGGAATCATCTTCAAGTTGCTAAAATACACTAATGACAGCAAAAAGTTTGAGTCTACAACATTTAGTTAAGGTGTGAGAGCCAAAATGAACTTTGTATTGCTTTAAATGCATTTTCAGCCCGATTGGACACTTCAGGTGAAACTGTCAAAATCTTCAAAATGAGCAAAAGCACAATGAAATTAATGCTGGAATCATCTTCAAGTTGCTAAAATACACTAATGACAGTAAAAAGTTTAAGTCTACAACATTTAGTTAAGGTGTGAGAGCCAAAATTAACTTTGTATTGCTTTAAATGCATTTTCAGCCCGATAGTACACTTCAGGTGAAACTGTCAAAATCTTCAAAATGAGCAAAAGCACAATGAAATTAATGCTGGAATCATCTTTAAGTTGCTAAAATACACTAATGACAGAAACAAGTTTTAGTCTACAACATTTAGTTAAGGTGTGAGAGCCAAAATGAACTTTGTATTGCTGTAAACGCGTTTTCAGCACCTGATTGTACACTTCAGGTGAAACTGTCAAAATCTTCAAAATGAGCAAAAGCACAATGAAATTAATGCTGGAATCATCTTCAAGTTGCTAAAATACACTAATGACAGCAAAAAGTTTGAGTCTACAACATTTAGTTAAGGTGTGAGAGCCAAAATGAACTTTGTATTGCTTTAAATGCATTTTCAGCCCGATTGGACACTTCAGGTGAAACTGTCAAAATCTTCAAAATGAGCAAAAGCACAATGAAATTAATGCTGGAATCATCTTCAAGTTGCTAAAATACACTAATGACAGTAAAAAGTTTGAGTCTACAACATTTAGTTAAGGTGTGAGAGCCAAAATGAACTTTGTATTGCTTTAAATGCATTTTCAGCCCGATTGGACACTTCAGGTGAAACTGTCAAAATCTTCAAAATGAGCAAAAGCACAATGAAATGAATGCTGGAATTATCTTCAAGTTGCTAAAATACACTAATGACAGCAAAAAGTTTGAGTCTACAACATTTAGTTAAGGTGTGAGAGCCAAAATGAACTTTGTATTGCTTTAAAATTCATTTTCAGCCCGATTGTACACTTCAGGTGAAACTGTCAAAATCTTCAAAATGAGCAAAAGCACAATGAAATTAATGTTGGAATCATCTTCAAGTTGCTAAAATACACTAATGACAGCAAAAAGTTTGAGTCTACAACATTTTTTGAGGTGTGAGAGCCTAAATGAACTTTGTATTGCTTTAAATGCATTTTCAGCCCGATTGTACACTTCAGGTAAAACTGTCAAAATCTTCAAAATGAGCAAAAGCACAATGAAATTAATGCTGGAATCATCTTCAAGTTGCTAAAATACACTAATGACAGCAACGAGTTTGAGTCTACAACATTTAGTTAAGGTGTGAGAGCCTAAATGAACTTTGTATTGCTTTAAATGCATTTTCAGCCCGATTGTACACTTCAGGTGAAACTGTCAAAATCTTAAAAATGAGCAAAAGTACAATGAAATTAATGTTGGAATCATCTTCAAGTTGCTAAAATACACTAATGACAGCAAAAAGTTTGAGTCTACAACATTTAGTTAAGGTGTGAGAGCCAAAATGAACTTTGTATTGCTGTAAACGCGTTTTCAGCACCTGATTGTACACTTCAGGTGAAACTGTCAAAATCTTCAAAATGAGCAAAAGCACAATGAAATGAATGCTGGAATCATCTTCAAGTTGCTAAAATACACTAATGACAGCAAAAAGTTTGAGTCTACAACATTTAGTTAAGGTGTGAGAGCCAAAATGAACTTTGTATTGCTTTAAATGCATTTTCAGCCCGATTGGACACTTCAGGTGAAACTGTCAAAATCTTCAAATTGAGCAAAAGCACAATGAAATTAATGCTGGAATCATCTTCAAGTTGCTAAAATACACTAATGACAGCAAAAAGTTTGAGTCTACAACATTTAGTTAAGGTGTGAGAGCCAAAATGAACTTTGTATTGCTTTAAATGCATTTTCAGCCCGATTGGACACTTCAGGTGAAACTGTCAAAATCTTCAAAATGAGCAAAAGCACAATGAAATTAATGCTGGAATCATCTTCAAGTTGCTAAAATACACTAATGACAGTAAAAAGTTTAAGTCTACAACATTTAGTTAAGGTGTGAGAGCCAAAATTAACTTTGTATTGCTTTAAATGCATTTTCAGCCCGATAGTACACTTCAGGTGAAACTGTCAAAATCTTCAAAATGAGCAAAAGCACAATGAAATTAATGCTGGAATCATCTTTAAGTTGCTAAAATACACTAATGACAGAAACAAGTTTTAGTCTACAACATTTAGTTAAGGTGTGAGAGCCAAAATGAACTTTGTATTGCTGTAAACGCGTTTTCAGCACCTGATTGTACACTTCAGGTGAAACTGTCAAAATCTTCAAAATGAGCAAAAGCACAATGAAATTAATGCTGGAATCATCTTCAAGTTGCTAAAATACACTAATGACAGCAAAAAGTTTGAGTCTACAACATTTAGTTAAGGTGTGAGAGCCAAAATGAACTTTGTATTGCTTTAAATGCATTTTCAGCCCGATTGGACACTTCAGGTGAAACTGTCAAAATCTTCAAAATGAGCAAAAGCACAATGAAATTAATGCTGGAATCATCTTCAAGTTGCTAAAATACACTAATGACAGTAAAAAGTTTGAGTCTACAACATTTAGTTAAGGTGTGAGAGCCAAAATGAACTTTGTATTGCTTTAAATGCATTTTCAGCCCGATTGGACACTTCAGGTGAAACTGTCAAAATCTTCAAAATGAGCAAAAGCACAATGAAATGAATGCTGGAATTATCTTCAAGTTGCTAAAATACACTAATGACAGCAAAAAGTTTGAGTCTACAACATTTAGTTAAGGTGTGAGAGCCAAAATGAACTTTGTATTGCTTTAAAATTCATTTTCAGCCCGATTGTACACTTCAGGTGAAACTGTCAAAATCTTCAAAATGAGCAAAAGCACAATGAAATTAATGTTGGAATCATCTTCAAGTTGCTAAAATACACTAATGACAGCAAAAAGTTTGAGTCTACAACATTTTTTGAGGTGTGAGAGCCTAAATGAACTTTGTATTGCTTTAAATGCATTTTCAGCCCGATTGTACACTTCAGGTAAAACTGTCAAAATCTTCAAAATGAGCAAAAGCACAATGAAATTAATGCTGGAATCATCTTCAAGTTGCTAAAATACACTAATGACAGCAACGAGTTTGAGTCTACAACATTTAGTTAAGGTGTGAGAGCCTAAATGAACTTTGTATTGCTTTAAATGCATTTTCAGCCCGATTGTACACTTCAGGTGAAACTGTCAAAATCTTAAAAATGAGCAAAAGTACAATGAAATTAATGTTGGAATCATCTTCAAGTTGCTAAAATACACTAATGACAGCAAAAAGTTTGAGTCTACAACATTTAGTTAAGGTGTGAGAGCCAAAATGAACTTTGTATTGCTGTAAACGCGTTTTCAGCACCTGATTGTACACTTCAGGTGAAACTGTCAAAATCTTCAAAATGAGCAAAAGCACAATGAAATGAATGCTGGAATCATCTTCAAGTTGCTAAAATACACTAATGACAGCAAAAAGTTTGAGTCTACAACATTTAGTTAAGGTGTGAGAGCCAAAATGAACTTTGTATTGCTTTAAATGCATTTTCAGCCCGATTGGACACTTCAGGTGAAACTGTCAAAATCTTCAAATTGAGCAAAAGCACAATGAAATTAATGCTGGAATCATCTTCAAGTTGCTAAAATACACTAATGACAGCAAAAAGTTTGAGTCTACAACATTTAGTTAAGGTGTGAGAGCCAAAATGAACTTTGTATTGCTGTAAACGCGTTTTCAGCACCTGATTGTACACTTCAGGTGAAACTGTCAAAATCTTCAAAATGAGCAAAAGCACAATGAAATTAATGCTGGAATCATCTTCAAGTTGCTAAAATACACTAATGACAGTAAAAAGTTTGAGTGTACAACATTTAGTTAAGGTGTGAGAGCCAAAATGAACTTTGTATTGCTTTAAAAGCACTTTCAGCCCGAATGTACACTTCAGGTGAAACTGTCAAAATCTTCAAAATGAGCAAAAGCACAATGAAATTAAGGCTGGAATCATCTTCAAGTTGCTAAAATACACTAATGACAGCAAAAAGTTTGAGTCTACAACATTTAGTTAAGGTGTGAGAGCCAAAATGAACGTTGTATTGCTTTAAATGCATTTTCAGCCCGAATGTACACTTCAGGTGAAACTGTCAAATTCTTCAAAATGAGCAAAAGCACAATGAAATTAATGCTGGAAACATCTTCAAGTTGCTAAAATACACTAATGACAGCAACAAGTTTGAGTCTACAACATTTAGTTAAGGTGTGAGAGCCAAAATGAACTTTGTATTGCTTTAAATGCATTTTCAGCCCGATAGTACACTTCAGGTGAAACTGTCAAAATCTTCAAAATGAGCAAAAGCACAATTAAATTAATGCTGGAATCATCTTCAAGTTGCTAAAATACACTAATGACAGCAAAAAGTTTGAGTCTACAACATTTAGTTAAGGTGTGAGAGCCAAAATGAACTTTGTATTGCTGTAAACGCGTTTTCAGCACCTGATTGTACACTTCAGGCGAAACTGTCAAAATCTTCAAAATGAGCAAAAGCACAATGAAATTAATGCTGGAATCATCTTCAAGTTGCTAAAATACACTAATGACAGCAAAAAGTTTGAGTCTACAATATTTAGTTAAGGTGTGAGAGCCAAAATGAACTTTGTATTGCTTTAAATGCATTTTCAGCCCGATTGTACACTTCAGGTGAAACTGTCAAAATCTTCAAAATGAGCAAAAGCACAATGAAATTAATGTTGGAATCATCTTCAAGTTGCTAAAATACACTAATGACAGCAAAAAGTTTGAGTCTACAACATTTAGTTGAGGTGTGAGAGCCTAAATGAACTTTGTATTGTTTTAAATGCATTTTCAGCCCGATTGTACACTTCAGGTGAAACTGTCAAAATCTTAAAAATGAGCAAAAGCACAATGAAATTAATGTTGGAATCATCTTCAAGTTGCTAAAATACACTAATGACAGCAAAAAGTTTGAGTCTACAACATTTAGTTAAGTTGTGAGAGCCTAAATTAACTTTTTATTGCTTTAAACGCGTTTTCAGCCCTTGATTGTACACTTCAGGTGAAACTGTCAAAATCTTCAAATTGAGCAAAAGCACAATGAAATTAATGCTGGAATCATCTTCAAGTTGCTAAAATACACTAATGACAGCAAAAAGTTTGAGTCTACAACATTTAGTTAAGGTGTGAGAGCCGAAATGAACTTTGTATTGCTGTAAACGCGTTTTCAGCCCGATTGGACACTTCAGGTGAAACTGTCAAAATCTTCAAAATGAGCAAAAGCACAATGAAATTAATGCTGGAATCATCTTCAAGTTGCTAAAATACACTAATGACAGTAAAAAGTTTAAGTCTACAACATTTAGTTAAGGTGTGAGAGCCAAAATTAACTTTGTATTGCTTTAAATGCATTTTCAGCCCGATAGTACATTTCAGGTGAAACTGTCAAAATCTTCAAAATGAGCAAAAGCACAATGAAATTAATGCTGGAATCATCTTCAAGTTGCTAAAATACACTAATGACAGTAAAAAGTTTAAGTCTACAACATTTAGTTAAGGTGTGAGAGCCAAAATTAACTTTGTATTGCTTTAAATGCATTTTCAGCCCGATAGTACACTTCAGGTGAAACTGTCAAAATCTTCAAAATGAGCAAAAGCACAATGAAATTAATGCTGGAATCATCTTTAAGTTGCTAAAATACACTAATGACAGAAACAAGTTTTAGTCTACAACATTTAGTTAAGGTGTGAGAGCCAAAATGAACTTTGTATTGCTGTAAACGCGTTTTCAGCACCTGATTGTACACTTCAGGTGAAACTGTCAAAATCTTCAAAATGAGCAAAAGCACAATGAAATTAATGCTGGAATCATCTTCAAGTTGCTAAAATACACTAATGACAGCAAAAAGTTTGAGTCTACAACATTTAGTTAAGGTGTGAGAGCCAAAATGAACTTTGTATTGCTTTAAATGCATTTTCAGCCCGATTGGACACTTCAGGTGAAACTGTCAAAATCTTCAAAATGAGCAAAAGCACAATGAAATTAATGCTGGAATCATCTTCAAGTTGCTAAAATACACTAATGACAGTAAAAAGTTTGAGTCTACAACATTTAGTTAAGGTGTGAGAGCCAAAATGAACTTTGTATTGCTTTAAATGCATTTTCAGCCCGATTGGACACTTCAGGTGAAACTGTCAAAATCTTCAAAATGAGCAAAAGCACAATGAAATGAATGCTGGAATTATCTTCAAGTTGCTAAAATACACTAATGACAGCAAAAAGTTTGAGTCTACAACATTTAGTTAAGGTGTGAGAGCCAAAATGAACTTTGTATTGCTTTAAAATTCATTTTCAGCCCGATTGTACACTTCAGGTGAAACTGTCAAAATCTTCAAAATGAGCAAAAGCACAATGAAATTAATGTTGGAATCATCTTCAAGTTGCTAAAATACACTAATGACAGCAAAAAGTTTGAGTCTACAACATTTTTTGAGGTGTGAGAGCCTAAATGAACTTTGTATTGCTTTAAATGCATTTTCAGCCCGATTGTACACTTCAGGTAAAACTGTCAAAATCTTCAAAATGAGCAAAAGCACAATGAAATTAATGCTGGAATCATCTTCAAGTTGCTAAAATACACTAATGACAGCAACGAGTTTGAGTCTACAACATTTAGTTAAGGTGTGAGAGCCTAAATGAACTTTGTATTGCTTTAAATGCATTTTCAGCCCGATTGTACACTTCAGGTGAAACTGTCAAAATCTTAAAAATGAGCAAAAGTACAATGAAATTAATGTTGGAATCATCTTCAAGTTGCTAAAATACACTAATGACAGCAAAAAGTTTGAGTCTACAACATTTAGTTAAGGTGTGAGAGCCAAAATGAACTTTGTATTGCTGTAAACGCGTTTTCAGCACCTGATTGTACACTTCAGGTGAAACTGTCAAAATCTTCAAAATGAGCAAAAGCACAATGAAATGAATGCTGGAATCATCTTCAAGTTGCTAAAATACACTAATGACAGCAAAAAGTTTGAGTCTACAACATTTAGTTAAGGTGTGAGAGCCAAAATGAACTTTGTATTGCTTTAAATGCATTTTCAGCCCGATTGGACACTTCAGGTGAAACTGTCAAAATCTTCAAATTGAGCAAAAGCACAATGAAATTAATGCTGGAATCATCTTCAAGTTGCTAAAATACACTAATGACAGCAAAAAGTTTGAGTCTACAACATTTAGTTAAGGTGTGAGAGCCAAAATGAACTTTGTATTGCTGTAAACGCGTTTTCAGCACCTGATTGTACACTTCAGGTGAAACTGTCAAAATCTTCAAAATGAGCAAAAGCACAATGAAATTAATGCTGGAATCATCTTCAAGTTGCTAAAATACACTAATGACAGTAAAAAGTTTGAGTGTACAACATTTAGTTAAGGTGTGAGAGCCAAAATGAACTTTGTATTGCTTTAAAAGCACTTTCAGCCCGAATGTACACTTCAGGTGAAACTGTCAAAATCTTCAAAATGAGCAAAAGCACAATGAAATTAAGGCTGGAATCATCTTCAAGTTGCTAAAATACACTAATGACAGCAAAAAGTTTGAGTCTACAACATTTAGTTAAGGTGTGAGAGCCAAAATGAACGTTGTATTGCTTTAAATGCATTTTCAGCCCGAATGTACACTTCAGGTGAAACTGTCAAATTCTTCAAAATGAGCAAAAGCACAATGAAATTAATGCTGGAAACATCTTCAAGTTGCTAAAATACACTAATGACAGCAACAAGTTTGAGTCTACAACATTTAGTTAAGGTGTGAGAGCCAAAATGAACTTTGTATTGCTTTAAATGCATTTTCAGCCCGATAGTACACTTCAGGTGAAACTGTCAAAATCTTCAAAATGAGCAAAAGCACAATTAAATTAATGCTGGAATCATCTTCAAGTTGCTAAAATACACTAATGACAGCAAAAAGTTTGAGTCTACAACATTTAGTTAAGGTGTGAGAGCCAAAATGAACTTTGTATTGCTGTAAACGCGTTTTCAGCACCTGATTGTACACTTCAGGCGAAACTGTCAAAATCTTCAAAATGAGCAAAAGCACAATGAAATTAATGCTGGAATCATCTTCAAGTTGCTAAAATACACTAATGACAGCAAAAAGTTTGAGTCTACAATATTTAGTTAAGGTGTGAGAGCCAAAATGAACTTTGTATTGCTTTAAATGCATTTTCAGCCCGATTGTACACTTCAGGTGAAACTGTCAAAATCTTCAAAATGAGCAAAAGCACAATGAAATTAATGTTGGAATCATCTTCAAGTTGCTAAAATACACTAATGACAGCAAAAAGTTTGAGTCTACAACATTTAGTTGAGGTGTGAGAGCCTAAATGAACTTTGTATTGTTTTAAATGCATTTTCAGCCCGATTGTACACTTCAGGTGAAACTGTCAAAATCTTAAAAATGAGCAAAAGCACAATGAAATTAATGTTGGAATCATCTTCAAGTTGCTAAAATACACTAATGACAGCAAAAAGTTTGAGTCTACAACATTTAGTTAAGTTGTGAGAGCCAAAATGAACTTTGTATTGCTGTAAACGCGTTTTCAGCACCTGATTGTACACTTCAGGTGAAACTGTCAAAATCTTCAAAATGAGCAAAAGCACAATGAAATTAATGCTGGAATCATCTTCAAGTTGCTAAAATACACTAATGACAGCAACGAGTTTGAGTCTACAACATTTAGTTAAGGTGTGAGAGCCTAAATGAACTTTGTATTGCTTTAAATGCATTTTCAGCCCGATTGTACACTTCAGGTGAAACTGTCAAAATCTTAAAAATGAGCAAAAGCACAATGAAATTAATGTTGGAATCATCTTCAAGTTGCTAAAATACACTAATGACAGCAAAAAGTTTGAGTCTACAACATTTAGTTAAGTTGTGAGAGCCTAAATTAACTTTTTATTGCTTTAAACGCGTTTTCAGCCCTTGATTGTACACTTCAGGTGAAACTGTCAAAATCTTCAAATTGAGCAAAAGCACAATGAAATTAATGCTGGAATCATCTTCAAGTTGCTAAAATACACTAATGACAGCAAAAAGTTTGAGTCTACAACATTTAGTTAAGGTGTGAGAGCCAAAATGAACTTTGTATTGCTTTAAACGCGTTTTCAGCACCTGATTGTACACTTCAGGTGAAACTGTCAAAATCTTCAAAATGAGCAAAAGCACAATGAAATTAATGCTGGAATCATCTTCAAGTTGCTAAAATACACTAATGACAGCAAAAAGTTTGAGTCTACAACATTTATTTAAGGTGTGAGAGCCAAAATGAACTTTGTATTGCTTTAAATGCATTTTCAGCCCGATTGGACACTTCAGGTGAAACTGTCAAAATCTTCAAAATGAGCAAAAGCACAATGAAATTAATGCTGGAATCATCTTCAAGTTGCTAAAATACACTAATGACAGTAAAAAGTTTAAGTCTACAACATTTAGTTAAGGTGTGAGAGCCAAAATGAACTTTGTATTGCTTTAAATGCATTTTCAGCCCGATAGTACACTTCAGGTGAAACTGTCAAAATCTTCAAAATGAGCAAAAGCACAATGAAATTAATGCTGGAATCATCTTCAAGTTGCTAAAATACACTAATGACAGCAAAAAGTTTTAGTCTACAACATTTAGTTAAGGTGTGAGAGCCAAAATGAACTTTGTATTGCTGTAAACGCGTTTTCAGCACCTGATTGTACACTTCAGGTGAAACTGTCAAAATCTTCAAAATGAGCAAAAGCACAATGAAATGAATGCTGGAATCATCTTCAAGTTGCTAAAATACACTAATGACAGCAAAAAGTTTGAGTCTACAATATTTAGTTAAGGTGTGAGAGCCAAAATGAACTTTGTATTGCTTTAAAATTCATTTTCAGCCCGATTGTACACTTCAAGTGAAACTGTCAAAATCTTCAAATTGAGCAAAAGCACAATGAAATTAATGCTGGAATCATCTTCAAGTTGCTAAAATACACTAATGACAGCAAAAAGTTTGAGTCTACAACATTTAGTTAAGGTGTGAGAGCCAAAATGAACTTTGTATTGCTTTAAATGCATTTTCAGCCCGATTGGACACTTCAGGTGAAACTGTCAAAATCTTCAAAATGAGCAAAAGCACAATGAAATTAATGTTGGAATCATCTTCAAGTTGCTAAAATACACTAATGACAGCAACAAGTTTGAGTCTACAACATTTAGTTGAGGTGTGAGAGCCTAAATGAACTTTGTATTGCTTTAAATGCATTTTCAGCCCGATTGTACACTTCAGGTGAAACTGTCAAAATCTTAAAAATGAGCAAAAGCACAATGAAATTAATGTTGGAATCATCTTCAAGTTGCTAAAATACACTAATGACAGCAAAAAGTTTGAGTCTACAACATTTAGTTAAGTTGTGAGAGCCTAAATTAACTTTTTATTGCTTTAAACGCGTTTTCAGCCCTTGATTGTACACTTCAGGTGAAACTGTCAAAATCTTCAAATTGAGCAAAAGCACAATGAAATTAATGCTGGAATCATCTTCAAGTTGCTAAAATACACTAATGACAGCAAAAAGTTTGAGTCTACAACATTTAGTTAAGGTGTGAGAGCCGAAATGAACTTTGTATTGCTGTAAACGCGTTTTCAGCACCTGATTGTACACTTCAGGTGAAACTGTCAAAATCTTCAAAATGAGCAAAAGCACAATGAAATTAATGCTGGAATCATCTTCAAGTTGCTAAAATACACTAATGACAGCAAAAAGTTTGAGTCTACAACATTTAGTTAAGGTGTGAGAGCCAAAATGAACTTTGTATTGCTTTAAATGCATTTTCAGCCCGATTGGACACTTCAGGTGAAACTGTCAAAATCTTCAAAATGAGCAAAAGCACAATGAAATTAATGCTGGAATCATCTTCAAGTTGCTAAAATACACTAATGACAGTAAAAAGTTTAAGTCTACAACATTTAGTTAAGGTGTGAGAGCCAAAATTAACTTTGTATTGCTTTAAATGCATTTTCAGCCCGATAGTACATTTCAGGTGAAACTGTCAAAATCTTCAAAATGAGAAAAAGCACAATGAAATTAATGCTGGAATCATCTTCAAGTTGCTAAAATACACTAATGACAGCAACAAGTTTTAGTCTACAACATTTAGTTAAGGTGTGAGAGCCAAAATGAACTTTGTATTGCTGTAAACGCGTTTTCAGCACCTGATTGTACACTTCAGGTGAAACTGTCAAAATCTTCAAAATGAGCAAAAGCACAATGAAATGAATGCTGGAATCATCTTCAAGTTGCTAAAATACACTAATGACAGCAAAAAGTTTGAGTCTACAACATTTAGTTAAGGTGTGAGAGCCAAAATGAACTTTGTATTGCTGTAAACGCGTTTTCAGCACCTGATTGTACACTTCAGGTGAAACTGTCAAAATCTTCAAAATGAGCAAAAGCACAATGAAATTAATGCTGGAATCATCTTCAAGTTGCTAAAATACACTAATGACAGCAAAAAGTTTGAGTCTACAACATTTAGTTAAGGTGTGAGAGCCAAAATGAACTTTGTATTGCTTTAAATGCATTTTCAGCCCGATTGGACACTTCAGGTGAAACTGTCAAAATCTTCAAAATGAGCAAAAGCACAATGAAATTAATGCTGGAATTATCTTCAAGTTGCTAAAATACACTAATGACAGTAAAAAGTTTAAGTCTACAACATTTAGTTAAGGTGTGAGAGCCAAAATGAACTTTGTATTGCTTTAAATGCATTTTCAGCCCGATAGTACACTTCAGGTGAAACTGTCAAAATCTTCAAAATGAGCAAAAGCACAATGAAATTAATGCTGGAATCATCTTCAAGTTGCTAAAATACACTAATGACAGCAAAAAGTTTGAGTCTACAACATTTAGTTAAGGTGTGAGAGCCAAAATGAACTTTGTATTGCTTTAAAATTCATTTTCAGCCCGATTGTACACTTCAGGTGAAACTGTCAAAATCTTCAAAATGAGCAAAAGCACAATGAAATTAATGTTGGAATCATCTTCAAGTTGCTAAAATACACTAATGACAGCAAAAAGTTTGAGTCTACAACATTTAGTTGAGGTGTGAGAGCCTAAATGAACTTTGTATTGGTTTAAATGCATTTTCAGCCCGATTGTACACTTCAGGTGAAACTGTCAAAATCTTCAAAATGAGCAAAAGCACAATGAAATTAATGCTGGAATCATCTTCAAGTTGCTAAAATACACTAATGACAGCAAAAAGTTTTAGTCTACAACATTTAGTTAAGGTGTGAGAGCCAAAATTAACTTTGTATTGCTGTAAACGCGTTTTCAGCACCTGATTGTACACTTCAGGTGAAACTGTCAAAATCTTCAAAATGAGCAAAAGCACAATGAAATGAATGCTGGAATCATCTTCAAGTTGCTAAAATACACTAATGACAGTAAAAAGTTTAAGTCTACAACATTTAGTTAAGGTGTGAGAGCCAAAATTAACTTTGTATTGCTTTAAATGCATTTTCAGCCCGATTGTACACTTCAGGTGAAACTGTCAAAATCTTAAAAATGAGCAAAAGCACAATGAAATTAATGTTGGAATCATCTTCAAGTTGCTAAAATACACTAATGACAGCAAAAAGTTTGAGTCTACAACATTTAGTTAAGTTGTGAGAGCCTAAATTAACTTTTTATTGCTTTAAACGCGTTTTCAGCCCTTGATTGTACACTTCAGGTGAAACTGTCAAAATCTTCAAATTGAGCAAAAGCACAATGAAATTAATGCTGGAATCATCTTCAAGTTGCTAAAATACACTAATGACAGCAAAAAGTTTGAGTCTACAACATTTAGTTAAGGTGTGAGAGCCGAAATGAACTTTGTATTGCTGTAAACGCGTTTTCAGCACCTGATTGTACACTTCAGGTGAAACTGTCAAAATCTTCAAAATGAGCAAAAGCACAATGAAATTAATGCTGGAATCATCTTCAAGTTGCTAAAATACACTAATGACAGCAAAAAGTTTGAGTCTACAACATTTAGTTAAGGTGTGAGAGCCAAAATGAACTTTGTATTGCTTTAAATGCATTTTCAGCCCGATTGGACACTTCAGGTGAAACTGTCAAAATCTTCAAAATGAGCAAAAGCACAATGAAATTAATGCTGGAATCATCTTCAAGTTGCTAAAATACACTAATGACAGTAAAAAGTTTAAGTCTACAACATTTAGTTAAGGTGTGAGAGCCAAAATTAACTTTGTATTGCTTTAAATGCATTTTCAGCCCGATAGTACATTTCAGGTGAAACTGTCAAAATCTTCAAAATGAGAAAAAGCACAATGAAATTAATGCTGGAATCATCTTCAAGTTGCTAAAATACACTAATGACAGCAACAAGTTTTAGTCTACAACATTTAGTTAAGGTGTGAGAGCCAAAATGAACTTTGTATTGCTGTAAACGCGTTTTCAGCACCTGATTGTACACTTCAGGTGAAACTGTCAAAATCTTCAAAATGAGCAAAAGCACAATGAAATGAATGCTGGAATCATCTTCAAGTTGCTAAAATACACTAATGACAGCAAAAAGTTTGAGTCTACAACATTTAGTTAAGGTGTGAGAGCCAAAATGAACTTTGTATTGCTGTAAACGCGTTTTCAGCACCTGATTGTACACTTCAGGTGAAACTGTCAAAATCTTCAAAATGAGCAAAAGCACAATGAAATTAATGCTGGAATCATCTTCAAGTTGCTAAAATACACTAATGACAGCAAAAAGTTTGAGTCTACAACATTTAGTTAAGGTGTGAGAGCCAAAATGAACTTTGTATTGCTTTAAATGCATTTTCAGCCCGATTGGACACTTCAGGTGAAACTGTCAAAATCTTCAAAATGAGCAAAAGCACAATGAAATTAATGCTGGAATTATCTTCAAGTTGCTAAAATACACTAATGACAGTAAAAAGTTTAAGTCTACAACATTTAGTTAAGGTGTGAGAGCCAAAATGAACTTTGTATTGCTTTAAATGCATTTTCAGCCCGATAGTACACTTCAGGTGAAACTGTCAAAATCTTCAAAATGAGCAAAAGCACAATGAAATTAATGCTGGAATCATCTTCAAGTTGCTAAAATACACTAATGACAGCAAAAAGTTTGAGTCTACAACATTTAGTTAAGGTGTGAGAGCCAAAATGAACTTTGTATTGCTTTAAAATTCATTTTCAGCCCGATTGTACACTTCAGGTGAAACTGTCAAAATCTTCAAAATGAGCAAAAGCACAATGAAATTAATGTTGGAATCATCTTCAAGTTGCTAAAATACACTAATGACAGCAAAAAGTTTGAGTCTACAACATTTAGTTGAGGTGTGAGAGCCTAAATGAACTTTGTATTGGTTTAAATGCATTTTCAGCCCGATTGTACACTTCAGGTGAAACTGTCAAAATCTTCAAAATGAGCAAAAGCACAATGAAATTAATGCTGGAATCATCTTCAAGTTGCTAAAATACACTAATGACAGCAAAAAGTTTTAGTCTACAACATTTAGTTAAGGTGTGAGAGCCAAAATTAACTTTGTATTGCTGTAAACGCGTTTTCAGCACCTGATTGTACACTTCAGGTGAAACTGTCAAAATCTTCAAAATGAGCAAAAGCACAATGAAATGAATGCTGGAATCATCTTCAAGTTGCTAAAATACACTAATGACAGTAAAAAGTTTAAGTCTACAACATTTAGTTAAGGTGTGAGAGCCAAAATTAACTTTGTATTGCTTTAAATGCATTTTCAGCCCGATAGTACACTTCAGGTGAAACTGTCAAAATCTTCAAAATGAGCAAAAGCACAATGAAATTAATGCTGGAATCATCTTCAAGTTGCTAAAATACACTAATGACAGCAACAAGTTTTAGTCTACAACATTTAGTTAAGGTGTGAGAGCCAAAATGAACTTTGTATTGCTTTAAATGCATTTAGAGCCCGATTGTACACTTCAGGTAAAACTGTCAAAATCTTCAAAATGAGCAAAAGCACAATGAAATTAATGCTGGGATCATCTTCAAGTTGCTAAAATACACTAATGACAGCAACAAGTTTGAGTCTACAACATTTAGTTAAGGTGTGAGATTCTAAATTAACTTTGTATTGCTTTAAATGCATTTTCAGCCCGATTGGACACTTCAGGTGAATCTGTCAAAATCTTCAAAATGAGCAAAAGCACAATGAAATTAATGCTGGAATCATCTTCAAGTTGCTAAAATACACTAATGACAGTAAAAAGTTTAAGTCTACAACATTTAGTTAAGGTGTGAGAGCCAAAATTAACTTTGTATTGCTTTAAATGCATTTTCAGCCCGATAGTACACTTCAGGTGAAACTGTCAAAATCTTCAAAATGAGCAAAAGCACAATGAAATTAATGCTGGAATCATCTTCAAGTTGCTAAAATACACTAATGACAGCAACAAGTTTTAGTCTACAACATTTAGTTAAGGTGTGAGAGCCAAAATGAACTTTGTATTGCTGTAAACGCGTTTTCAGCACCTGATTGTACACTTCAGGTGAAACTGTCAAAATCTTCAAAATGAGCAAAAGCACAATGAAATGAATGCTGGAATTATCTTCAAGTTGCTAAAATACACTAATGACAGCAAAAAGTTTGAGTCTACAACATTTAGTTAAGGTGTGAGAGCCAAAATGAACTTTGTATTGCTTTAAAATTCATTTTCAGCCCGATTGTACACTTCAGGTGAAACTGTCAAAATCTTCAAAATGAGCAAAAGCACAATGAAATTAATGTTGGAATCATCTTCAAGTTGCTAATATACACTAATGACAGCAAAAAGTTTGAGTCTACAACATTTAGTTGAGGTGTGAGAGCCTAAATGAACTTTGTATTGCTTTAAATGCATTTTCAGCCCGATTGTACACTTCAGGTAAAACTGTCAAAATCTTCAAAATGAGTAAAAGCACAATGAAATTAATGCTGGAATCATCTTCAAGTTGCTAAAATACACTAATGACAGCAACGAGTTTGAGTCTACAACATTTAGTTAAGGTGTGAGAGCCTAAATGAACTTTGTATTGCTTTAAATGCATTTTCAGCCCGATTGTACACTTCAGGTGAAACTGTCAAAATCTTAAAAATGAGCAAAAGTACAATGAAATTAATGTTGGAATCATCTTCAAGTTGCTAAAATACACTAATGACAGCAAAAAGGTTGAGTCTACAACATTTAGTTAAGTTGTGAGAGCCTAAATGAACTTTTTATTGCTTTAAACGCGTTTTCAGCCCTTGATTGTACACTTCAGGTGAAACTGTCAAAATCTTCAAATTGAGCAAAAGCACAATGAAATTAATGCTGGAATCATCTTCAAGTTGCTAAAATACACTAATGACAGCAAAAAGTTTGAGTCTACAACATTTAGTTAAGGTGTGAGAGCCAAAATGAACTTTGTATTGCTGTAAACGCGTTTTCAGCACCTGATTGTACACTTCAGGTGAAACTGTCAAAATCTTCAAAATGAGCAAAAGCACAATGAAATGAATGCTGGAATCATCTTCAAGTTGCTAAAATACACTAATGACAGCAAAAAGTTTGAGTCTACAACATTTAGTTAAGGTGTGAGAGCCAAAATGAACTTTGTATTGCTTTAAATGCATTTTCAGCCCGATTGGACACTTCAGGTGAAACTGTCAAAATCTTCAAATTGAGCAAAAGCACAATGAAATTAATGCTGGAATCATCTTCAAGTTGCTAAAATACACTAATGACAGCAAAAAGTTTGAGTCTACAACATTTAGTTAAGGTGTGAGAGCCAAAATGAACTTTGTATTGCTGTAAACGCGTTTTCAGCACCTGATTGGACACTTCAGGTGAAACTGTCAAAATCTTCAAAATGAGCAAAAGCACAATGAAATTAATGCTGGAATCATCTTCAAGTTGCTAAAATACACTAATGACAGTAAAAAGTTTAAGTCTACAACATTTAGTTAAGGTGTGAGAGCCAAAATTAACTTTGTATTGCTTTAAATGCATTTTCAGCCCGATAGTACACTTCAGGTGAAACTGTCAAAATCTTCAAAATGAGCAAAAGCACAATGAAATTAATGCTGGAATCATCTTCAAGTTGCTAAAATACACTAATGACAGCAACAAGTTTTAGTCTACAACATTTAGTTAAGGTGTGAGAGCCAAAATGAACTTTGTATTGCTGTAAACGCGTTTTCAGCACCTGATTGTACACTTCAGGTGAAACTGTCAAAATCTTCAAAATGAGCAAAAGCACAATGAAATGAATGCTGGAATTATCTTCAAGTTGCTAAAATACACTAATGACAGCAAAAAGTTTGAGTCTACAACATTTAGTTAAGGTGTGAGAGCCAAAATGAACTTTGTATTGCTGTAAACGCGTTTTCAGCACCTGATTGTACACTTCAGGCGAAACTGTCAAAATCTTCAAAATGAGAAAAAGCACAATGAAATTAATGCTGGAATCATCTTCAAGTTGCTAAAATACACTAATGACAGCAAAAAGTTTGAGTCTACAATATTTAGTTAAGGTGTGAGAGCCAAAATGAACTTTGTATTGCTTTAAATGCATTTTCAGCCAAATTGTACACTTCAGGTGAAACTGTCAAAATCTTCAAAATGAGCAAAAGCACAATGAAATTAATGTTGGAATCATCTTCAAGTTGCTAAAATACACTAATGACAGCAACAAGTTTGAGTCTACAACATTTAGTTGAGGTGTGAGAGCCTAAATGAACTTTGTATTGCTTTAAATGCATTTTCAGCCCGATTGTACACTTCAGGTGAAACTGTCAAAATCTTAAAAATGAGCAAAAGCACAATGAAATTAATGTTGGAATCATCTTCAAGTTGCTAAAATACACTAATGACAGCAAAAAGTTTGAGTCTACAACATTTAGTTAAGTTGTGAGAGCCTAAATTAACTTTTTATTGCTTTAAACGCGTTTTCAGCCCTTGATTGTACACTTCAGGTGAAACTGTCAAAATCTTCAAATTGAGCAAAAGCACAATGAAATTAATGCTGGAATCATCTTCAAGTTGCTAAAATACACTAATGACAGCAAAAAGTTTGAGTCTACAACATTTAGTTAAGGTGTGAGAGCCAAAATGAACTTTGTATTGCTGTAAACGCGTTTTCAGCACCTGATTGTACACTTCAGGTGAAACTGTCAAAATCTTCAAAATGAGCAAAAGCACAATGAAATTAATGCTGGAATCATCTTCAAGTTGCTAAAATACACTAATGACAGCAAAAAGTTTGAGTCTACAACATTTAGTTAAGGTGTGAGAGCCAAAATGAACTTTGTATTGCTGTAAACGCGTTTTCAGCACCTGATTGTACACTTCAGGTGAAACTGTCAAAATCTTCAAAATGAGCAAAAGCACAATGAAATTAATGCTGGAATCATCTTCAAGTTGCTAAAATACACTAATGACAGCAAAAAGTTTGAGTCTACAACATTTAGTTAAGGTGTGAGAGCCAAAATGAACTTTGTATTGCTTTAAATGCATTTTCAGCCCGATTGGACACTTCAGGTGAAACTGTCAAAATCTTCAAAATGAGCAAAAGCACAATGAAATTAATGCTGGAATCATCTTCAAGTTGCTAAAATACACTAATGACAGTAAAAAGTTTAAGTCTACAACATTTAGTTAAGGTGTGAGAGCCAAAATTAACTTTGTATTGCTTTAAATGCATTTTCAGCCCGATTGGACACTTCAGGTGAAACTGTCAAAATCTTCAAAATGAGCAAAAGCACAATGAAATTAATGCTGGAATCATCTTCAAGTTGCTAAAATACACTAATGACAGTAAAAAGTTTAAGTCTACAACATTTAGTTAAGGTGTGAGAGCCAAAATTAACTTTGTATTGCTTTAAATGCATTTTCAGCCCGATAGTACACTTCAGGTGAAACTGTCAAAATCTTCAAAATGAGCAAAAGCACAATGAAATTAATGCTGGAATCATCTTTAAGTTGCTAAAATACACTAATGACAGAAACAAGTTTTAGTCTACAACATTTAGTTAAGGTGTGAGAGCCAAAATGAACTTTGTATTGCTGTAAACGCGTTTTCAGCACCTGATTGTACACTTCAGGTGAAACTGTCAAAATCTTCAAAATGAGCAAAAGCACAATGAAATTAATGCTGGAATCATCTTCAAGTTGCTAAAATACACTAATGACAGCAAAAAGTTTGAGTCTACAACATTTAGTTAAGGTGTGAGAGCCAAAATGAACTTTGTATTGCTTTAAATGCATTTTCAGCCCGATTGGACACTTCAGGTGAAACTGTCAAAATCTTCAAAATGAGCAAAAGCACAATGAAATTAATGCTGGAATCATCTTCAAGTTGCTAAAATACACTAATGACAGTAAAAAGTTTGAGTCTACAACATTTAGTTAAGGTGTGAGAGCCAAAATGAACTTTGTATTGCTTTAAATGCATTTTCAGCCCGATTGGACACTTCAGGTGAAACTGTCAAAATCTTCAAAATGAGCAAAAGCACAATGAAATGAATGCTGGAATTATCTTCAAGTTGCTAAAATACACTAATGACAGCAAAAAGTTTGAGTCTACAACATTTAGTTAAGGTGTGAGAGCCAAAATGAACTTTGTATTGCTTTAAAATTCATTTTCAGCCCGATTGTACACTTCAGGTGAAACTGTCAAAATCTTCAAAATGAGCAAAAGCACAATGAAATTAATGTTGGAATCATCTTCAAGTTGCTAAAATACACTAATGACAGCAAAAAGTTTGAGTCTACAACATTTTTTGAGGTGTGAGAGCCTAAATGAACTTTGTATTGCTTTAAATGCATTTTCAGCCCGATTGTACACTTCAGGTAAAACTGTCAAAATCTTCAAAATGAGCAAAAGCACAATGAAATTAATGCTGGAATCATCTTCAAGTTGCTAAAATACACTAATGACAGCAACGAGTTTGAGTCTACAACATTTAGTTAAGGTGTGAGAGCCTAAATGAACTTTGTATTGCTTTAAATGCATTTTCAGCCCGATTGTACACTTCAGGTGAAACTGTCAAAATCTTAAAAATGAGCAAAAGTACAATGAAATTAATGTTGGAATCATCTTCAAGTTGCTAAAATACACTAATGACAGCAAAAAGTTTGAGTCTACAACATTTAGTTAAGGTGTGAGAGCCAAAATGAACTTTGTATTGCTGTAAACGCGTTTTCAGCACCTGATTGTACACTTCAGGTGAAACTGTCAAAATCTTCAAAATGAGCAAAAGCACAATGAAATGAATGCTGGAATCATCTTCAAGTTGCTAAAATACACTAATGACAGCAAAAAGTTTGAGTCTACAACATTTAGTTAAGGTGTGAGAGCCAAAATGAACTTTGTATTGCTTTAAATGCATTTTCAGCCCGATTGGACAATACAGGTGAAACTGTCAAAATCTTCAAATTGAGCAAAAGCACAATGAAATTAATGCTGGAATCATCTTCAAGTTGCTAAAATACACTAATGACAGCAAAAAGTTTGAGTCTACAACATTTAGTTAAGGTGTGAGAGCCAAAATGAACTTTGTATTGCTGTAAACGCGTTTTCAGCACCTGATTGTACACTTCAGGTGAAACTGTCAAAATCTTCAAAATGAGCAAAAGCACAATGAAATTAATGCTGGAATCATCTTCAAGTTGCTAAAATACACTAATGACAGTAAAAAGTTTGAGTGTACAACATTTAGTTAAGGTGTGAGAGCCAAAATGAACTTTGTATTGCTTTAAAAGCACTTTCAGCCCGAATGTACACTTCAGGTGAAACTGTCAAAATCTTCAAAATGAGCAAAAGCACAATGAAATTAAGGCTGGAATCATCTTCAAGTTGCTAAAATACACTAATGACAGCAAAAAGTTTGAGTCTACAACATTTAGTTAAGGTGTGAGAGCCAAAATGAACGTTGTATTGCTTTAAATGCATTTTCAGCCCGAATGTACACTTCAGGTGAAACTGTCAAATTCTTCAAAATGAGCAAAAGCACAATGAAATTAATGCTGGAAACATCTTCAAGTTGCTAAAATACACTAATGACAGCAACAAGTTTGAGTCTACAACATTTAGTTAAGGTGTGAGAGCCAAAATGAACTTTGTATTGCTTTAAATGCATTTTCAGCCCGATAGTACACTTCAGGTGAAACTGTCAAAATCTTCAAAATGAGCAAAAGCACAATTAAATTAATGCTGGAATCATCTTCAAGTTGCTAAAATACACTAATGACAGCAAAAAGTTTGAGTCTACAACATTTAGTTAAGGTGTGAGAGCCAAAATGAACTTTGTATTGCTGTAAACGCGTTTTCAGCACCTGATTGTACACTTCAGGCGAAACTGTCAAAATCTTCAAAATGAGCAAAAGCAAAATGAAATTAATGCTGGAATCATCTTCAAGTTGCTAAAATACACTAATGACAGCAAAAAGTTTGAGTCTACAATATTTAGTTAAGGTGTGAGAGCCAAAATGAACTTTGTATTGCTTTAAATGCATTTTCAGCCCGATTGTACACTTCAGGTGAAACTGTCAAAATCTTCAAAATGAGCAAAAGCACAATTAAATTAATGTTGGAATCATCTTCAAGTTGCTAAAATACACTAATGACAGCAAAAAGTTTGAGTCTACAACATTTAGTTGAGGTGTGAGAGCCTAAATGAACTTTGTATTGTTTTAAATGCATTTTCAGCCCGATTGTACACTTCAGGTGAAACTGTCAAAATCTTAAAA
The DNA here is from genome assembly GCF_054856555.1 of Leptonotus elevatus. Classification (NCBI taxonomy): domain Eukaryota; kingdom Metazoa; phylum Chordata; class Actinopteri; order Syngnathiformes; family Syngnathidae; genus Leptonotus; species Leptonotus elevatus. Next base: position 777,347 of record NC_141240.1, on the reverse strand, counting down.
ATGAGCAAAAGCACAATGAAATTAATGTTGGAATCATCTTCAAGTTGCTAAAATACACTAATGACAGCAAAAAGTTTGAGTCTACAACATTTAGTTAAGTTGTGAGAGCCTAAATTAACTTTTTATTGCTTTAAACGCGTTTTCAGCCCTTGATTGTACACTTCAGGTGAAACTGTCAAAATCTTCAAATTGAGCAAAAGCACAATGAAATTAATGCTGGAATCATCTTCAAGTTGCTAAAATACACTAATGACAGCAAAAAGTTTGAGTCTACAACATTTAGTTAAGGTGTGAGAGCCAAAATGAACTTTGTATTGCTGTAAACGCGTTTTCAGCACCTGATTGTACACTTCAGGTGAAACTGTCAAAATCTTCAAAATGAGCAAAAGCACAATGAAATTAATGCTGGAATCATCTTCAAGTTGCTAAAATACACTAATGACAGCAAAAAGTTTGAGTCTACAACATTTAGTTAAGGTGTGAGAGCCAAAATGAACTTTGTATTGCTTTAAATGCATTTTCAGCCCGATTGGACACTTCAGGTGAAACTGTCAAAATCTTCAAAATGAGCAAAAGCACAATGAAATTAATGCTGGAATCATTTTCAAGTTGCTAAAATACACTAATGACAGCAACAAGTTTTAGTCTACAACATTTAGTTAAGGTGTGAGAGCCAAAATTAACTTTGTATTGCTGTAAACGCGTTTTCAGCACCTGATTGTACACTTCAGGTGAAACTGTCAAAATCTTCAAAATGAGCAAAAGCACAATGAAATGAATGCTGGAATCATCTTCAAGTTGCTAAAATACACTAATGACAGCAAAAAGTTTGAGTCTACAACATTTAGTTAAGGTGTGAGAGCCAAAATGAACTTTGTATTGCTGTAAACGCGTTTTCAGCACCTGATTGTACACTTCAGGTGAAACTGTCAAAATCTTCAAAATGAGCAAAAGCACAATGAAATTAATGCTGGAATCATCTTCAAGTTGCTAAAATACACTAATGACAGCAAAAAGTTTGAGTCTACAACATTTAGTTAAGGTGTGAGAGCCAAAATGAACTTTGTATTGCTTTAAATGCATTTAGAGCCCGATTGTACACTTCAGGTAAAACTGTCAAAATCTTCAAAATGAGCAAAAGCACAATGAAATTAATGCTGGAATCATCTTCAAGTTGCTAAAATACACTAATGACAGCAACGAGTTTGAGTCTACAACATTTAGTTAAGGTGTGAGAGCCTAAATGAACTTTGTATTGCTTTAAATGCATTTTCAGCCCGATTGTACACTTCAGGTGAAACTGTCAAAATCTTAAAAATGAGCAAAAGCACAATGAAATTAATGTTGGAATCATCTTCAAGTTGCTAAAATACACTAATGACAGCAAAAAGTTTGAGTCTACAATATTTAGTTAAGGTGTGAGAGCCAAAATGAACTTTGTATTGCTTTAAAATTCATTTTCAGCCCGATTGTACACTTCAGGTGAAACTGTCAAAATCTTCAAATTGAGCAAAAGCACAATGAAATTAATGCTGGAATCATCTTCAAGTTGCTAAAATACACTAATGACAGCAAAAAGTTTGAGTCTACAACATTTAGTTAAGGTGTGAGAGCCAAAATGAACTTTGTATTGCTGTAAACGCGTTTTCAGCACCTGATTGTACACTTCAGGTGAAACTGTCAAAATCTTCAAAATGAGCAAAAGCACAATGAAATTAATGCTGGAATCATCTTCAAGTTGCTAAAATACACTAATGACAGCAAAAAGTTTGAGTCTACAACATTTAGTTAAGGTGTGAGAGCCAAAATGAACTTTGTATTGCTTTAAATGCATTTAGAGCCCGATTGTACACTTCAGGTGAAACTGTCAAAATCTTAAAAATGAGCAAAAGCACAATGAAATTAATGTTGGAATCATCTTCAAGTTGCTAAAATACACTAATGACAGCAAAAAGTTTGAGTCTACAATATTTAGTTAAGGTGTGAGAGCCAAAATGAACTTTGTATTGCTTTAAAATTCATTTTCAGCCCGATTGTACACTTCAGGTGAAACTGTCAAAATCTTCAAATTGAGCAAAAGCACAATGAAATTAATGCTGGAATCATCTTCAAGTTGCTAAAATACACTAATGACAGCAAAAAGTTTGAGTCTACAACATTTAGTTAAGGTGTGAGAGCCAAAATGAACTTTGTATTGCTGTAAACGCGTTTTCAGCACCTGATTGTACACTTCAGGTGAAACTGTCAAAATCTTCAAAATGAGCAAAAGCACAATGAAATTAATGCTGGAATCATCTTCAAGTTGCTAAAATACACTAATGACAGCAAAAAGTTTGAGTCTACAACATTTAGTTAAGGTGTGAGAGCCAAAATGAACTTTGTATTGCTTTAAATGCATTTTCAGCCCGATTGGACACTTCAGGTGAAACTGTCAAAATCTTCAAAATGAGCAAAAGCACAATGAAATTAATGCTGGAATCATCTTCAAGTTGCTAAAATACACTAATGACAGTAAAAAGTTTAAGTCTACAACATTTAGTTAAGGTGTGAGAGCCAAAATTAACTTTGTATTGCTTTAAATGCATTTTCAGCCCGATAGTACACTTCAGGTGAAACTGTCAAAATCTTCAAAATGAGCAAAAGCACAATGAAATTAATGCTGGAATCATCTTCAAGTTGCTAAAATACACTAATGACAGCAACAAGTTTTAGTCTACAACATTTAGTTAAGGTGTGAGAGCCAAAATGAACTTTGTATTGCTGTAAACGCGTTTTCAGCACCTGATTGTACACTTCAGGTGAAACTGTCAAAATCTTCAAAATGAGCAAAAGCACAATGAAATGAATGCTGGAATTATCTTCAAGTTGCTAAAATACACTAATGACAGCAAAAAGTTTGAGTCTACAACATTTAGTTAAGGTGTGAGAGCCAAAATGAACTTTGTATTGCTTTAAAATTCATTTTCAGCCCGATTGTACACTTCAGGTGAAACTGTCAAAATCTTCAAAATGAGCAAAAGCACAATGAAATTAATGTTGGAATCATCTTCAAGTTGCTAAAATACACTAATGACAGCAAAAAGTTTGAGTCTACAACATTTAGTTGAGGTGTGAGAACCTAAATGAACTTTGTATTGCTTTAAATGCATTTTCAGCCCGATTGTACACTTCAGGTAAAACTGTCAAAATCTTCAAAATGAGCAAAAGCACAATGAAATTAATGCTGGAATCATCTTCAAGTTGCTAAAATACACTAATGACAGCAACGAGTTTGAGTCTACAACATTTAGTTAAGGTGTGAGAGCCTAAATGAACTTTGTATTGCTTTAAATGCATTTTCAGCCCGATTGTACACTTCAGGTGAAACTGTCAAAATCTTCAAAATGAGCAAAAGTACAATGAAATTAATGTTGGAATCATCTTCAAGTTGCTAAAATACACTAATGACAGCAAAAAGTTTGAGTCTACAACATTTAGTTAAGTTGTGAGAGCCTAAATTAACTTTTTATTGCTTTAAACGCGTTTTCAGCCCTTGATTGTACACTTCAGGTGAAACTGTCAAAATCTTCAAATTGAGCAAAAGCACGATGAAATTAATGCTGGAATCATCTTCAAGTTGCTAAAATACACTAATGACAGCAAAAAGTTTGAGTCTACAACATTTAGTTAAGGTGTGAGAGCCAAAATGAACTTTGTATTGCTGTAAACGCGTTTTCAGCACCTGATTGTACACTTCAGGTGAAACTGTCAAAATCTTCAAAATGAGCAAAAGCACAAAGAAATGAATGCTGGAATCATCTTCAAGTTGCTAAAATACACTAATGACAGCAAAAAGTTTGAGTCTACAACATTTAGTCAAGGTGTGAGAGCCAAAATGAACTTTGTATTGCTTTAAATGCATTTTCAGCCCGATTGGACACTTCAGGTGAAACTGTCAAAATCTTCAAATTGAGCAAAAGCACAATGAAATTAATGCTGGAATCATCTTCAAGTTGCTAAAATACACTAATGACAGCAAAAAGTTTGAGTCTACAACATTTAGTTAAGGTGTGAGAGCCAAAATGAACTTTGTATTGCTTTAAAATTCATTTTCAGCCCGATTGTACACTTCAGGTGAAACTGTCAAAATCTTCAAAATGAGCAAAAGCACAATGAAATTAATGCTGGAATCATCTTCAAGTTGCTAAAATACACTAATGACAGCAAAAAGTTTGAGTCTACAACATTTAGTTAAGGTGTGAGAGCCAAAATGAACTTTGTATTGCTTTAAATGCATTTTCAGCCCGATTGGACACTTCAGGTGAAACTGTCAAAATCTTCAAATTGAGCAAAAGCACAATGAAATTAATGCTGGAATCATCTTCAAGTTGCTAAAATACACTAATGACAGCAAAAAGTTTGAGTCTACAACATTTAGTTAAGGTGTGAGAGCCAAAATGAACTTTGTATTGCTGTAAACGCGTTTTCAGCACCTGATTGTACACTTCAGGTGAAACTGTCAAAATCTTCAAAATGAGCAAAAGCACAATGAAATTAATGCTGGAATCATCTTCAAGTTGCTAAAATACACTAATGACAGTAAAAAGTTTGAGTGTACAACATTTAGTTAAGGTGTGAGAGCCAAAATGAACTTTGTATTGCTTTAAAAGCACTTTCAGCCCGAATGTACACTTCAGGTGAAACTGTCAAAATCTTCAAAATGAGCAAAAGCACAATGAAATTAAGGCTGGAATCATCTTCAAGTTGCTAAAATACACTAATGACAGCAAAAAGTTTGAGTCTACAACATTTAGTTAAGGTGTGAGAGCCAAAATGAACGTTGTATTGCTTTAAATGCATTTTCAGCCCGAATGTACACTTCAGGTGAAACTGTCAAATTCTTCAAAATGAGCAAAAGCACAATGAAATTAATGCTGGAAACATCTTCAAGTTGCTAAAATACACTAATGACAGCAACAAGTTTGAGTCTACAACATTTAGTTAAGGTGTGAGAGCCAAAATGAACTTTGTATTGCTTTAAATGCATTTTCAGCCCGATAGTACACTTCAGGTGAAACTGTCAAAATCTTCAAAATGAGCAAAAGCACAATTAAATTAATGCTGGAATCATCTTCAAGTTGCTAAAATACACTAATGACAGCAAAAAGTTTGAGTCTACAACATTTAGTTAAGGTGTGAGAGCCAAAATGAACTTTGTATTGCTGTAAACGCGTTTTCAGCACCTGATTGTACACTTCAGGCGAAACTGTCAAAATCTTCAAAATGAGCAAAAGCACAATGAAATTAATGCTGGAATCATCTTCAAGTTGCTAAAATACACTAATGACAGCAAAAAGTTTGAGTCTACAATATTTAGTTAAGGTGTGAGAGCCAAAATGAACTTTGTATTGCTTTAAATGCATTTTCAGCCCGATTGTACACTTCAGGTGAAACTGTCAAAATCTTCAAAATGAGCAAAAGCACAATGAAATTAATGTTGGAATCATCTTCAAGTTGCTAAAATACACTAATGACAGCAAAAAGTTTGAGTCTACAACATTTAGTTGAGGTGTGAGAGCCTAAATGAACTTTGTATTGTTTTAAATGCATTTTCAGCCCGATTGTACACTTCAGGTGAAACTGTCAAAATCTTAAAAATGAGCAAAAGCACAATGAAATTAATGTTGGAATCATCTTCAAGTTGCTAAAATACACTAATGACAGCAAAAAGTTTGAGTCTACAACATTTAGTTAAGTTGTGAGAGCCTAAATTAACTTTTTATTGCTTTAAACGCGTTTTCAGCCCTTGATTGTACACTTCAGGTGAAACTGTCAAAATCTTCAAATTGAGCAAAAGCACAATGAAATTAATGCTGGAATCATCTTCAAGTTGCTAAAATACACTAATGACAGCAAAAAGTTTGAGTCTACAACATTTAGTTAAGGTGTGAGAGCCAAAATGAACTTTGTATTGCTGTAAACGCGTTTTCAGCACCTGATTGTACACTTCAGGTGAAACTGTCAAAATCTTCAAAATGAGCAAAAGCACAATGAAATTAATGCTGGAATCATCTTCAAGTTGCTAAAATACACTAATGACAGCAAAAAGTTTGAGTCTACAACATTTAGTTAAGGTGTGAGAGCCAAAATGAACTTTGTATTGCTTTAAATGCATTTTCAGCCCGATTGGACACTTCAGGTGAAACTGTCAAAATCTTCAAAATGAGCAAAAGCACAATGAAATTAATGCTGGAATGATTTTCAAGTTGCTAAAATACACTAATGACAGCAACAAGTTTTAGTCTACAACATTTAGTTAAGGTGTGAGAGCCAAAATTAACTTTGTATTGCTGTAAACGCGTTTTCAGCACCTGATTGTACACTTCAGGTGAAACTGTCAAAATCTTCAAAATGAGCAAAAGCACAATGAAATGAATGCTGGAATCATCTTCAAGTTGCTAAAATACACTAATGACAGCAAAAAGTTTGAGTCTACAACATTTAGTTAAGGTGTGAGAGCCAAAATGAACTTTGTATTGCTGTAAACGCGTTTTCAGCACCTGATTGTACACTTCAGGTGCAACTGTCAAAATCTTCAAAATGAGCAAAAGCACAATGAAATTAATGCTGGAATCATCTTCAAGTTGCTAAAATACACTAATGACAGCAAAAAGTTTGAGTCTACAACATTTAGTTAAGGTGTGAGAGCCAAAATGAACTTTGTATTGCTTTAAATGCATTTAGAGCCCGATTGTACACTTCAGGTAAAACTGTCAAAATCTTCAAAATGAGCAAAAGCACAATGAAATTAATGCTGGAATCATCTTCAAGTTGCTAAAATACACTAATGACAGCAACGAGTTTGAGTCTACAACATTTAGTTAAGGTGTGAGAGCCTAAATGAACTTTGTATTGCTTTAAATGCATTTTCAGCCCGATTGTACACTTCAGGTGAAACTGTCAAAATCTTAAAAATGAGCAAAAGCACAATGAAATTAATGTTGGAATCATCTTCAAGTTGCTAAAATACACTAATGACAGCAAAAAGTTTGAGTCTACAATATTTAGTTAAGGTGTGAGAGCCAAAATGAACTTTGTATTGCTTTAAAATTCATTTTCAGCCCGATTGTACACTTCAGGTGAAACTGTCAAAATCTTCAAATTGAGCAAAAGCACAATGAAATTAATGCTGGAATCATCTTCAAGTTGCTAAAATACACTAATGACAGCAAAAAGTTTGAGTCTACAACATTTAGTTAAGGTGTGAGAGCCAAAATGAACTTTGTATTGCTGTAAACGCGTTTTCAGCACCTGATTGTACACTTCAGGTGAAACTGTCAAAATCTTCAAAATGAGCAAAAGCACAATGAAATTAATGCTGGAATCATCTTCAAGTTGCTAAAATACACTAATGACAGCAAAAAGTTTGAGTCTACAACATTTAGTTAAGGTGTGAGAGCCAAAATGAACTTTGTATTGCTTTAAATGCATTTAGAGCCCGATTGTACACTTCAGGTAAAACTGTCAAAATCTTCAAAATGAGCAAAAGCACAATGAAATTAATGCTGGAATCATCTTCAAGTTGCTAAAATACACTAATGACAGCAACGAGTTTGAGTCTACAACATTTAGTTAAGGTGTGAGAGCCTAAATGAACTTTGTATTGCTTTAAATGCATTTTCAGCCCGATTGTACACTTCAGGTGAAACTGTCAAAATCTTCAAAATGAGCAAAAGCACAATGAAATTAATGTTGGAATCATCTTCAAGTTGCTAAAATACACTAATGACAGCAAAAAGTTTGAGTCTACAATATTTAGTTAAGGTGTGAGAGCCAAAATGAACTTTGTATTGCTTTAAAATTCATTTTCAGCCCGATTGTACACTTCAGGTGAAACTGTCAAAATCTTCAAATTGAGCAAAAGCACAATGAAATTAATGCTGGAATCATCTTCAAGTTGCTAAAATACACTAATGACAGCAAAAAGTTTGAGTCTACAACATTTAGTTAAGGTGTGAGAGCCAAAATGAACTTTGTATTGCTGTAAACGCGTTTTCAGCACCTGATTGTACACTTCAGGTGAAACTGTCAAAATCTTCAAAATGAGCAAAAGCACAATGAAATTAATGCTGGAATCATCTTCAAGTTGCTAAAATACACTAATGACAGCAAAAAGTTTGAGTCTACAACATTTAGTTAAGGTGTGAGAGCCAAAATGAACTTTGTATTGCTTTAAATGCATTTTCAGCCCGATTGGACACTTCAGGTGAAACTGTCAAAATCTTCAAAATGAGCAAAAGCACAATGAAATTAATGCTGGAATCATCTTCAAGTTGCTAAAATACACTAATGACAGTAAAAAGTTTAAGTCTACAACATTTAGTTAAGGTGTGAGAGCCAAAATTAACTTTGTATTGCTTTAAATGCATTTTCAGCCCGATAGTACACTTCAGGTGAAACTGTCAAAATCTTCAAAATGAGCAAAAGCACAATGAAATTAATGCTGGAATCATCTTCAAGTTGCTAAAATACACTAATGACAGCAACAAGTTTTAGTCTACAACATTTAGTTAAGGTGTGAGAGCCAAAATGAACTTTGTATTGCTGTAAACGCGTTTTCAGCACCTGATTGTACACTTCAGGTGAAACTGTCAAAATCTTCAAAATGAGCAAAAGCACAATGAAATGAATGCTGGAATTATCTTCAAGTTGCTAAAATACACTAATGACAGCAAAAAGTTTGAGTCTACAACATTTAGTTAAGGTGTGAGAGCCAAAATGAACTTTGTATTGCTTTAAAATTCATTTTCAGCCCGATTGTACACTTCAGGTGAAACTGTCAAAATCTTCAAAATGAGCAAAAGCACAATGAAATTAATGTTGGAATCATCTTCAAGTTGCTAAAATACACTAATGACAGCAAAAAGTTTGAGTCTACAACATTTAGTTGAGGTGTGAGAACCTAAATGAACTTTGTATTGCTTTAAATGCATTTTCAGCCCGATTGTACACTTCAGGTAAAACTGTCAAAATCTTCAAAATGAGCAAAAGCACAATGAAATTAATGCTGGAATCATCTTCAAGTTGCTAAAATACACTAATGACAGCAACGAGTTTGAGTCTACAACATTTAGTTAAGGTGTGAGAGCCTAAATGAACTTTGTATTGCTTTAAATGCATTTTCAGCCCGATTGTACACTTCAGGTGAAACTGTCAAAATCTTCAAAATGAGCAAAAGTACAATGAAATTAATGTTGGAATCATCTTCAAGTTGCTAAAATACACTAATGACAGCAAAAAGTTTGAGTCTACAACATTTAGTTAAGTTGTGAGAGCCTAAATTAACTTTTTATTGCTTTAAACGCGTTTTCAGCCCTTGATTGTACACTTCAGGTGAAACTGTCAAAATCTTCAAATTGAGCAAAAGCACGATGAAATTAATGCTGGAATCATCTTCAAGTTGCTAAAATACACTAATGACAGCAAAAAGTTTGAGTCTACAACATTTAGTTAAGGTGTGAGAGCCAAAATGAACTTTGTATTGCTTTAAATGCATTTTCAGCCCGATTGGACACTTCAGGTGAAACTGTCAAAATCTTCAAAATGAGCAAAAGCACAATGAAATTAATGCTGGAATCATCTTCAAGTTGCTAAAATACACTAATGACAGTAAAAAGTTTAAGTCTACAACATTTAGTTAAGGTGTGAGAGCCAAAATTAACTTTGTATTGCTTTAAATGCATTTTCAGCCCGATAGTACATTTCAGGTGAAACTGTCAAAATCTTCAAAATGAGAAAAAGCACAATGAAATTAATGCTGGAATCATCTTCAAGTTGCTAAAATACACTAATGACAGCAACAAGTTTTAGTCTACAACATTTAGTTAAGGTGTGAGAGCCAAAATGAACTTTGTATTGCTGTAAACGCGTTTTCAGCACCTGATTGTACACTTCAGGTGAAACTGTCAAAATCTTCAAAATGAGCAAAAGCACAATGAAATGAATGCTGGAATCATCTTCAAGTTGCTAAAATACACTAATGACAGCAAAAAGTTTGAGTCTACAACATTTAGTTAAGGTGTGAGAGCCAAAATGAACTTTGTATTGCTGTAAACGCGTTTTCAGCACCTGATTGTACACTTCAGGTGAAACTGTCAAAATCTTCAAAATGAGCAAAAGCACAATGAAATTAATGCTGGAATCATCTTCAAGTTGCTAAAATACACTAATGACAGCAAAAAGTTTGAGTCTACAACATTTAGTTAAGGTGTGAGAGCCAAAATGAACTTTGTATTGCTTTAAATGCATTTTCAGCCCGATTGGACACTTCAGGTGAAACTGTCAAAATCTTCAAAATGAGCAAAAGCACAATGAAATTAATGCTGGAATTATCTTCAAGTTGCTAAAATACACTAATGACAGTAAAAAGTTTAAGTCTACAACATTTAGTTAAGGTGTGAGAGCCAAAATGAACTTTGTATTGCTTTAAATGCATTTTCAGCCCGATAGTACACTTCAGGTGAAACTGTCAAAATCTTCAAAATGAGCAAAAGCACAATGAAATTAATGCTGGAATCATCTTCAAGTTGCTAAAATACACTAATGACAGCAAAAAGTTTGAGTCTACAACATTTAGTTAAGGTGTGAGAGCCAAAATGAACTTTGTATTGCTTTAAAATTCATTTTCAGCCCGATTGTACACTTCAGGTGAAACTGTCAAAATCTTCAAAATGAGCAAAAGCACAATGAAATTAATGTTGGAATCATCTTCAAGTTGCTAAAATACACTAATGACAGCAAAAAGTTTGAGTCTACAACATTTAGTTGAGGTGTGAGAGCCTAAATGAACTTTGTATTGGTTTAAATGCATTTTCAGCCCGATTGTACACTTCAGGTGAAACTGTCAAAATCTTCAAAATGAGCAAAAGCACAATGAAATTAATGCTGGAATCATCTTCAAGTTGCTAAAATACACTAATGACAGCAAAAAGTTTTAGTCTACAACATTTAGTTAAGGTGTGAGAGCCAAAATTAACTTTGTATTGCTGTAAACGCGTTTTCAGCACCTGATTGTACACTTCAGGTGAAACTGTCAAAATCTTCAAAATGAGCAAAAGCACAATGAAATGAATGCTGGAATCATCTTCAAGTTGCTAAAATACACTAATGACAGTAAAAAGTTTAAGTCTACAACATTTAGTTAAGGTGTGAGAGCCAAAATTAACTTTGTATTGCTTTAAATGCATTTTCAGCCCGATAGTACACTTCAGGTGAAACTGTCAAAATCTTCAAAATGAGCAAAAGCACAATGAAATTAATGCTGGAATCATCTTCAAGTTGCTAAAATACACTAATGACAGCAACAAGTTTTAGTCTACAACATTTAGTTAAGGTGTGAGAGCCAAAATGAACTTTGTATTGCTTTAAATGCATTTAGAGCCCGATTGTACACTTCAGGTAAAACTGTCAAAATCTTCAAAATGAGCAAAAGCACAATGAAATTAATGCTGGGATCATCTTCAAGTTGCTAAAATACACTAATGACAGCAACAAGTTTGAGTCTACAACATTTAGTTAAGGTGTGAGATTCTAAATTAACTTTGTATTGCTTTAAATGCATTTTCAGCCCGATTGGACACTTCAGGTGAATCTGTCAAAATCTTCAAAATGAGCAAAAGCACAATGAAATTAATGCTGGAATCATCTTCAAGTTGCTAAAATACACTAATGACAGTAAAAAGTTTAAGTCTACAACATTTAGTTAAGGTGTGAGAGCCAAAATTAACTTTGTATTGCTTTAAATGCATTTTCAGCCCGATAGTACACTTCAGGTGAAACTGTCAAAATCTTCAAAATGAGCAAAAGCACAATGAAATTAATGCTGGAATCATCTTCAAGTTGCTAAAATACACTAATGACAGCAACAAGTTTTAGTCTACAACATTTAGTTAAGGTGTGAGAGCCAAAATGAACTTTGTATTGCTGTAAACGCGTTTTCAGCACCTGATTGTACACTTCAGGTGAAACTGTCAAAATCTTCAAAATGAGCAAAAGCACAATGAAATGAATGCTGGAATTATCTTCAAGTTGCTAAAATACACTAATGACAGCAAAAAGTTTGAGTCTACAACATTTAGTTAAGGTGTGAGAGCCAAAATGAACTTTGTATTGCTTTAAAATTCATTTTCAGCCCGATTGTACACTTCAGGTGAAACTGTCAAAATCTTCAAAATGAGCAAAAGCACAATGAAATTAATGTTGGAATCATCTTCAAGTTGCTAATATACACTAATGACAGCAAAAAGTTTGAGTCTACAACATTTAGTTGAGGTGTGAGAGCCTAAATGAACTTTGTATTGCTTTAAATGCATTTTCAGCCCGATTGTACACTTCAGGTAAAACTGTCAAAATCTTCAAAATGAGTAAAAGCACAATGAAATTAATGCTGGAATCATCTTCAAGTTGCTAAAATACACTAATGACAGCAACGAGTTTGAGTCTACAACATTTAGTTAAGGTGTGAGAGCCTAAATGAACTTTGTATTGCTTTAAATGCATTTTCAGCCCGATTGTACACTTCAGGTGAAACTGTCAAAATCTTAAAAATGAGCAAAAGTACAATGAAATTAATGTTGGAATCATCTTCAAGTTGCTAAAATACACTAATGACAGCAAAAAGGTTGAGTCTACAACATTTAGTTAAGTTGTGAGAGCCTAAATGAACTTTTTATTGCTTTAAACGCGTTTTCAGCCCTTGATTGTACACTTCAGGTGAAACTGTCAAAATCTTCAAATTGAGCAAAAGCACAATGAAATTAATGCTGGAATCATCTTCAAGTTGCTAAAATACACTAATGACAGCAAAAAGTTTGAGTCTACAACATTTAGTTAAGGTGTGAGAGCCAAAATGAACTTTGTATTGCTGTAAACGCGTTTTCAGCACCTGATTGTACACTTCAGGTGAAACTGTCAAAATCTTCAAAATGAGCAAAAGCACAATGAAATGAATGCTGGAATCATCTTCAAGTTGCTAAAATACACTAATGACAGCAAAAAGTTTGAGTCTACAACATTTAGTTAAGGTGTGAGAGCCAAAATGAACTTTGTATTGCTTTAAATGCATTTTCAGCCCGATTGGACACTTCAGGTGAAACTGTCAAAATCTTCAAATTGAGCAAAAGCACAATGAAATTAATGCTGGAATCATCTTCAAGTTGCTAAAATACACTAATGACAGCAAAAAGTTTGAGTCTACAACATTTAGTTAAGGTGTGAGAGCCAAAATGAACTTTGTATTGCTTTAAAATTCATTTTCAGCCCGATTGTACACTTCAGGTGAAACTGTCAAAATCTTCAAAATGAGCAAAAGCACAATGAAATTAATGTTGGAATCATCTTCAAGTTGCTAAAATACACTAATGACAGCAAAAAGTTTGAGTCTACAACATTTTTTGAGGTGTGAGAGCCTAAATGAACTTTGTATTGCTTTAAATGCATTTTCAGCCCGATTGTACACTTCAGGTAAAACTGTCAAAATCTTCAAAATGAGCAAAAGCACAATGAAATTAATGCTGGAATCATCTTCAAGTTGCTAAAATACACTAATGACAGCAACGAGTTTGAGTCTACAACATTTAGTTAAGGTGTGAGAGCCTAAATGAACTTTGTATTGCTTTAAATGCATTTTCAGCCCGATTGTACACTTCAGGTGAAACTGTCAAAATCTTAAAAATGAGCAAAAGTACAATGAAATTAATGTTGGAATCATCTTCAAGTTGCTAAAATACACTAATGACAGCAAAAAGTTTGAGTCTACAACATTTAGTTAAGGTGTGAGAGCCAAAATGAACTTTGTATTGCTGTAAACGCGTTTTCAGCACCTGATTGTACACTTCAGGTGAAACTGTCAAAATCTTCAAAATGAGCAAAAGCACAATGAAATGAATGCTGGAATCATCTTCAAGTTGCTAAAATACACTAATGACAGCAAAAAGTTTGAGTCTACAACATTTAGTTAAGGTGTGAGAGCCAAAATGAACTTTGTATTGCTTTAAATGCATTTTCAGCCCGATTGGACAATACAGGTGAAACTGTCAAAATCTTCAAATTGAGCAAAAGCACAATGAAATTAATGCTGGAATCATCTTCAAGTTGCTAAAATACACTAATGACAGCAAAAAGTTTGAGTCTACAACATTTAGTTAAGGTGTGAGAGCCAAAATGAACTTTGTATTGCTGTAAACGCGTTTTCAGCACCTGATTGTACACTTCAGGTGAAACTGTCAAAATCTTCAAAATGAGCAAAAGCACAATGAAATTAATGCTGGAATCATCTTCAAGTTGCTAAAATACACTAATGACAGTAAAAAGTTTGAGTGTACAACATTTAGTTAAGGTGTGAGAGCCAAAATGAACTTTGTATTGCTTTAAAAGCACTTTCAGCCCGAATGTACACTTCAGGTGAAACTGTCAAAATCTTCAAAATGAGCAAAAGCACAATGAAATTAAGGCTGGAATCATCTTCAAGTTGCTAAAATACACTAATGACAGCAAAAAGTTTGAGTCTACAACATTTAGTTAAGGTGTGAGAGCCAAAATGAACGTTGTATTGCTTTAAATGCATTTTCAGCCCGAATGTACACTTCAGGTGAAACTGTCAAATTCTTCAAAATGAGCAAAAGCACAATGAAATTAATGCTGGAAACATCTTCAAGTTGCTAAAATACACTAATGACAGCAACAAGTTTGAGTCTACAACATTTAGTTAAGGTGTGAGAGCCAAAATGAACTTTGTATTGCTTTAAATGCATTTTCAGCCCGATAGTACACTTCAGGTGAAACTGTCAAAATCTTCAAAATGAGCAAAAGCACAATTAAATTAATGCTGGAATCATCTTCAAGTTGCTAAAATACACTAATGACAGCAAAAAGTTTGAGTCTACAACATTTAGTTAAGGTGTGAGAGCCAAAATGAACTTTGTATTGCTGTAAACGCGTTTTCAGCACCTGATTGTACACTTCAGGCGAAACTGTCAAAATCTTCAAAATGAGCAAAAGCAAAATGAAATTAATGCTGGAATCATCTTCAAGTTGCTAAAATACACTAATGACAGCAAAAAGTTTGAGTCTACAATATTTAGTTAAGGTGTGAGAGCCAAAATGAACTTTGTATTGCTTTAAATGCATTTTCAGCCCGATTGTACACTTCAGGTGAAACTGTCAAAATCTTCAAAATGAGCAAAAGCACAATTAAATTAATGTTGGAATCATCTTCAAGTTGCTAAAATACACTAATGACAGCAAAAAGTTTGAGTCTACAACATTTAGTTGAGGTGTGAGAGCCTAAATGAACTTTGTATTGTTTTAAATGCATTTTCAGCCCGATTGTACACTTCAGGTGAAACTGTCAAAATCTTAAAAATGAGCAAAAGCACAATGAAATTAATGTTGGAATCATCTTCAAGTTGCTAAAATACACTAATGACAGCAAAAAGTTTGAGTCTACAACATTTAGTTAAGTTGTGAGAGCCTAAATTAACTTTTTATTGCTTTAAACGCGTTTTCAGCCCTTGATTGTACACTTCAGGTGAAACTGTCAAAATCTTCAAATTGAGCAAAAGCACAATGAAATTAATGCTGGAATCATCTTCAAGTTGCTAAAATACACTAATGACAGCAAAAAGTTTGAGTCTACAACATTTAGTTAAGGTGTGAGAGCCAAAATGAACTTTGTATTGCTGTAAACGCGTTTTCAGCACCTGATTGTACACTTCAGGTGAAACTGTCAAAATCTTCAAAATGAGCAAAAGCACAATGAAATTAATGCTGGAATCATCTTCAAGTTGCTAAAATACACTAATGACAGCAAAAAGTTTGAGTCTACAACATTTAGTTAAGGTGTGAGAGCCAAAATGAACTTTGTATTGCTTTAAATGCATTTTCAGCCCGATTGGACACTTCAGGTGAAACTGTCAAAATCTTCAAAATGAGCAAAAGCACAATGAAATTAATGCTGGAATCATTTTCAAGTTGCTAAAATACACTAATGACAGCAACAAGTTTTAGTCTACAACATTTAGTTAAGGTGTGAGAGCCAAAATTAACTTTGTATTGCTGTAAACGCGTTTTCAGCACCTGATTGTACACTTCAGGTGAAACTGTCAAAATCTTCAAAATGAGCAAAAGCACAATGAAATGAATGCTGGAATCATCTTCAAGTTGCTAAAATACACTAATGACAGCAAAAAGTTTGAGTCTACAACATTTAGTTAAGGTGTGAGAGCCAAAATGAACTTTGTATTGCTGTAAACGCGTTTTCAGCACCTGATTGTACACTTCAGGTGAAACTGTCAAAATCTTCAAAATGAGCAAAAGCACAATGAAATTAATGCTGGAATCATCTTCAAGTTGCTAAAATACACTAATGACAGCAAAAAGTTTGAGTCTACAACATTTAGTTAAGGTGTGAGAGCCAAAATGAACTTTGTATTGCTTTAAATGCATTTAGAGCCCGATTGTACACTTCAGGTAAAACTGTCAAAATCTTCAAAATGAGCAAAAGCACAATGAAATTAATGCTGGAATCATCTTCAAGTTGCTAAAATACACTAATGACAGCAACGAGTTTGAGTCTACAACATTTAGTTAAGGTGTGAGAGCCTAAATGAACTTTGTATTGCTTTAAATGCATTTTCAGCCCGATTGTACACTTCAGGTGAAACTGTCAAAATCTTAAAAATGAGCAAAAGCACAATGAAATTAATGTTGGAATCATCTTCAAGTTGCTAAAATACACTAATGACAGCAAAAAGTTTGAGTCTACAATATTTAGTTAAGGTGTGAGAGCCAAAATGAACTTTGTATTGCTTTAAAATTCATTTTCAGCCCGATTGTACACTTCAGGTGAAACTGTCAAAATCTTCAAATTGAGCAAAAGCACAATGAAATTAATGCTGGAATCATCTTCAAGTTGCTAAAATACACTAATGACAGCAAAAAGTTTGAGTCTACAACATTTAGTTAAGGTGTGAGAGCCAAAATGAACTTTGTATTGCTGTAAACGCGTTTTCAGCACCTGATTGTACACTTCAGGTGAAACTGTCAAAATCTTCAAAATGAGCAAAAGCACAATGAAATTAATGCTGGAATCATCTTCAAGTTGCTAAAATACACTAATGACAGCAAAAAGTTTGAGTCTACAACATTTAGTTAAGGTGTGAGAGCCAAAATGAACTTTGTATTGCTTTAAATGCATTTAGAGCCCGATTGTACACTTCAGGTGAAACTGTCAAAATCTTAAAAATGAGCAAAAGCACAATGAAATTAATGTTGGAATCATCTTCAAGTTGCTAAAATACACTAATGACAGCAAAAAGTTTGAGTCTACAATATTTAGTTAAGGTGTGAGAGCCAAAATGAACTTTGTATTGCTTTAAAATTCATTTTCAGCCCGATTGTACACTTCAGGTGAAACTGTCAAAATCTTCAAATTGAGCAAAAGCACAATGAAATTAATGCTGGAATCATCTTCAAGTTGCTAAAATACACTAATGACAGCAAAAAGTTTGAGTCTACAACATTTAGTTAAGGTGTGAGAGCCAAAATGAACTTTGTATTGCTGTAAACGCGTTTTCAGCACCTGATTGTACACTTCAGGTGAAACTGTCAAAATCTTCAAAATGAGCAAAAGCACAATGAAATTAATGCTGGAATCATCTTCAAGTTGCTAAAATACACTAATGACAGCAAAAAGTTTGAGTCTACAACATTTAGTTAAGGTGTGAGAGCCAAAATGAACTTTGTATTGCTTTAAATGCATTTTCAGCCCGATTGGACACTTCAGGTGAAACTGTCAAAATCTTCAAAATGAGCAAAAGCACAATGAAATTAATGCTGGAATCATCTTCAAGTTGCTAAAATACACTAATGACAGTAAAAAGTTTAAGTCTACAACATTTAGTTAAGGTGTGAGAGCCAAAATTAACTTTGTATTGCTTTAAATGCATTTTCAGCCCGATAGTACACTTCAGGTGAAACTGTCAAAATCTTCAAAATGAGCAAAAGCACAATGAAATTAATGCTGGAATCATCTTCAAGTTGCTAAAATACACTAATGACAGCAACAAGTTTTAGTCTACAACATTTAGTTAAGGTGTGAGAGCCAAAATGAACTTTGTATTGCTGTAAACGCGTTTTCAGCACCTGATTGTACACTTCAGGTGAAACTGTCAAAATCTTCAAAATGAGCAAAAGCACAATGAAATGAATGCTGGAATTATCTTCAAGTTGCTAAAATACACTAATGACAGCAAAAAGTTTGAGTCTACAACATTTAGTTAAGGTGTGAGAGCCAAAATGAACTTTGTATTGCTTTAAAATTCATTTTCAGCCCGATTGTACACTTCAGGTGAAACTGTCAAAATCTTCAAAATGAGCAAAAGCACAATGAAATTAATGTTGGAATCATCTTCAAGTTGCTAAAATACACTAATGACAGCAAAAAGTTTGAGTCTACAACATTTAGTTGAGGTGTGAGAACCTAAATGAACTTTGTATTGCTTTAAATGCATTTTCAGCCCGATTGTACACTTCAGGTAAAACTGTCAAAATCTTCAAAATGAGCAAAAGCACAATGAAATTAATGCTGGAATCATCTTCAAGTTGCTAAAATACACTAATGACAGCAACGAGTTTGAGTCTACAACATTTAGTTAAGGTGTGAGAGCCTAAATGAACTTTGTATTGCTTTAAATGCATTTTCAGCCCGATTGTACACTTCAGGTGAAACTGTCAAAATCTTCAAAATGAGCAAAAGTACAATGAAATTAATGTTGGAATCATCTTCAAGTTGCTAAAATACACTAATGACAGCAAAAAGTTTGAGTCTACAACATTTAGTTAAGTTGTGAGAGCCTAAATTAACTTTTTATTGCTTTAAACGCGTTTTCAGCCCTTGATTGTACACTTCAGGTGAAACTGTCAAAATCTTCAAATTGAGCAAAAGCACGATGAAATTAATGCTGGAATCATCTTCAAGTTGCTAAAATACACTAATGACAGCAAAAAGTTTGAGTCTACAACATTTAGTTAAGGTGTGAGAGCCAAAATGAACTTTGTATTGCTGTAAACGCGTTTTCAGCACCTGATTGTACACTTCAGGTGAAACTGTCAAAATCTTCAAAATGAGCAAAAGCACAAAGAAATGAATGCTGGAATCATCTTCAAGTTGCTAAAATACACTAATGACAGCAAAAAGTTTGAGTCTACAACATTTAGTCAAGGTGTGAGAGCCAAAATGAACTTTGTATTGCTTTAAATGCATTTTCAGCCCGATTGGACACTTCAGGTGAAACTGTCAAAATCTTCAAATTGAGCAAAAGCACAATGAAATTAATGCTGGAATCATCTTCAAGTTGCTAAAATACACTAATGACAGCAAAAAGTTTGAGTCTACAACATTTAGTTAAGGTGTGAGAGCCAAAATGAACTTTGTATTGCTTTAAAATTCATTTTCAGCCCGATTGTACACTTCAGGTGAAACTGTCAAAATCTTCAAAATGAGCAAAAGCACAATGAAATTAATGCTGGAATCATCTTCAAGTTGCTAAAATACACTAATGACAGCAAAAAGTTTGAGTCTACAACATTTAGTTAAGGTGTGAGAGCCAAAATGAACTTTGTATTGCTTTAAATGCATTTTCAGCCCGATTGGACACTTCAGGTGAAACTGTCAAAATCTTCAAATTGAGCAAAAGCACAATGAAATTAATGCTGGAATCATCTTCAAGTTGCTAAAATACACTAATGACAGCAAAAAGTTTGAGTCTACAACATTTAGTTAAGGTGTGAGAGCCAAAATGAACTTTGTATTGCTGTAAACGCGTTTTCAGCACCTGATTGTACACTTCAGGTGAAACTGTCAAAATCTTCAAAATGAGCAAAAGCACAATGAAATTAATGCTGGAATCATCTTCAAGTTGCTAAAATACACTAATGACAGTAAAAAGTTTGAGTGTACAACATTTAGTTAAGGTGTGAGAGCCAAAATGAACTTTGTATTGCTTTAAAAGCACTTTCAGCCCGAATGTACACTTCAGGTGAAACTGTCAAAATCTTCAAAATGAGCAAAAGCACAATGAAATTAAGGCTGGAATCATCTTCAAGTTGCTAAAATACACTAATGACAGCAAAAAGTTTGAGTCTACAACATTTAGTTAAGGTGTGAGAGCCAAAATGAACGTTGTATTGCTTTAAATGCATTTTCAGCCCGAATGTACACTTCAGGTGAAACTGTCAAATTCTTCAAAATGAGCAAAAGCACAATGAAATTAATGCTGGAAACATCTTCAAGTTGCTAAAATACACTAATGACAGCAACAAGTTTGAGTCTACAACATTTAGTTAAGGTGTGAGAGCCAAAATGAACTTTGTATTGCTTTAAATGCATTTTCAGCCCGATAGTACACTTCAGGTGAAACTGTCAAAATCTTCAAAATGAGCAAAAGCACAATTAAATTAATGCTGGAATCATCTTCAAGTTGCTAAAATACACTAATGACAGCAAAAAGTTTGAGTCTACAACATTTAGTTAAGGTGTGAGAGCCAAAATGAACTTTGTATTGCTGTAAACGCGTTTTCAGCACCTGATTGTACACTTCAGGCGAAACTGTCAAAATCTTCAAAATGAGCAAAAGCACAATGAAATTAATGCTGGAATCATCTTCAAGTTGCTAAAATACACTAATGACAGCAAAAAGTTTGAGTCTACAATATTTAGTTAAGGTGTGAGAGCCAAAATGAACTTTGTATTGCTTTAAATGCATTTTCAGCCCGATTGTACACTTCAGGTGAAACTGTCAAAATCTTCAAAATGAGCAAAAGCACAATGAAATTAATGTTGGAATCATCTTCAAGTTGCTAAAATACACTAATGACAGCAAAAAGTTTGAGTCTACAACATTTAGTTGAGGTGTGAGAGCCTAAATGAACTTTGTATTGTTTTAAATGCATTTTCAGCCCGATTGTACACTTCAGGTGAAACTGTCAAAATCTTAAAAATGAGCAAAAGCACAATGAAATTAATGTTGGAATCATCTTCAAGTTGCTAAAATACACTAATGACAGCAAAAAGTTTGAGTCTACAACATTTAGTTAAGTTGTGAGAGCCTAAATTAACTTTTTATTGCTTTAAACGCGTTTTCAGCCCTTGATTGTACACTTCAGGTGAAACTGTCAAAATCTTCAAATTGAGCAAAAGCACAATGAAATTAATGCTGGAATCATCTTCAAGTTGCTAAAATACACTAATGACAGCAAAAAGTTTGAGTCTACAACATTTAGTTAAGGTGTGAGAGCCAAAATGAACTTTGTATTGCTGTAAACGCGTTTTCAGCACCTGATTGTACACTTCAGGTGAAACTGTCAAAATCTTCAAAATGAGCAAAAGCACAATGAAATTAATGCTGGAATCATCTTCAAGTTGCTAAAATACACTAATGACAGCAAAAAGTTTGAGTCTACAACATTTAGTTAAGGTGTGAGAGCCAAAATGAACTTTGTATTGCTTTAAATGCATTTTCAGCCCGATTGGACACTTCAGGTGAAACTGTCAAAATCTTCAAAATGAGCAAAAGCACAATGAAATTAATGCTGGAATGATTTTCAAGTTGCTAAAATACACTAATGACAGCAACAAGTTTTAGTCTACAACATTTAGTTAAGGTGTGAGAGCCAAAATTAACTTTGTATTGCTGTAAACGCGTTTTCAGCACCTGATTGTACACTTCAGGTGAAACTGTCAAAATCTTCAAAATGAGCAAAAGCACAATGAAATGAATGCTGGAATCATCTTCAAGTTGCTAAAATACACTAATGACAGCAAAAAGTTTGAGTCTACAACATTTAGTTAAGGTGTGAGAGCCAAAATGAACTTTGTATTGCTGTAAACGCGTTTTCAGCACCTGATTGTACACTTCAGGTGCAACTGTCAAAATCTTCAAAATGAGCAAAAGCACAATGAAATTAATGCTGGAATCATCTTCAAGTTGCTAAAATACACTAATGACAGCAAAAAGTTTGAGTCTACAACATTTAGTTAAGGTGTGAGAGCCAAAATGAACTTTGTATTGCTTTAAATGCATTTAGAGCCCGATTGTACACTTCAGGTAAAACTGTCAAAATCTTCAAAATGAGCAAAAGCACAATGAAATTAATGCTGGAATCATCTTCAAGTTGCTAAAATACACTAATGACAGCAACGAGTTTGAGTCTACAACATTTAGTTAAGGTGTGAGAGCCTAAATGAACTTTGTATTGCTTTAAATGCATTTTCAGCCCGATTGTACACTTCAGGTGAAACTGTCAAAATCTTAAAAATGAGCAAAAGCACAATGAAATTAATGTTGGAATCATCTTCAAGTTGCTAAAATACACTAATGACAGCAAAAAGTTTGAGTCTACAATATTTAGTTAAGGTGTGAGAGCCAAAATGAACTTTGTATTGCTTTAAAATTCATTTTCAGCCCGATTGTACACTTCAGGTGAAACTGTCAAAATCTTCAAATTGAGCAAAAGCACAATGAAATTAATGCTGGAATCATCTTCAAGTTGCTAAAATACACTAATGACAGCAAAAAGTTTGAGTCTACAACATTTAGTTAAGGTGTGAGAGCCAAAATGAACTTTGTATTGCTGTAAACGCGTTTTCAGCACCTGATTGTACACTTCAGGTGAAACTGTCAAAATCTTCAAAATGAGCAAAAGCACAATGAAATTAATGCTGGAATCATCTTCAAGTTGCTAAAATACACTAATGACAGCAAAAAGTTTGAGTCTACAACATTTAGTTAAGGTGTGAGAGCCAAAATGAACTTTGTATTGCTTTAAATGCATTTAGAGCCCGATTGTACACTTCAGGTAAAACTGTCAAAATCTTCAAAATGAGCAAAAGCACAATGAAATTAATGCTGGAATCATCTTCAAGTTGCTAAAATACACTAATGACAGCAACGAGTTTGAGTCTACAACATTTAGTTAAGGTGTGAGAGCCTAAATGAACTTTGTATTGCTTTAAATGCATTTTCAGCCCGATTGTACACTTCAGGTGAAACTGTCAAAATCTTCAAAATGAGCAAAAGCACAATGAAATTAATGTTGGAATCATCTTCAAGTTGCTAAAATACACTAATGACAGCAAAAAGTTTGAGTCTACAATATTTAGTTAAGGTGTGAGAGCCAAAATGAACTTTGTATTGCTTTAAAATTCATTTTCAGCCCGATTGTACACTTCAGGTGAAACTGTCAAAATCTTCAAATTGAGCAAAAGCACAATGAAATTAATGCTGGAATCATCTTCATTTTGCTAAAATACACTAATGACAGCAAAAAGTTTTAGTCTACAACATTTAGTTAAGGTGTGAGAGCCAAAATGAACTTTGTATTGCTGTAAACGCGTTTTCAGCACCTGATTGTACACTTCAGGTGAAACTGTCAAAATCTTCAAAATGAGCAAAAGCACAATGAAATGAATGCTGGAATTATCTTCAAGTTGCTAAAATACACTAATGACAGCAAAAAGTTTGAGTCTACAACATTTAGTTAAGGTGTGAGAGCCAAAATGAACTTTGTATTGCTTTAAAATTCATTTTCAGCCCGATTGTACACTTCAGGTGAAACTGTCAAAATCTTCAAAATGAGCAAAAGCACAATGAAATTAATGTTGGAATCATCTTCAAGTTGCTAAAATACACTAATGACAGCAAAAAGTTTGAGTCTACAACATTTAGTTGAGGTGTGAGAACCTAAATGAACTTTGTATTGCTTTAAATGCATTTTCAGCCCGATTGTACACTTCAGGTAAAACTGTCAAAATCTTCAAAATGAGCAAAAGCACAATGAAATTAATGCTGGAATCATCTTCAAGTTGCTAAAATACACTAATGACAGCAACGAGTTTGAGTCTACAACATTTAGTTAAGGTGTGAGAGCCTAAATGAACTTTGTATTGCTTTAAATGCATTTTCAGCCCGATTGGACACTTCAGGTGAAACTGTCAAAATCTTCAAAATGAGCAAAAGCACAATGAAATTAATGCTGGAATCATCTTCAAGTTGCTAAAATACACTAATGACAGTAAAAAGTTTAAGTCTACAACATTTAGTTAAGGTGTGAGAGCCAAAATTAACTTTGTATTGCTTTAAATGCATTTTCAGCCCGATAGTACACTTCAGGTGAAACTGTCAAAATCTTCAAAATGAGCAAAAGCACAATGAAATTAATGCTGGAATCATCTTCAAGTTGCTAAAATACACTAATGACAGCAAAAAGTTTTAGTCTACAACATTTAGTTAAGGTGTGAGAGCCAAAATGAACTTTGTATTGCTGTAAACGCGTTTTCAGCACCTGATTGTACACTTCAGGTGAAACTGTCAAAATCTTCAAAATGAGCAAAAGCACAATGAAATGAATGCTGGAATTATCTTCAAGTTGCTAAAATACACTAATGACAGCAAAAAGTTTGAGTCTACAACATTTAGTTAAGGTGTGAGAGCCAAAATGAACTTTGTATTGCTTTAAAATTCATTTTCAGCCCGATTGTACACTTCAGGTGAAACTGTCAAAATCTTCAAAATGAGCAAAAGCACAATGAAATTAATGTTGGAATCATCTTCAAGTTGCTAAAATACACTAATGACAGCAAAAAGTTTGAGTCTACAACATTTAGTTGAGGTGTGAGAACCTAAATGAACTTTGTATTGCTTTAAATGCATTTTCAGCCCGATTGTACACTTCAGGTAAAACTGTCAAAATCTTCAAAATGAGCAAAAGCACAATGAAATTAATGCTGGAATCATCTTCAAGTTGCTAAAATACACTAATGACAGCAACGAGTTTGAGTCTACAACATTTAGTTAAGGTGTGAGAGCCTAAATGAACTTTGTATTGCTTTAAATGCATTTTCAGCCCGATTGTACACTTCAGGTGAAACTGTCAAAATCTTCAAAATGAGCAAAAGTACAATGAAATTAATGTTGGAATCATCTTCAAGTTGCTAAAATACACTAATGACAGCAAAAAGTTTGAGTCTACAACATTTAGTTAAGTTGTGAGAGCCTAAATTAACTTTTTATTGCTTTAAACGCGTTTTCAGCCCTTGATTGTACACTTCAGGTGAAACTGTCAAAATCTTCAAATTGAGCAAAAGCACGATGAAATTAATGCTGGAATCATCTTCAAGTTGCTAAAATACACTAATGACAGCAAAAAGTTTGAGTCTACAACATTTAGTTAAGGTGTGAGAGCCAAAATGAACTTTGTATTGCTGTAAACGCGTTTTCAGCACCTGATTGTACACTTCAGGTGAAACTGTCAAAATCTTCAAAATGAGCAAAAGCACAAAGAAATGAATGCTGGAATCATCTTCAAGTTGCTAAAATACACTAATGACAGCAAAAAGTTTGAGTCTACAACATTTAGTCAAGGTGTGAGAGCCAAAATGAACTTTGTATTGCTTTAAATGCATTTTCAGCCCGATTGGACACTTCAGGTGAAACTGTCAAAATCTTCAAATTGAGCAAAAGCACAATGAAATTAATGCTGGAATCATCTTCAAGTTGCTAAAATACACTAATGACAGCAAAAAGTTTGAGTCTACAACATTTAGTTAAGGTGTGAGAGCCAAAATTAACTTTGTATTGCTTTAAAATTCATTTTCAGCCCGATTGTACACTTCAGGTGAAACTGTCAAAATCTTCAAAATGAGCAAAAGCACAATGAAATTAATGCTGGAATCATCTTCAAGTTGCTAAAATACACTAATGACAGCAAAAAGTTTGAGTCTAAAACATTTAGTTGAGGTGTGAGAGCCTAAATGAACTTTGTATTGCTTTAAATGCATTTTCAGCCCGATTGTACACTTCAGGTAAAACTGTCAAAATCTTCAAAATGAGCAAAAGCACAATGAAATTAATGCTGGAATCATCTTCAAGTTGCTAAAATACACTAATGACAGTAAAAAGTTTAAGTCTACAACATTTAGTTAAGGTGTGAGAGCCAAAATGAACTTTGTATTGCTTTAAATGCATTTTCAGCCCGATTGGACACTTCAGGTGAAACTGTCAAAATCTTCAAAATGAGCAAAAGCACAATGAAATTAATGCTGGAATCATCTTCAAGTTGCTAAAATACACTAATGACAGTAAAAAGTTTAAGTCTACAACATTTAGTTAAGGTGTGAGAGCCAAAATTAACTTTGTATTGCTTTAAATGCATTTTCAGCCCGATAGTACACTTCAGGTGAAACTGTCAAAATCTTCAAAATGAGCAAAAGCACAATGAAATTAATGCTGGAATCATCTTCAAGTTGCTAAAATACACTAATGACAGCAAAAAGTTTGAGTCTACAACATTTAGTTAAGGTGTGAGAGCCAAAATGAACTTTGTATTGCTGTAAACGCGTTTTCAGCACCTGATTGTACACTTCAGGTGAAACTGTCAAAATCTTCAAAATGAGCAAAAGCACAATGAAATGAATGCTGGAATCATCTTCAAGTTGCTAAAATACACTAATGACAGCAAAAAGTTTGAGTCTACAACATTTAGTTCAGGTGTGAGAGCCAAAATGAACTTTGTATTGCTTTAAATGCATTTTCAGCCCGATTGGACACTTCAGGTGAAACTGTCAAAATCTTCAAAATGAGCAAAAGCACAATGAAATTAATGCTGGAATCATCTTCAAGTTGCTAAAATACACTAATGACAGTAAAAAGTTTAAGTCTACAACATTTAGTTAAGGTGTGAGAGCCAAAATTAACTTTGTATTGCTTTAAATGCATTTTCAGCCCGATAGTACACTTCAGGTGAAACTGTCAAAATCTTCAAAATGAGCAAAAGCACAATGAAATTAATGCTGGAATCATCTTCAAGTTGCTAAAATACACTAATGACAGCAACAAGTTTTAGTCTACAACATTTAGTTAAGGTGTGAGAGCAAAAATGAACTTTGTATTGCTGTAAACGCGTTTTCAGCACCTGATTGTACACTTCAGGTGAAACTGTCAAAATCTTCAAAATGAGCAAAAGCACAATGAAATGAATGCTGGAATTATCTTCAAGTTGCTAAAATACACTAATGACAGCAAAAAGTTTGAGTCTACAACATTTAGTTAAGGTGTGAGAGCCAAAATGAACTTTGTATTGCTTTAAAATTCATTTTCAGCCCGATTGTACACTTCAGGTGAAACTGTCAAAATCTTCAAAATGAGCAAAAGCACAATTAAATTAATGTTGGAATCATCTTCAAGTTGCTAAAATACACTAATGACAGCAAAAAGTTTGAGTCTACAACATTTAGTTGAGGTGTGAGAGCCTAAATGAACTTTGTATTGCTTTAAATGCATTTTCAGCCCGATTGTACACTTCAGGTAAAACTGTCAAAATCTTCAAAATGAGCAAAAGCACAATGAAATTAATGCTGGAATCATCTTCAAGTTGCTAAAATACACTAACGACAGCAACGAGTTCGAGTCTACAACATTTAGTTAAGGTGTGAGATTCTAAATGAACTTTGTATTGCTTTAAATGCATTTTCAGCCCGATTGTACACTTCAGGTGAAACTGTCAAAATCTTAAAAATGAGCAAAAGTACAATGAAATTAATGTTGGAATCATCTTCAAGTTGCTAAAATACACTAATGACAGCAAAAAGTTTGAGTCTACAACATTTAGTTAAGTTGTGAGAGCCTAAATTAACTTTTTATTGCTTTAAACGCGTTTTCAGCACCTGATTGTACACTTCAGGTGAAACTGTCAAAATCTTCAAAATGAGCAAAAGCACAATGAAATTAATGCTGGAATCATCTTCAAGTTGCTAAAATACACTAATGACAGCAAAAAGTTTGAGTCTACAACATTTAGTTAAGGTGTGAGAGCCAAAATGAACTTTGTATTGCTTTAAATGCATTTTCAGCCCGATTGGACACTTCAGGTGAAACTGTCAAAATCTTCAAAATGAGCAAAAGCACAATGAAATTAATGCTGGAATCATCTTCAAGTTGCTAAAATACACTAATGACAGTAAAAAGTTTAAGTCTACAACATTTAGTTAAGGTGTGAGAGCCAAAATTAACTTTGTATTGCTTTAAATGCATTTTCAGCCCGATAGTACACTTCAGGTGAAACTGTCAAAATCTTCAAAATGAGCAAAAGCACAATGAAATTAATGCTGGAATCATCTTCAAGTTGCTAAAATACACTAATGACAGCAAAAAGTTTTAGTCTACAACATTTAGTTAAGGTGTGAGAGCCAAAATGAACTTTGTATTGCTGTAAACGCGTTTTCAGCACCTGATTGTACACTTCAGGTGAAACTCTCAAAATCTTCAAAATGAGCAAAAGCACAATGAAATGAATGCTGGAATTATCTTCAAGTTGCTAAAATACACTAATGACAGCAAAAAGTTTGAGTCTACAACATTTAGTTAAGGTGTGAGAGCCAAAATGAACTTTGTATTGCTTTAAAATTCATTTTCAGCCCGATTGTACACTTCAGGTGAAACTGTCAAAATCTTCAAAATGAGCAAAAGCACAATGAAATTAATGTTGGAATCATCTTCAAGTTGCTAAAATACACTAATGACAGCAAAAAGTTTGAGTCTACAACATTTAGTTGAGGTGTGAGAACCTAAATGAACTTTGTATTGCTTTAAATGCATTTTCAGCCCGATTGTACACTTCAGGTAAAACTGTCAAAATCTTCAAAATGAGCAAAAGCACAATGAAATTAATGCTGGAATCATCTTCAAGTTGCTAAAATACACTAATGACAGCAACGAGTTTGAGTCTACAACATTTAGTTAAGGTGTGAGAGCCTAAATGAACTTTGTATTGCTTTAAATGCATTTTCAGCCCGATTGTACACTTCAGGTGAAACTGTCAAAATCTTCAAAATGAGCAAAAGTACAATGAAATTAATGTTGGAATCATCTTCAAGTTGCTAAAATACACTAATGACAGCAACGAGTTTGAGTCTACAACATTTAGTTAAGGTGTGAGAGCCTAAATGAACTTTGTATTGCTTTAAATGCATTTTCAGCCCGATTGTACACTTCAGGTGAAACTGTCAAAATCTTCAAAATGAGCAAAAGTACAATGAAATTAATGTTGGAATCATCTTCAAGTTGCTAAAATACACTAATGACAGCAAAAAGTTTGAGTCTACAACATTTAGTTAAGTTGTGAGAGCCTAAATTAACTTTTTATTGCTTTAAACGCGTTTTCAGCCCTTGATTGTACACTTCAGGTGAAACTGTCAAAATCTTCAAATTGAGCAAAAGCACGATGAAATTAATGCTGGAATCATCTTCAAGTTGCTAAAATACACTAATGACAGCAAAAAGTTTGAGTCTACAACATTTAGTTAAGGTGTGAGAGCCAAAATGAACTTTGTATTGCTGTAAACGCGTTTTCAGCACCTGATTGTACACTTCAGGTGAAACTGTCAAAATCTTCAAAATGAGCAAAAGCACAAAGAAATGAATGCTGGAATCATCTTCAAGTTGCTAAAATACACTAATGACAGCAAAAAGTTTGAGTCTACAACATTTAGTCAAGGTGTGAGAGCCAAAATGAACTTTGTATTGCTTTAAATGCATTTTCAGCCCGATTGGACACTTCAGGTGAAACTGTCAAAATCTTCAAATTGAGCAAAAGCACAATGAAATTAATGCTGGAATCATCTTCAAGTTGCTAAAATACACTAATGACAGCAAAAAGTTTGAGTCTACAACATTTAGTTAAGGTGTGAGAGCCAAAATGAACTTTGTATTGCTTTAAAATTCATTTTCAGCCCGATTGTACACTTCAGGTGAAACTGTCAAAATCTTCAAAATGAGCAAAAGCACAATGAAATTAATGCTGGAATCATCTTCAAGTTGCTAAAATACACTAATGACAGCAAAAAGTTTGAGTCTAAAACATTTAGTTGAGGTGTGAGAGCCTAAATGAACTTTGTATTGCTTTAAATGCATTTTCAGCCCGATTGTACACTTCAGGTAAAACTGTCAAAATCTTCAAAATGAGCAAAAGCACAATGAAATTAATGCTGGAATCATCTTCAAGTTGCTAAAATACACTAATGACAGTAAAAAGTTTAAGTCTACAACATTTAGTTAAGGTGTGAGAGCCAAAATGAACTTTGTATTGCTTTAAATGCATTTTCAGCCCGATTGGACACTTCAGGTGAAACTGTCAAAATCTTCAAAATGAGCAAAAGCACAATGAAATGAATGCTGGAATCATCTTCAAGTTGCTAAAATACACTAATGACAGCAAAAAGTTTGAGTCTACAACATTTAGTTCAGGTGTGAGAGCCAAAATGAACTTTGTATTGCTTTAAATGCATTTTCAGCCCGATTGGACACTTCAGGTGAAACTGTCAAAATCTTCAAATTGAGCAAAAGCACAATGAAATTAATGCTGGAATCATCTTCAAGTTGCTAAAATACACTAATGACAGCAAAAAGTTTGAGTCTACAACATTTAGTTAAGGTGTGAGAGCCAAAATGAACTTTGTATTGCTGTAAACGCGTTTTCAGCACCTGATTGTACACTTCAGGTGAAACTGTCAAAATCTTCAAAATGAGCAAAAGCACAATGAAATTAATGCTGGAATCATCTTCAAGTTGCTAAAATACACTAATGACAGCAAAAAGTTTGAGTCTACAACATTTAGTTAAGGTGTGAGAGCCAAAATGAACTTTGTATTGCTTTAAATGCATTTTCAGCCCGATTGGACACTTCAGGTGAAACTGTCAAAATCTTCAAAATGAGCAAAAGCACAATGAAATTAATGCTGGAATCATCTTCAAGTTGCTAAAATACACTAATGACAGTAAAAAGTTTAAGTCTACAACATTTAGTTAAGGTGTGAGAGCCAAAATTAACTTTGTATTGCTTTAAATGCATTTTCAGCCCGATAGTACACTTCAGGTGAAACTGTCAAAATCTTCAAAATGAGCAAAAGCACAATGAAATTAATGCTGGAATCATCTTCAAGTTGCTAAAATACACTAATGACAGCAACAAGTTTTAGTCTACAACATTTAGTTAAGGTGTGAGAGCAAAAATGAACTTTGTATTGCTGTAAACGCGTTTTCAGCACCTGATTGTACACTTCAGGTGAAACTGTCAAAATCTTCAAAATGAGCAAAAGCACAATGAAATGAATGCTGGAATTATCTTCAAGTTGCTAAAATACACTAATGACAGCAAAAAGTTTGAGTCTACAACATTTAGTTAAGGTGTGAGAGCCAAAATGAACTTTGTATTGCTTTAAAATTCATTTTCAGCCCGATTGTACACTTCAGGTGAAACTGTCAAAATCTTCAAAATGAGCAAAAGCACAATGAAATTAATGCTGGAATCATCTTCAAGTTGCTAAAATACACTAATGACAGCAACGAGTTTGAGTCTACAACATTTAGTTAAGGTGTGAGAGCCTAAATGAACTTTGTATTGCTTTAAATGCATTTTCAGCCCGATTGTACACTTCAGGTGAAACTGTCAAAATCTTAAAAATGAGCAAAAGCACAATGAAATTAATGTTGGAATCATCTTCAAGTTGCTAAAATACACTAATGACAGCAAAAAGTTTGAGTCTACAATATTTAGTTAAGGTGTGAGAGCCAAAATGAACTTTGTATTGCTTTAAAATTCATTTTCAGCCCGATTGTACACTTCAGGTGAAACTGTCAAAATCTTCAAATTGAGCAAAAGCACAATGAAATTAATGCTGGAATCATCTTCGAGTTGCTAAAATACACTAATGACAGCAAAAAGTTTGAGTCTACAACATTTAGTTAAGGTGTGAGAGCCAAAATGAACTTTGTATTGCTG
Organism: Leptonotus elevatus; assembly: GCF_054856555.1. Classification (NCBI taxonomy): domain Eukaryota; kingdom Metazoa; phylum Chordata; class Actinopteri; order Syngnathiformes; family Syngnathidae; genus Leptonotus; species Leptonotus elevatus. The sequence goes on along the minus strand of NC_141240.1, from coordinate 745,478 downwards.
TAAACGCGTTTTCAGCACCTGATTGTACACTTCAGGTGAAACTGTCAAAATCTTCAAAATGAGCAAAAGCACAATGAAATTAATGCTGGAATCATCTTCAAGTTGCTAAAATACACTAATGACAGCAAAAAGTTTGAGTCTACAACATTTAGTTAAGGTGTGAGAGCCAAAATGAACTTTGTATTGCTTTAAATGCATTTTCAGCCCGATTGGACACTTCAGGTGAAACTGTCAAAATCTTCAAAATGAGCAAAAGCACAATGAAATTAATGCTGGAATCATCTTCAAGTTGCTAAAATACACTAATGACAGTAAAAAGTTTAAGTCTACAACATTTAGTTAAGGTGTGAGAGCCAAAATTAACTTTGTATTGCTTTAAATGCATTTTCAGCCCGATAGTACACTTCAGGTGAAACTGTCAAAATCTTCAAAATGAGCAAAAGCACAATGAAATTAATGCTGGAATCATCTTCAAGTTGCTAAAATACACTAATGACAGCAACAAGTTTTAGTCTACAACATTTAGTTAAGGTGTGAGAGCCAAAATGAACTTTGTATTGCTGTAAACGCGTTTTCAGCACCTGATTGTACACTTCAGGTGAAACTGTCAAAATCTTCAAAATGAGCAAAAGCACAATGAAATGAATGCTGGAATTATCTTCAAGTTGCTAAAATACACTAATGACAGCAAAAAGTTTGAGTCTACAACATTTAGTTAAGGTGTGAGAGCCAAAATGAACTTTGTATTGCTTTAAAATTCATTTTCAGCCCGATTGTACACTTCAGGTGAAACTGTCAAAATCTTCAAAATGAGCAAAAGCACAATGAAATTAATGTTGGAATCATCTTCAAGTTGCTAAAATACACTAATGACAGCAAAAAGTTTGAGTCTACAACATTTAGTTGAGGTGTGAGAACCTAAATGAACTTTGTATTGCTTTAAATGCATTTTCAGCCCGATTGTACACTTCAGGTAAAACTGTCAAAATCTTCAAAATGAGCAAAAGCACAATGAAATTAATGCTGGAATCATCTTCAAGTTGCTAAAATACACTAATGACAGCAACGAGTTTGAGTCTACAACATTTAGTTAAGGTGTGAGAGCCTAAATGAACTTTGTATTGCTTTAAATGCATTTTCAGCCCGATTGTACACTTCAGGTGAAACTGTCAAAATCTTCAAAATGAGCAAAAGTACAATGAAATTAATGTTGGAATCATCTTCAAGTTGCTAAAATACACTAATGACAGCAAAAAGTTTGAGTCTACAACATTTAGTTAAGTTGTGAGAGCCTAAATTAACTTTTTATTGCTTTAAACGCGTTTTCAGCCCTTGATTGTACACTTCAGGTGAAACTGTCAAAATCTTCAAATTGAGCAAAAGCACGATGAAATTAATGCTGGAATCATCTTCAAGTTGCTAAAATACACTAATGACAGCAAAAAGTTTGAGTCTACAACATTTAGTTAAGGTGTGAGAGCCAAAATGAACTTTGTATTGCTGTAAACGCGTTTTCAGCACCTGATTGTACACTTCAGGTGAAACTGTCAAAATCTTCAAAATGAGCAAAAGCACAAAGAAATGAATGCTGGAATCATCTTCAAGTTGCTAAAATACACTAATGACAGCAAAAAGTTTGAGTCTACAACATTTAGTCAAGGTGTGAGAGCCAAAATGAACTTTGTATTGCTTTAAATGCATTTTCAGCCCGATTGGACACTTCAGGTGAAACTGTCAAAATCTTCAAATTGAGCAAAAGCACAATGAAATTAATGCTGGAATCATCTTCAAGTTGCTAAAATACACTAATGACAGCAAAAAGTTTGAGTCTACAACATTTAGTTAAGGTGTGAGAGCCAAAATGAACTTTGTATTGCTTTAAAATTCATTTTCAGCCCGATTGTACACTTCAGGTGAAACTGTCAAAATCTTCAAAATGAGCAAAAGCACAATGAAATTAATGCTGGAATCATCTTCAAGTTGCTAAAATACACTAATGACAGCAAAAAGTTTGAGTCTAAAACATTTAGTTGAGGTGTGAGAGCCTAAATGAACTTTGTATTGCTTTAAATGCATTTTCAGCCCGATTGTACACTTCAGGTAAAACTGTCAAAATCTTCAAAATGAGCAAAAGCACAATGAAATTAATGCTGGAATCATCTTCAAGTTGCTAAAATACACTAATGACAGTAAAAAGTTTAAGTCTACAACATTTAGTTAAGGTGTGAGAGCCAAAATGAACTTTGTATTGCTTTAAATGCATTTTCAGCCCGATTGGACACTTCAGGTGAAACTGTCAAAATCTTCAAAATGAGCAAAAGCACAATGAAATTAATGCTGGAATCATCTTCAAGTTGCTAAAATACACTAATGACAGTAAAAAGTTTAAGTCTACAACATTTAGTTAAGGTGTGAGAGCCAAAATTAACTTTGTATTGCTTTAAATGCATTTTCAGCCCGATAGTACACTTCAGGTGAAACTGTCAAAATCTTCAAAATGAGCAAAAGCACAATGAAATTAATGCTGGAATCATCTTCAAGTTGCTAAAATACACTAATGACAGCAAAAAGTTTGAGTCTACAACATTTAGTTAAGGTGTGAGAGCCAAAATGAACTTTGTATTGCTGTAAACGCGTTTTCAGCACCTGATTGTACACTTCAGGTGAAACTGTCAAAATCTTCAAAATGAGCAAAAGCACAATGAAATGAATGCTGGAATCATCTTCAAGTTGCTAAAATACACTAATGACAGCAAAAAGTTTGAGTCTACAACATTTAGTTCAGGTGTGAGAGCCAAAATGAACTTTGTATTGCTTTAAATGCATTTGCAGCCCGATTGGACACTTCAGGTGAAACTGTCAAAATCTTCAAATTGAGCAAAAGCACAATGAAATTAATGCTGGAATCATCTTCAAGTTGCTAAAATACACTAATGACAGCAAAAAGTTTGAGTCTACAACATTTAGTTAAGGTGTGAGAGCCAAAATGAACTTTGTATTGCTGTAAACGCGTTTTCAGCACCTGATTGTACACTTCAGGTGAAACTGTCAAAATCTTCAAAATGAGCAAAAGCACAATGAAATTAATGCTGGAATCATCTTCAAGTTGCTAAAATACACTAATGACAGCAAAAAGTTTGAGTCTACAACATTTAGTTAAGGTGTGAGAGCCAAAATGAACTTTGTATTGCTTTAAATGCATTTTCAGCCCGATTGGACACTTCAGGTGAAACTGTCAAAATCTTCAAAATGAGCAAAAGCACAATGAAATTAATGCTGGAATCATCTTCAAGTTGCTAAAATACACTAATGACAGTAAAAAGTTTAAGTCTACAACATTTAGTTAAGGTGTGAGAGCCAAAATTAACTTTGTATTGCTTTAAATGCATTTTCAGCCCGATAGTACACTTCAGGTGAAACTGTCAAAATCTTCAAAATGAGCAAAAGCACAATGAAATTAATGCTGGAATCATCTTCAAGTTGCTAAAATACACTAATGACAGCAACAAGTTTTAGTCTACAACATTTAGTTAAGGTGTGAGAGCAAAAATGAACTTTGTATTGCTGTAAACGCGTTTTCAGCACCTGATTGTACACTTCAGGTGAAACTGTCAAAATCTTCAAAATGAGCAAAAGCACAATGAAATGAATGCTGGAATTATCTTCAAGTTGCTAAAATACACTAATGACAGCAAAAAGTTTGAGTCTACAACATTTAGTTAAGGTGTGAGAGCCAAAATGAACTTTGTATTGCTTTAAAATTCATTTTCAGCCCGATTGTACACTTCAGGTGAAACTGTCAAAATCTTCAAAATGAGCAAAAGCACAATTAAATTAATGTTGGAATCATCTTCAAGTTGCTAAAATACACTAATGACAGCAAAAAGTTTGAGTCTACAACATTTAGTTGAGGTGTGAGAGCCTAAATGAACTTTGTATTGCTTTAAATGCATTTTCAGCCCGATTGTACACTTCAGGTAAAACTGTCAAAATCTTCAAAATGAGCAAAAGCACAATGAAATTAATGCTGGAATCATCTTCAAGTTGCTAAAATACACTAACGACAGCAACGAGTTCGAGTCTACAACATTTAGTTAAGGTGTGAGATTCTAAATGAACTTTGTATTGCTTTAAATGCATTTTCAGCCCGATTGTACACTTCAGGTGAAACTGTCAAAATCTTAAAAATGAGCAAAAGTACAATGAAATTAATGTTGGAATCATCTTCAAGTTGCTAAAATACACTAATGACAGCAAAAAGTTTGAGTCTACAACATTTAGTTAAGTTGTGAGAGCCTAAATTAACTTTTTATTGCTTTAAACGCGTTTTCAGCACCTGATTGTACACTTCAGGTGAAACTGTCAAAATCTTCAAAATGAGCAAAAGCACAATGAAATTAATGCTGGAATCATCTTCAAGTTGCTAAAATACACTAATGACAGCAAAAAGTTTGAGTCTACAACATTTAGTTAAGGTGTGAGAGCCAAAATGAACTTTGTATTGCTTTAAATGCATTTTCAGCCCGATTGGACACTTCAGGTGAAACTGTCAAAATCTTCAAAATGAGCAAAAGCACAATGAAATTAATGCTGGAATCATCTTCAAGTTGCTAAAATACACTAATGACAGTAAAAAGTTTAAGTCTACAACATTTAGTTAAGGTGTGAGAGCCAAAATTAACTTTGTATTGCTTTAAATGCATTTTCAGCCCGATAGTACACTTCAGGTGAAACTGTCAAAATCTTCAAAATGAGCAAAAGCACAATGAAATTAATGCTGGAATCATCTTCAAGTTGCTAAAATACACTAATGACAGCAAAAAGTTTTAGTCTACAACATTTAGTTAAGGTGTGAGAGCCAAAATGAACTTTGTATTGCTGTAAACGCGTTTTCAGCACCTGATTGTACACTTCAGGTGAAACTGTCAAAATCTTCAAAATGAGCAAAAGCACAATGAAATGAATGCTGGAATTATCTTCAAGTTGCTAAAATACACTAATGACAGCAAAAAGTTTGAGTCTACAACATTTAGTTAAGGTGTGAGAGCCAAAATGAACTTTGTATTGCTTTAAAATTCATTTTCAGCCCGATTGTACACTTCAGGTGAAACTGTCAAAATCTTCAAAATGAGCAAAAGCACAATGAAATTAATGTTGGAATCATCTTCAAGTTGCTAAAATACACTAATGACAGCAAAAAGTTTGAGTCTACAACATTTAGTTGAGGTGTGAGAACCTAAATGAACTTTGTATTGCTTTAAATGCATTTTCAGCCCGATTGTACACTTCAGGTAAAACTGTCAAAATCTTCAAAATGAGCAAAAGCACAATGAAATTAATGCTGGAATCATCTTCAAGTTGCTAAAATACACTAATGACAGCAACGAGTTTGAGTCTACAACATTTAGTTAAGGTGTGAGAGCCTAAATGAACTTTGTATTGCTTTAAATGCATTTTCAGCCCGATTGTACACTTCAGGTGAAACTGTCAAAATCTTCAAAATGAGCAAAAGTACAATGAAATTAATGTTGGAATCATCTTCAAGTTGCTAAAATACACTAATGACAGCAACGAGTTTGAGTCTACAACATTTAGTTAAGGTGTGAGAGCCTAAATGAACTTTGTATTGCTTTAAATGCATTTTCAGCCCGATTGTACACTTCAGGTGAAACTGTCAAAATCTTCAAAATTAGCAAAAGTACAATGAAATTAATGTTGGAATCATCTTCAAGTTGCTAAAATACACTAATGACAGCAAAAAGTTTGAGTCTACAACATTTAGTTAAGTTGTGAGAGCCTAAATTAACTTTTTATTGCTTTAAACGCGTTTTCAGCCCTTGATTGTACACTTCAGGTGAAACTGTCAAAATCTTCAAATTGAGCAAAAGCACGATGAAATTAATGCTGGAATCATCTTCAAGTTGCTAAAATACACTAATGACAGCAAAAAGTTTGAGTCTACAACATTTAGTTAAGGTGTGAGAGCCAAAATGAACTTTGTATTGCTGTAAACGCGTTTTCAGCACCTGATTGTACACTTCAGGTGAAACTGTCAAAATCTTCAAAATGAGCAAAAGCACAAAGAAATGAATGCTGGAATCATCTTCAAGTTGCTAAAATACACTAATGACAGCAAAAAGTTTGAGTCTACAACATTTAGTCAAGGTGTGAGAGCCAAAATGAACTTTGTATTGCTTTAAATGCATTTTCAGCCCGATTGGACACTTCAGGTGAAACTGTCAAAATCTTCAAATTGAGCAAAAGCACAATGAAATTAATGCTGGAATCATCTTCAAGTTGCTAAAATACACTAATGACAGCAAAAAGTTTGAGTCTACAACATTTAGTTAAGGTGTGAGAGCCAAAATGAACTTTGTATTGCTTTAAAATTCATTTTCAGCCCGATTGTACACTTCAGGTGAAACTGTCAAAATCTTCAAAATGAGCAAAAGCACAATGAAATTAATGCTGGAATCATCTTCAAGTTGCTAAAATACACTAATGACAGCAAAAAGTTTGAGTCTAAAACATTTAGTTGAGGTGTGAGAGCCTAAATGAACTTTGTATTGCTTTAAATGCATTTTCAGCCCGATTGTACACTTCAGGTAAAACTGTCAAAATCTTCAAAATGAGCAAAAGCACAATGAAATTAATGCTGGAATCATCTTCAAGTTGCTAAAATACACTAATGACAGTAAAAAGTTTAAGTCTACAACATTTAGTTAAGGTGTGAGAGCCAAAATGAACTTTGTATTGCTTTAAATGCATTTTCAGCCCGATTGGACACTTCAGGTGAAACTGTCAAAATCTTCAAAATGAGCAAAAGCACAATGAAATTAATGCTGGAATCATCTTCAAGTTGCTAAAATACACTAATGACAGTAAAAAGTTTAAGTCTACAACATTTAGTTAAGGTGTGAGAGCCAAAATTAACTTTGTATTGCTTTAAATGCATTTTCAGCCCGATAGTACACTTCAGGTGAAACTGTCAAAATCTTCAAAATGAGCAAAAGCACAATGAAATTAATGCTGGAATCATCTTCAAGTTGCTAAAATACACTAATGACAGCAACAAGTTTTAGTCTACAACATTTAGTTAAGGTGTGAGAGCCAAAATGAACTTTGTATTGCTGTAAACGCGTTTTCAGCACCTGATTGTACACTTCAGGTGAAACTGTCAAAATCTTCAAAATGAGCAAAAGCACAATGAAATGAATGCTGGAATTATCTTCAAGTTGCTAAAATACACTAATGACAGCAAAAAGTTTGAGTCTACAACATTTAGTTAAGGTGTGAGAGCCAAAATGAACTTTGTATTGCTTTAAAATTCATTTTCAGCCCGATTGTACACTTCAGGTGAAACTGTCAAAATCTTCAAAATGAGCAAAAGCACAATGAAATTAATGTTGGAATCATCTTCAAGTTGCTAAAATACACTAATGACAGCAAAAAGTTTGAGTCTACAACATTTAGTTGAGGTGTGAGAACCTAAATGAACTTTGTATTGCTTTAAATGCATTTTCAGCCCGATTGTACACTTCAGGTAAAACTGTCAAAATCTTCAAAATGAGCAAAAGCACAATGAAATTAATGCTGGAATCATCTTCAAGTTGCTAAAATACACTAATGACAGCAACGAGTTTGAGTCTACAACATTTAGTTAAGGTGTGAGAGCCTAAATGAACTTTGTATTGCTTTAAATGCATTTTCAGCCCGATTGTACACTTCAGGTGAAACTGTCAAAATCTTCAAAATGAGCAAAAGTACAATGAAATTAATGTTGGAATCATCTTCAAGTTGCTAAAATACACTAATGACAGCAAAAAGTTTGAGTCTACAACATTTAGTTAAGTTGTGAGAGCCTAAATTAACTTTTTATTGCTTTAAACGCGTTTTCAGCCCTTGATTGTACACTTCAGGTGAAACTGTCAAAATCTTCAAATTGAGCAAAAGCACGATGAAATTAATGCTGGAATCATCTTCAAGTTGCTAAAATACACTAATGACAGCAAAAAGTTTGAGTCTACAACATTTAGTTAAGGTGTGAGAGCCAAAATGAACTTTGTATTGCTGTAAACGCGTTTTCAGCACCTGATTGTACACTTCAGGTGAAACTGTCAAAATCTTCAAAATGAGCAAAAGCACAAAGAAATGAATGCTGGAATCATCTTCAAGTTGCTAAAATACACTAATGACAGCAAAAAGTTTGAGTCTACAACATTTAGTCAAGGTGTGAGAGCCAAAATGAACTTTGTATTGCTTTAAATGCATTTTCAGCCCGATTGGACACTTCAGGTGAAACTGTCAAAATCTTCAAATTGAGCAAAAGCACAATGAAATTAATGCTGGAATCATCTTCAAGTTGCTAAAATACACTAATGACAGCAAAAAGTTTGAGTCTACAACATTTAGTTAAGGTGTGAGAGCCAAAATGAACTTTGTATTGCTTTAAAATTCATTTTCAGCCCGATTGTACACTTCAGGTGAAACTGTCAAAATCTTCAAAATGAGCAAAAGCACAATGAAATTAATGCTGGAATCATCTTCAAGTTGCTAAAATACACTAATGACAGCAAAAAGTTTGAGTCTAAAACATTTAGTTGAGGTGTGAGAGCCTAAATGAACTTTGTATTGCTTTAAATGCATTTTCAGCCCGATTGTACACTTCAGGTAAAACTGTCAAAATCTTCAAAATGAGCAAAAGCACAATGAAATTAATGCTGGAATCATCTTCAAGTTGCTAAAATACACTAATGACAGTAAAAAGTTTAAGTCTACAACATTTAGTTAAGGTGTGAGAGCCAAAATGAACTTTGTATTGCTTTAAATGCATTTTCAGCCCGATTGGACACTTCAGGTGAAACTGTCAAAATCTTCAAAATGAGCAAAAGCACAATGAAATTAATGCTGGAATCATCTTCAAGTTGCTAAAATACACTAATGACAGTAAAAAGTTTAAGTCTACAACATTTAGTTAAGGTGTGAGAGCCAAAATTAACTTTGTATTGCTTTAAATGCATTTTCAGCCCGATAGTACACTTCAGGTGAAACTGTCAAAATCTTCAAAATGAGCAAAAGCACAATGAAATTAATGCTGGAATCATCTTCAAGTTGCTAAAATACACTAATGACAGCAAAAAGTTTGAGTCTACAACATTTAGTTAAGGTGTGAGAGCCAAAATGAACTTTGTATTGCTGTAAACGCGTTTTCAGCACCTGATTGTACACTTCAGGTGAAACTGTCAAAATCTTCAAAATGAGCAAAAGCACAATGAAATGAATGCTGGAATCATCTTCAAGTTGCTAAAATACACTAATGACAGCAAAAAGTTTGAGTCTACAACATTTAGTTCAGGTGTGAGAGCCAAAATGAACTTTGTATTGCTTTAAATGCATTTGCAGCCCGATTGGACACTTCAGGTGAAACTGTCAAAATCTTCAAATTGAGCAAAAGCACAATGAAATTAATGCTGGAATCATCTTCAAGTTGCTAAAATACACTAATGACAGCAAAAAGTTTGAGTCTACAACATTTAGTTAAGGTGTGAGAGCCAAAATGAACTTTGTATTGCTGTAAACGCGTTTTCAGCACCTGATTGTACACTTCAGGTGAAACTGTCAAAATCTTCAAAATGAGCAAAAGCACAATGAAATTAATGCTGGAATCATCTTCAAGTTGCTAAAATACACTAATGACAGCAAAAAGTTTGAGTCTACAACATTTAGTTAAGGTGTGAGAGCCAAAATGAACTTTGTATTGCTTTAAATGCATTTTCAGCCCGATTGGACACTTCAGGTGAAACTGTCAAAATCTTCAAAATGAGCAAAAGCACAATGAAATTAATGCTGGAATCATCTTCAAGTTGCTAAAATACACTAATGACAGTAAAAAGTTTAAGTCTACAACATTTAGTTAAGGTGTGAGAGCCAAAATTAACTTTGTATTGCTTTAAATGCATTTTCAGCCCGATAGTACACTTCAGGTGAAACTGTCAAAATCTTCAAAATGAGCAAAAGCACAATGAAATTAATGCTGGAATCATCTTCAAGTTGCTAAAATACACTAATGACAGCAACAAGTTTTAGTCTACAACATTTAGTTAAGGTGTGAGAGCAAAAATGAACTTTGTATTGCTGTAAACGCGTTTTCAGCACCTGATTGTACACTTCAGGTGAAACTGTCAAAATCTTCAAAATGAGCAAAAGCACAATGAAATGAATGCTGGAATTATCTTCAAGTTGCTAAAATACACTAATGACAGCAAAAAGTTTGAGTCTACAACATTTAGTTAAGGTGTGAGAGCCAAAATGAACTTTGTATTGCTTTAAAATTCATTTTCAGCCCGATTGTACACTTCAGGTGAAACTGTCAAAATCTTCAAAATGAGCAAAAGCACAATTAAATTAATGTTGGAATCATCTTCAAGTTGCTAAAATACACTAATGACAGCAAAAAGTTTGAGTCTACAACATTTAGTTGAGGTGTGAGAGCCTAAATGAACTTTGTATTGCTTTAAATGCATTTTCAGCCCGATTGTACACTTCAGGTAAAACTGTCAAAATCTTCAAAATGAGCAAAAGCACAATGAAATTAATGCTGGAATCATCTTCAAGTTGCTAAAATACACTAACGACAGCAACGAGTTCGAGTCTACAACATTTAGTTAAGGTGTGAGATTCTAAATGAACTTTGTATTGCTTTAAATGCATTTTCAGCCCGATTGTACACTTCAGGTGAAACTGTCAAAATCTTAAAAATGAGCAAAAGTACAATGAAATTAATGTTGGAATCATCTTCAAGTTGCTAAAATACACTAATGACAGCAAAAAGTTTGAGTCTACAACATTTAGTTAAGTTGTGAGAGCCTAAATTAACTTTTTATTGCTTTAAACGCGTTTTCAGCACCTGATTGTACACTTCAGGTGAAACTGTCAAAATCTTCAAAATGAGCAAAAGCACAATGAAATTAATGCTGGAATCATCTTCAAGTTGCTAAAATACACTAATGACAGCAAAAAGTTTGAGTCTACAACATTTAGTTAAGGTGTGAGAGCCAAAATGAACTTTGTATTGCTTTAAATGCATTTTCAGCCCGATTGGACACTTCAGGTGAAACTGTCAAAATCTTCAAAATGAGCAAAAGCACAATGAAATTAATGCTGGAATCATCTTCAAGTTGCTAAAATACACTAATGACAGTAAAAAGTTTAAGTCTACAACATTTAGTTAAGGTGTGAGAGCCAAAATTAACTTTGTATTGCTTTAAATGCATTTTCAGCCCGATAGTACACTTCAGGTGAAACTGTCAAAATCTTCAAAATGAGCAAAAGCACAATGAAATTAATGCTGGAATCATCTTCAAGTTGCTAAAATACACTAATGACAGCAAAAAGTTTTAGTCTACAACATTTAGTTAAGGTGTGAGAGCCAAAATGAACTTTGTATTGCTGTAAACGCGTTTTCAGCACCTGATTGTACACTTCAGGTGAAACTGTCAAAATCTTCAAAATGAGCAAAAGCACAATGAAATGAATGCTGGAATTATCTTCAAGTTGCTAAAATACACTAATGACAGCAAAAAGTTTGAGTCTACAACATTTAGTTAAGGTGTGAGAGCCAAAATGAACTTTGTATTGCTTTAAAATTCATTTTCAGCCCGATTGTACACTTCAGGTGAAACTGTCAAAATCTTCAAAATGAGCAAAAGCACAATGAAATTAATGTTGGAATCATCTTCAAGTTGCTAAAATACACTAATGACAGCAAAAAGTTTGAGTCTACAACATTTAGTTGAGGTGTGAGAACCTAAATGAACTTTGTATTGCTTTAAATGCATTTTCAGCCCGATTGTACACTTCAGGTAAAACTGTCAAAATCTTCAAAATGAGCAAAAGCACAATGAAATTAATGCTGGAATCATCTTCAAGTTGCTAAAATACACTAATGACAGCAACGAGTTTGAGTCTACAACATTTAGTTAAGGTGTGAGAGCCTAAATGAACTTTGTATTGCTTTAAATGCATTTTCAGCCCGATTGTACACTTCAGGTGAAACTGTCAAAATCTTCAAAATGAGCAAAAGTACAATGAAATTAATGTTGGAATCATCTTCAAGTTGCTAAAATACACTAATGACAGCAACGAGTTTGAGTCTACAACATTTAGTTAAGGTGTGAGAGCCTAAATGAACTTTGTATTGCTTTAAATGCATTTTCAGCCCGATTGTACACTTCAGGTGAAACTGTCAAAATCTTCAAAATTAGCAAAAGTACAATGAAATTAATGTTGGAATCATCTTCAAGTTGCTAAAATACACTAATGACAGCAAAAAGTTTGAGTCTACAACATTTAGTTAAGTTGTGAGAGCCTAAATTAACTTTTTATTGCTTTAAACGCGTTTTCAGCCCTTGATTGTACACTTCAGGTGAAACTGTCAAAATCTTCAAATTGAGCAAAAGCACGATGAAATTAATGCTGGAATCATCTTCAAGTTGCTAAAATACACTAATGACAGCAAAAAGTTTGAGTCTACAACATTTAGTTAAGGTGTGAGAGCCAAAATGAACTTTGTATTGCTGTAAACGCGTTTTCAGCACCTGATTGTACACTTCAGGTGAAACTGTCAAAATCTTCAAAATGAGCAAAAGCACAAAGAAATGAATGCTGGAATCATCTTCAAGTTGCTAAAATACACTAATGACAGCAAAAAGTTTGAGTCTACAACATTTAGTCAAGGTGTGAGAGCCAAAATGAACTTTGTATTGCTTTAAATGCATTTTCAGCCCGATTGGACACTTCAGGTGAAACTGTCAAAATCTTCAAATTGAGCAAAAGCACAATGAAATTAATGCTGGAATCATCTTCAAGTTGCTAAAATACACTAATGACAGCAAAAAGTTTGAGTCTACAACATTTAGTTAAGGTGTGAGAGCCAAAATGAACTTTGTATTGCTTTAAAATTCATTTTCAGCCCGATTGTACACTTCAGGTGAAACTGTCAAAATCTTCAAAATGAGCAAAAGCACAATGAAATTAATGCTGGAATCATCTTCAAGTTGCTAAAATACACTAATGACAGCAAAAAGTTTGAGTCTAAAACATTTAGTTGAGGTGTGAGAGCCTAAATGAACTTTGTATTGCTTTAAATGCATTTTCAGCCCGATTGTACACTTCAGGTAAAACTGTCAAAATCTTCAAAATGAGCAAAAGCACAATGAAATTAATGCTGGAATCATCTTCAAGTTGCTAAAATACACTAATGACAGTAAAAAGTTTAAGTCTACAACATTTAGTTAAGGTGTGAGAGCCAAAATGAACTTTGTATTGCTTTAAATGCATTTTCAGCCCGATTGGACACTTCAGGTGAAACTGTCAAAATCTTCAAAATGAGCAAAAGCACAATGAAATTAATGCTGGAATCATCTTCAAGTTGCTAAAATACACTAATGACAGTAAAAAGTTTAAGTCTACAACATTTAGTTAAGGTGTGAGAGCCAAAATTAACTTTGTATTGCTTTAAATGCATTTTCAGCCCGATAGTACACTTCAGGTGAAACTGTCAAAATCTTCAAAATGAGCAAAAGCACAATGAAATTAATGCTGGAATCATCTTCAAGTTGCTAAAATACACTAATGACAGCAAAAAGTTTGAGTCTACAACATTTAGTTAAGGTGTGAGAGCCAAAATGAACTTTGTATTGCTGTAAACGCGTTTTCAGCACCTGATTGTACACTTCAGGTGAAACTGTCAAAATCTTCAAAATGAGCAAAAGCACAATGAAATGAATGCTGGAATCATCTTCAAGTTGCTAAAATACACTAATGACAGCAAAAAGTTTGAGTCTACAACATTTAGTTCAGGTGTGAGAGCCAAAATGAACTTTGTATTGCTTTAAATGCATTTTCAGCCCGATTGGACACTTCAGGTGAAACTGTCAAAATCTTCAAATTGAGCAAAAGCACAATGAAATTAATGCTGGAATCATCTTCAAGTTGCTAAAATACACTAATGACAGCAAAAAGTTTGAGTCTACAACATTTAGTTAAGGTGTGAGAGCCAAAATGAACTTTGTATTGCTGTAAACGCGTTTTCAGCACCTGATTGTACACTTCAGGTGAAACTGTCAAAATCTTCAAAATGAGCAAAAGCACAATGAAATTAATGCTGGAATCATCTTCAAGTTGCTAAAATACACTAATGACAGCAAAAAGTTTGAGTCTACAACATTTAGTTAAGGTGTGAGAGCCAAAATGAACTTTGTATTGCTTTAAATGCATTTTCAGCCCGATTGGACACTTCAGGTGAAACTGTCAAAATCTTCAAAATGAGCAAAAGCACAATGAAATTAATGCTGGAATCATCTTCAAGTTGCTAAAATACACTAATGACAGTAAAAAGTTTAAGTCTACAACATTTAGTTAAGGTGTGAGAGCCAAAATTAACTTTGTATTGCTTTAAATGCATTTTCAGCCCGATAGTACACTTCAGGTGAAACTGTCAAAATCTTCAAAATGAGCAAAAGCACAATGAAATTAATGCTGGAATCATCTTCAAGTTGCTAAAATACACTAATGACAGCAACAAGTTTTAGTCTACAACATTTAGTTAAGGTGTGAGAGCAAAAATGAACTTTGTATTGCTGTAAACGCGTTTTCAGCACCTGATTGTACACTTCAGGTGAAACTGTCAAAATCTTCAAAATGAGCAAAAGCACAATGAAATGAATGCTGGAATTATCTTCAAGTTGCTAAAATACACTAATGACAGCAAAAAGTTTGAGTCTACAACATTTAGTTAAGGTGTGAGAGCCAAAATGAACTTTGTATTGCTTTAAAATTCATTTTCAGCCCGATTGTACACTTCAGGTGAAACTGTCAAAATCTTCAAAATGAGCAAAAGCACAATTAAATTAATGTTGGAATCATCTTCAAGTTGCTAAAATACACTAATGACAGCAAAAAGTTTGAGTCTACAACATTTAGTTGAGGTGTGAGAGCCTAAATGAACTTTGTATTGCTTTAAATGCATTTTCAGCCCGATTGTACACTTCAGGTAAAACTGTCAAAATCTTCAAAATGAGCAAAAGCACAATGAAATTAATGCTGGAATCATCTTCAAGTTGCTAAAATACACTAACGACAGCAACGAGTTCGAGTCTACAACATTTAGTTAAGGTGTGAGATTCTAAATGAACTTTGTATTGCTTTAAATGCATTTTCAGCCCGATTGTACACTTCAGGTGAAACTGTCAAAATCTTAAAAATGAGCAAAAGTACAATGAAATTAATGTTGGAATCATCTTCAAGTTGCTAAAATACACTAATGACAGCAAAAAGTTTGAGTCTACAACATTTAGTTAAGTTGTGAGAGCCTAAATTAACTTTTTATTGCTTTAAACGCGTTTTCAGCACCTGATTGTACACTTCAGGTGAAACTGTCAAAATCTTCAAAATGAGCAAAAGCACAATGAAATTAATGCTGGAATCATCTTCAAGTTGCTAAAATACACTAATGACAGCAAAAAGTTTGAGTCTACAACATTTAGTTAAGGTGTGAGAGCCAAAATGAACTTTGTATTGCTTTAAATGCATTTTCAGCCCGATTGGACACTTCAGGTGAAACTGTCAAAATCTTCAAAATGAGCAAAAGCACAATGAAATTAATGCTGGAATCATCTTCAAGTTGCTAAAATACACTAATGACAGTAAAAAGTTTAAGTCTACAACATTTAGTTAAGGTGTGAGAGCCAAAATTAACTTTGTATTGCTTTAAATGCATTTTCAGCCCGATAGTACACTTCAGGTGAAACTGTCAAAATCTTCAAAATGAGCAAAAGCACAATGAAATTAATGCTGGAATCATCTTCAAGTTGCTAAAATACACTAATGACAGCAAAAAGTTTTAGTCTACAACATTTAGTTAAGGTGTGAGAGCCAAAATGAACTTTGTATTGCTGTAAACGCGTTTTCAGCACCTGATTGTACACTTCAGGTGAAACTGTCAAAATCTTCAAAATGAGCAAAAGCACAATGAAATGAATGCTGGAATTATCTTCAAGTTGCTAAAATACACTAATGACAGCAAAAAGTTTGAGTCTACAACATTTAGTTAAGGTGTGAGAGCCAAAATGAACTTTGTATTGCTTTAAAATTCATTTTCAGCCCGATTGTACACTTCAGGTGAAACTGTCAAAATCTTCAAAATGAGCAAAAGCACAATGAAATTAATGTTGGAATCATCTTCAAGTTGCTAAAATACACTAATGACAGCAAAAAGTTTGAGTCTACAACATTTAGTTGAGGTGTGAGAACCTAAATGAACTTTGTATTGCTTTAAATGCATTTTCAGCCCGATTGTACACTTCAGGTAAAACTGTCAAAATCTTCAAAATGAGCAAAAGCACAATGAAATTAATGCTGGAATCATCTTCAAGTTGCTAAAATACACTAATGACAGCAACGAGTTTGAGTCTACAACATTTAGTTAAGGTGTGAGAGCCTAAATGAACTTTGTATTGCTTTAAATGCATTTTCAGCCCGATTGTACACTTCAGGTGAAACTGTCAAAATCTTCAAAATGAGCAAAAGTACAATGAAATTAATGTTGGAATCATCTTCAAGTTGCTAAAATACACTAATGACAGCAAAAAGTTTGAGTCTACAACATTTAGTTAAGTTGTGAGAGCCTAAATTAACTTTTTATTGCTTTAAACGCGTTTTCAGCCCTTGATTGTACACTTCAGGTGAAACTGTCAAAATCTTCAAATTGAGCAAAAGCACGATGAAATTAATGCTGGAATCATCTTCAAGTTGCTAAAATACACTAATGACAGCAAAAAGTTTGAGTCTACAACATTTAGTTAAGGTGTGAGAGCCAAAATGAACTTTGTATTGCTGTAAACGCGTTTTCAGCACCTGATTGTACACTTCAGGTGAAACTGTCAAAATCTTCAAAATGAGCAAAAGCACAAAGAAATGAATGCTGGAATCATCTTCAAGTTGCTAAAATACACTAATGACAGCAAAAAGTTTGAGTCTACAACATTTAGTCAAGGTGTGAGAGCCAAAATGAACTTTGTATTGCTTTAAATGCATTTTCAGCCCGATTGGACACTTCAGGTGAAACTGTCAAAATCTTCAAATTGAGCAAAAGCACAATGAAATTAATGCTGGAATCATCTTCAAGTTGCTAAAATACACTAATGACAGCAAAAAGTTTGAGTCTACAACATTTAGTTAAGGTGTGAGAGCCAAAATGAACTTTGTATTGCTGTAAACGCGTTTTCAGCACCTGATTGTACACTTCAGGTGAAACTGTCAAAATCTTCAAAATGAGCAAAAGCACAATGAAATGAATGCTGGAATTATCTTCAAGTTGCTAAAATACACTAATGACAGCAAAAAGTTTGAGTCTACAACATTTAGTTAAGGTGTGAGAGCCAAAATGAACTTTGTATTGCTTTAAAATTCATTTTCAGCCCGATTGTACACTTCAGGTGAAACTGTCAAAATCTTCAAAATGAGCAAAAGCACAATGAAATTAATGCTGGAATCATCTTCAAGTTGCTAAAATACACTAATGACAGCAAAAAGTTTGAGTCTAAAACATTTAGTTGAGGTGTGAGAGCCTAAATGAACTTTGTATTGCTTTAAATGCATTTTCAGCCCGATTGTACACTTCAGGTAAAACTGTCAAAATCTTCAAAATGAGCAAAAGCACAATGAAATTAATGCTGGAATCATCTTCAAGTTGCTAAAATACACTAATGACAGTAAAAAGTTTAAGTCTACAACATTTAGTTAAGGTGTGAGAGCCAAAATGAACTTTGTATTGCTTTAAATGCATTTTCAGCCCGATTGGACACTTCAGGTGAAACTGTCAAAATCTTCAAAATGAGCAAAAGCACAATGAAATTAATGCTGGAATCATCTTCAAGTTGCTAAAATACACTAATGACAGTAAAAAGTTTAAGTCTACAACATTTAGTTAAGGTGTGAGAGCCAAAATTAACTTTGTATTGCTTTAAATGCATTTTCAGCCCGATAGTACACTTCAGGTGAAACTGTCAAAATCTTCAAACTGAGCAAAAGCACAATGAAATTAATGCTGGAATCATCTTCAAGTTGCTAAAATACACTAATGACAGCAAAAAGTTTGAGTCTACAACATTTAGTTAAGGTGTGAGAGCCAAAATGAACTTTGTATTGCTGTAAACGCGTTTTCAGCACCTGATTGTACACTTCAGGTGAAACTGTCAAAATCTTCAAAATGAGCAAAAGCACAATGAAATGAATGCTGGAATCATCTTCAAGTTGCTAAAATACACTAATGACAGCAAAAAGTTTGAGTCTACAACATTTAGTTCAGGTGTGAGAGCCAAAATGAACTTTGTATTGCTTTAAATGCATTTTCAGCCCGATTGGACACTTCAGGTGAAACTGTCAAAATCTTCAAATTGAGCAAAAGCACAATGAAATTAATGCTGGAATCATCTTCAAGTTGCTAAAATACACTAATGACAGCAAAAAGTTTGAGTCTACAACATTTAGTTAAGGTGTGAGAGCCAAAATGAACTTTGTATTGCTGTAAACGCGTTTTCAGCACCTGATTGTACACTTCAGGTGAAACTGTCAAAATCTTCAAAATGAGCAAAAGCACAATGAAATTAATGCTGGAATCATCTTCAAGTTGCTAAAATACACTAATGACAGCAAAAAGTTTGAGTCTACAACATTTAGTTAAGGTGTGAGAGCCAAAATGAACTTTGTATTGCTTTAAATGCATTTTCAGCCCGATTGGACACTTCAGGTGAAACTGTCAAAATCTTCAAAATGAGCAAAAGCACAATGAAATTAATGCTGGAATCATCTTCAAGTTGCTAAAATACACTAATGACAGTAAAAAGTTTAAGTCTACAACATTTAGTTAAGGTGTGAGAGCCAAAATTAACTTTGTATTGCTTTAAATGCATTTTCAGCCCGATAGTACACTTCAGGTGAAACTGTCAAAATCTTCAAAATGAGCAAAAGCACAATGAAATTAATGCTGGAATCATCTTCAAGTTGCTAAAATACACTAATGACAGCAACAAGTTTTAGTCTACAACATTTAGTTAAGGTGTGAGAGCAAAAATGAACTTTGTATTGCTGTAAACGCGTTTTCAGCACCTGATTGTACACTTCAGGTGAAACTGTCAAAATCTTCAAAATGAGCAAAAGCACAATGAAATGAATGCTGGAATTATCTTCAAGTTGCTAAAATACACTAATGACAGCAAAAAGTTTGAGTCTACAACATTTAGTTAAGGTGTGAGAGCCAAAATGAACTTTGTATTGCTTTAAAATTCATTTTCAGCCCGATTGTACACTTCAGGTGAAACTGTCAAAATCTTCAAAATGAGCAAAAGCACAATTAAATTAATGTTGGAATCATCTTCAAGTTGCTAAAATACACTAATGACAGCAAAAAGTTTGAGTCTACAACATTTAGTTGAGGTGTGAGAGCCTAAATGAACTTTGTATTGCTTTAAATGCATTTTCAGCCCGATTGTACACTTCAGGTAAAACTGTCAAAATCTTCAAAATGAGCAAAAGCACAATGAAATTAATGCTGGAATCATCTTCAA
Source organism: Leptonotus elevatus (assembly GCF_054856555.1). NCBI lineage: Eukaryota > Metazoa > Chordata > Actinopteri > Syngnathiformes > Syngnathidae > Leptonotus > Leptonotus elevatus. Next base: position 725,853 of record NC_141240.1, on the reverse strand, counting down.
GTTGCTAAAATACACTAACGACAGCAACGAGTTCGAGTCTACAACATTTAGTTAAGGTGTGAGATTCTAAATGAACTTTGTATTGCTTTAAATGCATTTTCAGCCCGATTGTACACTTCAGGTGAAACTGTCAAAATCTTAAAAATGAGCAAAAGTACAATGAAATTAATGTTGGAATCATCTTCAAGTTGCTAAAATACACTAATGACAGCAAAAAGTTTGAGTCTACAACATTTAGTTAAGTTGTGAGAGCCTAAATTAACTTTTTATTGCTTTAAACGCGTTTTCAGCCCTTGATTGTACACTTCAGGTGAAACTGTCAAAATCTTCAAATTGAGCAAAAGCACAATGAAATTAATGCTGGAATCATCTTCAAGTTGCTAAAATACACTAATGACAGCAAAAAGTTTGAGTCTACAACATTTAGTTAAGGTGTGAGAGCCAAAATGAACTTTGTATTGCTGTAAACGCGTTTTCAGCACCTGATTGTACACTTCAGGTGAAACTGTCAAAATCTTCAAAATGAGCAAAAGCACAATGAAATGAATGCTGGAATCATCTTCAAGTTGCTAAAATACACTAATGACAGCAAAAAGTTTGAGTCTACAACATTTAGTTAAGGTGTGAGAGCCAAAATGAACTTTGTATTGCTTTAAATGCATTTTCAGCCCGATTGGACACTTCAGGTGAAACTGTCAAAATCTTCAAAATGAGCAAAAGCACAATGAAATTAATGCTGGAATCATCTTCAAGTTGCTAAAATACACTAATGACAGTAAAAAGTTTAAGTCTACAACATTTAGTTAAGGTGTGAGAGCCAAAATTAACTTTGTATTGCTTTAAATGCATTTTCAGCCCGATAGTACACTTCAGGTGAAACTGTCAAAATCTTCAAAATGAGCAAAAGCACAATGAAATTAATGCTGGAATCATCTTCAAGTTGCTAAAATACACTAATGACAGCAACAAGTTTTAGTCTACAACATTTAGTTAAGGTGTGAGAGCCAAAATTAACTTTGTATTGCTGTAAACGCGTTTTCAGCACCTGATTGTACACTTCAGGTGAAACTGTCAAAATCTTCAAAATGAGCAAAAGCACAATGAAATGAATGCTGGAATTATCTTCAAGTTGCTAAAATACACTAATGACAGCAAAAAGTTTGAGTCTACAACATTTAGTTAAGGTGTGAGAGCCAAAATGAACTTTGTATTGCTTTAAAATTCATTTTCAGCCCGATTGTACACTTCAGGTGAAACTGTCAAAATCTTCAAAATGAGCAAAAGCACAATGAAATTAATGTTGGAATCATCTTCAAGTTGCTAAAATACACTAATGACAGCAAAAAGTTTGAGTCTACAACATTTAGTTGAGGTGTGAGAGCCTAAATGAACTTTGTATTGCTTTAAATGCATTTTCAGCCCGATTGTACACTTCAGGTAAAACTGTCAAAATCTTCAAAATGAGCAAAAGCACAATGAAATTAATGCTGGAATCATCTTCAAGTTGCTAAAATACACTAACGACAGCAACGAGTTTGAGTCTACAACATTTAGTTAAGGTGTGAGAGCCTAAATGAACTTTGTATTGCTTTAAATGCATTTTCAGCCCGATTGTACACTTCAGGTGAAACTGTCAAAATCTTAAAAATGAGCAAAAGCACAATGAAATTAATGTTGGAATCATCTTCAAGTTGCTAAAATACACTAATGACAGCAAAAAGTTTGAGTCTACAACATTTAGTTAAGTTGTGAGAGCCTAAATTAACTTTTTATTGCTTTAAACGCGTTTTCAGCCCTTGATTGTACACTTCAGGTGAAACTGTCAAAATCTTCAAATTGAGCAAAAGCACAATGAAATTAATGCTGGAATCATCTTCAAGTTGCTAAAATACACTAATGACAGCAAAAAGTTTGAGTCTACAACATTTAGTTAAGGTGTGAGAGCCAAAATGAACTTTGTATTGCTGTAAACGCGTTTTCAGCACCTGATTGTACACTTCAGGTGAAACTGTCAAAATCTTCAAAATGAGCAAAAGCACAATGAAATGAATGCTGGAATCATCTTCAAGTTGCTAAAATACACTAATGACAGCAAAAAGTTTGAGTCTACAACATTTAGTTAAGGTGTGAGAGCCAAAATGAACTTTGTATTGCTGTAAACGCGTTTTCAGCACCTGATTGTACACTTCAGGTGAAACTGTCAAAATCTTCAAAATGAGCAAAAGCACAATGAAATGAATGCTGGAATCATCTTCAAGTTGCTAAAATACACTAATGACAGCAAAAAGTTTGAGTCTACAATATTTAGTTAAGGTGTGAGAGCCAAAATGAACTTTGTATTGCTTTAAAATTCATTTTCAGCCCGATTGTACACTTCAGGTGAAACTGTCAAAATCTTCAAAATGAGCAAAAGCACAATGAAATTAATGCTGGAATCATCTTCAGGTTGCTAAAATACACTAATGACAGCAAAAAGTTTTAGTCTACAACATTTAGTTAAGGTGTGAGAGCCAAAATGAACTTTGTATTGCTGTAAACGCATTTTCAGCACCTGATTGTACACTTCAGGTGAAAATGTCAAAATCTTAAAAATGAGCAAAAGCACAATGAAATTAATGCTGGAATCATCTTCAAGTTGCTAAAATACACTAATGACAGCAAAAAGTTTGAGTCTACAACATTTAGTTAAGGTGTGAGAGCCAAAATTAACTTTGTATTGCTTTAAAATTCATTTTCAGCCCGATTGTACACTTCAGGTGAAACTGTCAAAATCTTCAAAATGAGCAAAAGCACAATGAAATGAATGCTGGAATCATCTTCAAGTTGCTAAAATACACTAATGACAGCAAAAAGTTTGAGTCTACAACATTTAGTTAAGGTGTGAGAGCCTAAATGAACTTTGTATTGCTTTAAAATTCATTTTCAGCCCGATTGTACACTTCAGGTGAAACTGTCAAAATCTTCAAAATGAGCAAAAGCACAATGAAATTAATGTTGGAATCATCTTCAAGTTGCTAAAATACACTAATGACAGCAAAAAGTTTGAGTCTACAACATTTAGTTGAGGTGTGAGAACCTAAATGAACTTTGTATTGCTTTAAATGCATTTTCAGCCCGATTGTACACTTCAGGTAAAACTGTCAAAATCTTCAAAATGAGCAAAAGCACAATGAAATTAATGCTGGAATCATCTTCAAGTTGCTAAAATACACTAATGACAGTAAAAAGTTTAAGTCTACAACATTTAGTTAAGGTGTGAGAGCCTAAATTAACTTTGTATTGCTTTAAATGCATTTTCAGCCCGATTGTACACTTCAGGTGAAACTGTCAAAATCTTCAAAATGAGCAAAAGTACAATGAAATTAATGTTGGAATCATCTTCAAGTTGCTAAAATACACTAATGACAGCAAAAAGTTTGAGTCTACAACATTTAGTTAAGGTGTGAGAGCCAAAATGAACTTTGTATTGCTGTAAACGCGTTTTCAGCACCTGATTGTACACTTCAGGTGAAACTGTCAAAATCTTCAAAATGAGCAAAAGCACAATGAAATGAATGCTGGAATCATCTTCAAGTTGCTAAAATACACTAATGACAGCAAAAAGTTTGAGTCTACAACATTTAGTTAAGGTGTGAGAGCCAAAATGAACTTTGTATTGCTTTAAATGCATTTTCAGCCCGATTGGACACTTCAGGTGAAACTGTCAAAATCTTCAAAATGAGCAAAAGCACAATGAAATTAATGCTGGAATCATCTTCAAGTTGCTAAAATACACTAATGACAGTAAAAAGTTTAAGTCTACAACATTTAGTTAAGGTGTGAGAGCCAAAATTAACTTTGTATTGCTTTAAATGCATTTTCAGCCCGATAGTACACTTCAGGTGAAACTGTCAAAATCTTCAAAATGAGCAAAAGCACAATGAAATTAATGCTGGAATCATCTTCAAGTTGCTAAAATACACTAATGACAGCAACAAGTTTTAGTCTACAACATTTAGTTAAGGTGTGAGAGCCAAAATGAACTTTGTATTGCTGTAAACGCGTTTTCAGCACCTGATTGTACACTTCAGGTGAAACTGTCAAAATCTTCAAAATGAGCAAAAGCACAATGAAATGAATGCTGGAATTATCTTCAAGTTGCTAAAATACACTAATGACAGCAAAAAGTTTGAGTCTACAACATTTAGTTAAGGTGTGAGAGCCAAAATGAACTTTGTATTGCTTTAAAATTCATTTTCAGCCCGATTGTACACTTCAGGTGAAACTGTCAAAATCTTCAAAATGAGCAAAAGCACAATGAAATTAATGTTGGAATCATCTTCAAGTTAATAAAAAACACTAATGACAGCAAAAAGTTTGAGTCTACAACATTTAGTTGAGGTGTGAGAGCCTAAATGAACTTTGTATTGCTTTAAATGCATTTTCAGCCCGATTGTACACTTCAGGTAAAACTGTCAAAATCTTCAAAATGAGCAAAAGCACAATGAAATTAATGCTGGAATCATCTTCAAGTTGCTAAAATACACTAATGACAGCAAAAAGTTTGAGTCTACAACATTTAGTTAAGGTGTGAGAGCCAAAATGAACTTTGTATTGCTGTAAACGCGTTTTCAGCACCTGATTGTACACTTCAGGTGAAACTGTCAAAATCTTCAAAATGAGCAAAAGCACAATGAAATTAATGCTGGAATCATCTTCAAGTTGCTAAAATACACTAATGACAGCAACAAGTTTTAGTCTACAACATTTAGTTAAGGTGTGAGAGCCAAAATGAACTTTGTATTGCTGTAAACGCGTTTTCAGCACCTGATTGTACACTTCAGGTGAAACTGTCAAAATCTTCAAAATGAGCAAAAGCACAATGAAATGAATGCTGGAATCATCTTCAAGTTGCTAAAATACACTAATGACAGCAAAAAGTTTGAGTCTACAACATTTAGTTAAGGTGTGAGAGCCAAAATGAACTTTGTATTGCTGTAAACGCGTTTTCAGCACCTGATTGTACACTTCAGGCGAAACTGTCAAAATCTTCAAAATGAGCAAAAGCACAATGAAATTAATGCTGGAATCATCTTCAAGTTGCTAAAATACACTAATGACAGCAAAAAGTTTGAGTCTACAATATTTAGTTAAGGTGTGAGAGCCAAAATGAACTTTGTATTGCTTTAAATGCATTTTCAGCCCGATTGTACACTTCAGGTGAAACTGTCAAAATCTTAAAAATGAGCAAAAGCACAATGAAATTAATGTTGGAATCATCTTCAAGTTGCTAAAATACACTAATGACAGCAAAACGTTTGAGTCTACAACATTTAGTTAAGTTGTGAGAGCCTAAATTAACTTTTTATTGCTTTAAACGCGTTTTCAGCCCTTGATTGTACACTTCAGGTGAAACTGTCAAAATCTTCAAATTGAGCAAAAGCACAATGAAATTAATGCTGGAATCATCTTCAAGTTGCTAAAATACACTAATGACAGCAAAAAGTTTGAGTCTACAACATTTAGTTAAGGTGTGAGAGCCGAAATGAACTTTGTATTGCTGTAAACGCGTTTTCCGCACCTGATTGTACACTTCAGGTGAAACTGTCAAAATCTTCAAAATGAGCAAAAGCACAATGAAATTAATGCTGGAATCATCTTCAAGTTGCTAAAATACACTAATGACAGCAAAAAGTTTGAGTCTACAACATTTAGTTAAGGTGTGAGAGCCAAAATGAACTTTGTATTGCTTTAAATGCATTTTCAGCCCGATTGTACACTTCAGGTGAAACTGTCAAAATCTTCAAAATGAGCAAAAGCACAATGAAATTAATGCTGGAATCATCTTCAAGTTGCTAAAATACACTAATGACAGTAAAAAGTTTAAGTCTACAACATTTAGTTAAGGTGTGAGAGCCAAAATTAACTTTGTATTGCTTTAAATGCATTTTCAGCCCGATAGTACACTTCAGGTGAAACTGTCAAAATCTTCAAAATGAGCAAAAGCACAATGAAATTAATGCTGGAATCATCTTCAAGTTGCTAAAATACACTAATGACAGCAAAAAGTTTGAGTCTACAACATTTAGTTAAGGTGTGAGAGCCAAAATGAACTTTGTATTGCTGTAAACGCGTTTTCAGCACCTGATTGTACACTTCAGGTGAAACTGTCAAAATCTTCAAAATGAGCAAAAGCACAATGAAATTAATGCTGGAATCATCTTCAAGTTGCTAAAATACACTAATGACAGCAAAAAGTTTGAGTCTACAACATTTAGTTAAGGTGTGAGAGCCAAAATGAACTTTGTATTGCTGTAAACGCGTTTTCAGCACCTGATTGTACACTTCAGGTGAAACTGTCAAAATCTTCAAAATGAGCAAAAGCACAATGAAATTAATGCTGGAATCATCTTCAAGTTGCTAAAATACACTAATGACAGCAAAAAGTTTGAGTCTACAACATTTAGTTAAGGTGTGAGAGCCAAAATGAACTTTGTATTGCTTTAAATGCATTTTCAGCCCGATTGGACACTTCAGGTGAAACTGTCAAAATCTTCAAAATGAGCAAAAGCACAATGAAATTAATGCTGGAATCATCTTCAAGTTGCTAAAATACACTAATGACAGTAAAAAGTTTAAGTCTACAACATTTAGTTAAGGTGTGAGAGCCAAAATTAACTTTGTATTGCTTTAAATGCATTTTCAGCCCGATAGTACACTTCAGGTGAAACTGTCAAAATCTTCAAAATGAGCAAAAGCACAATGAAATTAATGCTGGAATCATCTTCAAGTTGCTAAAATACACTAATGACAGCAACAAGTTTTAGTCTACAACATTTAGTTAAGGTGTGAGAGCCAAAATGAACTTTGTATTGCTGTAAACGCGTTTTCAGCACCTGATTGTACACTTCAGGTGAAACTGTCAAAATCTTCAAAATGAGCAAAAGCACAATGAAATGAATGCTGGAATCATCTTCAAGTTGCTAAAATACACTAATGACAGCAAAAAGTTTGAGTCTACAACATTTAGTTAAGGTGTGAGAGCCAAAATGAACTTTGTATTGCTGTAAACGCGTTTTCAGCACCTGATTGTACACTTCAGGCGAAACTGTCAAAATCTTCAAAATGAGCAAAAGCACAATGAAATTAATGCTGGAATCATTTTCAAGTTGCTAAAATACACTAATGACAGCAAAAAGTTTGAGTTTACAACATTTAGTTAAGGTGTGAGAGCCAAAATGAACTTTGTATTGCTGTAAACGCGTTTTCAGCACCTGATTGTACACTTCAGGTGAAACTGTCAAAATCTTCAAAATGAGCAAAAGCACAATGAAATTAATGCTGGAATCATCTTCAAGTTGCTAAAATACACTAATGACAGCAAAAAGTTTGAGTCTACAACATTTAGTTAAGGTGTGAGAGCCAAAATGAACTTTGTATTGCTTTAAATGCATTTTCAGCCCGATTGGACACTTCAGGTGAAACTGTCAAAATCTTCAAAATGAGCAAAAGCACAATGAAATGAATGCTGGAATCATCTTCAAGTTGCTAAAATACACTAATGACAGCAAAAAGTTTGAGTCTACAACATTTAGTTAAGGTGTGAGAGCCTAAATGAACTTTGTATTGCTTTAAAATTCATTTTCAGCCCGATTGTACACTTCAGGTGAAACTGTCAAAATCTTCAAAATGAGCAAAAGCACAATGAAATTAATGTTGGAATCATCTTCAAGTTGCTAAAATACACTAATGACAGCAAAAAGTTTGAGTCTACAACATTTAGTTGAGGTGTGAGAACCTAAATGAACTTTGTATTGCTTTAAATGCATTTTCAGCCCGATTGTACACTTCAGGTAAAACTGTCAAAATCTTCAAAATGAGCAAAAGCACAATGAAATTAATGCTGGAATCATCTTCAAGTTGCTAAAATACACTAATGACAGTAAAAAGTTTAAGTCTACAACATTTAGTTAAGGTGTGAGAGCCAAAATTAACTTTGTATTGCTTTAAATGCATTTTCAGCCCGATTGTACACTTCAGGTGAAACTGTCAAAATCTTCAAAATGAGCAAAAGTACAATGAAATTAATGTTGGAATCATCTTCAAGTTGCTAAAATACACTAATGACAGAAAAAAGTATGAGTCTACAACATTTAGTTAAGGTGTGAGAGCCAAAATGAACTTTGTATTACTGTAAACGCGTTTTCAGCACCTGATTGTACACTTCAGGTGAAACTGTCAAAATCTTCAAAATGAGCAAAAGCACAATGAAATGAATGCTGGAATCATCTTCAAGTTGCTAAAATACACTAATGACAGCAAAAAGTTTGAGTCTACAACATTTAGTTAAGGTGTGAGAGCCAAAATGAACTTTGTATTGCTTTAAATGCATTTTCAGCCCGATTGGACACTTCAGGTGAAACTGTCAAAATCTTCAAAATGAGCAAAAGCACAATGAAATTAATGCTGGAATCATCTTCAAGTTGCTAAAATACACTAATGACAGTAAAAAGTTTAAGTCTACAACATTTAGTTAAGGTGTGAGAGCCAAAATTAACTTTGTATTGCTTTAAATGCATTTTCAGCCCGATAGTACACTTCAGGTGAAACTGTCAAAATCTTCAAAATGAGCAAAAGCACAATGAAATTAATGCTGGAATCATCTTCAAGTTGCTAAAATACACTAATGACAGCAACAAGTTTTAGTCTACAACATTTAGTTAAGGTGTGAGAGCCAAAATGAACTTTGTATTGCTGTAAACGCGTTTTCAGCACCTGATTGTACACTTCAGGTGAAACTGTCAAAATCTTCAAAATGAGCAAAAGCACAATGAAATGAATGCTGGAATTATCTTCAAGTTGCTAAAATACACTAATGACAGCAAAAAGTTTGAGTCTACAACATTTAGTTAAGGTGTGAGAGCCAAAATGAACTTTGTATTGCTTTAAAATTCATTTTCAGCCCGATTGTACACTTCAGGTGAAACTGTCAAAATCTTCAAAATGAGCAAAAGCACAATGAAATTAATGTTGGAATCATCTTCAAGTTGCTAAAATACACTAATGACAGCAAAAAGTTTGAGTCTACAACATTTAGTTGAGGTGTGAGAGCCTAAATGAACTTTGTATTGCTTTAAATGCATTTTCAGCCCGATTGTACACTTCAGGTAAAACTGTCAAAATCTTCAAAATGAGCAAAAGCACAATGAAATTAATGCTGGAATCATCTTCAAGTTGCTAAAATACACTAATGACAGCAACGAGTTTGAGTCTACAACATTTAGTTAAGGTGTGAGAGCCTAAATGAACTTTGTATTGCTTTAAATGCATTTTCAGCCCGATTGTACACTTCAGGTGAAACTGTCAAAATCTTAAAAATGAGCAAAAGCACAATGAAATTAATGTTGGAATCATCTTCAAGTTGCTAAAATACACTAATGACAGCAAAAAGTTTGAGTCTACAACATTTAGTTAAGTTGTGAGAGCCTAAATTAACTTTTTATTGCTTTAAACGCGTTTTCAGCCCTTGATTGTACACTTCAGGTGAAACTGTCAAAATCTTCAAATTGAGCAAAAGCACAATGAAATTAATGCTGGAATCATCTTCAAGTTGCTAAAATACACTAATGACAGCAAAAAGTTTGAGTCTACAACATTTAGTTAAGGTGTGAGAGCCAAAATGAACTTTGTATTGCTGTAAACGCGTTTTCAGCACCTGATTGTACACTTCAGGTGAAACTGTCAAAATCTTCAAAATGAGCAAAAGCACAATGAAATGAATGCTGGAATCATCTTCAAGTTGCTAAAATACACTAATGACAGCAAAAAGTTTGAGTCTACAACATTTAGTTAAGGTGTGAGAGCCTAAATGAACTTTGTATTGCTTTAAAATTCATTTTCAGCCCGATTGTACACTTCAGGTGAAACTGTCAAAATCTTCAAAATGAGCAAAAGCACAATGAAATTAATGTTGGAATCATCTTCAAGTTGCTAAAATACACTAATGACAGCAAAAAGTTTGAGTCTACAACATTTAGTTGAGGTGTGAGAACCTAAATGAACTTTGTATTGCTTTAAATGCATTTTCAGCCCGATTGTACACTTCAGGTAAAACTGTCAAAATCTTCAAAATGAGCAAAAGCACAATGAAATTAATGCTGGAATCATCTTCAAGTTGCTAAAATACACTAATGACAGTAAAAAGTTTAAGTCTACAACATTTAGTTAAGGTGTGAGAGCCAAAATTAACTTTGTATTGCTTTAAATGCATTTTCAGCCCGATTGTACACTTCAGGTGAAACTGTCAAAATCTTCAAAATGAGCAAAAGTACAATGAAATTAATGTTGGAATCATCTTCAAGTTGCTAAAATACACTAATGACAGAAAAAAGTATGAGTCTACAACATTTAGTTAAGGTGTGAGAGCCAAAATGAACTTTGTATTACTGTAAACGCGTTTTCAGCACCTGATTGTACACTTCAGGTGAAACTGTCAAAATCTTCAAAATGAGCAAAAGCACAATGAAATGAATGCTGGAATCATCTTCAAGTTGCTAAAATACACTAATGACAGCAAAAAGTTTGAGTCTACAACATTTAGTTAAGGTGTGAGAGCCAAAATGAACTTTGTATTGCTTTAAATGCATTTTCAGCCCGATTGGACACTTCAGGTGAAACTGTCAAAATCTTCAAAATGAGCAAAAGCACAATGAAATTAATGCTGGAATCATCTTCAAGTTGCTAAAATACACTAATGACAGTAAAAAAGTTTAAGTCTACAACATTTAGTTAAGGTGTGAGAGCCAAAATTAACTTTGTATTGCTTTAAATGCATTTTCAGCCCGATAGTACACTTCAGGTGAAACTGTCAAAATCTTCAAAATGAGCAAAAGCACAATGAAATTAATGCTGGAATCATCTTCAAGTTGCTAAAATACACTAATGACAGCAACAAGTTTTAGTCTACAACATTTAGTTAAGGTGTGAGAGCCAAAATGAACTTTGTATTGCTGTAAACGCGTTTTCAGCACCTGATTGTACACTTCAGGTGAAACTGTCAAAATCTTCAAAATGAGCAAAAGCACAATGAAATGAATGCTGGAATTATCTTCAAGTTGCTAAAATACACTAATGACAGCAAAAAGTTTGAGTCTACAACATTTAGTTAAGGTGTGAGAGCCAAAATGAACTTTGTATTGCTTTAAAATTCATTTTCAGCCCGATTGTACACTTCAGGTGAAACTGTCAAAATCTTCAAAATGAGCAAAAGCACAATGAAATTAATGTTGGAATCATCTTCAAGTTGCTAAAATACACTAATGACAGCAAAAAGTTTGAGTCTACAACATTTAGTTGAGGTGTGAGAGCCTAAATGAACTTTGTATTGCTTTAAATGCATTTTCAGCCCGATTGTACACTTCAGGTAAAACTGTCAAAATCTTCAAAATGAGCAAAAGCACAATGAAATTAATGCTGGAATCATCTTCAAGTTGCTAAAATACACTAATGACAGCAACGAGTTTGAGTCTACAACATTTAGTTAAGGTGTGAGAGCCTAAATGAACTTTGTATTGCTTTAAATGCATTTTCAGCCCGATTGTACACTTCAGGTGAAACTGTCAAAATCTTAAAAATGAGCAAAAGCACAATGAAATTAATGTTGGAATCATCTTCAAGTTGCTAAAATACACTAATGACAGCAAAAAGTTTGAGTCTACAACATTTAGTTAAGTTGTGAGAGCCTAAATTAACTTTTTATTGCTTTAAACGCGTTTTCAGCCCTTGATTGTACACTTCAGGTGAAACTGTCAAAATCTTCAAATTGAGCAAAAGCACAATGAAATTAATGCTGGAATCATCTTCAAGTTGCTAAAATACACTAATGACAGCAAAAAGTTTGAGTCTACAACATTTAGTTAAGGTGTGAGAGCCAAAATGAACTTTGTATTGCTGTAAACGCGTTTTCAGCACCTGATTGTACACTTCAGGTGAAACTGTCAAAATCTTCAAAATGAGCAAAAGCACAATGAAATGAATGCTGGAATCATCTTCAAGTTGCTAAAATACACTAATGACAGCAAAAAGTTTGAGTCTACAACATTTAGTTAAGGTGTGAGAGCCTAAATGAACTTTGTATTGCTTTAAAATTCATTTTCAGCCCGATTGTACACTTCAGGTGAAACTGTCAAAATCTTCAAAATGAGCAAAAGCACAATGAAATTAATGTTGGAATCATCTTCAAGTTGCTAAAATACACTAATGACAGCAAAAAGTTTGAGTCTACAACATTTAGTTGAGGTGTGAGAACCTAAATGAACTTTGTATTGCTTTAAATGCATTTTCAGCCCGATTGTACACTTCAGGTAAAACTGTCAAAATCTTCAAAATGAGCAAAAGCACAATGAAATTAATGCTGGAATCATCTTCAAGTTGCTAAAATACACTAATGACAGTAAAAAGTTTAAGTCTACAACATTTAGTTAAGGTGTGAGAGCCAAAATTAACTTTGTATTGCTTTAAATGCATTTTCAGCCCGATTGTACACTTCAGGTGAAACTGTCAAAATCTTCAAAATGAGCAAAAGTACAATGAAATTAATGTTGGAATCATCTTCAAGTTGCTAAAATACACTAATGACAGAAAAAAGTATGAGTCTACAACATTTAGTTAAGGTGTGAGAGCCAAAATGAACTTTGTATTACTGTAAACGCGTTTTCAGCACCTGATTGTACACTTCAGGTGAAACTGTCAAAATCTTCAAAATGAGCAAAAGCACAATGAAATGAATGCTGGAATCATCTTCAAGTTGCTAAAATACACTAATGACAGCAAAAAGTTTGAGTCTACAACATTTAGTTAAGGTGTGAGAGCCAAAATGAACTTTGTATTGCTTTAAATGCATTTTCAGCCCGATTGGACACTTCAGGTGAAACTGTCAAAATCTTCAAAATGAGCAAAAGCACAATGAAATTAATGCTGGAATCATCTTCAAGTTGCTAAAATACACTAATGACAGTAAAAAGTTTAAGTCTACAACATTTAGTTAAGGTGTGAGAGCCAAAATTAACTTTGTATTGCTTTAAATGCATTTTCAGCCCGATAGTACACTTCAGGTGAAACTGTCAAAATCTTCAAAATGAGCAAAAGCACAATGAAATTAATGCTGGAATCATCTTCAAGTTGCTAAAATACACTAATGACAGCAACAAGTTTTAGTCTACAACATTTAGTTAAGGTGTGAGAGCCAAAATGAACTTTGTATTGCTGTAAACGCGTTTTCAGCACCTGATTGTACACTTCAGGTGAAACTGTCAAAATCTTCAAAATGAGCAAAAGCACAATGAAATGAATGCTGGAATTATCTTCAAGTTGCTAAAATACACTAATGACAGCAAAAAGTTTGAGTCTACAACATTTAGTTAAGGTGTGAGAGCCAAAATGAACTTTGTATTGCTTTAAAATTCATTTTCAGCCCGATTGTACACTTCAGGTGAAACTGTCAAAATCTTCAAAATGAGCAAAAGCACAATGAAATTAATGTTGGAATCATCTTCAAGTTGCTAAAATACACTAATGACAGCAAAAAGTTTGAGTCTACAACATTTAGTTGAGGTGTGAGAGCCTAAATGAACTTTGTATTGCTTTAAATGCATTTTCAGCCCGATTGTACACTTCAGGTAAAACTGTCAAAATCTTCAAAATGAGCAAAAGCACAATGAAATTAATGCTGGAATCATCTTCAAGTTGCTAAAATACACTAATGACAGCAACGAGTTTGAGTCTACAACATTTAGTTAAGGTGTGAGAGCCTAAATGAACTTTGTATTGCTTTAAATGCATTTTCAGCCCGATTGTACACTTCAGGTGAAACTGTCAAAATCTTAAAAATGAGCAAAAGCACAATGAAATTAATGTTGGAATCATCTTCAAGTTGCTAAAATACACTAATGACAGCAAAAAGTTTGAGTCTACAACATTTAGTTAAGTTGTGAGAGCCTAAATTAACTTTTTATTGCTTTAAACGCGTTTTCAGCCCTTGATTGTACACTTCAGGTGAAACTGTCAAAATCTTCAAATTGAGCAAAAGCACAATGAAATTAATGCTGGAATCATCTTCAAGTTGCTAAAATACACTAATGACAGCAAAAAGTTTGAGTCTACAACATTTAGTTAAGGTGTGAGAGCCAAAATGAACTTTGTATTGCTGTAAACGCGTTTTCAGCACCTGATTGTACACTTCAGGTGAAACTGTCAAAATCTTCAAAATGAGCAAAAGCACAATGAAATTAATGCTGGAATCATCTTCAAGTTGCTAAAATACACTAATGACAGCAACAAGTTTTAGTCTACAACATTTAGTTAAGGTGTGAGAGCCAAAATGAACTTTGTATTGCTGTAAACGCGTTTTCAGCACCTGATTGTACACTTCAGGTGAAACTGTCAAAATCTTCAAAATGAGCAAAAGCACAATGAAATGAATGCTGGAATCATCTTCAAGTTGCTAAAATACACTAATGACAGCAAAAAGTTTGAGTCTACAACATTTAGTTAAGGTGTGAGAGCCAAAATGAACTTTGTATTGCTGTAAACGCGTTTTCAGCACCTGATTGTACACTTCAGGCGAAACTGTCAAAATCTTAAAAATGAGCAAAAGCACAATGAAATTAATGCTGGAATCATCTTCAAGTTGCTAAAATACACTAATGACAGCAAAAAGTTTGAGTCTACAATATTTAGTTAAGGTGTGAGAGCCAAAATGAACTTTGTATTGCTTTAAATGCATTTTCAGCCCGATTGTACACTTCAGGTGAAACTGTCAAAATCTTAAAAATGAGCAAAAGCACAATGAAATTAATGTTGGAATCATCTTCAAGTTGCTAAAATACACTAATGACAGCAAAACGTTTGAGTCTACAACATTTAGTTAAGTTGTGAGAGCCTAAATTAACTTTTTATTGCTTTAAACGCGTTTTCAGCCCTTGATTGTACACTTCAGGTGAAACTGTCAAAATCTTCAAATTGAGCAAAAGCACAATGAAATTAATGCTGGAATCATCTTCAAGTTGCTAAAATACACTAATGACAGCAAAAAGTTTGAGTCTACAACATTTAGTTAAGGTGTGAGAGCCGAAATGAACTTTGTATTGCTGTAAACGCGTTTTCAGCACCTGATTGTACACTTCAGGTGAAACTGTCAAAATCTTCAAAATGAGCAAAAGCACAATGAAATTAATGCTGGAATCATCTTCAAGTTGCTAAAATACACTAATGACAGCAAAAAGTTTGAGTCTACAACATTTAGTTAAGGTGTGAGAGCCAAAATGAACTTTGTATTGCTTTAAATGCATTTTCAGCCCGATTGTACACTTCAGGTGAAACTGTCAAAATCTTCAAAATGAGCAAAAGCACAATGAAATTAATGCTGGAATCATCTTCAAGTTGCTAAAATACACTAATGACAGTAAAAAGTTTAAGTCTACAACATTTAGTTAAGGTGTGAGAGCCAAAATTAACTTTGTATTGCTTTAAATGCATTTTCAGCCCGATAGTACACTTCAGGTGAAACTGTCAAAATCTTCAAAATGAGCAAAAGCACAATGAAATTAATGCTGGAATCATCTTCAAGTTGCTAAAATACACTAATGACAGCAAAAAGTTTGAGTCTACAACATTTAGTTAAGGTGTGAGAGCCAAAATGAACTTTGTATTGCTGTAAACGCGTTTTCAGCACCTGATTGTACACTTCAGGTGAAACTGTCAAAATCTTCAAAATGAGCAAAAGCACAATGAAATTAATGCTGGAATCATCTTCAAGTTGCTAAAATACACTAATGACAGCAAAAAGTTTGAGTCTACAACATTTAGTTAAGGTGTGAGAGCCAAAATGAACTTTGTATTGCTGTAAACGCGTTTTCAGCACCTGATTGTACACTTCAGGTGAAACTGTCAAAATCTTCAAAATGAGCAAAAGCACAATGAAATTAATGCTGGAATCATCTTCAAGTTGCTAAAATACACTAATGACAGCAAAAAGTTTGAGTCTACAACATTTAGTTAAGGTGTGAGAGCCAAAATGAACTTTGTATTGCTTTAAATGCATTTTCAGCCCGATTGGACACTTCAGGTGAAACTGTCAAAATCTTCAAAATGAGCAAAAGCACAATGAAATTAATGCTGGAATCATCTTCAAGTTGCTAAAATACACTAATGACAGTAAAAAGTTTAAGTCTACAACATTTAGTTAAGGTGTGAGAGCCAAAATTAACTTTGTATTGCTTTAAATGCATTTTCAGCCCGATAGTACACTTCAGGTGAAACTGTCAAAATCTTCAAAATGAGCAAAAGCACAATGAAATTAATGCTGGAATCATCTTCAAGTTGCTAAAATACACTAATGACAGCAACAAGTTTTAGTCTACAACATTTAGTTAAGGTGTGAGAGCCAAAATGAACTTTGTATTGCTGTAAACGCGTTTTCAGCACCTGATTGTACACTTCAGGTGAAACTGTCAAAATCTTCAAAATGAGCAAAAGCACAATGAAATGAATGCTGGAATCATCTTCAAGTTGCTAAAATACACTAATGACAGCAAAAAGTTTGAGTCTACAACATTTAGTTAAGGTGTGAGAGCCAAAATGAACTTTGTATTGCTGTAAACGCGTTTTCAGCACCTGATTGTACACTTCAGGCGAAACTGTCAAAATCTTCAAAATGAGCAAAAGCACAATGAAATTAATGCTGGAATCATCTTCAAGTTGCTAAAATACACTAATGACAGCAAAAAGTTTGAGTCTACAATATTTAGTTAAGGTGTGAGAGCCAAAATGAACTTTGTATTGCTTTAAATGCATTTTCAGCCCGATTGTACACTTCAGGTGAAACTGTCAAAATCTTCAAAATGAGCAAAAGCACAATGAAATTAATGTTGGAATCATCTTCAAGTTGCTAAAATACACTAATGACAGCAACAAGTTTGAGTCTACAACATTTAGTTGAGGTGTGAGAGCCTAAATGAACTTTGTATTGCTTTAAATGCATTTTCAGCCCGATTGTACACTTCAGGTGAAACTGTCAAAATCTTAAAAATGAGCAAAAGCACAATGAAATTAATGTTGGAATCATCTTCAAGTTGCTAAAATACACTAATGACAGCAAAACGTTTGAGTCTACAACATTTAGTTAAGTTGTGAGAGCCTAAATTAACTTTTTATTGCTTTAAACGCGTTTCCAGCCCTTGATTGTACACTTCAGGTGAAACTGTCAAAATCTTCAAATTGAGCAAAAGCACAATGAAATTAATGCTGGAATCATCTTCAAGTTGCTAAAATACACTAATGACAGCAAAAAGTTTGAGTCTACAACATTTAGTTAAGGTGTGAGAGCCGAAATGAACTTTGTATTGCTGTAAACGCGTTTTCAGCACCTGATTGTACACTTCAGGTGAAACTGTCAAAATCTTCAAAATGAGCAAAAGCACAATGAAATTAATGCTGGAATCATCTTCAAGTTGCTAAAATACACTAATGACAGCAAAAAGTTTGAGTCTACAACATTTAGTTAAGGTGTGAGAGCCAAAATGAACTTTGTATTGCTTTAAATGCATTTTCAGCCCGATTGTACACTTCAGGTGAAACTGTCAAAATCTTCAAAATGAGCAAAAGCACAATGAAATTAATGCTGGAATCATCTTCAAGTTGCTAAAATACACTAATGACAGTAAAAAGTTTAAGTCTACAACATTTAGTTAAGGTGTGAGAGCCAAAATTAACTTTGTATTGCTTTAAATGCATTTTCAGCCCGATAGTACACTTCAGGTGAAACTGTCAAAATCTTCAAAATGAGCAAAAGCACAATGAAATTAATGCTGGAATCATCTTCAAGTTGCTAAAATACACTAATGACAGCAAAAAGTTTGAGTCTACAACATTTAGTTAAGTTGTGAGAGCGTAAATTAACTTTTTATTGCTTTAAACGCCTTTTCAGCCCTTGATTGTACACTTCAGGTGAAACTGTCAAAATCTTCAAATTGAGCAAAAGCACAATGAAATTAATGCTGGAATCATTTTCAAGTTGCTAAAATACACTAATGACAGCAAAAAGTTTGAGTTTACAACATTTAGTTAAGGTGTGAGAGCCAAAATGAACTTTGTATTGCTGTAAACGCGTTTTCAGCACCTGATTGTACACTTCAGGTGAAACTGTCAAAATCTTCAAAATGAGCAAAAGCACAATGAAATTAATGCTGGAATCATCTTCAAGTTGCTAAAATACACTAATGACAGCAAAAAGTTTGAGTCTACAATATTTAGTTAAGGTGTGAGAGCCAAAATGAACTTTGTATTGCTTTAAAATTCATTTTCAGCCCGATTGTACACTTCAGGTGAACCTGTCAAAATCTTCAAATTGAGCAAAAGCACAATGAAATTAATGCTGGAATCATCTTCAAGTTGCTAAAATACACTAATGACAGCAAAAAGTTTGAGTCTACAACATTTAGTTAAGGTGTGAGAGCCAAAATGAACTTTGTATTGCTGTAAACGCGTTTTCAGCACCTGATTGTACACTTCAGGTGAAACTGTCAAAATCTTCAAAATGAGCAAAAGCACAATGAAATTAATGCTGGGATCATCTTCAAGTTGCTAAAATACACTAATGACAGCAACAAGTTTGAGTCTACAACATTTAGTTAAGGTGTGAGATTCTAAATTAACTTTGTATTGCTTTAAATGCATTTTCAGCCCGATTGGACACTTCAGGTGAAACTGTCAAAATCTTCAAAATGAGCAAAAGCACAATGAAATTAATGCTTGAATCATCTTCATTTTGCTAACATACACTAATGACAGCAAAAAGTTTGAGTCTACAACATTTAGTTAAGGTGTGAGAGCCAAAATGAACTTTGTATTGCTTTAAATGCATTTTCAGCCCGATTGGACACTTCAGGTGAAACTGTCAAAATCTTCAAAATGAGCAAAAGCACAATGAAATTAATGCTGGAATCATCTTCAAGTTGCTAAAATACACTAATGACAGTAAAAAGTTTAAGTCTACAACATTTAGTTAAGGTGTGAGAGCCAAAATTAACTTTGTATTGCTTTAAATGCATTTTCAGCCCGATAGTACACTTCAGGTGAAACTGTCAAAATCTTCAAAATGAGCAAAAGCACAATGAAATTAATGCTGGAATCATCTTCAAGTTGCTAAAATACACTAATGACAGCAACAAGTTTTAGTCTACAACATTTAGTTAAGGTGTGAGAGCCAAAATGAACTTTGTATTGCTGTAAACGCGTTTTCAGCACCTGATTGTACACTTCAGGTGAAACTGTCAAAATCTTCAAAATGAGCAAAAGCACAATGAAATGAATGCTGGAATTATCTTCAAGTTGCTAAAATACACTAATGACAGCAAAAAGTTTGAGTCTACAACATTTAGTTAAGGTGTGAGAGCCAAAATGAACTTTGTATTGCTTTAAAATTCATTTTCAGCCCGATTGTACACTTCAGGTGAAACTGTCAAAATCTTCAAAATGAGCAAAAGCACAATGAAATTAATGTTGGAATCATCTTCAAGTTGCTAAAATACACTAATGACAGCAAAAAGTTTGAGTCTACAACATTTAGTTGAGGTGTGAGAGCCTAAATGAACTTTGTATTGCTTTAAATGCATTTTCAGCCCGATTGTACACTTCAGGTAAAACTGTCAAAATCTTCAAAATGAGCAAAAGCACAATGAAATTAATGCTGGAATCATCTTCAAGTTGCTAAAATACACTAATGACAGCAACGAGTTTGAGTCTACAACATTTAGTTAAGGTGTGAGAGCCTAAATGAACTTTGTATTGCTTTAAATGCATTTTCAGCCCGATTGTACACTTCAGGTGAAACTGTCAAAATCTTAAAAATGAGCAAAAGTACAATGAAATTAATGTTGGAATCATCTTCAAGTTGCTAAAATACACTAATGACAGCAAAAAGTTTGAGTCTACAACATTTAGTTAAGTTGTGAGAGCCTAAATGAACTTTTTATTGCTTTAAACGCGTTTTCAGCCCTTGATTGTACACTTCAGGTGAAACTGTCAAAATCTTCAAATTGAGCAAAAGCACAATGAAATTAATGCTGGAATCATCTTCAAGTTGCTAAAATACACTAATGACAGCAAAAAGTTTGAGTCTACAACATTTAGTTAAGGTGTGAGAGCCAAAATGAACTTTGTATTGCTGTAAACGCGTTTTCAGCACCTGATTGTACACTTCAGGTGAAACTGTCAAAATCTTCAAAATGAGCAAAAGCACAATGAAATGAATGCTGGAATCATCTTCAAGTTGCTAAAATACACTAATGACAGCAAAAAGTTTGAGTCTACAACATTTAGTTAAGGTGTGAGAGCCAAAATGAACTTTGTATTGCTTTAAATGCATTTTCAGCCCGATTGGACACTTCAGGTGAAACTGTCAAAATCTTCAAATTGAGCAAAAGCACAATGAAATTAATGCTGGAATCATCTTCAAGTTGCTAAAATACACTAATGACAGCAAAAAGTTTGAGTCTACAACATTTAGTTAAGGTGTGAGAGCCAAAATGAACTTTGTATTGCTGTAAACGCGTTTTCAGCACCTGATTGGACACTTCAGGTGAAACTGTCAAAATCTTCAAAATGAGCAAAAGCACAATGAAATTAATGCTGGAATCATCTTCAAGTTGCTAAAATACACTAATGACAGTAAAAAGTTTAAGTCTACAACATTTAGTTAAGGTGTGAGAGCCAAAATTAACTTTGTATTGCTTTAAATGCATTTTCAGCCCGATAGTACACTTCAGGTGAAACTGTCAAAATCTTCAAAATGAGCAAAAGCACAATGAAATTAATGCTGGAATCATCTTCAAGTTGCTAAAATACACTAATGACAGCAACAAGTTTTAGTCTACAACATTTAGTTAAGGTGTGAGAGCCAAAATGAACTTTGTATTGCTGTAAACGCGTTTTCAGCACCTGATTGTACACTTCAGGTGAAACTGTCAAAATCTTCAAAATGAGCAAAAGCACAATGAAATGAATGCTGGAATTATCTTCAAGTTGCTAAAATACACTAATGACAGCAAAAAGTTTGAGTCTACAACATTTAGTTAAGGTGTGAGAGCCAAAATGAACTTTGTATTGCTGTAAACGCGTTTTCAGCACCTGATTGTACACTTCAGGCGAAACTGTCAAAATCTTCAAAATGAGCAAAAGCACAATGAAATTAATGCTGGAATCATCTTCAAGTTGCTAAAATACACTAATGACAGCAAAAAGTTTGAGTCTACAATATTTAGTTAAGGTGTGAGAGCCAAAAAGAACTTTGTATTGCTTTAAATGCATTTTCAGCCCGATTGTACACTTCAGGTGAAACTGTCAAAATCTTCAAAATGAGCAAAAGCACAATGAAATTAATGTTGGAATCATCTTCAAGTTGCTAAAATACACTAATGACAGCAACAAGTTTGAGTCTACAACATTTAGTTGAGGTGTGAGAGCCTAAATGAACTTTGTATTGCTTTAAATGCATTTTCAGCCCGATTGTACACTTCAGGTGAAACTGTCAAAATCTTAAAAATGAGCAAAAGCACAATGAAATTAATGTTGGAATCATCTTCAAGTTGCTAAAATGCACTAATGACAGCAAAAAGTTTGAGTCTACAACATTTAGTTAAGTTGTGAGAGCCTAAATTAACTTTTTATTGCTTTAAACGCGTTTTCAGCCCTTGATTGTACACTTCAGGTGAAACTGTCAAAATCTTCAAATTGAGCAAAAGCACAATGAAATTAATGCTGGAATCATCTTCAAGTTGCTAAAATACACTAATGACAGCAAAAAGTTTGAGTCTACAACATTTAGTTAAGGTGTGAGAGCCAAAATGAACTTTGTATTGCTGTAAACGCGTTTTCAGCACCTGATTGTACACTTCAGGTGAAACTGTCAAAATCTTCAAAATGAGCAAAAGCACAATGAAATTAATGCTGGAATCATCTTCAAGTTGCTAAAATACACTAATGACAGCAAAAAGTTTGAGTCTACAACATTTAGTTAAGGTGTGAGAGCCAAAATGAACTTTGTATTGCTGTAAACGCGTTTTCAGCACCTGATTGTACACTTCAGGTGAAACTGTCAAAATCTTCAAAATGAGCAAAAGCACAATGAAATTAATGCTGGAATCATCTTCAAGTTGCTAAAATACACTAATGACAGCAAAAAGTTTGAGTCTACAACATTTAGTTAAGGTGTGAGAGCCAAAATGAACTTTGTATTGCTTTAAATGCATTTTCAGCCCGATTGGACACTTCAGGTGAAACTGTCAAAATCTTCAAAATGAGCAAAAGCACAATGAAATTAATGCTGGAATCATCTTCAAGTTGCTAAAATACACTAATGACAGTAAAAAGTTTAAGTCTACAACATTTAGTTAAGGTGTGAGAGCCAAAATTAACTTTGTATTGCTTTAAATGCATTTTCAGCCCGATAGTACACTTCAGGTGAAACTGTCAAAATCTTCAAAATGAGCAAAAGCACAATGAAATTAATGCTGGAATCATCTTCAAGTTGCTAAAATACACTAATGACAGCAACAAGTTTTAGTCTACAACATTTAGTTAAGGTGTGAGAGCCAAAATGAACTTTGTATTGCTGTAAACGCGTTTTCAGCACCTGATTGTACACTTCAGGTGAAACTGTCAAAATCTTCAAAATGAGCAAAAGCACAATGAAATGAATGCTGGAATCATCTTCAAGTTGCTAAAATACACTAATGACAGCAAAAAGTTTGAGTCTACAACATTTAGTTAAGGTGTGAGAGCCAAAATGAACTTTGTATTGCTGTAAACGCGTTTTCAGCACCTGATTGTACACTTCAGGTGAAACTGTCAAAATCTTCAAAATGAGCAAAAGCACAATGAAATTAATGTTGGAATCATCTTCAAGTTGCTAAAATACACTAATGACAGCAACAAGTTTGAGTCTACAACATTTAGTTGAGGTGTGAGAGCCTAAATGAACTTTGTATTGCTTTAAATGCATTTTCAGCCCGATTGTACACTTCAGGTGAAACTGTCAAAATCTTAAAAATGAGCAAAAGCACAATGAAATTAATGTTGGAATCATCTTCAAGTTGCTAAAATACACTAATGACAGCAAAAAGTTTGAGTCTACAACATTTAGTTAAGTTGTGAGAGCCTAAATTAACTTTTTATTGCTTTAAACGCGTTTTCAGCCCTTGATTGTACACTTCAGGTGAAACTGTCAAAATCTTCAAATTGAGCAAAAGCACAATGAAATTAATGCTGGAATCATCTTCAAGTTGCTAAAATACACTAATGACAGCAAAAAGTTTGAGTCTACAACATTTAGTTAAGGTGTGAGAGCCAAAATGAACTTTGTATTGCTTTAAATGCATTTTCAGCCCGATTGGACACTTCAGGTGAAACTGTCAAAATCTTCAAAATGAGCAAAAGCACAATGAAATTAATGCTGGAATCATCTTCAAGTTGCTAAAATACACTAATGACAGTAAAAAGTTTAAGTCTACAACATTTAGTTAAGGTGTGAGAGCCAAAATGAACTTTGTATTGCTTTAAATGCATTTTCAGCCCGATTGTACACTTCAGGTGAAACTGTCAAAATCTTCAAATTGAGCAAAAGCACAATGGAATTAATGCTGGAATCATCTTCAAGTTGCTAAAATACACTAATGACAGCAAAAAGTTTGAGTCTACAACATTTAGTTAAGGTGTGAGAGCCAAAATGAACTTTGTATTGCTGTAAACGCGTTTTCAGCACCTGATTGTACACTTCAGGTGAAACTGTCAAAATCTTCAAAATGAGCAAAAGCACAATGAAATTAATGCTGGAATCATCTTCAAGTTGCTAAAATACACTAATGACAGCAAAAAGTTTGAGTCTACAACATTTAGTTAAGGTGTGAGAGCCAAAATGAACTTTGTATTGCTTTAAATGCATTTTCAGCCCGATTGTACACTTCAGGTGAAACTGTCAAAATCTTAAAAATGAGCAAAACCACAATGAAATTAATGTTGGAATCATCTTCAAGTTGCTAAAATACACTAATGACAGCAAAAAGTTTGAGTCTACAACATTTAGTTAAGTTGTGAGAGCCTAAATTAACTTTTTATTGCTTTAAACGCGTTTTCAGCCCTTGATTGTACACTTCAGGTGAAACTGTCAAAATCTTCAAATTGAGCAAAAGCACAATGAAATTAATGCTGGAATCATCTTCAAGTTGCTAAAATACACTAATGACAGCAAAAAGTTTGAGTCTACAACATTTAGTTAAGGTGTGAGAGCCAAAATGAACTTTGTATTGCTTTAAACGCGTTTTCAGCACCTGATTGTACACTTCAGGTGAAACTGTCAAAATCTTCAAAATGAGCAAAAGCACAATGAAATTAATGCTGGAATCATCTTCAAGTTGCTAAAATACACTAATGACAGCAAAAAGTTTGAGTCTACAACATTTATTTAAGGTGTGAGAGCCAAAATGAACTTTGTATTGCTTTAAATGCATTTTCAGCCCGATTGGACACTTCAGGTGAAACTGTCAAAATCTTCAAAATGAGCAAAAGCACAATGAAATTAATGCTGGAATCATCTTCAAGTTGCTAAAATACACTAATGACAGTAAAAAGTTTAAGTCTACAACATTTAGTTAAGGTGTGAGAGCCAAAATGAACTTTGTATTGCTTTAAATGCATTTTCAGCCCGATAGTACACTTCAGGTGAAACTGTCAAAATCTTCAAAATGAGCAAAAGCACAATGAAATTAATGCTGGAATCATCTTCAAGTTGCTAAAATACACTAATGACAGCAAAAAGTTTTAGTCTACAACATTTAGTTAAGGTGTGAGAGCCAAAATGAACTTTGTATTGCTGTAAACGCGTTTTCAGCACCTGATTGTACACTTCAGGTGAAACTGTCAAAATCTTCAAAATGAGCAAAAGCACAATGAAATGAATGCTGGAATCATCTTCAAGTTGCTAAAATACACTAATGACAGCAAAAAGTTTGAGTCTACAATATTTAGTTAAGGTGTGAGAGCCAAAATGAACTTTGTATTGCTTTAAAATTCATTTTCAGCCCGATTGTACACTTCAGGTGAAACTGTCAAAATCTTCAAATTGAGCAAAAGCACAATGAAATTAATGCTGGAATCATCTTCAAGTTGCTAAAATACACTAATGACAGCAAAAAGTTTGAGTCTACAACATTTAGTTAAGGTGTGAGAGCCAAAATGAACTTTGTATTGCTGTAAACGCGTTTTCAGCACCTGATTGTACACTTCAGGTGAAACTGTCAAAATCTTCAAAATGAGCAAAAGCACAATGAAATTAATGCTGGAATCATCTTCAAGTTGCTAAAATACACTAATGACAGCAAAAAGTTTGAGTCTACAACATTTAGTTAAGGTGTGAGAGCCAAAATGAACTTTGTATTGCTTTAAATGCATTTTCAGCCCGATTGGACACTTCAGGTGAAACTGTCAAAATCTTCAAAATGAGCAAAAGCACAATGAAATTAATGCTGGAATCATCTTCAAGTTGCTAAAATACACTAATGACAGTAAAAAGTTTAAGTCTACAACATTTAGTTAAGGTGTGAGAGCCAAAATTAACTTTGTATTGCTTTAAATGCATTTTCAGCCCGATAGTACACTTCAGGTGAAACTGTCAAAATCTTCAAAATGAGCAAAAGCACAATGAAATTAATGCTGGAATCATCTTCAAGTTGCTAAAATACACTAATGACAGCAACAAGTTTTAGTCTACAACATTTAGTTAAGGTGTGAGAGCCAAAATGAACTTTGTATTGCTGTAAACGCGTTTTCAGCACCTGATTGTACACTTCAGGTGAAACTGTCAAAATCTTCAAAATGAGCAAAAGCACAATGAAATGAATGCTGGAATCATCTTCAAGTTGCTAAAATACACTAATGACAGCAAAAAGTTTGAGTCTACAACATTTACTTAAGGTGTGAGAGCCAAAATGAACTTTGTATTGCTTTAAATGCATTTTCAGCCCGATTGGACACTTCAGGTGAAACTGTCAAAATCTTCAAATTGAGCAAAAGCACAATGAAATAAATGCTGGAATCATCTTCAAGTTGCTAAAATACACTAATGACAGCAAAAAGTTTGAGTCTACAACATTTAGTTAAGGTGTGAGAGCCAAAATGAACTTTGTATTGCTGTAAACGCATTTTCAGCACCTGATTGGACACTTCAGGTGAAACTGTCAAAATCTTCAAAATGAGCAAAAGCACAATGAAATTAATGCTGGAATCATCTTCAAGTTGCTAAAATACACTAATGACAGTAAAAAGTTTAAGTCTACAACATTTAGTTAAGGTGTGAGAGCCAAAATTAACTTTGTATTGCTTTAAATGCATTTTCAGCCCGATAGTACACTTCAGGTGAAACTGTCAAAATCTTCAAAATGAGCAAAAGCACAATGAAATTAATGCTGGAATCATCTTCAAGTTGCTAAAATACACTAATGACAGCAACAAGTTTTAGTCTACAACATTTAGTTAAGGTGTGAGAGCCAAAATTAACTTTGTATTGCTGTAAACGCGTTTTCAGCACCTGATTGTACACTTCAGGTGAAACTGTCAAAATCTTCAAAATGAGCAAAAGCACAATGAAATGAATGCTGGAATTATCTTCAAGTTGCTAAAATACACTAATGACAGCAAAAAGTTTGAGTCTACAACATTTAGTTAAGGTGTGAGAGCCAAAATGAACTTTGTATTGCTGTAAACGCGTTTTCAGCACCTGATTGTACACTTCAGGCGAAACTGTCAAAATCTTCAAAATGAGCAAAAGCACAATGAAATTAATGCTGGAATCATCTTCAAGTTGCTAAAATACACTAATGACAGCAAAAAGTTTGAGTCTACAATATTTAGTTAAGGTGTGAGAGCCAAAATGAACTTTCTATTGCTTTAAATGAATTTTCAGCCCGATTGTACACTTCAGGTGAAACTGTCAAAATCTTCAAAATGAGCAAAAGCACAATGAAATTAATGTTGGAATCATCTTCAAGTTGCTAAAATACACTAATGACAGCAACAAGTTTGAGTCTACAACATTTAGTTGAGGTGTGAGAGCCTAAATGAACTTTGTATTGCTTTAAATGCATTTTCAGCCCGATTGTACACTTCAGGTGAAACTGTCAAAATCTTAAAAATGAGCAAAAGCACAATGAAATTAATGTTGGAATCATCTTCAAGTTGCTAAAATACACTAATGACAGCAAAAAGTTTGAGTCTACAACATTTAGTTAAGTTGTGAGAGCCTAAATTAACTTTTTATTGCTTTAAACGCGTTTTCAGCCCTTGATTGTACACTTCAGGTGAAACTGTCAAAATCTTCAAATTGAGCAAAAGCACAATGAAATTAATGCTGGAATCATCTTCAAGTTGCTAAAATACACTAATGACAGCAAAAAGTTTGAGTCTACAACATTTAGTTAAGGTGTGAGAGCCAAAATGAACTTTGTATTGCTGTAAACGCGTTTTCAGCACCTGATTGTACACTTCAGGTGAAACTGTCAAAATCTTCAAAATGAGCAAAAGCACAATGAAATTAATGCTGGAATCATCTTCAAGTTGCTAAAATACACTAATGACAGCAAAAAGTTTGAGTCTACAACATTTAGTTAAGGTGTGAGAGCCAAAATGAATTTTGTATTGCTGTAAACGCGTTTTCAGCACCTGATTGTACACTTCAGGTGAAACTGTCAAAATCTTCAAAATGAGCAAAAGCACAATGAAATTAATGCTGGAATCATCTTCAAGTTGCTAAAATACACTAATGACAGCAAAAAGTTTGAGTCTACAACATTTAGTTAAGGTGTGAGAGCCAAAATGAACTTTGTATTGCTTTAAATGCATTTTCAGCCCGATTGGACACTTCAGGTGAAACTGTCAAAATCTTCAAAATGAGCAAAAGCACAATGAAATTAATGCTGGAATCATCTTCAAGTTGCTAAAATACACTAATGACAGTAAAAAGTTTAAGTCTACAACATTTAGTTAAGGTGTGAGAGCCAAAATTAACTTTGTATTGCTTTAAATGCATTTTCAGCCCGATAGTACACTTCAGGTGAAACTGTCAAAATCTTCAAAATGAGCAAAAGCACAATGAAATTAATGCTGGAATCATCTTCAAGTTGCTAAAATACACTAATGACAGCAACAAGTTTGAGTCTACAACATTTAGTTGAGGTGTGAGAGCCTAAATGAACTTTGTATTGCTTTAAATGCATTTTCAGCCCGATTGTACACTTCAGGTGAAACTGTCAAAATCTTAAAAATGAGCAAAAGCACAATGAAATTAATGTTGGAATCATCTTCAAGTTGCTAAAATACACTAATGACAGCAAAAAGTTTGAGTCTACAACATTTAGTTAAGTTGTGAGAGCCTAAATTAACTTTTTATTGCTTTAAACGCGTTTTCAGCCCTTGATTGTACACTTCAGGTGAAACTGTCAAAATCTTCAAATTGAGCAAAAGCACAATGAAATTAATGCTGGAATCATCTTCAAGTTGCTAAAATACACTAATGACAGCAAAAAGTTTGAGTCTACAACATTTAGTTAAGGTGTGAGAGCCAAAATGAACTTTGTATTGCTGTAAACGCGTTTTCAGCACCTGATTGTACACTTCAGGTGAAACTGTCAAAATCTTCAAAATGAGCAAAAGCACAATGAAATTAATGCTGGAATCATCTTCAAGTTGCTAAAATACACTAATGACAGCAAAAAGTTTGAGTCTACAACATTTAGTTAAGGTGTGAGAGCCAAAATGAACTTTGTATTGCTGTAAACGCGTTTTCAGCACCTGATTGTACACTTCAGGTGAAACTGTCAAAATCTTCAAAATGAGCAAAAGCACAATGAAATTAATGCTGGAATCATCTTCAAGTTGCTAAAATACACTAATGACAGCAAAAAGTTTGAGTCTACAACATTTAGTTAAGGTGTGAGAGCCAAAATGAACTTTGTATTGCTTTAAATGCATTTTCAGCCCGATTGGACACTTCAGGTGAAACTGTCAAAATCTTCAAAATGAGCAAAAGCACAATGAAATTAATGCTGGAATCATCTTCAAGTTGCTAAAATACACTAATGACAGTAAAAAGTTTAAGTCTACAACATTTAGTTAAGGTGTGAGAGCCAAAATTAACTTTGTATTGCTTTAAATGCATTTTCAGCCCGATAGTACACTTCAGGTGAAACTGTCAAAATCTTCAAAATGAGCAAAAGCACAATGAAATTAATGCTGGAATCATCTTCAAGTTGCTAAAATACACTAATGACAGCAACAAGTTTTAGTCTACAACATTTAGTTAAGGTGTGAGAGCCAAAATGAACTTTGTATTGCTGTAAACGCGTTTTCAGCACCTGATTGTACACTTCAGGTGAAACTGTCAAAATCTTCAAAATGAGCAAAAGCACAATGAAATGAATGCTGGAATCATCTTCAAGTTGCTAAAATAAACTAATGACAGCAAAAAGTTTGAGTCTACAACATTTAGTTAAGGTGTGAGAGCCAAAATGAACTTTGTATTGCTGTAAACGCGTTTTCAGCACCTGATTGTACACTTCAGGTGAAACTGTCAAAATATTCAAAATGAGCAAAAGCACAATGAAATTAATGCTGGAATCATCTTCAAGTTGCTAAAATACACTAATGACAGCAAAAAGTTTGAGTCTACAACATTTAGTTAAGGTGTGAGAGCCAAAATGAACTTTGTATTGCTTTAAATGCATTTTCAGCCCGATTGTACACTTCAGGTAAAACTGTCAAAATCTTCAAATTGAGCAAAAGCACAATGAAATTAATGCTGGAATCATCTTCAAGTTGCTAAAATACACTAATGACAGCAAAAAGTTTGAGTCTACAACATTTAGTTAAGGTGTGAGAGCCAAAATGAACTTTGTATTGCTGTAAACGCGTTTTCAGCACCTGATTGTACACTTCAGGTGAAACTGTCAAAATCTTCAAAATGAGCAAAAAACAATGAAATTAATGCTGGAATCATCTTCAAGTTGCTAAAATACACTAATGACAGCAAAAAGTTTGAGTCTACAACATTTAGTTAAGGTGTGAGAGCCAAAATGAACTTTGTATTGCTGTAAACGCGTTTTCAGCACCTGATTGTACACTTCAGGTGAAACTGTCAAAATCTTCAAAATGAGCAAAAGCACAATGAAATTAATGCTGGAATCATCTTCAAGTTGCTAAAATACACTAATGACAGCAAAAAGTTTGAGTCTACAACATTTAGTTAAGGTGTGAGAGCCAAAATGAACTTTGTATTGCTTTAAATGCATTTTCAGCCCGATTGGACACTTCAGGTGAAACTGTCAAAATCTTCAAAATGAGCAAAAGCACAATGAAATTAATGCTGGAATCATCTTCAAGTTGCTAAAATACACTAATGACAGTAAAAAGTTTAAGTCTACAACATTTAGTTAAGGTGTGAGAGCCAAAATTAACTTTGTATTGCTTTAAATGCATTTTCAGCCCGATAGTACACTTCAGGTGAAACTGTCAAAATCTTCAAAATGAGCAAAAGCACAATGAAATTAATGCTGGAATCATCTTCAAGTTGCTAAAATACACTAATGACAGCAACAAGTTTTAGTCTACAACATTTAGTTAAGGTGTGAGAGCCAAAATTAACTTTGTATTGCTGTAAACGCGTTTTCAGCACCTGATTGTACACTTCAGGTGAAACTGTCAAAATCTTCAAAATGAGCAAAAGCACAATGAAATGAATGCTGGAATCATCTTCAAGTTGCTAAAATACACTAATGACAGCAAAAAGTTTGAGTCTACAACATTTAGTTAAGGTGTGAGAGCCAAAATGAACTTTGTATTGCTGTAAACGCGTTTTCAGCACCTGATTGTACACTTCAGGCGAAACTGTCAAAATCTTCAAAATGAGCAAAAGCACAATGAAATTAATGCTGGAATCATCTTCAAGTTGCTAAAATACACTAATGACAGCAAAAAGTTTGAGTCTACAATATTTAGTTAAGGTGTGAGAGCCAAAATGAACTTTGTATTGCTTTAAATGCATTTTCAGCCCGATTGTACACTTCAGGTGAAACTGTCAAAATCTTCAAAATGAGCAAAAGCACAATGAAATTAATGTTGGAATCATCTTCAAGTTGCTAAAATACACTAATGACAGCAACAAGTTTGAGTCTACAACATTTAGTTGAGGTGTGAGAGCCTAAATGAACTTTGTATTGCTTTAAATGCATTTTCAGCCCGATTGTACACTTCAGGTGAAACTGTCAAAATCTTAAAAATGAGCAAAAGCACAATGAAATTAATGTTGGAATCATCTTCAAGTTGCTAAAATACACTAATGACAGCAAAACGTTTGAGTCTACAACATTTAGTTAAGTTGTGAGAGCCTAAATTAACTTTTTATTGCTTTAAACGCGTTTTCAGCCCTTGATTGTACACTTCAGGTGAAACTGTCAAAATCTTCAAATTGAGCAAAAGCACAATGAAATTAATGCTGGAATCATCTTCAAGTTGCTAAAATACACTAATGACAGCAAAAAGTTTGAGTCTACAACATTTAGTTAAGGTGTGAGAGCCGAAATGAACTTTGTATTGCTGTAAACGCGTTTTCAGCACCTGATTGTACACTTCAGGTGAAACTGTCAAAATCTTCAAAATGAGCAAAAGCACAATGAAATTAATGCTGGAATCATCTTCAAGTTGCTAAAATACACTAATGACAGCAAAAAGTTTGAGTCTACAACATTTAGTTAAGGTGTGAGAGCCAAAATGAACTTTGTATTGCTTTAAATGCATGTTCAGCCCGATTGTACACTTCAGGTGAAACTGTCAAAATCTTCAAAATGAGCAAAAGCACAATGAAATTAATGCTGGAATCATCTTCAAGTTGCTAAAATACACTAATGACAGTAAAAAGTTTAAGTCTACAACATTTAGTTAAGGTGTGAGAGCCAAAATTAACTTTGTATTGCTTTATATGCATTTTCAGCCCGATAGTACATTTCAGGTGAAACTGTCAAAATCTTCAAAATGAGCAAAAGCACAATGAAATTAATGCTGGAATCATCTTCAAGTTGCTAAAATACACTAATGACAGCAAAAAGTTTGAGTCTACAACATTTAGTTAAGTTGTGAGAGCGTAAATTAACTTTTTATTGCTTTAAACGCCTTTTCAGCCCTTGATTGTACACTTCAGGTGAAACTGTCAAAATCTTCAAATTGAGCAAAAGCACAATGAAATTAATGCTGGAATCATTTTCAAGTTGCTAAAATACACTAATGACAGCAAAAAGTTTGAGTTTACAACATTTAGTTAAGGTGTGAGAGCCAAAATGAACTTTGTATTGCTGTAAACGCGTTTTCAGCACCTGATTGTACACTTCAGGTGAAACTGTCAAAATCTTCAAAATGAGCAAAAGCACAATGAAATTAATGCTGGAATCATCTTCAAGTTGCTAAAATACACTAATGACAGCAAAAAGTTTGAGTCTACAACATTTAGTTAAGGTGTGAGAGCCAAAATGAACTTTGTATTGCTTTAAATGCATTTTCAGCCCGATTGGACACTTCAGGTGAAACTGTCAAAATCTTCAAAATGAGCAAAAGCACAATGAAATTAATGCTGGAATCATCTTCAAGTTGCTAAAATACACTAATGACAGTAAAAAGTTTAAGTCTACAACATTTAGTTAAGGTGTGAGAGCCAAAATGAACTTTGTATTGCTTTAAATGCATTTTCAGCCCGATAGTACACTTCAGGTGAAACTGTCAAAATCTTCAAAATGAGCAAAAGCACAATGAAATTAATGCTGGAATCATCTTCAAGTTGCTAAAATACACTAATGACAGCAAAAAGTTTTAGTCTACAACATTTAGTTAAGGTGTGAGAGCCAAAATTAACTTTGTATTGCTGTAAACGCGTTTTCAGCACCTGATTGTACACTTCAGGTGAAACTGTCAAAATCTTCAAAATGAGCAAAAGCACAATGAAATTAATGCTGGAATCATCTTCAAGTTGCTAAAATACACTAATGACAGCAAAAAGTTTGAGTCTACAACATTTAGTTAAGGTGTGAGAGCCAAAATGAACTTTGTATTGCTTTAAATGCATTTTCAGCCCGATAGTACACTTCAGGTGAAACTGTCAAAATCTTCAAAATGAGCAAAAGCACAATGAAATGAATGCTGGAATCATCTTCAAGTTGCTAAAATACACTAATGACAGCAAAAAGTTTGAGTCTACAATATTTAGTTAAGGTGTGAGAGCCAAAATGAACTTTGTATTGCTTTAAAATTCATTTTCAGCCCGATTGTACACTTCAGGTGAACCTGTCAAAATCTTCAAATTGAGCAAAAGCACAATGAAATTAATGCTGGAATCATCTTCAAGTTGCTAAAATACACTAATGACAGCAAAAAGTTTGAGTCTACAACATTTAGTTAAGGTGTGAGAGCCAAAATGAACTTTGTATTGCTGTAAACGCGTTTTCAGCACCTGATTGTACACTTCAGGTGAAACTGTCAAAATCTTCAAAATGAGCAAAAGCACAATGAAATTAATGCTGGGATCATCTTCAAGTTGCTAAAATACACTAATGACAGCAACAAGTTTGAGTCTACAACATTTAGTTAAGGTGTGAGATTCTAAATTAACTTTGTATTGCTTTAAATGCATTTTCAGCCCGATTGGACACTTCAGGTGAAACTGTCAAAATCTTCAAAATGAGCAAAAGCACAATGAAATTAATGCTTGAATCATCTTCATTTTGCTAACATACACTAATGACAGCAAAAAGTTTGAGTCTACAACATTTAGTTAAGGTGTGAGAGCCAAAATGAACTTTGTATTGCTTTAAATGCATTTTCAGCCCGATTGGACACTTCAGGTGAAACTGTCAAAATCTTCAAAATGAGCAAAAGCACAATGAAATTAATGCTGGAATCATCTTCAAGTTGCTAAAATACACTAATGACAGTAAAAAGTTTAAGTCTACAACATTTAGTTAAGGTGTGAGAGCCAAAATTAACTTTGTATTGCTTTAAATGCATTTTCAGCCCGATAGTACACTTCAGGTGAAACTGTCAAAATCTTCAAAATGAGCAAAAGCACAATGAAATTAATGCTGGAATCATCTTCAAGTTGCTAAAATACACTAATGACAGCAACAAGTTTTAGTCTACAACATTTAGTTAAGGTGTGAGAGCCAAAATGAACTTTGTATTGCTGTAAACGCGTTTTCAGCACCTGATTGTACACTTCAGGTGAAACTGTCAAAATCTTCAAAATGAGCAAAAGCACAATGAAATGAATGCTGGAATTATCTTCAAGTTGCTAAAATACACTAATGACAGCAAAAAGTTTGAGTCTACAACATTTAGTTAAGTTGTGAGAGCGTAAATTAACTTTTTATTGCTTTAAACGCCTTTTCAGCCCTTGATTGTACACTTCAGGTGAAACTGTCAAAATCTTCAAATTGAGCAAAAGCATAATGAAATTAATGCTGGAATCATTTTCAAGTTGCTAAAATACACTAATGACAGCAAAAAGTTTGAGTTTACAACATTTAGTTAAGGTGTGAGAGCCAAAATGAACTTTGTATTGCTGTAAACGCGTTTTCAGCACCTGATTGTACACTTCAGGTGAAACTGTCAAAATCTTCAAAATGAGCAAAAGCACAATGAAATTAATGCTGGAATCATCTTCAAGTTGCTAAAATACACTAATGACAGCAAAAAGTTTGAGTCTACAACATTTAGTTAAGGTGTGAGAGCCAAAATGAACTTTGTATTGCTTTAAATGCATTTTCAGCCCGATTGGACACTTCAGGTGAAACTGTCAAAATCTTCAAAATGAGCAAAAGCACAATGAAATTAATGCTGGAATCATCTTCAAGTTGCTAAAATACACTAATGACAGCAACAAGTTTGAGTCTACAACATTTAGTTGAGGTGTGAGAGCCTAAATGAACTTTGTATTGCTTTAAATGCATTTTCAGCCCGATTGTACACTTCAGGTGAAACTGTCAAAATCTTAAAAATGAGCAAAAGCACAATGAAATTAATGTTGGAATCATCTTCAAGTTGCTAAAATGCACTAATGACAGCAAAAAGTTTGAGTCTACAACATTTAGTTAAGTTGTGAGAGCCTAAATTAACTTTTTATTGCTTTAAACGCGTTTTCAGCCCTTGATTGTACACTTCAGGTGAAACTGTCAAAATCTTCAAATTGAGCAAAAGCACAATGAAATTAATGCTGGAATCATCTTCAAGTTGCTAAAATACACTAATGACAGCAAAAAGTTTGAGTCTACAACATTTAGTTAAGGTGTGAGAGCCAAAATGAACTTTGTATTGCTGTAAACGCGTTTTCAGCACCTGATTGTACACTTCAGGTGAAACTGTCAAAATCTTCAAAATGAGCAAAAGCACAATGAAATTAATGCTGGAATCATCTTCAAGTTGCTAAAATACACTAATGACAGCAAAAAGTTTGAGTCTACAACATTTAGTTAAGGTGTGAGAGCCAAAATGAACTTTGTATTGCTGTAAACGCGTTTTCAGCACCTGATTGTACACTTCAGGTGAAACTGTCAAAATCTTCAAAATGAGCAAAAGCACAATGAAATTAATGCTGGAATCATCTTCAAGTTGCTAAAATACACTAATGACAGCAAAAAGTTTGAGTCTACAACATTTAGTTAAGGTGTGAGAGCCAAAATGAACTTTGTATTGCTTTAAATGCATTTTCAGCCCGATTGGACACTTCAGGTGAAACTGTCAAAATCTTCAAAATGAGCAAAAGCACAATGAAATTAATGCTGGAATCATCTTCAAGTTGCTAAAATACACTAATGACAGTAAAAAGTTTAAGTCTACAACATTTAGTTAAGGTGTGAGAGCCAAAATTAACTTTGTATTGCTTTAAATGCATTTTCAGCCCGATAGTACACTACAGGTGAAACTGTCAAAATCTTCAAAATGAGCAAAAGCACAATGAAATTAATGCTGGAATCATCTTCAAGTTGCTAAAATACACTAATGACAGCAACAAGTTTTAGTCTACAACATTTAGTTAAGGTGTGAGAGCCAAAATGAACTTTGTATTGCTGTAAACGCGTTTTCAGCACCTGATTGTACACTTCAGGTGAAACTGTCAAAATCTTCAAAATGAGCAAAAGCACAATGAAATGAATGCTGGAATCATCTTCAAGTTGCTAAAATACACTAATGACAGCAAAAAGTTTGAGTCTACAACATTTAGTTAAGGTGTGAGAGCCAAAATGAACTTTGTATTGCTGTAAACGCGTTTTCAGCACCTGATTGTACACTTCAGGTGAAACTGTCAAAATCTTCAAAATGAGCAAAAGCACAATGAAATTAATGTTGGAATCATCTTCAAGTTGCTAAAATACACTAATGACAGCAACAAGTTTGAGTCTACAACATTTAGTTGAGGTGTGAGAGCCTAAATGAACTTTGTATTGCTTTAAATGCATTTTCAGCCCGATTGTACACTTCAGGTGAAACTGTCAAAATCTTAAAAATGAGCAAAAGCACAATGAAATTAATGTTGGAATCATCTTCAAGTTGCTAAAATACACTAATGACAGCAAAAAGTTTGAGTCTACAACATTTAGTTAAGTTGTGAGAGCCTAAATTAACTTTTTATTGCTTTAAACGCGTTTTCAGCCCTTGATTGTACACTTCAGGTGAAACTGTCAAAATCTTCAAATTGAGCAAAAGCACAATGAAATTAATGCTGGAATCATCTTCAAGTTGCTAAAATACACTAATGACAGCAAAAAGTTTGAGTCTACAACATTTAGTTAAGGTGTGAGAGCCAAAATGAACTTTGTATTGCTTTAAACGCGTTTTCAGCACCTGATTGTACACTTCAGGTGAAACTGTCAAAATCTTCAAAATGAGCAAAAGCACAATGAAATGAATGCTGGAATCATCTTCAAGTTGCTAAAATACACTAATGACAGCAAAAAGTTTGAGTCTACAACATTTATTTAAGGTGTGAGAGCCAAAATGAACTTTGTATTGCTTTAAATGCATTTTCAGCCCGATTGGACACTTCAGGTGAAACTGTCAAAATCTTCAAAATGAGCAAAAGCACAATGAAATTAATGCTGGAATCATCTTCAAGTTGCTAAAATACACTAATGACAGTAAAAAGTTTAAGTCTACAACATTTAGTTAAGGTGTGAGAGCCAAAATGAACTTTGTATTGCTTTAAATGCATTTTCAGCCCGATTGTACACTTCAGGTGAAACTGTCAAAATCTTCAAATTGAGCAAAAGCACAATGGAATTAATGCTGGAATCATCTTCAAGTTGCTAAAATACACTAATGACAGCAAAAAGTTTGAGTCTACAACATTTAGTTAAGGTGTGAGAGCCAAAATGAACTTTGTATTGCTGTAAACGCGTTTTCAGCACCTGATTGTACACTTCAGGTGAAACTGTCAAAATCTTCAAAATGAGCAAAAGCACAATGAAATTAATGCTGGAATCATCTTCAAGTTGCTAAAATACACTAATGACAGCAAAAAGTTTGAGTCTACAACATTTAGTTAAGGTGTGAGAGCCAAAATGAACTTTGTATTGCTTTAAATGCATTTTCAGCCCGATTGTACACTTCAGGTGAAACTGTCAAAATCTTAAAAATGAGCAAAACCACAATGAAATTAATGTTGGAATCATCTTCAAGTTGCTAAAATACACTAATGACAGCAAAAAGTTTGAGTCTACAACATTTAGTTAAGTTGTGAGAGCCTAAATTAACTTTTTATTGCTTTAAACGCGTTTTCAGCCCTTGATTGTACACTTCAGGTGAAACTGTCAAAATCTTCAAATTGAGCAAAAGCACAATGAAATTAATGCTGGAATCATCTTCAAGTTGCTAAAATACACTAATGACAGCAAAAAGTTTGAGTCTACAACATTTAGTTAAGGTGTGAGAGCCAAAATGAACTTTGTATTGCTTTAAACGCGTTTTCAGCACCTGATTGTACACTTCAGGTGAAACTGTCAAAATCTTCAAAATGAGCAAAAGCACAATGAAATTAATGCTGGAATCATCTTCAAGTTGCTAAAATACACTAATGACAGCAAAAAGTTTGAGTCTACAACATTTATTTAAGGTGTGAGAGCCAAAATGAACTTTGTATTGCTTTAAATGCATTTTCAGCCCGATTGGACACTTCAGGTGAAACTGTCAAAATCTTCAAAATGAGCAAAAGCACAATGAAATTAATGCTGGAATCATCTTCAAGTTGCTAAAATACACTAATGACAGTAAAAAGTTTAAGTCTACAACATTTAGTTAAGGTGTGAGAGCCAAAATGAACTTTGTATTGCTTTAAATGCATTTTCAGCCCGATAGTACACTTCAGGTGAAACTGTCAAAATCTTCAAAATGAGCAAAAGCACAATGAAATTAATGCTGGAATCATCTTCAAGTTGCTAAAATACACTAATGACAGCAAAAAGTTTTAGTCTACAACATTTAGTTAAGGTGTGAGAGCCAAAATGAACTTTGTATTGCTGTAAACGCGTTTTCAGCACCTGATTGTACACTTCAGGTGAAACTGTCAAAATCTTCAAAATGAGCAAAAGCACAATGAAATGAATGCTGGAATCATCTTCAAGTTGCTAAAATACACTAATGACAGCAAAAAGTTTGAGTCTACAATATTTAGTTAAGGTGTGAGAGCCAAAATGAACTTTGTATTGCTTTAAAATTCATTTTCAGCCCGATTGTACACTTCAGGTGAAACTGTCAAAATCTTCAAATTGAGCAAAAGCACAATGAAATTAATGCTGGAATCATCTTCAAGTTGCTAAAATACACTAATGACAGCAAAAAGTTTGAGTCTACAACATTTAGTTAAGGTGTGAGAGCCAAAATGAACTTTGTATTGCTGTAAACGCGTTTTCAGCACCTGATTGTACACTTCAGGTGAAACTGTCAAAATCTTCAAAATGAGCAAAAGCACAATGAAATTAATGCTGGAATCATCTTCAAGTTGCTAAAATACACTAATGACAGCAAAAAGTTTGAGTCTACAACATTTAGTTAAGGTGTGAGAGCCAAAATGAACTTTGTATTGCTTTAAATGCATTTTCAGCCCGATTGGACACTTCAGGTGAAACTGTCAAAATCTTCAAAATGAGCAAAAGCACAATGAAATTAATGCTGGAATCATCTTCAAGTTGCTAAAATACACTAATGACAGTAAAAAGTTTAAGTCTACAACATTTAGTTAAGGTGTGAGAGCCAAAATTAACTTTGTATTGCTTTAAATGCATTTTCAGCCCGATAGTACACTTCAGGTGAAACTGTCAAAATCTTCAAAATGAGCAAAAGCACAATGAAATTAATGCTGGAATCATCTTCAAGTTGCTAAAATACACTAATGACAGCAACAAGTTTTAGTCTACAACATTTAGTTAAGGTGTGAGAGCCAAAATGAACTTTGTATTGCTGTAAACGCGTTTTCAGCACCTGATTGTACACTTCAGGTGAAACTGTCAAAATCTTCAAAATGAGCAAAAGCACAATGAAATGAATGCTGGAATCATCTTCAAGTTGCTAAAATACACTAATGACAGCAAAAAGTTTGAGTCTACAACATTTACTTAAGGTGTGAGAGCCAAAATGAACTTTGTATTGCTTTAAATGCATTTTCAGCCCGATT
Source organism: Leptonotus elevatus (assembly GCF_054856555.1). NCBI lineage: Eukaryota > Metazoa > Chordata > Actinopteri > Syngnathiformes > Syngnathidae > Leptonotus > Leptonotus elevatus. Next base: position 686,072 of record NC_141240.1, on the reverse strand, counting down.
GGACACTTCAGGTGAAACTGTCAAAATCTTCAAATTGAGCAAAAGCACAATGAAATAAATGCTGGAATCATCTTCAAGTTGCTAAAATACACTAATGACAGCAAAAAGTTTGAGTCTACAACATTTAGTTAAGGTGTGAGAGCCAAAATGAACTTTGTATTGCTGTAAACGCATTTTCAGCACCTGATTGGACACTTCAGGTGAAACTGTCAAAATCTTCAAAATGAGCAAAAGCACAATGAAATTAACGCTGGAATCATCTTCAAGTTGCTAAAATACACTAATGACAGTAAAAAGTTTAAGTCTACAACATTTAGTTAAGGTGTGAGAGCCAAAATTAACTTTGTATTGCTTTAAATGCATTTTCAGCCCGATAGTACACTTCAGGTGAAACTGTCAAAATCTTCAAAATGAGCAAAAGCACAATGAAATTAATGCTGGAATCATCTTCAAGTTGCTAAAATACACTAATGACAGCAACAAGTTTTAGTCTACAACATTTAGTTAAGGTGTGAGAGCCAAAATTAACTTTGTATTGCTGTAAACGCGTTTTCAGCACCTGATTGTACACTTCAGGTGAAACTGTCAAAATCTTCAAAATGAGCAAAAGCACAATGAAATGAATGCTGGAATTATCTTCAAGTTGCTAAAATACACTAATGACAGCAAAAAGTTTGAGTCTACAACATTTAGTTAAGGTGTGAGAGCCAAAATGAACTTTGTATTGCTGTAAACGCGTTTTCAGCACCTGATTGTACACTTCAGGCGAAACTGTCAAAATCTTCAAAATGAGCAAAAGCACAATGAAATTAATGCTGGAATCATCTTCAAGTTGCTAAAATACACTAATGACAGCAAAAAGTTTGAGTCTACAATATTTAGTTAAGGTGTGAGAGCCAAAATGAACTTTCTATTGCTTTAAATGAATTTTCAGCCCGATTGTACACTTCAGGTGAAACTGTCAAAATCTTCAAAATGAGCAAAAGCACAATGAAATTAATGTTGGAATCATCTTCAAGTTGCTAAAATACACTAATGACAGCAACAAGTTTGAGTCTACAACATTTAGTTGAGGTGTGAGAGCCTAAATGAACTTTGTATTGCTTTAAATGCATTTTCAGCCCGATTGTACACTTCAGGTGAAACTGTCAAAATCTTAAAAATGAGCAAAAGCACAATGAAATTAATGTTGGAATCATCTTCAAGTTGCTAAAATACACTAATGACAGCAAAAAGTTTGAGTCTACAACATTTAGTTAAGTTGTGAGAGCCTAAATTAACTTTTTATTGCTTTAAACGCGTTTTCAGCCCTTGATTGTACACTTCAGGTGAAACTGTCAAAATCTTCAAATTGAGCAAAAGCACAATGAAATTAATGCTGGAATCATCTTCAAGTTGCTAAAATACACTAATGACAGCAAAAAGTTTGAGTCTACAACATTTAGTTAAGGTGTGAGAGCCAAAATGAACTTTGTATTGCTGTAAACGCGTTTTCAGCACCTGATTGTACACTTCAGGTGAAACTGTCAAAATCTTCAAAATGAGCAAAAGCACAATGAAATTAATGCTGGAATCATCTTCAAGTTGCTAAAATACACTAATGACAGCAAAAAGTTTGAGTCTACAACATTTAGTTAAGGTGTGAGAGCCAAAATGAATTTTGTATTGCTGTAAACGCGTTTTCAGCACCTGATTGTACACTTCAGGTGAAACTGTCAAAATCTTCAAAATGAGCAAAAGCACAATGAAATTAATGCTGGAATCATCTTCAAGTTGCTAAAATACACTAATGACAGCAAAAAGTTTGAGTCTACAACATTTAGTTAAGGTGTGAGAGCCAAAATGAACTTTGTATTGCTTTAAATGCATTTTCAGCCCGATTGGACACTTCAGGTGAAACTGTCAAAATCTTCAAAATGAGCAAAAGCACAATGAAATTAATGCTGGAATCATCTTCAAGTTGCTAAAATACACTAATGACAGTAAAAAGTTTAAGTCTACAACATTTAGTTAAGGTGTGAGAGCCAAAATTAACTTTGTATTGCTTTAAATGCATTTTCAGCCCGATAGTACACTTCAGGTGAAACTGTCAAAATCTTCAAAATGAGCAAAAGCACAATGAAATTAATGCTGGAATCATCTTCAAGTTGCTAAAATACACTAATGACAGCAACAAGTTTGAGTCTACAACATTTAGTTGAGGTGTGAGAGCCTAAATGAACTTTGTATTGCTTTAAATGCATTTTCAGCCCGATTGTACACTTCAGGTGAAACTGTCAAAATCTTAAAAATGAGCAAAAGCACAATGAAATTAATGTTGGAATCATCTTCAAGTTGCTAAAATACACTAATGACAGCAAAAAGTTTGAGTCTACAACATTTAGTTAAGTTGTGAGAGCCTAAATTAACTTTTTATTGCTTTAAACGCGTTTTCAGCCCTTGATTGTACACTTCAGGTGAAACTGTCAAAATCTTCAAATTGAGCAAAAGCACAATGAAATTAATGCTGGAATCATCTTCAAGTTGCTAAAATACACTAATGACAGCAAAAAGTTTGAGTCTACAACATTTAGTTAAGGTGTGAGAGCCAAAATGAACTTTGTATTGCTGTAAACGCGTTTTCAGCACCTGATTGTACACTTCAGGTGAAACTGTCAAAATCTTCAAAATGAGCAAAAGCACAATGAAATTAATGCTGGAATCATCTTCAAGTTGCTAAAATACACTAATGACAGCAAAAAGTTTGAGTCTACAACATTTAGTTAAGGTGTGAGAGCCAAAATGAACTTTGTATTGCTGTAAACGCGTTTTCAGCACCTGATTGTACACTTCAGGTGAAACTGTCAAAATCTTCAAAATGAGCAAAAGCACAATGAAATTAATGCTGGAATCATCTTCAAGTTGCTAAAATACACTAATGACAGCAAAAAGTTTGAGTCTACAACATTTAGTTAAGGTGTGAGAGCCAAAATGAACTTTGTATTGCTTTAAATGCATTTTCAGCCCGATTGGACACTTCAGGTGAAACTGTCAAAATCTTCAAAATGAGCAAAAGCACAATGAAATTAATGCTGGAATCATCTTCAAGTTGCTAAAATACACTAATGACAGTAAAAAGTTTAAGTCTACAACATTTAGTTAAGGTGTGAGAGCCAAAATTAACTTTGTATTGCTTTAAATGCATTTTCAGCCCGATAGTACACTTCAGGTGAAACTGTCAAAATCTTCAAAATGAGCAAAAGCACAATGAAATTAATGCTGGAATCATCTTCAAGTTGCTAAAATACACTAATGACAGCAACAAGTTTTAGTCTACAACATTTAGTTAAGGTGTGAGAGCCAAAATGAACTTTGTATTGCTGTAAACGCGTTTTCAGCACCTGATTGTACACTTCAGGTGAAACTGTCAAAATCTTCAAAATGAGCAAAAGCACAATGAAATGAATGCTGGAATCATCTTCAAGTTGCTAAAATAAACTAATGACAGCAAAAAGTTTGAGTCTACAACATTTAGTTAAGGTGTGAGAGCCAAAATGAACTTTGTATTGCTGTAAACGCGTTTTCAGCACCTGATTGTACACTTCAGGTGAAACTGTCAAAATCTTCAAAATGAGCAAAAGCACAATGAAATTAATGCTGGAATCATCTTCAAGTTGCTAAAATACACTAATGACAGCAAAAAGTTTGAGTCTACAACATTTAGTTAAGGTGTGAGAGCCAAAATGAACTTTGTATTGCTTTAAATGCATTTTCAGCCCGATTGTACACTTCAGGTAAAACTGTCAAAATCTTCAAATTGAGCAAAAGCACAATGAAATTAATGCTGGAATCATCTTCAAGTTGCTAAAATACACTAATGACAGCAAAAAGTTTGAGTCTACAACATTTAGTTAAGGTGTGAGAGCCAAAATGAACTTTGTATTGCTGTAAACGCGTTTTCAGCACCTGATTGTACACTTCAGGTGAAACTGTCAAAATCTTCAAAATGAGCAAAAAACAATGAAATTAATGCTGGAATCATCTTCAAGTTGCTAAAATACACTAATGACAGCAAAAAGTTTGAGTCTACAACATTTAGTTAAGGTGTGAGAGCCAAAATGAACTTTGTATTGCTGTAAACGCGTTTTCAGCACCTGATTGTACACTTCAGGTGAAACTGTCAAAATCTTCAAAATGAGCAAAAGCACAATGAAATTAATGCTGGAATCATCTTCAAGTTGCTAAAATACACTAATGACAGCAAAAAGTTTGAGTCTACAACATTTAGTTAAGGTGTGAGAGCCAAAATGAACTTTGTATTGCTTTAAATGCATTTTCAGCCCGATTGGACACTTCAGGTGAAACTGTCAAAATCTTCAAAATGAGCAAAAGCACAATGAAATTAATGCTGGAATCATCTTCAAGTTGCTAAAATACACTAATGACAGTAAAAAGTTTAAGTCTACAACATTTAGTTAAGGTGTGAGAGCCAAAATTAACTTTGTATTGCTTTAAATGCATTTTCAGCCCGATAGTACACTTCAGGTGAAACTGTCAAAATCTTCAAAATGAGCAAAAGCACAATGAAATTAATGCTGGAATCATCTTCAAGTTGCTAAAATACACTAATGACAGCAACAAGTTTTAGTCTACAACATTTAGTTAAGGTGTGAGAGCCAAAATTAACTTTGTATTGCTGTAAACGCGTTTTCAGCACCTGATTGTACACTTCAGGTGAAACTGTCAAAATCTTCAAAATGAGCAAAAGCACAATGAAATGAATGCTGGAATCATCTTCAAGTTGCTAAAATACACTAATGACAGCAAAAAGTTTGAGTCTACAACATTTAGTTAAGGTGTGAGAGCCAAAATGAACTTTGTATTGCTGTAAACGCGTTTTCAGCACCTGATTGTACACTTCAGGCGAAACTGTCAAAATCTTCAAAATGAGCAAAAGCACAATGAAATTAATGCTGGAATCATCTTCAAGTTGCTAAAATACACTAATGACAGCAAAAAGTTTGAGTCTACAATATTTAGTTAAGGTGTGAGAGCCAAAATGAACTTTGTATTGCTTTAAATGCATTTTCAGCCCGATTGTACACTTCAGGTGAAACTGTCAAAATCTTCAAAATGAGCAAAAGCACAATGAAATTAATGTTGGAATCATCTTCAAGTTGCTAAAATACACTAATGACAGCAACAAGTTTGAGTCTACAACATTTAGTTGAGGTGTGAGAGCCTAAATGAACTTTGTATTGCTTTAAATGCATTTTCAGCCCGATTGTACACTTCAGGTGAAACTGTCAAAATCTTAAAAATGAGCAAAAGCACAATGAAATTAATGTTGGAATCATCTTCAAGTTGCTAAAATACACTAATGACAGCAAAACGTTTGAGTCTACAACATTTAGTTAAGTTGTGAGAGCCTAAATTAACTTTTTATTGCTTTAAACGCGTTTTCAGCCCTTGATTGTACACTTCAGGTGAAACTGTCAAAATCTTCAAATTGAGCAAAAGCACAATGAAATTAATGCTGGAATCATCTTCAAGTTGCTAAAATACACTAATGACAGCAAAAAGTTTGAGTCTACAACATTTAGTTAAGGTGTGAGAGCCGAAATGAACTTTGTATTGCTGTAAACGCGTTTTCAGCACCTGATTGTACACTTCAGGTGAAACTGTCAAAATCTTCAAAATGAGCAAAAGCACAATGAAATTAATGCTGGAATCATCTTCAAGTTGCTAAAATACACTAATGACAGCAAAAAGTTTGAGTCTACAACATTTAGTTAAGGTGTGAGAGCCAAAATGAACTTTGTATTGCTTTAAATGCATGTTCAGCCCGATTGTACACTTCAGGTGAAACTGTCAAAATCTTCAAAATGAGCAAAAGCACAATGAAATTAATGCTGGAATCATCTTCAAGTTGCTAAAATACACTAATGACAGTAAAAAGTTTAAGTCTACAACATTTAGTTAAGGTGTGAGAGCCAAAATTAACTTTGTATTGCTTTATATGCATTTTCAGCCCGATAGTACATTTCAGGTGAAACTGTCAAAATCTTCAAAATGAGCAAAAGCACAATGAAATTAATGCTGGAATCATCTTCAAGTTGCTAAAATACACTAATGACAGCAAAAAGTTTGAGTCTACAACATTTAGTTAAGTTGTGAGAGCGTAAATTAACTTTTTATTGCTTTAAACGCCTTTTCAGCCCTTGATTGTACACTTCAGGTGAAACTGTCAAAATCTTCAAATTGAGCAAAAGCACAATGAAATTAATGCTGGAATCATTTTCAAGTTGCTAAAATACACTAATGACAGCAAAAAGTTTGAGTTTACAACATTTAGTTAAGGTGTGAGAGCCAAAATGAACTTTGTATTGCTGTAAACGCGTTTTCAGCACCTGATTGTACACTTCAGGTGAAACTGTCAAAATCTTCAAAATGAGCAAAAGCACAATGAAATTAATGCTGGAATCATCTTCAAGTTGCTAAAATACACTAATGACAGCAAAAAGTTTGAGTCTACAACATTTAGTTAAGGTGTGAGAGCCAAAATGAACTTTGTATTGCTTTAAATGCATTTTCAGCCCGATTGGACACTTCAGGTGAAACTGTCAAAATCTTCAAAATGAGCAAAAGCACAATGAAATTAATGCTGGAATCATCTTCAAGTTGCTAAAATACACTAATGACAGTAAAAAGTTTAAGTCTACAACATTTAGTTAAGGTGTGAGAGCCAAAATGAACTTTGTATTGCTTTAAATGCATTTTCAGCCCGATAGTACACTTCAGGTGAAACTGTCAAAATCTTCAAAATGAGCAAAAGCACAATGAAATTAATGCTGGAATCATCTTCAAGTTGCTAAAATACACTAATGACAGCAAAAAGTTTTAGTCTACAACATTTAGTTAAGGTGTGAGAGCCAAAATTAACTTTGTATTGCTGTAAACGCGTTTTCAGCACCTGATTGTACACTTCAGGTGAAACTGTCAAAATCTTCAAAATGAGCAAAAGCACAATGAAATTAATGCTGGAATCATCTTCAAGTTGCTAAAATACACTAATGACAGCAAAAAGTTTGAGTCTACAACATTTAGTTAAGGTGTGAGAGCCAAAATGAACTTTGTATTGCTTTAAATGCATTTTCAGCCCGATAGTACACTTCAGGTGAAACTGTCAAAATCTTCAAAATGAGCAAAAGCACAATGAAATGAATGCTGGAATCATCTTCAAGTTGCTAAAATACACTAATGACAGCAAAAAGTTTGAGTCTACAATATTTAGTTAAGGTGTGAGAGCCAAAATGAACTTTGTATTGCTTTAAAATTCATTTTCAGCCCGATTGTACACTTCAGGTGAACCTGTCAAAATCTTCAAATTGAGCAAAAGCACAATGAAATTAATGCTGGAATCATCTTCAAGTTGCTAAAATACACTAATGACAGCAAAAAGTTTGAGTCTACAACATTTAGTTAAGGTGTGAGAGCCAAAATGAACTTTGTATTGCTGTAAACGCGTTTTCAGCACCTGATTGTACACTTCAGGTGAAACTGTCAAAATCTTCAAAATGAGCAAAAGCACAATGAAATTAATGCTGGGATCATCTTCAAGTTGCTAAAATACACTAATGACAGCAACAAGTTTGAGTCTACAACATTTAGTTAAGGTGTGAGATTCTAAATTAACTTTGTATTGCTTTAAATGCATTTTCAGCCCGATTGGACACTTCAGGTGAAACTGTCAAAATCTTCAAAATGAGCAAAAGCACAATGAAATTAATGCTTGAATCATCTTCATTTTGCTAACATACACTAATGACAGCAAAAAGTTTGAGTCTACAACATTTAGTTAAGGTGTGAGAGCCAAAATGAACTTTGTATTGCTTTAAATGCATTTTCAGCCCGATTGGACACTTCAGGTGAAACTGTCAAAATCTTCAAAATGAGCAAAAGCACAATGAAATTAATGCTGGAATCATCTTCAAGTTGCTAAAATACACTAATGACAGTAAAAAGTTTAAGTCTACAACATTTAGTTAAGGTGTGAGAGCCAAAATTAACTTTGTATTGCTTTAAATGCATTTTCAGCCCGATAGTACACTTCAGGTGAAACTGTCAAAATCTTCAAAATGAGCAAAAGCACAATGAAATTAATGCTGGAATCATCTTCAAGTTGCTAAAATACACTAATGACAGCAACAAGTTTTAGTCTACAACATTTAGTTAAGGTGTGAGAGCCAAAATGAACTTTGTATTGCTGTAAACGCGTTTTCAGCACCTGATTGTACACTTCAGGTGAAACTGTCAAAATCTTCAAAATGAGCAAAAGCACAATGAAATGAATGCTGGAATTATCTTCAAGTTGCTAAAATACACTAATGACAGCAAAAAGTTTGAGTCTACAACATTTAGTTAAGTTGTGAGAGCGTAAATTAACTTTTTATTGCTTTAAACGCCTTTTCAGCCCTTGATTGTACACTTCAGGTGAAACTGTCAAAATCTTCAAATTGAGCAAAAGCATAATGAAATTAATGCTGGAATCATTTTCAAGTTGCTAAAATACACTAATGACAGCAAAAAGTTTGAGTTTACAACATTTAGTTAAGGTGTGAGAGCCAAAATGAACTTTGTATTGCTGTAAACGCGTTTTCAGCACCTGATTGTACACTTCAGGTGAAACTGTCAAAATCTTCAAAATGAGCAAAAGCACAATGAAATTAATGCTGGAATCATCTTCAAGTTGCTAAAATACACTAATGACAGCAAAAAGTTTGAGTCTACAACATTTAGTTAAGGTGTGAGAGCCAAAATGAACTTTGTATTGCTTTAAATGCATTTTCAGCCCGATTGGACACTTCAGGTGAAACTGTCAAAATCTTCAAAATGAGCAAAAGCACAATGAAATTAATGCTGGAATCATCTTCAAGTTGCTAAAATACACTAATGACAGTAAAAAGTTTAAGTCTACAACATTTAGTTAAGGTGTGAGAGCCAAAATGAACTTTGTATTGCTTTAAATGCATTTTCAGCCCGATAGTACACTTCAGGTGAAACTGTCAAAATCTTCAAAATGAGCAAAAGCACAATGAAATTAATGCTGGAATCATCTTCAAGTTGCTAAAATACACTAATGACAGCAAAAAGTTTTAGTCTACAACATTTAGTTAAGGTGTGAGAGCCAAAATTAACTTTGTATTGCTGTAAACGCGTTTTCAGCACCTGATTGTACACTTCAGGTGAAACTGTCAAAATCTTCAAAATGAGCAAAAGCACAATGAAATGAATGCTGGAATCATCTTCAAGTTGCTAAAATACACTAATGACAGCAAAAAGTTTGAGTCTACAATATTTAGTTAAGGTGTGAGAGCCAAAATGAACTTTGTATTGCTTTAAAATTCATTTTCAGCCCGATTGTACACTTCAGGTGAACCTGTCAAAATCTTCAAATTGAGCAAAAGCACAATGAAATTAATGCTGGAATCATCTTCAAGTTGCTAAAATACACTAATGACAGCAAAAAGTTTGAGTCTACAACATTTAGTTAAGGTGTGAGAGCCAAAATGAACTTTGTATTGCTGTAAACGCGTTTTCAGCACCTGATTGTACACTTCAGGTGAAACTGTCAAAATCTTCAAAATGAGCAAAAGCACAATGAAATTAATGCTGGGATCATCTTCAAGTTGCTAAAATACACTAATGACAGCAACAAGTTTGAGTCTACAACATTTAGTTAAGGTGTGAGATTCTAAATTAACTTTGTATTGCTTTAAATGCATTTTCAGCCCGATTGGACACTTCAGGTGAAACTGTCAAAATCTTCAAAATGAGCAAAAGCACAATGAAATTAATGCTTGAATCATCTTCATTTTGCTAACATACACTAATGACAGCAAAAAGTTTGAGTCTACAACATTTAGTTAAGGTGTGAGAGCCAAAATGAACTTTGTATTGCTTTAAATGCATTTTCAGCCCGATTGGACACTTCAGGTGAAACTGTCAAAATCTTCAAAATGAGCAAAAGCACAATGAAATTAATGCTGGAATCATCTTCAAGTTGCTAAAATACACTAATGACAGTAAAAAGTTTAAGTCTACAACATTTAGTTAAGGTGTGAGAGCCAAAATTAACTTTGTATTGCTTTAAATGCATTTTCAGCCCGATAGTACACTTCAGGTGAAACTGTCAAAATCTTCAAAATGAGCAAAAGCACAATGAAATTAATGCTGGAATCATCTTCAAGTTGCTAAAATACACTAATGACAGCAACAAGTTTTAGTCTACAACATTTAGTTAAGGTGTGAGAGCCAAAATGAACTTTGTATTGCTGTAAACGCGTTTTCAGCACCTGATTGTACACTTCAGGTGAAACTGTCAAAATCTTCAAAATGAGCAAAAGCACAATGAAATGAATGCTGGAATTATCTTCAAGTTGCTAAAATACACTAATGACAGCAAAAAGTTTGAGTCTACAACATTTAGTTAAGGTGTGAGAGCCAAAATGAACTTTGTATTGCTTTAAAATTCATTTTCAGCCCGATTGTACACTTCAGGTAAAACTGTCAAAATCTTCAAAATGAGCAAAAGCACAATGAAATTAATGCTGGAATCATCTTCAAGTTGCTAAAATACACTAATGACAGCAACGAGTTTGAGTCTACAACATTTAGTTAAGGTGTGAGAGCCTAAATGAACTTTGTATTGCTTTAAATGCATTTTCAGCCCGATTGTACACTTCAGGTGAAACTGTCAAAATCTTAAAAATGAGCAAAAGTACAATGAAATTAATGTTGGAATCATCTTCAAGTTGCTAAAATACACTAATGACAGCAAAAAGTTTGAGTCTACAACATTTAGTTAAGTTGTGAGAGCCTAAATGAACTTTTTATTGCTTTAAACGCGTTTTCAGCCCTTGATTGTACACTTCAGGTGAAACTGTCAAAATCTTCAAATTGAGCAAAAGCACAATGAAATTAATGCTGGAATCATCTTCAAGTTGCTAAAATACACTAATGACAGCAAAAAGTTTGAGTCTACAACATTTAGTTAAGGTGTGAGAGCCAAAATGAACTTTGTATTGCTGTAAACGCGTTTTCAGCACCTGATTGTACACTTCAGGTGAAACTGTCAAAATCTTCAAAATGAGCAAAAGCACAATGAAATGAATGCTGGAATCATCTTCAAGTTGCTAAAATACACTAATGACAGCAAAAAGTTTGAGTCTACAACATTTAGTTAAGGTGTGAGAGCCAAAATGAACTTTGTATTGCTTTAAATGCATTTTCAGCCCGATTGGACACTTCAGGTGAAACTGTCAAAATCTTCAAATTGAGCAAAAGCACAATGAAATTAATGCTGGAATCATCTTCAAGTTGCTAAAATACACTAATGACAGCAAAAAGTTTGAGTCTACAACATTTAGTTAAGGTGTGAGAGCCAAAATGAACTTTGTATTGCTGTAAACGCGTTTTCAGCACCTGATTGGACACTTCAGGTGAAACTGTCAAAATCTTCAAAATGAGCAAAAGCACAATGAAATTAATGCTGGAATCATCTTCAAGTTGCTAAAATACACTAATGACAGTAAAAAGTTTAAGTCTACAACATTTAGTTAAGGTGTGAGAGCCAAAATTAACTTTGTATTGCTTTAAATGCATTTTCAGCCCGATAGTACACTTCAGGTGAAACTGTCAAAATCTTCAAAATGAGCAAAAGCACAATGAAATTAATGCTGGAATCATCTTCAAGTTGCTAAAATACACTAATGACAGCAACAAGTTTTAGTCTACAACATTTAGTTAAGGTGTGAGAGCCAAAATGAACTTTGTATTGCTTTAAATGCATTTTCAGCCCGATAGTACACTTCAGGTGAAACTGTCAAAATCTTCAAAATGAGCAAAAGCACAATGAAATTAATGCTGGAATCATCTTCAAGTTGCTAAAATACACTAATGACAGCAACAAGTTTTAGTCTACAACATTTAGTTAAGGTGTGAGAGCCAAAATGAACTTTGTATTGCTGTAAACGCGTTTTCAGCACCTGATTGTACACTTCAGGTGAAACTGTCAAAATCTTCAAAATGAGCAAAAGCACAATGAAATGAATGCTGGAATTATCTTCAAGTTGCTAAAATACACTAATGACAGCAAAAAGTTTGAGTCTACAACATTTAGTTAAGGTGTGAGAGCCAAAATGAACTTTGTATTGCTTTAAAATTCATTTTCAGCCCGATTGTACACTTCAGGTGAAACTGTCAAAATCTTCAAAATGAGCAAAAGCACAATGAAATTAATGTTGGAATCATCTTCAAGTTGCTAAAATACACTAATGACAGCAAAAAGTTTGAGTCTACAACATTTAGTTGAGGTGTGAGAGCCTAAATGAACTTTGTATTGCTTTAAATGCATTTTCAGCCCGATTGTACACTTCAGGTAAAACTGTCAAAATCTTCAAAATGAGCAAAAGCACAATGAAATTAATGCTGGAATCATCTTCAAGTTGCTAAAATACACTAATGACAGCAACGAGTTTGAGTCTACAACATTTAGTTAAGGTGTGAGAGCCTAAATGAACTTTGTATTGCTTTAAATGCATTTTCAGCCCGATTGTACACTTCAGGTGAAACTGTCAAAATCTTAAAAATGAGCAAAAGTACAATGAAATTAATGTTGGAATCATCTTCAAGTTGCTAAAATACACTAATGACAGCAAAAAGTTTGAGTCTACAACATTTAGTTAAGTTGTGAGAGCCTAAATGAACTTTTTATTGCTTTAAACGCGTTTTCAGCCCTTGGTTGTACACTTCAGGTGAAACTGTCAAAATCTTCAAATTGAGCAAAAGCACAATGAAATTAATGCTGGAATCATCTTCAAGTTGCTAAAATACACTAATGACAGCAAAAAGTTTGAGTCTACAACATTTAGTTAAGGTGTGAGAGCCAAAATGAACTTTGTATTGCTGTAAACGCGTTTTCAGCACCTGATTGTACACTTCAGGTGAAACTGTCAAAATCTTCAAAATGAGCAAAAGCACAATGAAATGAATGCTGGAATCATCTTCAAGTTGCTAAAATACACTAATGACAGCAAAAAGTTTGAGTCTACAACATTTAGTTAAGGTGTGAGAGCCAAAATGAACTTTGTATTGCTTTAAATGCATTTTCAGCCCGATTGGACACTTCAGGTGAAACTGTCAAAATCTTCAAATTGAGCAAAAGCACAATGAAATTAATGCTGGAATCATCTTCAAGTTGCTAAAATACACTAATGACAGCAAAAAGTTTGAGTCTACAACATTTAGTTAAGGTGTGAGAGCCAAAATGAACTTTGTATTGCTGTAAACGCGTTTTCAGCACCTGATTGGACACTTCAGGTGAAACTGTCAAAATCTTCAAAATGAGCAAAAGCACAATGAAATTAATGCTGGAATCATCTTCAAGTTGCTAAAATACACTAATGACAGTAAAAAGTTTAAGTCTACAACATTTAGTTAAGGTGTGAGAGCCAAAATTAACTTTGTATTGCTTTAAATGCATTTTCAGCCCGATAGTACACTTCAGGTGAAACTGTCAAAATCTTCAAAATGAGCAAAAGCACAATGAAATTAATGCTGGAATCATCTTCAAGTTGCTAAAATACACTAATGACAGCAACAAGTTTTAGTCTACAACATTTAGTTAAGGTGTGAGAGCCAAAATGAACTTTGTATTGCTGTAAACGCGTTTTCAGCACCTGATTGTACACTTCAGGTGAAACTGTCAAAATCTTCAAAATGAGCAAAAGCACAATGAAATGAATGCTGGAATTATCTTCAAGTTGCTAAAATACACTAATGACAGCAAAAAGTTTGAGTCTACAACATTTAGTTAAGGTGTGAGAGCCAAAATGAACTTTGTATTGCTGTAAACGCGTTTTCAGCACCTGATTGTACACTTCAGGCGAAACTGTCAAAATCTTCAAAATGAGCAAAAGCACAATGAAATTAATGCTGGAATCATCTTCAAGTTGCTAAAATACACTAATGACAGCAAAAAGTTTGAGTCTACAACATTTAGTTGAGGTGTGAGAGCCTAAATGAACTTTGTATTGCTTTAAATGCATTTTCAGCCCGATTGTACACTTCAGGTGAAACTGTCAAAATCTTAAAAATGAGCAAAAGCACAATGAAATTAATGTTGGAATCATCTTCAAGTTGCTAAAATGCACTAATGACAGCAAAAAGTTTGAGTCTACAACATTTAGTTAAGTTGTGAGAGCCTAAATTAACTTTTTATTGCTTTAAACGCGTTTTCAGCCCTTGATTGTACACTTCAGGTGAAACTGTCAAAATCTTCAAATTGAGCAAAAGCACAATGAAATTAATGCTGGAATCATCTTCAAGTTGCTAAAATACACTAATGACAGCAAAAAGTTTGAGTCTACAACATTTAGTTAAGGTGTGAGAGCCAAAATGAACTTTGTATTGCTGTAAACGCGTTTTCAGCACCTGATTGTACACTTCAGGTGAAACTGTCAAAATCTTCAAAATGAGCAAAAGCACAATGAAATTAATGCTGGAATCATCTTCAAGTTGCTAAAATACACTAATGACAGCAAAAAGTTTGAGTCTACAACATTTAGTTAAGGTGTGAGAGCCAAAATGAACTTTGTATTGCTGTAAACGCGTTTTCAGCACCTGATTGTACACTTCAGGTGAAACTGTCAAAATCTTCAAAATGAGCAAAAGCACAATGAAATTAATGCTGGAATCATCTTCAAGTTGCTAAAATACACTAATGACAGCAAAAAGTTTGAGTCTACAACATTTAGTTAAGGTGTGAGAGCAAAAATGAACTTTGTATTGCTTTAAATGCATTTTCAGCCCGATTGGACACTTCAGGTGAAACTGTCAAAATCTTCAAAATGAGCAAAAGCACAATGAAATTAATGCTGGAATCATCTTCAAGTTGCTAAAATACACTAATGACAGTAAAAAGTTTAAGTCTACAACATTTAGTTAAGGTGTGAGAGCCAAAATTAACTTTGTATTGCTTTAAATGCATTTTCAGCCCGATAGTACACTTCAGGTGAAACTGTCAAAATCTTCAAAATGAGCAAAAGCACAATGAAATTAATGCTGGAATCATCTTCAAGTTGCTAAAATACACTAATGACAGCAACAAGTTTTAGTCTACAACATTTAGTTAAGGTGTGAGAGCCAAAATGAACTTTGTATTGCTGTAAACGCGTTTTCAGCACCTGATTGTACACTTCAGGTGAAACTGTCAAAATCTTCAAAATGAGCAAAAGCACAATGAAATGAATGCTGGAATCATCTTCAAGTTGCTAAAATACACTAATGACAGCAAAAAGTTTGAGTCTACAACATTTAGTTAAGGTGTGAGAGCCAAAATGAACTTTGTATTGCTGTAAACGCGTTTTCAGCACCTGATTGTACACTTCAGGTGAAACTGTCAAAATCTTCAAAATGAGCAAAAGCACAATGAAATTAATGTTGGAATCATCTTCAAGTTGCTAAAATACACTAATGACAGCAACAAGTTTGAGTCTACAACATTTAGTTGAGGTGTGAGAGCCTAAATGAACTTTGTATTGCTTTAAATGCATTTTCAGCCCGATTGTACACTTCAGGTGAAACTGTCAAAATCTTAAAAATGAGCAAAAGCACAATGAAATTAATGTTGGAATCATCTTCAAGTTGCTAAAATACACTAATGACAGCAAAAAGTTTGAGTCTACAACATTTAGTTAAGTTGTGAGAGCCTAAATTAACTTTTTATTGCTTTAAACGCGTTTTCAGCCCTTGATTGTACACTTCAGGTGAAACTGTCAAAATCTTCAAATTGAGCAAAAGCACAATGAAATTAATGCTGGAATCATCTTCAAGTTGCTAAAATACACTAATGACAGCAAAAAGTTTGAGTCTACAACATTTAGTTAAGGTGTGAGAGCCAAAATGAACTTTGTATTGCTTTAAACGCGTTTTCAGCACCTGATTGTACACTTCAGGTGAAACTGTCAAAATCTTCAAAATGAGCAAAAGCACAATGAAATGAATGCTGGAATCATCTTCAAGTTGCTAAAATACACTAATGACAGCAAAAAGTTTGAGTCTACAACATTTATTTAAGGTGTGAGAGCCAAAATGAACTTTGTATTGCTTTAAATGCATTTTCAGCCCGATTGGATACTTCAGGTGAAACTGTCAAAATCTTCAAAATGAGCAAAAGCACAATGAAATTAATGCTGGAATCATCTTCAAGTTGCTAAAATACACTAATGACAGTAAAAAGTTTAAGTCTACAACATTTAGTTAAGGTGTGAGAGCCAAAATGAACTTTGTATTGCTTTAAATGCATTTTCAGCCCGATAGTACACTTCAGGTGAAACTGTCAAAATCTTCAAAATGAGCAAAAGCACAATGAAATTAATGCTGGAATCATCTTCAAGTTGCTAAAATACACTAATGACAGCAAAAAGTTTTAGTCTACAACATTTAGTTAAGGTGTGAGAGCCAAAATGAACTTTGTATTGCTGTAAACGCGTTTTCAGCACCTGATTGTACACTTCAGGTGAAACTGTCAAAATCTTCAAAATGAGCAAAAGCACAATGAAATGAATGCTGGAATCATCTTCAAGTTGCTAAAATACACTAATGACAGCAAAAAGTTTGAGTCTACAACATTTAGTTAAGGTGTGAGAGCCAAAATGAACTTTGTATTGCTGTAAACGCGTTTTCAGCACCTGATTGTACACTTCAGGTGAAACTGTCAAAATCTTCAAAATGAGCAAAAGCACAATGAAATTAATGCTGGAATCATCTTCAAGTTGCTAAAATACACTAATGACAGCAAAAAGTTTGAGTCTACAACATTTAGTTAAGGTGTGAGAGCCAAAATGAACTTTGTATTGCTTTAAATGCATTTTCAGCCCGATTGGACACTTCAGGTGAAACTGTCAAAATCTTCAAAATGAGCAAAAGCACAATGAAATTAATGCTGGAATCATCTTCAAGTTGCTAAAATACACTAATGACAGCAACAAGTTTTAGTCTACAACATTTAGTTAAGGTGTGAGAGCCAAAATGAACTTTGTATTGCTGTAAACGCGTTTTCAGCACCTGATTGTACACTTCAGGTGAAACTGTCAAAATCTTCAAAATGAGCAAAAGCACAATGAAATGAATGCTGGAATCATCTTCAAGTTGCTAAAATACACTAATGACAGCAAAAAGTTTGAGTCTACAACATTTAGTTAAGGTGTGAGAGCCAAAATGAACTTTGTATTGCTGTAAACGCGTTTTCAGCACCTGATTGTACACTTCAGGCGAAACTGTCAAAATCTTCAAAATGAGCAAAAGCACAATGAAATTAATGCTGGAATCATCTTCAAGTTGCTAAAATACACTAATGACAGCAAAAAGTTTGAGTCTACAATATTTAGTTAAGGTGTGAGAGCCAAAATGAACTTTGTATTGCTTTAAATGCATTTTCAGCCCGATTGTACACTTCAGGTGAAACTGTCAAAATCTTCAAAATGAGCAAAAGCACAATGAAATTAATGTTGGAATCATCTTCAAGTTGCTAAAATACACTAATGACAGCAACAAGTTTGAGTCTACAACATTTAGTTGAGGTGTGAGAGCCTAAATGAACTTTGTATTGCTTTAAATGCATTTTCAGCCCGATTGTACACTTCAGGTGAAACTGTCAAAATCTTAAAAATGAGCAAAAGCACAATGAAATTAATGTTGGAATCATCTTCAAGTTGCTAAAATACACTAATGACAGCAAAACGTTTGAGTCTACAACATTTAGTTAAGTTGTGAGAGCCTAAATTAACTTTTTATTGCTTTAAACGCGTTTTCAGCCCTTGATTGTACACTTCAGGTGAAACTGTCAAAATCTTCAAATTGAGCAAAAGCACAATGAAATTAATGCTGGAATCATCTTCAAGTTGCTAAAATACACTAATGACAGTAAAAAGTTTAAGTCTACAACATTTAGTTAAGGTGTGAGAGCCAAAATTAACTTTGTATTGCTTTAAATGCATTTTCAGCCCGATAGTACACTTCAGGTGAAACTGTCAAAATCTTCAAAATGAGCAAAAGCACAATGAAATTAATGCTGGAATCATCTTCAAGTTGCTAAAATACACTAATGACAGCAAAAAGTTTGAGTCTACAACATTTAGTTAAGTTGTGAGAGCGTAAATTAACTTTTTATTGCTTTAAACGCCTTTTCAGCCCTTGATTGTACACTTCAGGTGAAACTGTCAAAATCTTCAAATTGAGCAAAAGCACAATGAAATTAATGCTGGAATCATTTTCAAGTTGCTAAAATACACTAATGACAGCAAAAAGTTTGAGTTTACAACATTTAGTTAAGGTGTGAGAGCCAAAATGAACTTTGTATTGCTGTAAACGCGTTTTCAGCACCTGATTGTACACTTCAGGTGAAACTGTCAAAATCTTCAAAATGAGCAAAAGCACAATGAAATTAATGCTGGAATCATCTTCAAGTTGCTAAAATACACTAATGACAGCAAAAAGTTTGAGTCTACAACATTTAGTTAAGGTGTGAGAGCCAAAATGAACTTTGTATTGCTTTAAATGCATTTTCAGCCCGATTGGACACTTCAGGTGAAACTGTCAAAATCTTCAAAATGAGCAAAAGCACAATGAAATTAATGCTGGAATCATCTTCAAGTTGCTAAAATACACTAATGACAGTAAAAAGTTTAAGTCTACAACATTTAGTTAAGGTGTGAGAGCCAAAATGAACTTTGTATTGCTTTAAATGCATTTTCAGCCCGATAGTACACTTCAGGTGAAACTGTCAAAATCTTCAAAATGAGCAAAAGCACAATGAAATTAATGCTGGAATCATCTTCAAGTTGCTAAAATACACTAATGACAGCAAAAAGTTTTAGTCTACAACATTTAGTTAAGGTGTGAGAGCCAAAATTAACTTTGTATTGCTGTAAACGCGTTTTCAGCACCTGATTGTACACTTCAGGTGAAACTGTCAAAATCTTCAAAATGAGCAAAAGCACAATGAAATGAATGCTGGAATCATCTTCAAGTTGCTAAAATACACTAATGACAGCAAAAAGTTTGAGTCTACAATATTTAGTTAAGGTGTGAGAGCCAAAATGAACTTTGTATTGCTTTAAAATTCATTTTCAGCCCGATTGTACACTTCAGGTGAACCTGTCAAAATATTCAAATTGAGCAAAAGCACAATGAAATTAATGCTGGAATCATCTTCAAGTTGCTAAAATACACTAATGACAGCAAAAAGTTTGAGTCTACAACATTTAGTTAAGGTGTGAGAGCCAAAATGAACTTTGTATTGCTGTAAACGCGTTTTCAGCACCTGATTGTACACTTCAGGTGAAACTGTCAAAATCTTCAAAATGAGCAAAAGCACAATGAAATTAATGCTGTGATCATCTTCAAGTTGCTAAAATACACTAATGACAGCAACAAGTTTGAGTCTACAACATTTAGTTAAGGTGTGAGATTCTAAATTAACTTTGTATTGCTTTAAATGCATTTTCAGCCCGATTGGACACTTCAGGTGAAACTGTCAAAATCTTCAAAATGAGCAAAAGCACAATGAAATTAATGCTTGAATCATCTTCATTTTGCTAACATACACTAATGACAGCAAAAAGTTTGAGTCTACAACATTTAGTTAAGGTGTGAGAGCCAAAATGAACTTTGTATTGCTTTAAATGCATTTTCAGCCCGATTGGACACTTCAGGTGAAACTGTCAAAATCATCAAAATGAGCAAAAGCACAATGAAATTAATGCTGGAATCATCTTCAAGTTGCTAAAATACACTAATGACAGTAAAAAGTTTAAGTCTACAACATTTAGTTAAGGTGTGAGAGCCAAAATTAACTTTGTATTGCTTTAAATGCATTTTCAGCCCGATAGTACACTTCAGGTGAAACTGTCAAAATCTTCAAAATGAGCAAAAGCACAATGAAATTAATGCTGGAATCATCTTCAAGTTGCTAAAATACACTAATGACAGCAACAAGTTTTAGTCTACAACATTTAGTTAAGGTGTGAGAGCCAAAATGAACTTTGTATTGCTGTAAACGCGTTTTCAGCACCTGATTGTACACTTCAGGTGAAACTGTCAAAATCTTCAAAATGAGCAAAAGCACAATGAAATGAATGCTGGAATTATCTTCAAGTTGCTAAAATACACTAATGACAGCAAAAAGTTTGAGTCTACAACATTTAGTTAAGGTGTGAGAGCCAAAATGAACTTTGTATTGCTTTAAAATTCATTTTCAGCCCGATTGTACACTTCAGGTGAAACTGTCAAAATCTTCAAAATGAGCAAAAGCACAATGAAATTAATGTTGGAATCATCTTCAAGTTGCTAAAATACACTAATGACAGCAAAAAGTTTGAGTCTACAACATTTAGTTGAGGTGTGAGAGCCTAAATGAACTTTGTATTGCTTTAAATGCATTTTCAGCCCGATTGTACACTTCAGGTAAAACTGTCAAAATCTTCAAAATGAGCAAAAGCACAATGAAATTAATGCTGGAATCATCTTCAAGTTGCTAAAATACACTAATGACAGCAACGAGTTTGAGTCTACAACATTTAGTTAAGGTGTGAGAGCCTAAATGAACTTTGTATTGCTTTAAATGCATTTTCAGCCCGATTGTACACTTCAGGTGAAACTGTCAAAATCTTAAAAATGAGCAAAAGTACAATGAAATTAATAGTGGAATCATCTTCAAGTTGCTAAAATACACTAATGACAGCAAAAAGTTTGAGTCTACAACATTTAGTTAAGTTGTGAGAGCCTAAATGAACTTTTTATTGCTTTAAACGCGTTTTCAGCCCTTGATTGTACACTTCAGGTGAAACTGTCCAAATCTTCAAATTGAGCAAAAGCACAATGAAATTAATGCTGGAATCATCTTCAAGTTGCTAAAATACACTAATGACAGCAAAAAGTTTGAGTCTACAACATTTAGTTAAGGTGTGAGAGCCAAAATGAACTTTGTATTGCTGTAAACGCGTTTTCAGCACCTGATTGTACACTTCAGGTGAAACTGTCAAAATCTTCAAAATGAGCAAAAGCACAATGAAATGAATGCTGGAATCATCTTCAAGTTGCTAAAATACACTAATGACAGCAAAAAGTTTGAGTCTACAACATTTAGTTAAGGTGTGAGAGCCAAAATGAACTTTGTATTGCTTTAAATGCATTTTCAGCCCGATTGGACACTTCAGGTGAAACTGTCAAAATCTTCAAATTGAGCAAAAGCACAATGAAATTAATGCTGGAATCATCTTCAAGTTGCTAAAATACACTAATGACAGCAAAAAGTTTGAGTCTACAACATTTAGTTAAGGTGTGAGAGCCAAAATGAACTTTGTATTGCTGTAAACGCGTTTTCAGCACCTGATTGGACACTTCAGGTGAAACTGTCAAAATCTTCAAAATGAGCAAAAGCACAATGAAATTAATGCTGGAATCATCTTCAAGTTGCTAAAATACACTAATGACAGTAAAAAGTTTAAGTCTACAACATTTAGTTAAGGTGTGAGAGCCAAAATGAACTTTGTATTGCTTTAAAATTCATTTTCAGCCCGATTGTACACTTCAGGTGAACCTGTCAAAATATTCAAATTGAGCAAAAGCACAATGAAATTAATGCTGGAATCATCTTCAAGTTGCTAAAATACACTAATGACAGCAAAAAGTTTGAGTCTACAACATTTAGTTAAGGTGTGAGAGCCAAAATGAACTTTGTATTGCTGTAAACGCGTTTTCAGCACCTGATTGTACACTTCAGGTGAAACTGTCAAAATCTTCAAAATGAGCAAAAGCACAATGAAATTAATGCTGTGATCATCTTCAAGTTGCTAAAATACACTAATGACAGCAACAAGTTTGAGTCTACAACATTTAGTTAAGGTGTGAGATTCTAAATTAACTTTGTATTGCTTTAAATGCATTTTCAGCCCGATTGGACACTTCAGGTGAAACTGTCAAAATCTTCAAAATGAGCAAAAGCACAATGAAATTAATGCTTGAATCATCTTCATTTTGCTAACATACACTAATGACAGCAAAAAGTTTGAGTCTACAACATTTAGTTAAGGTGTGAGAGCCAAAATGAACTTTGTATTGCTTTAAATGCATTTTCAGCCCGATTGGACACTTCAGGTGAAACTGTCAAAATCATCAAAATGAGCAAAAGCACAATGAAATTAATGCTGGAATCATCTTCAAGTTGCTAAAATACACTAATGACAGTAAAAAGTTTAAGTCTACAACATTTAGTTAAGGTGTGAGAGCCAAAATTAACTTTGTATTGCTTTAAATGCATTTTCAGCCCGATAGTACACTTCAGGTGAAACTGTCAAAATCTTCAAAATGAGCAAAAGCACAATGAAATTAATGCTGGAATCATCTTCAAGTTGCTAAAATACACTAATGACAGCAACAAGTTTTAGTCTACAACATTTAGTTAAGGTGTGAGAGCCAAAATGAACTTTGTATTGCTGTAAACGCGTTTTCAGCACCTGATTGTACACTTCAGGTGAAACTGTCAAAATCTTCAAAATGAGCAAAAGCACAATGAAATGAATGCTGGAATTATCTTCAAGTTGCTAAAATACACTAATGACAGCAAAAAGTTTGAGTCTACAACATTTAGTTAAGGTGTGAGAGCCAAAATGAACTTTGTATTGCTTTAAAATTCATTTTCAGCCCGATTGTACACTTCAGGTGAAACTGTCAAAATCTTCAAAATGAGCAAAAGCACAATGAAATTAATGTTGGAATCATCTTCAAGTTGCTAAAATACACTAATGACAGCAAAAAGTTTGAGTCTACAACATTTAGTTAAGGTGTGAGAGCCAAAATGAACTTTGTATTGCTTTAAATGCATTTTCAGCCCGATTGGACACTTCAGGTGAAACTGTCAAAATCTTCAAATTGAGCAAAAGCACAATGAAATTAATGCTGGAATCATCTTCAAGTTGCTAAAATACACTAATGACAGCAAAAAGTTTGAGTCTACAACATTTAGTTAAGGTGTGAGAGCCAAAATGAACTTTGTATTGCTGTAAACGCGTTTTCAGCACCTGATTGGACACTTCAGGTGAAACTGTCAAAATCTTCAAAATGAGCAAAAGCACAATGAAATTAATGCTGGAATCATCTTCAAGTTGCTAAAATACACTAATGACAGTAAAAAGTTTAAGTCTACAACATTTAGTTAAGGTGTGAGAGCCAAAATGAACTTTGTATTGCTTTAAAATTCATTTTCAGCCCGATTGTACACTTCAGGTGAACCTGTCAAAATATTCAAATTGAGCAAAAGCACAATGAAATTAATGCTGGAATCATCTTCAAGTTGCTAAAATACACTAATGACAGCAAAAAGTTTGAGTCTACAACATTTAGTTAAGGTGTGAGAGCCAAAATGAACTTTGTATTGCTGTAAACGCGTTTTCAGCACCTGATTGTACACTTCAGGTGAAACTGTCAAAATCTTCAAAATGAGCAAAAGCACAATGAAATTAATGCTGTGATCATCTTCAAGTTGCTAAAATACACTAATGACAGCAACAAGTTTGAGTCTACAACATTTAGTTAAGGTGTGAGATTCTAAATTAACTTTGTATTGCTTTAAATGCATTTTCAGCCCGATTGGACACTTCAGGTGAAACTGTCAAAATCTTCAAAATGAGCAAAAGCACAATGAAATTAATGCTTGAATCATCTTCATTTTGCTAACATACACTAATGACAGCAAAAAGTTTGAGTCTACAACATTTAGTTAAGGTGTGAGAGCCAAAATGAACTTTGTATTGCTTTAAATGCATTTTCAGCCCGATTGGACACTTCAGGTGAAACTGTCAAAATCATCAAAATGAGCAAAAGCACAATGAAATTAATGCTGGAATCATCTTCAAGTTGCTAAAATACACTAATGACAGTAAAAAGTTTAAGTCTACAACATTTAGTTAAGGTGTGAGAGCCAAAATTAACTTTGTATTGCTTTAAATGCATTTTCAGCCCGATAGTACACTTCAGGTGAAACTGTCAAAATCTTCAAAATGAGCAAAAGCACAATGAAATTAATGCTGGAATCATCTTCAAGTTGCTAAAATACACTAATGACAGCAACAAGTTTTAGTCTACAACATTTAGTTAAGGTGTGAGAGCCAAAATGAACTTTGTATTGCTGTAAACGCGTTTTCAGCACCTGATTGTACACTTCAGGTGAAACTGTCAAAATCTTCAAAATGAGCAAAAGCACAATGAAATGAATGCTGGAATTATCTTCAAGTTGCTAAAATACACTAATGACAGCAAAAAGTTTGAGTCTACAACATTTAGTTAAGGTGTGAGAGCCAAAATGAACTTTGTATTGCTTTAAAATTCATTTTCAGCCCGATTGTACACTTCAGGTGAAACTGTCAAAATCTTCAAAATGAGCAAAAGCACAATGAAATTAATGTTGGAATCATCTTCAAGTTGCTAAAATACACTAATGACAGCAAAAAGTTTGAGTCTACAACATTTAGTTGAGGTGTGAGAGCCTAAATGAACTTTGTATTGCTTTAAATGCATTTTCAGCCCGATTGTACACTTCAGGTAAAACTGTCAAAATCTTCAAAATGAGCAAAAGCACAATGAAATTAATGCTGGAATCATCTTCAAGTTGCTAAAATACACTAATGACAGCAACGAGTTTGAGTCTACAACATTTAGTTAAGGTGTGAGAGCCTAAATGAACTTTGTATTGCTTTAAATGCATTTTCAGCCCGATTGTACACTTCAGGTGAAACTGTCAAAATCTTAAAAATGAGCAAAAGTACAATGAAATTAATAGTGGAATCATCTTCAAGTTGCTAAAATACACTAATGACAGCAAAAAGTTTGAGTCTACAACATTTAGTTAAGTTGTGAGAGCCTAAATGAACTTTTTATTGCTTTAAACGCGTTTTCAGCCCTTGATTGTACACTTCAGGTGAAACTGTCCAAATCTTCAAATTGAGCAAAAGCACAATGAAATTAATGCTGGAATCATCTTCAAGTTGCTAAAATACACTAATGACAGCAAAAAGTTTGAGTCTACAACATTTAGTTAAGGTGTGAGAGCCAAAATGAACTTTGTATTGCTGTAAACGCGTTTTCAGCACCTGATTGTACACTTCAGGTGAAACTGTCAAAATCTTCAAAATGAGCAAAAGCACAATGAAATGAATGCTGGAATCATCTTCAAGTTGCTAAAATACACTAATGACAGCAAAAAGTTTGAGTCTACAACATTTAGTTAAGGTGTGAGAGCCAAAATGAACTTTGTATTGCTTTAAATGCATTTTCAGCCCGATTGGACACTTCAGGTGAAACTGTCAAAATCTTCAAATTGAGCAAAAGCACAATGAAATTAATGCTGGAATCATCTTCAAGTTGCTAAAATACACTAATGACAGCAAAAAGTTTGAGTCTACAACATTTAGTTAAGGTGTGAGAGCCAAAATGAACTTTGTATTGCTGTAAACGCGTTTTCAGCACCTGATTGGACACTTCAGGTGAAACTGTCAAAATCTTCAAAATGAGCAAAAGCACAATGAAATTAATGCTGGAATCATCTTCAAGTTGCTAAAATACACTAATGACAGTAAAAAGTTTAAGTCTACAACATTTAGTTAAGGTGTGAGAGCCAAAATTAACTTTGTATTGCTTTAAATGCATTTTCAGCCCGATAGTACACTTCAGGTGAAACTGTCAAAATCTTCAAAATGAGCAAAAGCACAATGAAATTAATGCTGGAATCATCTTCAAGTTGCTAAAATACACTAATGACAGCAACAAGTTTTAGTCTACAACATTTAGTTAAGGTGTGAGAGCCAAAAATTAACTTTGTATTGCTGTAAACGCGTTTTCAGCACCTGATTGTACACTTCAGGTGAAACTGTCAAAATCTTCAAAATGAGCAAAAGCACAATGAAATGAATGCTGGAATTATCTTCAAGTTGCTAAAATACACTAATGACAGCAAAAAGTTTGAGTCTACAACATTTAGTTAAGGTGTGAGAGCCAAAATGAACTTTGTTTTTGCTGTAAACGCGTTTTCAGCACCTGATTGTACACTTCAGGCGAAACTGTCAAAATCTTCAAAATGAGCAAAAGCACAATGAAATTAATGCTGGAATCATCTTCAAGTTGCTAAAATACACTAATGACAGCAAAAAGTTTGAGTCTACAATATTTAGTTAAGGTGTGAGAGCCAAAAAGAACTTTGTATTGCTTTAAATGCATTTTCAGCCCGATTGTACACTTCAGGTGAAACTGTCAAAATCTTCAAAATGAGCAAAAGCACAATGAAATTAATGTTGGAATCATCTTCAAGTTGCTAAAATACACTAATGACAGCAACAATTTTGAGTCTACAACATTTAGTTGAGGTGTGAGAGCCTAAATGAACTTTGTATTGCTTTAAATGCATTTTCAGCCCGATTGTACACTTCAGGTGAAACTGTCAAAATCTTAAAAATGAGCAAAAGCACAATGAAATTAATGTTGGAATCATCTTCAAGTTGCTAAAATGCACTAATGACAGCAAAAAGTTTGAGTCTACAACATTTAGTTAAGTTGTGAGAGCCTAAATTAACTTTTTATTGCTTTAAACGCGTTTTCAGCCCTTGATTGTACACTTCAGGTGAAACTGTCAAAATCTTCAAATTGAGCAAAAGCACAATGAAATTAATGCTGGAATCATCTTCAAGTTGCTAAAATACACTAATGACAGCAAAAAGTTTGAGTCTACAACATTTAGTTAAGGTGTGAGAGCCAAAATGAACTTTGTATTGCTGTAAACGCGTTTTCAGCACCTGATTGTACACTTCAGGTGAAACTGTCAAAATCTTCAAAATGAGCAAAAGCACAATGAAATTAATGCTGGAATCATCTTCAAGTTGCTAAAATACACTAATGACAGCAAAAAGTTTGAGTCTACAACATTTAGTTAAGGTGTGAGAGCCAAAATGAACTTTGTATTGCTGTAAACGCGTTTTCAGCACCTGATTGTACACTTCAGGTGAAACTGTCAAAATCTTCAAAATGAGCAAAAGCACAATGAATTTAATGCTGGAATCATCTTCAAGTTGCTAAAATACACTAATGACAGCAAAAAGTTTGAGTCTACAACATTTAGTTAAGGTGTGAGAGCCAAAATGAACTTTGTATTGCTTTAAATGCATTTTCAGCCCGATTGGACACTTCAGGTGAAACTGTCAAAATCTTCAAAATGAGCAAAAGCACAATGAAATTAATGCTGGAATCATCTTCAAGTTGCTAAAATACACTAATGACAGTAAAAAGTTTAAGTCTACAACATTTAGTTAAGGTGTGAGAGCCAAAATTAACTTTGTATTGCTTTAAATGCATTTTCAGCCCGATAGTACACTTCAGGTGAAACTGTCAAAATCTTCAAAATGAGCAAAAGCACAATGAAATTAATGCTGGAATCATCTTCAAGTTGCTAAAATACACTAATGACAGCAACAAGTTTTAGTCTACAACATTTAGTTAAGGTGTGAGAGCCAAAATGAACTTTGTATTGCTGTAAACGCGTTTTCAGCACCTGATTGTACACTTCAGGTGAAACTGTCAAAATCTTCAAAATGAGCAAAAGCACAATGAAATGAATGCTGGAATCATCTTCAAGTTGCTAAAATACACTAATGACAGCAAAAAGTTTGAGTCTACAACATTTAGTTAAGGTGTGAGAGCCAAAATGAACTTTGTATTGCTGTAAACGCGTTTTCAGCACCTGATTGTACACTTCAGGTGAAACTGTCAAAATCTTCAAAATGAGCAAAAGCACAATGAAATTAATGTTGGAATCATCTTCAAGTTGCTAAAATACACTAATGACAGCAACAAGTTTGAGTCTACAACATTTAGTTGAGGTGTGAGAGCCTAAATGAACTTTGTATTGCTTTAAATGCATTTTCAGCCCGATTGTACACTTCAGGTGAAACTGTCAAAATCTTAAAAATGAGCAAAAGCACAATGAAATTAATGTTGGAATCATCTTCCAGTTGCTAAAATACACTAATGACAGCAAAAAGTTTGAGTCTACAACATTTAGTTAAGTTGTGAGAGCCTAAATTAACTTTTTATTGCTTTAAACGCGTTTTCAGCCCTTGATTGTACACTTCAGGTGAAACTGTCAAAATCTTCAAATTGAGCAAAAGCACAATGAAATTAATGCTGGAATCATCTTCAAGTTGCTAAAATACACTAATGACAGCAAAAAGTTTGAGTCTACAACATTTAGTTAAGGTGTGAGAGCCAAAATGAACTTTGTATTGCTGTAAACGCGTTTTCAGCACCTGATTGTACACTTCAGGTGAAACTGTCAAAATCTTCAAAATGAGCAAAAGCACAATGAAATTAATGCTGGAATCATCTTCAAGTTGCTAAAATACACTAATGACAGCAAAAAGTTTGAGTCTACAACATTTAGTTAAGGTGTGAGAGCCAAAATGAACTTTGTATTGCTTTAAATGCATTTTCAGCCCGATTGGACACTTCAGGTGAAACTGTCAAAATCTTCAAAATGAGCAAAAGCACAATGAAATTAATGCTGGAATCATCTTCAAGTTGCTAAAATACACTAATGACAGTAAAAAGTTTAAGTCTACAACATTTAGTTAAGGTGTGAGAGCCAAAATTAACTTTGTATTGCTTTAAATGCATTTTCAGCCCGATAGTACACTTCAGGTGAAACTGTCAAAATCTTCAAAATGAGCAAAAGCACAATGAAATTAATGCTGGAATCATCTTCAAGTTGCTAAAATACACTAATGACAGCAACAAGTTTTAGTCTACAACATTTAGTTAAGGTGTGAGAGCCAAAATGAACTTTGTATTGCTGTAAACGCGTTTTCAGCACCTGATTGTACACTTCAGGTGAAACTGTCAAAATCTTCAAAATGAGCAAAAGCACAATGAAATGAATGCTGGAATCATCTTCAAGTTGCTAAAATACACTAATGACAGCAAAAAGTTTGAGTCTACAACATTTAGTTAAGGTGTGAGAGCCAAAATGAACTTTGTATTGCTGTAAACGCGTTTTCAGCACCTGATTGTACACTTCAGGTGAAACTGTCAAAATCTTCAAAATGAGCAAAAGCACAATGAAATTAATGTTGGAATCATCTTCAAGTTGCTAAAATACACTAATGACAGCAACAAGTTTGAGTCTACAACATTTAGTTGAGGTGTGAGAGCCTAAATGAACTTTGTATTGCTTTAAATGCATTTTCAGCCCGATTGTACACTTCAGGTGAAACTGTCAAAATCTTAAAAATGAGCAAAAGCACAATGAAATTAATGTTGGAATCATCTTCCAGTTGCTAAAATACACTAATGACAGCAAAAAGTTTGAGTCTACAACATTTAGTTAAGTTGTGAGAGCCTAAATTAACTTTTTATTGCTTTAAACGCGTTTTCAGCCCTTGATTGTACACTTCAGGTGAAACTGTCAAAATCTTCAAATTGAGCAAAAGCACAATGAAATTAATGCTGGAATCATCTTCAAGTTGCTAAAATACACTAATGACAGCAAAAAGTTTGAGTCTACAACATTTAGTTAAGGTGTGAGAGCCAAAATGAACTTTGTATTGCTTTAAACGCGTTTTCAGCACCTGATTGTACACTTCAGGTGAAACTGTCAAAATCTTCAAAATGAGCAAAAGCACAATGAAATGAATGCTGGAATCATCTTCAAGTTGCTAAAATACACTAATGACAGCAAAAAGTTTGAGTCTACAACATTTATTTAAGGTGTGAGAGCCAAAATGAACTTTGTATTGCTTTAAATGCATTTTCAGCCCGATTGGACACTTCAGGTGAAACTGTCAAAATCTTCAAAATGAGCAAAAGCACAATGAAATTAATGCTGGAATCATCTTCAAGTTGCTAAAATACACTAATGACAGTAAAAAGTTTAAGTCTACAACATTTAGTTAAGGTGTGAGAGCCAAAATGAACTTTGTATTGCTTTAAATGCATTTTCAGCCCGATAGTACACTTCAGGTGAAACTGTCAAAATCTTCAAAATGAGCAAAAGCACAATGAAATTAATGCTGGAATCATCTTCAAGTTGCTAAAATACACTAATGACAGCAAAAAGTTTTAGTCTACAACATTTAGTTAAGGTGTGAGAGCCAAAATGAACTTTGTATTGCTGTAAACGCGTTTTCAGCACCTGATTGTACACTTCAGGTGAAACTGTCAAAATCTTCAAAATGAGCAAAAGCACAATGAAATGAATGCTGGAATCATCTTCAAGTTGCTAAAATACACTAATGACAGCAAAAAGTTTGAGTCTACAATATTTAGTTAAGGTGTGAGAGCCAAAATGAACTTTGTATTGCTTTAAAATTCATTTTCAGCCCGATTGTACACTTCA
This sequence comes from Leptonotus elevatus, assembly GCF_054856555.1. Classification (NCBI taxonomy): domain Eukaryota; kingdom Metazoa; phylum Chordata; class Actinopteri; order Syngnathiformes; family Syngnathidae; genus Leptonotus; species Leptonotus elevatus. Next base: position 655,600 of record NC_141240.1, on the reverse strand, counting down.
GGTGAAACTGTCAAAATCTTCAAATTGAGCAAAAGCACAATGGAATTAATGCTGGAATCATCTTCAAGTTGCTAAAATACACTAATGACAGCAAAAAGTTTGAGTCTACAACATTTAGTTAAGGTGTGAGAGCCAAAATGAACTTTGTATTGCTGTAAACGCGTTTTCAGCACCTGATTGTACACTTCAGGTGAAACTGTCAAAATCTTCAAAATGAGCAAAAGCACAATGAAATTAATGCTGGAATCATCTTCAAGTTGCTAAAATACACTAATGACAGCAAAAAGTTTGAGTCTACAACATTTAGTTAAGGTGTGAGAGCCAAAATGAACTTTGTATTGCTTTAAATGCATTTTCAGCCCGATTGTACACTTCAGGTGAAACTGTCAAAATCTTAAAAATGAGCAAAAGCACAATGAAATTAATGTTGGAATCATCTTCAAGTTGCTAAAATACACTAATGACAGCAAAAAGTTTGAGTCTACAACATTTAGTTAAGTTGTGAGAGCCTAAATTAACTTTTTATTGCTTTAAACGCGTTTTCAGCCCTTGATTGTACACTTCAGGTGAAACTGTCAAAATCTTCAAATTGAGCAAAAGCACAATGAAATTAATGCTGGAATCATCTTCAAGTTGCTAAAATACACTAATGACAGCAAAAAGTTTGAGTCTACAACATTTAGTTAAGGTGTGAGAGCCAAAATGAACTTTGTATTGCTTTAAACGCGTTTTCAGCACCTGATTGTACACTTCAGGTGAAACTGTCAAAATCTTCAAAATGAGCAAAAGCACAATGAAATTAATGCTGGAATCATCTTCAAGTTGCTAAAATACACTAATGACAGCAAAAAGTTTGAGTCTACAACATTTATTTAAGGTGTGAGAGCCAAAATGAACTTTGTATTGCTTTAAATGCATTTTCAGCCCGATTGGACACTTCAGGTGAAACTGTCAAAATCTTCAAAATGAGCAAAAGCACAATGAAATTAATGCTGGAATCATCTTCAAGTTGCTAAAATACACTAATGACAGTAAAAAGTTTAAGTCTACAACATTTAGTTAAGGTGTGAGAGCCAAAATGAACTTTGTATTGCTTTAAATGCATTTTCAGCCCGATAGTACACTTCAGGTGAAACTGTCAAAATCTTCAAAATGAGCAAAAGCACAATGAAATTAATGCTGGAATCATCTTCAAGTTGCTAAAATACACTAATGACAGCAAAAAGTTTTAGTCTACAACATTTAGTTAAGGTGTGAGAGCCAAAATGAACTTTGTATTGCTGTAAACGCGTTTTCAGCACCTGATTGTACACTTCAGGTGAAACTGTCAAAATCTTCAAAATGAGCAAAAGCACAATGAAATGAATGCTGGAATCATCTTCAAGTTGCTAAAATACACTAATGACAGCAAAAAGTTTGAGTCTACAATATTTAGTTAAGGTGTGAGAGCCAAAATGAACTTTGTATTGCTTTAAAATTCATTTTCAGCCCGATTGTACACTTCAGGTGAACCTGTCAAAATATTCAAATTGAGCAAAAGCACAATGAAATTAATGCTGGAATCATCTTCAAGTTGCTAAAATACACTAATGACAGCAAAAAGTTTGAGTCTACAACATTTAGTTAAGGTGTGAGAGCCAAAATGAACTTTGTATTGCTGTAAACGCGTTTTCAGCACCTGATTGTACACTTCAGGTGAAACTAACAAAATCTTCAAAATGAGCAAAAGCACAATGAAATTAATGCTGTGATCATCTTCAAGTTGCTAAAATACACTAATGACAGCAACAAGTTTGAGTCTACAACATTTAGTTAAGGTGTGAGATTCTAAATTAACTTTGTATTGCTTTAAATGCATTTTCAGCCCGATTGGACACTTCAGGTGAAACTGTCAAAATCTTCAAAATGAGCAAAAGCACAATGAAATTAATGCTTGAATCATCTTCATTTTGCTAACATACACTAATGACAGCAAAAAGTTTGAGTCTACAACATTTAGTTAAGGTGTGAGAGCCAAAATGAACTTTGTATTGCTTTAAATGCATTTTCAGCCCGATTGGACACTTCAGGTGAAACTGTCAAAATCATCAAAATGAGCAAAAGCACAATGAAATTAATGCTGGAATCATCTTCAAGTTGCTAAAATACACTAATGACAGTAAAAAGTTTAAGTCTACAACATTTAGTTAAGGTGTGAGAGCCAAAATTAACTTTGTATTGCTTTAAATGCATTTTCAGCCCGATAGTACACTTCAGGTGAAACTGTCAAAATCTTCAAAATGAGCAAAAGCACAATGAAATTAATGCTGGAATCATCTTCAAGTTGCTAAAATACACTAATGACAGCAACAAGTTTTAGTCTACAACATTTAGTTAAGGTGTGAGAGCCAAAATGAACTTTGTATTGCTGTAAACGCGTTTTCAGCACCTGATTGTACACTTCAGGTGAAACTGTCAAAATCTTCAAAATGAGCAAAAGCACAATGAAATGAATGCTGGAATTATCTTCAAGTTGCTAAAATACACTAATGACAGCAAAAAGTTTGAGTCTACAACATTTAGTTAAGGTGTGAGAGCCAAAATGAACTTTGTATTGCTTTAAAATTCATTTTCAGCCCGATTGTACACTTCAGGTGAAACTGTCAAAATCTTCAAAATGAGCAAAAGCACAATGAAATTAATGTTGGAATCATCTTCAAGTTGCTAAAATACACTAATGACAGCAAAAAGTTTGAGTCTACAACATTTAGTTGAGGTGTGAGAGCCTAAATGAACTTTGTATTGCTTTAAATGCATTTTCAGCCCGATTGTACACTTCAGGTAAAACTGTCAAAATCTTCAAAATGAGCAAAAGCACAATGAAATTAATGCTGGAATCATCTTCAAGTTGCTAAAATACACTAATGACAGCAACGAGTTTGAGTCTACAACATTTAGTTAAGGTGTGAGAGCCTAAATGAACTTTGTATTGCTTTAAATGCATTTTCAGCCCGATTGTACACTTCAGGTGAAACTGTCAAAATCTTAAAAATGAGCAAAAGTACAATGAAATTAATAGTGGAATCATCTTCAAGTTGCTAAAATACACTAATGACAGCAAAAAGTTTGAGTCTACAACATTTAGTTAAGTTGTGAGAGCCTAAATGAACTTTTTATTGCTTTAAACGCGTTTTCAGCCCTTGATTGTACACTTCAGGTGAAACTGTCCAAATCTTCAAATTGAGCAAAAGCACAATGAAATTAATGCTGGAATCATCTTCAAGTTGCTAAAATACACTAATGACAGCAAAAAGTTTGAGTCTACAACATTTAGTTAAGGTGTGAGAGCCAAAATGAACTTTGTATTGCTGTAAACGCGTTTTCAGCACCTGATTGTACACTTCAGGTGAAACTGTCAAAATCTTCAAAATGAGCAAAAGCACAATGAAATGAATGCTGGAATCATCTTCAAGTTGCTAAAATACACTAATGACAGCAAAAAGTTTGAGTCTACAACATTTAGTTAAGGTGTGAGAGCCAAAATGAACTTTGTATTGCTTTAAATGCATTTTCAGCCCGATTGGACACTTCAGGTGAAACTGTCAAAATCTTCAAATTGAGCAAAAGCACAATGAAATTAATGCTGGAATCATCTTCAAGTTGCTAAAATACACTAATGACAGCAAAAAGTTTGAGTCTACAACATTTAGTTAAGGTGTGAGAGCCAAAATGAACTTTGTATTGCTGTAAACGCGTTTTCAGCACCTGATTGGACACTTCAGGTGAAACTGTCAAAATCTTCAAAATGAGCAAAAGCACAATGAAATTAATGCTGGAATCATCTTCAAGTTGCTAAAATACACTAATGACAGTAAAAAGTTTAAGTCTACAACATTTAGTTAAGGTGTGAGAGCCAAAATGAACTTTGTATTGCTTTAAAATTCATTTTCAGCCCGATTGTACACTTCAGGTGAACCTGTCAAAATATTCAAATTGAGCAAAAGCACAATGAAATTAATGCTGGAATCATCTTCAAGTTGCTAAAATACACTAATGACAGCAAAAAGTTTGAGTCTACAACATTTAGTTAAGGTGTGAGAGCCAAAATGAACTTTGTATTGCTGTAAACGCGTTTTCAGCACCTGATTGTACACTTCAGGTGAAACTGTCAAAATCTTCAAAATGAGCAAAAGCACAATGAAATTAATGCTGTGATCATCTTCAAGTTGCTAAAATACACTAATGACAGCAACAAGTTTGAGTCTACAACATTTAGTTAAGGTGTGAGATTCTAAATTAACTTTGTATTGCTTTAAATGCATTTTCAGCCCGATTGGACACTTCAGGTGAAACTGTCAAAATCTTCAAAATGAGCAAAAGCACAATGAAATTAATGCTTGAATCATCTTCATTTTGCTAACATACACTAATGACAGCAAAAAGTTTGAGTCTACAACATTTAGTTAAGGTGTGAGAGCCAAAATGAACTTTGTATTGCTTTAAATGCATTTTCAGCCCGATTGGACACTTCAGGTGAAACTGTCAAAATCATCAAAATGAGCAAAAGCACAATGAAATTAATGCTGGAATCATCTTCAAGTTGCTAAAATACACTAATGACAGTAAAAAGTTTAAGTCTACAACATTTAGTTAAGGTGTGAGAGCCAAAATTAACTTTGTATTGCTTTAAATGCATTTTCAGCCCGATAGTACACTTCAGGTGAAACTGTCAAAATCTTCAAAATGAGCAAAAGCACAATGAAATTAATGCTGGAATCATCTTCAAGTTGCTAAAATACACTAATGACAGCAACAAGTTTTAGTCTACAACATTTAGTTAAGGTGTGAGAGCCAAAATGAACTTTGTATTGCTGTAAACGCGTTTTCAGCACCTGATTGTACACTTCAGGTGAAACTGTCAAAATCTTCAAAATGAGCAAAAGCACAATGAAATGAATGCTGGAATTATCTTCAAGTTGCTAAAATACACTAATGACAGCAAAAAGTTTGAGTCTACAACATTTAGTTAAGGTGTGAGAGCCAAAATGAACTTTGTATTGCTTTAAAATTCATTTTCAGCCCGATTGTACACTTCAGGTGAAACTGTCAAAATCTTCAAAATGAGCAAAAGCACAATGAAATTAATGTTGGAATCATCTTCAAGTTGCTAAAATACACTAATGACAGCAAAAAGTTTGAGTCTACAACATTTAGTTAAGGTGTGAGAGCCAAAATGAACTTTGTATTGCTTTAAATGCATTTTCAGCCCGATTGGACACTTCAGGTGAAACTGTCAAAATCTTCAAATTGAGCAAAAGCACAATGAAATTAATGCTGGAATCATCTTCAAGTTGCTAAAATACACTAATGACAGCAAAAAGTTTGAGTCTACAACATTTAGTTAAGGTGTGAGAGCCAAAATGAACTTTGTATTGCTGTAAACGCGTTTTCAGCACCTGATTGGACACTTCAGGTGAAACTGTCAAAATCTTCAAAATGAGCAAAAGCACAATGAAATTAATGCTGGAATCATCTTCAAGTTGCTAAAATACACTAATGACAGTAAAAAGTTTAAGTCTACAACATTTAGTTAAGGTGTGAGAGCCAAAATGAACTTTGTATTGCTTTAAAATTCATTTTCAGCCCGATTGTACACTTCAGGTGAACCTGTCAAAATATTCAAATTGAGCAAAAGCACAATGAAATTAATGCTGGAATCATCTTCAAGTTGCTAAAATACACTAATGACAGCAAAAAGTTTGAGTCTACAACATTTAGTTAAGGTGTGAGAGCCAAAATGAACTTTGTATTGCTGTAAACGCGTTTTCAGCACCTGATTGTACACTTCAGGTGAAACTGTCAAAATCTTCAAAATGAGCAAAAGCACAATGAAATTAATGCTGTGATCATCTTCAAGTTGCTAAAATACACTAATGACAGCAACAAGTTTGAGTCTACAACATTTAGTTAAGGTGTGAGATTCTAAATTAACTTTGTATTGCTTTAAATGCATTTTCAGCCCGATTGGACACTTCAGGTGAAACTGTCAAAATCTTCAAAATGAGCAAAAGCACAATGAAATTAATGCTTGAATCATCTTCATTTTGCTAACATACACTAATGACAGCAAAAAGTTTGAGTCTACAACATTTAGTTAAGGTGTGAGAGCCAAAATGAACTTTGTATTGCTTTAAATGCATTTTCAGCCCGATTGGACACTTCAGGTGAAACTGTCAAAATCATCAAAATGAGCAAAAGCACAATGAAATTAATGCTGGAATCATCTTCAAGTTGCTAAAATACACTAATGACAGTAAAAAGTTTAAGTCTACAACATTTAGTTAAGGTGTGAGAGCCAAAATTAACTTTGTATTGCTTTAAATGCATTTTCAGCCCGATAGTACACTTCAGGTGAAACTGTCAAAATCTTCAAAATGAGCAAAAGCACAATGAAATTAATGCTGGAATCATCTTCAAGTTGCTAAAATACACTAATGACAGCAACAAGTTTTAGTCTACAACATTTAGTTAAGGTGTGAGAGCCAAAATGAACTTTGTATTGCTGTAAACGCGTTTTCAGCACCTGATTGTACACTTCAGGTGAAACTGTCAAAATCTTCAAAATGAGCAAAAGCACAATGAAATGAATGCTGGAATTATCTTCAAGTTGCTAAAATACACTAATGACAGCAAAAAGTTTGAGTCTACAACATTTAGTTAAGGTGTGAGAGCCAAAATGAACTTTGTATTGCTTTAAAATTCATTTTCAGCCCGATTGTACACTTCAGGTGAAACTGTCAAAATCTTCAAAATGAGCAAAAGCACAATGAAATTAATGTTGGAATCATCTTCAAGTTGCTAAAATACACTAATGACAGCAAAAAGTTTGAGTCTACAACATTTAGTTGAGGTGTGAGAGCCTAAATGAACTTTGTATTGCTTTAAATGCATTTTCAGCCCGATTGTACACTTCAGGTAAAACTGTCAAAATCTTCAAAATGAGCAAAAGCACAATGAAATTAATGCTGGAATCATCTTCAAGTTGCTAAAATACACTAATGACAGCAACGAGTTTGAGTCTACAACATTTAGTTAAGGTGTGAGAGCCTAAATGAACTTTGTATTGCTTTAAATGCATTTTCAGCCCGATTGTACACTTCAGGTGAAACTGTCAAAATCTTAAAAATGAGCAAAAGTACAATGAAATTAATAGTGGAATCATCTTCAAGTTGCTAAAATACACTAATGACAGCAAAAAGTTTGAGTCTACAACATTTAGTTAAGTTGTGAGAGCCTAAATGAACTTTTTATTGCTTTAAACGCGTTTTCAGCCCTTGATTGTACACTTCAGGTGAAACTGTCCAAATCTTCAAATTGAGCAAAAGCACAATGAAATTAATGCTGGAATCATCTTCAAGTTGCTAAAATACACTAATGACAGCAAAAAGTTTGAGTCTACAACATTTAGTTAAGGTGTGAGAGCCAAAATGAACTTTGTATTGCTGTAAACGCGTTTTCAGCACCTGATTGTACACTTCAGGTGAAACTGTCAAAATCTTCAAAATGAGCAAAAGCACAATGAAATGAATGCTGGAATCATCTTCAAGTTGCTAAAATACACTAATGACAGCAAAAAGTTTGAGTCTACAACATTTAGTTAAGGTGTGAGAGCCAAAATGAACTTTGTATTGCTTTAAATGCATTTTCAGCCCGATTGGACACTTCAGGTGAAACTGTCAAAATCTTCAAATTGAGCAAAAGCACAATGAAATTAATGCTGGAATCATCTTCAAGTTGCTAAAATACACTAATGACAGCAACAAGTTTTAGTCTACAACATTTAGTTAAGGTGTGAGAGCCAAAAATTAACTTTGTATTGCTGTAAACGCGTTTTCAGCACCTGATTGTACACTTCAGGTGAAACTGTCAAAATCTTCAAAATGAGCAAAAGCACAATGAAATGAATGCTGGAATTATCTTCAAGTTGCTAAAATACACTAATGACAGCAAAAAGTTTGAGTCTACAACATTTAGTTAAGGTGTGAGAGCCAAAATGAACTTTGTTTTTGCTGTAAACGCGTTTTCAGCACCTGATTGTACACTTCAGGCGAAACTGTCAAAATCTTCAAAATGAGCAAAAGCACAATGAAATTAATGCTGGAATCATCTTCAAGTTGCTAAAATACACTAATGACAGCAAAAAGTTTGAGTCTACAATATTTAGTTAAGGTGTGAGAGCCAAAAAGAACTTTGTATTGCTTTAAATGCATTTTCAGCCCGATTGTACACTTCAGGTGAAACTGTCAAAATCTTCAAAATGAGCAAAAGCACAATGAAATTAATGTTGGAATCATCTTCAAGTTGCTAAAATACACTAATGACAGCAACAATTTTGAGTCTACAACATTTAGTTGAGGTGTGAGAGCCTAAATGAACTTTGTATTGCTTTAAATGCATTTTCAGCCCGATTGTACACTTCAGGTGAAACTGTCAAAATCTTAAAAATGAGCAAAAGCACAATGAAATTAATGTTGGAATCATCTTCAAGTTGCTAAAATGCACTAATGACAGCAAAAAGTTTGAGTCTACAACATTTAGTTAAGTTGTGAGAGCCTAAATTAACTTTTTATTGCTTTAAACGCGTTTTCAGCCCTTGATTGTACACTTCAGGTGAAACTGTCAAAATCTTCAAATTGAGCAAAAGCACAATGAAATTAATGCTGGAATCATCTTCAAGTTGCTAAAATACACTAATGACAGCAAAAAGTTTGAGTCTACAACATTTAGTTAAGGTGTGAGAGCCAAAATGAACTTTGTATTGCTGTAAACGCGTTTTCAGCACCTGATTGTACACTTCAGGTGAAACTGTCAAAATCTTCAAAATGAGCAAAAGCACAATGAAATTAATGCTGGAATCATCTTCAAGTTGCTAAAATACACTAATGACAGCAAAAAGTTTGAGTCTACAACATTTAGTTAAGGTGTGAGAGCCAAAATGAACTTTGTATTGCTGTAAACGCGTTTTCAGCACCTGATTGTACACTTCAGGTGAAACTGTCAAAATCTTCAAAATGAGCAAAAGCACAATGAATTTAATGCTGGAATCATCTTCAAGTTGCTAAAATACACTAATGACAGCAAAAAGTTTGAGTCTACAACATTTAGTTAAGGTGTGAGAGCCAAAATGAACTTTGTATTGCTTTAAATGCATTTTCAGCCCGATTGGACACTTCAGGTGAAACTGTCAAAATCTTCAAAATGAGCAAAAGCACAATGAAATTAATGCTGGAATCATCTTCAAGTTGCTAAAATACACTAATGACAGTAAAAAGTTTAAGTCTACAACATTTAGTTAAGGTGTGAGAGCCAAAATTAACTTTGTATTGCTTTAAATGCATTTTCAGCCCGATAGTACACTTCAGGTGAAACTGTCAAAATCTTCAAAATGAGCAAAAGCACAATGAAATTAATGCTGGAATCATCTTCAAGTTGCTAAAATACACTAATGACAGCAACAAGTTTTAGTCTACAACATTTAGTTAAGGTGTGAGAGCCAAAATGAACTTTGTATTGCTGTAAACGCGTTTTCAGCACCTGATTGTACACTTCAGGTGAAACTGTCAAAATCTTCAAAATGAGCAAAAGCACAATGAAATGAATGCTGGAATCATCTTCAAGTTGCTAAAATACACTAATGACAGCAAAAAGTTTGAGTCTACAACATTTAGTTAAGGTGTGAGAGCCAAAATGAACTTTGTATTGCTGTAAACGCGTTTTCAGCACCTGATTGTACACTTCAGGTGAAACTGTCAAAATCTTCAAAATGAGCAAAAGCACAATGAAATTAATGTTGGAATCATCTTCAAGTTGCTAAAATACACTAATGACAGCAACAAGTTTGAGTCTACAACATTTAGTTGAGGTGTGAGAGCCTAAATGAACTTTGTATTGCTTTAAATGCATTTTCAGCCCGATTGTACACTTCAGGTGAAACTGTCAAAATCTTAAAAATGAGCAAAAGCACAATGAAATTAATGTTGGAATCATCTTCCAGTTGCTAAAATACACTAATGACAGCAAAAAGTTTGAGTCTACAACATTTAGTTAAGTTGTGAGAGCCTAAATTAACTTTTTATTGCTTTAAACGCGTTTTCAGCCCTTGATTGTACACTTCAGGTGAAACTGTCAAAATCTTCAAATTGAGCAAAAGCACAATGAAATTAATGCTGGAATCATCTTCAAGTTGCTAAAATACACTAATGACAGCAAAAAGTTTGAGTCTACAACATTTAGTTAAGGTGTGAGAGCCAAAATGAACTTTGTATTGCTGTAAACGCGTTTTCAGCACCTGATTGTACACTTCAGGTGAAACTGTCAAAATCTTCAAAATGAGCAAAAGCACAATGAAATTAATGCTGGAATCATCTTCAAGTTGCTAAAATACACTAATGACAGCAAAAAGTTTGAGTCTACAACATTTAGTTAAGGTGTGAGAGCCAAAATGAACTTTGTATTGCTTTAAATGCATTTTCAGCCCGATTGGACACTTCAGGTGAAACTGTCAAAATCTTCAAAATGAGCAAAAGCACAATGAAATTAATGCTGGAATCATCTTCAAGTTGCTAAAATACACTAATGACAGTAAAAAGTTTAAGTCTACAACATTTAGTTAAGGTGTGAGAGCCAAAATTAACTTTGTATTGCTTTAAATGCATTTTCAGCCCGATAGTACACTTCAGGTGAAACTGTCAAAATCTTCAAAATGAGCAAAAGCACAATGAAATTAATGCTGGAATCATCTTCAAGTTGCTAAAATACACTAATGACAGCAACAAGTTTTAGTCTACAACATTTAGTTAAGGTGTGAGAGCCAAAATGAACTTTGTATTGCTGTAAACGCGTTTTCAGCACCTGATTGTACACTTCAGGTGAAACTGTCAAAATCTTCAAAATGAGCAAAAGCACAATGAAATGAATGCTGGAATCATCTTCAAGTTGCTAAAATACACTAATGACAGCAAAAAGTTTGAGTCTACAACATTTAGTTAAGGTGTGAGAGCCAAAATGAACTTTGTATTGCTGTAAACGCGTTTTCAGCACCTGATTGTACACTTCAGGTGAAACTGTCAAAATCTTCAAAATGAGCAAAAGCACAATGAAATTAATGTTGGAATCATCTTCAAGTTGCTAAAATACACTAATGACAGCAACAAGTTTGAGTCTACAACATTTAGTTGAGGTGTGAGAGCCTAAATGAACTTTGTATTGCTTTAAATGCATTTTCAGCCCGATTGTACACTTCAGGTGAAACTGTCAAAATCTTAAAAATGAGCAAAAGCACAATGAAATTAATGTTGGAATCATCTTCCAGTTGCTAAAATACACTAATGACAGCAAAAAGTTTGAGTCTACAACATTTAGTTAAGTTGTGAGAGCCTAAATTAACTTTTTATTGCTTTAAACGCGTTTTCAGCCCTTGATTGTACACTTCAGGTGAAACTGTCAAAATCTTCAAATTGAGCAAAAGCACAATGAAATTAATGCTGGAATCATCTTCAAGTTGCTAAAATACACTAATGACAGCAAAAAGTTTGAGTCTACAACATTTAGTTAAGGTGTGAGAGCCAAAATGAACTTTGTATTGCTTTAAACGCGTTTTCAGCACCTGATTGTACACTTCAGGTGAAACTGTCAAAATCTTCAAAATGAGCAAAAGCACAATGAAATGAATGCTGGAATCATCTTCAAGTTGCTAAAATACACTAATGACAGCAAAAAGTTTGAGTCTACAACATTTATTTAAGGTGTGAGAGCCAAAATGAACTTTGTATTGCTTTAAATGCATTTTCAGCCCGATTGGACACTTCAGGTGAAACTGTCAAAATCTTCAAAATGAGCAAAAGCACAATGAAATTAATGCTGGAATCATCTTCAAGTTGCTAAAATACACTAATGACAGTAAAAAGTTTAAGTCTACAACATTTAGTTAAGGTGTGAGAGCCAAAATGAACTTTGTATTGCTTTAAATGCATTTTCAGCCCGATAGTACACTTCAGGTGAAACTGTCAAAATCTTCAAAATGAGCAAAAGCACAATGAAATTAATGCTGGAATCATCTTCAAGTTGCTAAAATACACTAATGACAGCAAAAAGTTTTAGTCTACAACATTTAGTTAAGGTGTGAGAGCCAAAATGAACTTTGTATTGCTGTAAACGCGTTTTCAGCACCTGATTGTACACTTCAGGTGAAACTGTCAAAATCTTCAAAATGAGCAAAAGCACAATGAAATGAATGCTGGAATCATCTTCAAGTTGCTAAAATACACTAATGACAGCAAAAAGTTTGAGTCTACAATATTTAGTTAAGGTGTGAGAGCCAAAATGAACTTTGTATTGCTTTAAAATTCATTTTCAGCCCGATTGTACACTTCAGGTGAAACTGTCAAAATCTTCAAATTGAGCAAAAGCACAATGGAATTAATGCTGGAATCATCTTCAAGTTGCTAAAATACACTAATGACAGCAAAAAGTTTGAGTCTACAACATTTAGTTAAGGTGTGAGAGCCAAAATGAACTTTGTATTGCTGTAAACGCGTTTTCAGCACCTGATTGTACACTTCAGGTGAAACTGTCAAAATCTTCAAAATGAGCAAAAGCACAATGAAATTAATGCTGGAATCATCTTCAAGTTGCTAAAATACACTAATGACAGCAAAAAGTTTGAGTCTACAACATTTAGTTAAGGTGTGAGAGCCAAAATGAACTTTGTATTGCTTTAAATGCATTTTCAGCCCGATTGTACACTTCAGGTGAAACTGTCAAAATCTTAAAAATGAGCAAAAGCACAATGAAATTAATGTTGGAATCATCTTCAAGTTGCTAAAATACACTAATGACAGCAAAAAGTTTGAGTCTACAACATTTAGTTAAGTTGTGAGAGCCTAAATTAACTTTTTATTGCTTTAAACGCGTTTTCAGCCCTTGATTGTACACTTCAGGTGAAACTGTCAAAATCTTCAAATTGAGCAAAAGCACAATGAAATTAATGCTGGAATCATCTTCAAGTTGCTAAAATACACTAATGACAGCAAAAAGTTTGAGTCTACAACATTTAGTTAAGGTGTGAGAGCCAAAATGAACTTTGTATTGCTTTAAACGCGTTTTCAGCACCTGATTGTACACTTCAGGTGAAACTGTCAAAATCTTCAAAATGAGCAAAAGCACAATGAAATTAATGCTGGAATCATCTTCAAGTTGCTAAAATACACTAATGACAGCAAAAAGTTTGAGTCTACAACATTTATTTAAGGTGTGAGAGCCAAAATGAACTTTGTATTGCTTTAAATGCATTTTCAGCCCGATTGGACACTTCAGGTGAAACTGTCAAAATCTTCAAAATGAGCAAAAGCACAATGAAATTAATGCTGGAATCATCTTCAAGTTGCTAAAATACACTAATGACAGTAAAAAGTTTAAGTCTACAACATTTAGTTAAGGTGTGAGAGCCAAAATGAACTTTGTATTGCTTTAAATGCATTTTCAGCCCGATAGTACACTTCAGGTGAAACTGTCAAAATCTTCAAAATGAGCAAAAGCACAATGAAATTAATGCTGGAATCATCTTCAAGTTGCTAAAATACACTAATGACAGCAAAAAGTTTTAGTCTACAACATTTAGTTAAGGTGTGAGAGCCAAAATGAACTTTGTATTGCTGTAAACGCGTTTTCAGCACCTGATTGTACACTTCAGGTGAAACTGTCAAAATCTTCAAAATGAGCAAAAGCACAATGAAATGAATGCTGGAATCATCTTCAAGTTGCTAAAATACACTAATGACAGCAAAAAGTTTGAGTCTACAATATTTAGTTAAGGTGTGAGAGCCAAAATGAACTTTGTATTGCTTTAAAATTCATTTTCAGCCCGATTGTACACTTCAGGTGAAACTGTCAAAATCTTCAAATTGAGCAAAAGCACAATGAAATTAATGCTGGAATCATCTTCAAGTTGCTAAAATACACTAATGACAGCAAAAAGTTTGAGTCTACAACATTTAGTTAAGGTGTGAGAGCCAAAATGAACTTTGTATTGCTGTAAACGCGTTTTCAGCACCTGATTGTACACTTCAGGTGAAACTGTCAAAATCTTCAAAATGAGCAAAAGCACAATGAAATTAATGCTGGAATCATCTTCAAGTTGCTAAAATACACTAATGACAGCAAAAAGTTTGAGTCTACAACATTTAGTTAAGGTGTGAGAGCCAAAATGAACTTTGTATTGCTTTAAATGCATTTTCAGCCCGATTGGACACTTCAGGTGAAACTGTCAAAATCTTCAAAATGAGCAAAAGCACAATGAAATTAATGCTGGAATCATCTTCAAGTTGCTAAAATACACTAATGACAGTAAAAAGTTTAAGTCTACAACATTTAGTTAAGGTGTGAGAGCCAAAATTAACTTTGTATTGCTTTAAATGCATTTTCAGCCCGATAGTACACTTCAGGTGAAACTGTCAAAATCTTCAAAATGAGCAAAAGCACAATGAAATTAATGCTGGAATCATCTTCAAGTTGCTAAAATACACTAATGACAGCAACAAGTTTTAGTCTACAACATTTAGTTAAGGTGTGAGAGCCAAAATGAACTTTGTATTGCTGTAAACGCGTTTTCAGCACCTGATTGTACACTTCAGGTGAAACTGTCAAAATCTTCAAAATGAGCAAAAGCACAATGAAATGAATGCTGGAATCATCTTCAAGTTGCTAAAATACACTAATGACAGCAAAAAGTTTGAGTCTACAACATTTAGTTAAGGTGTGAGATCCAAAATGAACTTTGTATTGCTTTAAATGCATTTTCAGCCCGATTGGACACTTCAGGTGAAACTGTCAAAATCTTCAAATTGAGCAAAAGCACAATGAAATTAATGCTGGAATCATCTTCAAGTTGCTAAAATACACTAATGACAGCAAAAAGTTTGAGTCTACAACATTTAGTTAAGGTGTGAGAGCCAAAATGAACTTTGTATTGCTGTAAACGCGTTTTCAGCACCTGATTGGACACTTCAGGTGAAACTGTCAAAATCTTCAAAATGAGCAAAAGCACAATGAAATTAATGCTGGAATCATCTTCAAGTTGCTAAAATACACTAATGACAGTAAAAAGTTTAAGTCTACAACATTTAGTTAAGGTGTGAGAGCCAAAATTAACTTTGTATTGCTTTAAATGCATTTTCAGCCCGATAGTACACTTCAGGTGAAACTGTCAAAATCTTCAAAATGAGCAAAAGCACAATGAAATTAATGCTGGAATCATCTTCAAGTTGCTAAAATACACTAATGACAGCAACAAGTTTTAGTCTACAACATTTAGTTAAGGTGTGAGAGCCAAAATTAACTTTGTATTGCTGTAAACGCGTTTTCAGCACCTGATTGTACACTTCAGGTGAAACTGTCAAAATCTTCAAAATGAGCAAAAGCACAATGAAATGAATGCTGGAATTATCTTCAAGTTGCTAAAATACACTAATGACAGCAAAAAGTTTGAGTCTACAACATTTAGTTAAGGTGTGAGAGCCAAAATGAACTTTGTATTGCTGTAAACGCGTTTTCAGCACCTGATTGTACACTTCAGGCGAAACTGTCAAAATCTTCAAAATGAGCAAAAGCACAATGAAATTAATGCTGGAATCATCTTCAAGTTGCTAAAATACACTAATGACAGCAAAAAGTTTGAGTCTACAATATTTAGTTAAGGTGTGAGAGCCAAAATGAACTTTGTATTGCTTTAAAATTCATTTTCAGCCCGATTGTACACTTCAGGTGAAACTGTCAAAATCTTCAAATTGAGCAAAAGCACAATGAAATTAATGCTGGAATCATCTTCAAGTTGCTAAAATACACTAATGACAGCAAAAAGTTTGAGTCTACAACATTTAGTTAAGGTGTGAGAGCCAAAATGAACTTTGTATTGCTGTAAACGCGTTTTCAGCACCTGATTGTACACTTCAGGTGAAACTGTCAAAATCTTCAAAATGAGCAAAAGCACAATGAAATTAATGCTGGAATCATCTTCAAGTTGCTAAAATACACTAATGACAGCAAAAAGTTTGAGTCTACAACATTTAGTTAAGGTGTGAGAGCCAAAATGAACTTTGTATTGCTTTAAATGCATTTTCAGCCCGATTGGACACTTCAGGTGAAACTGTCAAAATCTTCAAAATGAGCAAAAGCACAATGAAATTAATGCTGGAATCATCTTCAAGTTGCTAAAATACACTAATGACAGTAAAAAGTTTAAGTCTACAACATTTAGTTAAGGTGTGAGAGCCAAAATTAACTTTGTATTGCTTTAAATGCATTTTCAGCCCGATAGTACACTTCAGGTGAAACTGTCAAAATCTTCAAAATGAGCAAAAGCACAATGAAATTAATGCTGGAATCATCTTCAAGTTGCTAAAATACACTAATGACAGCAACAAGTTTTAGTCTACAACATTTAGTTAAGGTGTGAGAGCCAAAATGAACTTTGTATTGCTGTAAACGCGTTTTCAGCACCTGATTGTACACTTCAGGTGAAACTGTCAAAATCTTCAAAATGAGCAAAAGCACAATGAAATGAATGCTGGAATCATCTTCAAGTTGCTAAAATACACTAATGACAGCAAAAAGTTTGAGTCTACAACATTTAGTTAAGGTGTGAGATCCAAAATGAACTTTGTATTGCTTTAAATGCATTTTCAGCCCGATTGGACACTTCAGGTGAAACTGTCAAAATCTTCAAATTGAGCAAAAGCACAATGAAATTAATGCTGGAATCATCTTCAAGTTGCTAAAATACACTAATGACAGCAAAAAGTTTGAGTCTACAACATTTAGTTAAGGTGTGAGAGCCAAAATGAACTTTGTATTGCTGTAAACGCGTTTTCAGCACCTGATTGGACACTTCAGGTGAAACTGTCAAAATCTTCAAAATGAGCAAAAGCACAATGAAATTAATGCTGGAATCATCTTCAAGTTGCTAAAATACACTAATGACAGTAAAAAGTTTAAGTCTACAACATTTAGTTAAGGTGTGAGAGCCAAAATGAACTTTGTATTGCTGTAAACGCGTTTTCAGCACCTGATTGTACACTTCAGGCGAAACTGTCAAAATCTTCAAAATGAGCAAAAGCACAATGAAATTAATGCTGGAATCATCTTCAAGTTGCTAAAATACACTAATGACAGCAAAAAGTTTGAGTCTACAATATTTAGTTAAGGTGTGAGAGCCAAAATGAACTTTCTATTGCTTTAAATGCATTTTCAGCCCGATTTTACACTTCAGGTGAAACTGTCAAAATCTTCAAAATGAGCAAAAGCACAATGAAATTAATGTTGGAATCATCTTCAAGTTGCTAAAATACACTAATGACAGCAACAAGTTTGAGTCTACAACATTTAGTTGAGGTGTGAGAGCCTAAATGAACTTTGTATTGCTTTAAATGCATTTTCAGCCCGATTGTACACTTCAGGTGAAACTGTCAAAATCTTAAAAATGAGCAAAAGCACAATGAAATTAATGTTGGAATCATCTTCAAGTTGCTAAAATACACTAATGACAGCAAAAAGTTTGAGTCTACAACATTTAGTTAAGTTGTGAGAGCCTAAATTAACTTTTTATTGCTTTAAACGCGTTTTCAGCCCTTGATTGTACACTTCAGGTGAAACTGTCAAAATCTTCAAATTGAGCAAAAGCACAATGAAATTAATGCTGGAATCATCTTCAAGTTGCTAAAATACACTAATGACAGCAAAAAGTTTGAGTCTACAACATTTAGTTAAGGTGTGAGAGCCAAAATGAACTTTGTATTGCTGTAAACGCGTTTTCAGCACCTGATTGTACACTTCAGGTGAAACTGTCAAAATCTTCAAAATGAGCAAAAGCACAATGAAATTAATGCTGGAATCATCTTCAAGTTGCTAAAATACACTAATGACAGCAAAAAGTTTGAGTCTACAACATTTAGTTAAGGTGTGAGAGCCAAAATGAACTTTGTATTGCTGTAAACGCGTTTTCAGCACCTGATTGTACACTTCAGGTGAAACTGTCAAAATCTTCAAAATGAGCAAAAGCACAATGAAATTAATGCTGGAATCATCTTCAAGTTGCTAAAATACACTAATGACAGCAAAAAGTTTGAGTCTACAACATTTAGTTAAGGTGTGAGAGCCAAAATGAACTTTGTATTGCTTTAAATGCATTTTCAGCCCGATTGGACACTTCAGGTGAAACTGTCAAAATCTTCAAAATGAGCAAAAGCACAATGAAATTAATGCTGGAATCATCTTCAAGTTGCTAAAATACACTAATGACAGTAAAAAGTTTAAGTCTACAACATTTAGTTAAGGTGTGAGAGCCAAAATTAACTTTGTATTGCTTTAAATGCATTTTCAGCCCGATAGTACACTTCAGGTGAAACTGTCAAAATCTTCAAAATGAGCAAAAGCACAATGAAATTAATGCTGGAATCATCTTCAAGTTGCTAAAATACACTAATGACAGCAACAAGTTTGAGTCTACAACATTTAGTTGAGGTGTGAGAGCCTAAATGAACTTTGTATTGCTTTAAATGCATTTTCAGCCCGATTGTACACTTCAGGTGAAACTGTCAAAATCTTAAAAATGAGCAAAAGCACAATGAAATTAATGTTGGAATCATCTTCAAGTTGCTAAAATACACTAATGACAGCAAAAAGTTTGAGTTTACAACATTTAGTTAAGTTGTGAGAGCCTAAATTAACTTTTTATTGCTTTAAACGCGTTTTCAGCCCTTGATTGTACACTTCAGGTGAAACTGTCAAAATCTTCAAATTGAGCAAAAGCACAATGAAATTAATGCTGGAATCATCTTCAAGTTGCTAAAATACACTAATGACAGCAAAAAGTTTGAGTCTACAACATTTAGTTAAGGTGTGAGAGCCAAAATGAACTTTGTATTGCTGTAAACGCGTTTTCAGCACCTGATTGTACACTTCAGGTGAAACTGTCAAAATCTTCAAAATGAGCAAAAGCACAATGAAATTAATGCTGGAATCATCTTCAAGTTGCTAAAATACACTAATGACAGCAAAAAGTTTGAGTCTACAACATTTAGTTAAGGTGTGAGAGCCAAAATGAACTTTGTATTGCTGTAAACGCGTTTTCAGCACCTGATTGTACACTTCAGGTGAAACTGTCAAAATCTTCAAAATGAGCAAAAGCACAATGAAATTAATGCTGGAATCATCTTCAAGTTGCTAAAATACACTAATGACAGCAAAAAGTTTGAGTCTACAACATTTAGTTAAGGTGTG
Organism: Leptonotus elevatus; assembly: GCF_054856555.1. Lineage (NCBI taxonomy): Eukaryota > Metazoa > Chordata > Actinopteri > Syngnathiformes > Syngnathidae > Leptonotus > Leptonotus elevatus. The sequence continues at coordinate 636,289 of NC_141240.1, read as the reverse complement.
AGAGCCAAAATGAACTTTGTATTGCTTTAAATGCATTTTCAGCCCGATTGGACACTTCAGGTGAAACTGTCAAACTCTTCAAAATGAGCAAAAGCACAATGAAATTAATGCTGGAATCATCTTCAAGTTGCTAAAATACACTAATGACAGTAAAAAGTTTAAGTCTACAACATTTAGTTAAGGTGTGAGAGCCAAAATTAACTTTGTATTGCTTTAAATGCATTTTCAGCCCGATAGTACACTTCAGGTGAAACTGTCAAAATCTTCAAAATGAGCAAAAGCACAATGAAATTAATGCTGGAATCATCTTCAAGTTGCTAAAATACACTAATGACAGCAACAAGTTTTAGTCTACAACATTTAGTTAAGGTGTGAGAGCCAAAATGAACTTTGTATTGCTGTAAACGCGTTTTCAGCACCTGATTGTACACTTCAGGTGAAACTGTCAAAATCTTCAAAATGAGCAAAAGCACAATGAAATGAATGCTGGAATCATCTTCAAGTTGCTAAAATACACTAATGACAGCAAAAAGTTTGAGTCTACAACATTTAGTTAAGGTGTGAGAGCCAAAATGAACTTTGTATTGCTGTAAACGCGTTTTCAGCACCTGATTGTACACTTCAGGTGAAACTGTCAAAATCTTCAAAATGAGCAAAAGCACAATGAAATGAATGCTGGAATCATCTTCAAGTTGCTAAAATACACTAATGACAGCAAAAAGTTTGAGTCTACAACATTTAGTTAAGGTGTGAGATCCAAAATGAACTTTGTATTGCTTTAAATGCATTTTCAGCCCGATTGGACACTTCAGGTGAAACTGTCAAAATCTTCAAATTGAGCAAAAGCACAATGAAATTAATGCTGGAATCATCTTCAAGTTGCTAAAATACACTAATGACAGCAAAAAGTTTGAGTCTACAACATTTAGTTAAGGTGTGAGAGCCAAAATGAACTTTGTATTGCTGTAAACGCGTTTTCAGCACCTGATTGGACACTTCAGGTGAAACTGTCAAAATCTTCAAAATGAGCAAAAGCACAATGAAATTAATGCTGGAATCATCTTCAAGTTGCTAAAATACACTAATGACAGCAAAAAGTTTGAGTCTACAACATTTAGTTAAGTTGTGAGAGCCTAAATTAACTTTTTATTGCTTTAAACGCGTTTTCAGCCCTTGATTGTACACTTAAGGTGAAACTGTCAAAATCTTCAAATTGAGCAAAAGCACAATGAAATTAATGCTGGAATCATCTTCAAGTTGCTAAAATACACTAATGACAGCAAAAAGTTTGAGTCTACAACATTTAGTTAAGGTGTGAGAGCCAAAATGAACTTTGTATTGCTTTAAACGCGTTTTCAGCACCTGATTGTACACTTCAGGTGAAACTGTCAAAATCTTCAAAATGAGCAAAAGCACAATGAAATGAATGCTGGAATCATCTTCAAGTTGCTAAAATACACTAATGACAGCAAAAAGTTTGAGTCTACAACATTTATTTAAGGTGTGAGAGCCAAAATGAACTTTGTATTGCTTTAAATGCATTTTCAGCCCGATTGGACACTTCAGGTGAAACTGTCAAAATCTTCAAAATGAGCAAAAGCACAATGAAATTAATGCTGGAATCATCTTCAAGTTGCTAAAATACACTAATGACAGTAAAAAGTTTAAGTCTACAACATTTAGTTAAGGTGTGAGAGCCAAAATGAACTTTGTATTGCTTTAAATGCATTTTCAGCCCGATAGTACACTTCAGGTGAAACTGTCAAAATCTTCAAAATGAGCAAAAGCACAATGAAATTAATGCTGGAATCATCTTCAAGTTGCTAAAATACACTAATGACAGCAAAAAGTTTTAGTCTACAACATTTAGTTAAGGTGTGAGAGCCAAAATGAACTTTGTATTGCTGTAAACGCGTTTTCAGCACCTGATTGTACACTTCAGGTGAAACTGTCAAAATCTTCAAAATGAGCAAAAGCACAATGAAATGAATGCTGGAATCATCTTCAAGTTGCTAAAATACACTAATGACAGCAAAAAGTTTCAGTCTACAATATTTAGTTAAGGTGTGAGAGCCAAAATGAACTTTGTATTGCTTTAAAATTCATTTTCAGCCCGATTGTACACTTCAGGTGAAACTGTCAAAATCTTCAAATTGAGCAAAAGCACAATGGAATTAATGCTGGAATCATCTTCAAGTTGCTAAAATACACTAATGACAGCAAAAAGTTTGAGTCTACAACATTTAGTTAAGGTGTGAGAGCCAAAATGAACTTTGTATTTCTGTAAACGCGTTTTCAGCACCTGATTGTACACTTCAGGTGAAACTGTCAAAATCTTCAAAATGAGCAAAAGCACAATGAAATTAATGCTGGAATCATCTTCAAGTTGCTAAAATACACTAATGACAGCAAAAAGTTTGAGTCTACAACATTTAGTTAAGGTGTGAGAGCCAAAATGAACTTTGTATTGCTTTAAATGCATTTTCAGCCCGATTGTACACTTCAGGTGAAACTGTCAAAATCTTAAAAATGAGCAAAAGCACAATGAAATTAATGTTGGAATCATCTTCAAGTTGCTAAAATACACTAATGACAGCAAAAAGTTTGAGTCTACAACATTTAGTTAAGTTGTGAGAGCCTAAATTAACTTTTTATTGCTTTAAACGCGTTTTCAGCCCTTGATTGTACACTTCAGGTGAAACTGTCAAAATCTTCAAATTGAGCAAAAGCACAATGAAATTAATGCTGGAATCATCTTCAAGTTGCTAAAATACACTAATGACAGCAAAAAGTTTGAGTCTACAACATTTAGTTAAGGTGTGAGAGCCAAAATGAACTTTGTATTGCTTTAAACGCGTTTTCAGCACCTGATTGTACACTTCAGGTGAAACTGTCAAAATCTTCAAAATGAGCAAAAGCACAATGAAATTAATGCTGGAATCATCTTCAAGTTGCTAAAATACACTAATGACAGCAAAAAGTTTGAGTCTACAACATTTATTTAAGGTGTGAGAGCCAAAATGAACTTTGTATTGCTTTAAATGCATTTTCAGCCCGATTGGACACTTCAGGTGAAACTGTCAAAATCTTCAAAATGAGCAAAAGCACAATGAAATTAATGCTGGAATCATCTTCAAGTTGCTAAAATACACTAATGACAGTAAAAAGTTTAAGTCTACAACATTTAGTTAAGGTGTGAGAGCCAAAATGAACTTTGTATTGCTTTAAATGCATTTTCAGCCCGATAGTACACTTCAGGTGAAACTGTCAAAATCTTCAAAATGAGCAAAAGCACAATGAAATTAATGCTGGAATCATCTTCAAGTTGCTAAAATACACTAATGACAGCAAAAAGTTTTAGTCTACAACATTTAGTTAAGGTGTGAGAGCCAAAATGAACTTTGTATTGCTGTAAACGCGTTTTCAGCACCTGATTGTACACTTCAGGTGAAACTGTCAAAATCTTCAAAATGAGCAAAAGCACAATGAAATGAATGCTGGAATCATCTTCAAGTTGCTAAAATACACTAATGACAGCAAAAAGTTTGAGTCTACAATATTTAGTTAAGGTGTGAGAGCAAAAATGAACTTTGTATTGCTTTAAAATTCATTTTCAGCCCGATTGTACACTTCAGGTGAAACTGTCAAAATCTTCAAATTGAGCAAAAGCACAATGAAATTAATGCTGGAATCATCTTCAAGTTGCTAAAATACACTAATGACAGCAAAAAGTTTGAGTCTACAACATTTAGTTAAGGTGTGAGAGCCAAAATGAACTTTGTATTGCTGTAAACGCGTTTTCAGCACCTGATTGTACACTTCAGGTGAAACTGTCAAAATCTTCAAAATGAGCAAAAGCACAATGAAATTAATGCTGGAATCATCTTCAAGTTGCTAAAATACACTAATGACAGCAAAAAGTTTGAGTCTACAACATTTAGTTAAGGTGTGAGAGCCAAAATGAACTTTGTATTGCTTTAAATGCATTTTCAGCCCGATTGGACACTTCAGGTGAAACTGTCAAAATCTTCAAAATGAGCAAAAGCACAATGAAATTAATGCTGGAATCATCTTCAAGTTGCTAAAATACACTAATGACAGTAAAAAGTTTAAGTCTACAACATTTAGTTAAGGTGTGAGAGCCAAAATTAACTTTGTATTGCTTTAAATGCAATTTCAGCCCGAGTGTACACTTCAGGTGAAACTGTCAAAATCTTCAAAATGAGCAAAAGCACAATGAAATTAATGCTGGAATCATCTTCAAGTTGCTAAAATACACTAATGACAGCAACAAGTTTTAGTCTACAACATTTAGTTAAGGTGTGAGAGCCAAAATGAACTTTGTATTGCTGTAATCGCGTTTTCAGCACCTGATTGTACACTTCAGGTGAAACTGTCAAAATCTTCAAAATGAGCAAAAGCACAATGAAATGAATGCTGGAATTATCTTCAAGTTGCTAAAATACACTAATGACAGCAAAAAGTTTGAGTCTACAACATTTAGTTAAGGTGTGAGAGCCAAAATCAACTTTGTATTGCTTTAAAATTCATTTTCAGCCCGATTGTACACTTCAGGTGAAACTGTCAAAATCTTCAAAATGAGCAAAAGCACAATGAAATTAATGTTGGAATCATCTTCAAGTTGCTAAAATACACTAATGACAGCAAAAAGTTTGAGTCTACAACATTTAGTTGAGGTGTGAGAGCCTAAATGAACTTTGTATTGCTTTAAATGCATTTTCAGCCCGATTGTACACTTCAGGTAAAACTGTCAAAATCTTCAAAATGAGCAAAAGCACAATGAAATTAATGCTGGAATCATCTTCAAGTTGCTAAAATACACTAATGACAGCAACGAGTTTGAGTCTACAACATTTAGTTAAGGTGTGAGAGCCTAAATGAACTTTGTATTGCTGTAAACGCGTTTTCAGCACCTGATTGTACACTTCAGGTGAAACTGTCAAAATCTTCAAAATGAGCAAAAGCACAATGAAATTAATGCTGGAATCATCTTCAAGTTGCTAAAATACACTAATGACAGCAAAAAGTTTGAGTCTACAACATTTAGTTAAGGTGTGAGAGCCAAAATGAACTTTGTATTGCTTTAAATGCATTTTCAGCCCGATTGGACACTTCAGGTGAAACTGTCAAAATCTTCAAAATGAGCAAAAGCACAATGAAATTAATGCTGGAATCATCTTCAAGTTGCTAAAATACACTAATGACAGTAAAAAGTTTAAGTCTACAACATTTAGTTAAGGTGTGAGAGCCAAAATTAACTTTGTATTGCTTTAAATGCATTTTCAGCCCGATTGTACACTTCAGGTGAAACTGTCAAAATCTTAAAAATGAGCAAAAGCACAATGAAATTAATGTTGGAATCATCTTCAAGTTGCTAAAATACACTAATGACAGCAAAAAGTTTGAGTCTACAACATTTAGTTAAGTTGTGAGAGCCTAAATTAACTTTTTATTGCTTTAAACGCGTTTTCAGCCCTTGATTGTACACTTCAGGTGAAACTGTCAAAATCTTCAAATTGAGCAAAAGCACAATGAAATTAATGCTGGAATCATCTTCAAGTTGCTAAAATACACTAATGACAGCAAAAAGTTTGAGTCTACAACATTTAGTTAAGGTGTGAGAGCCAAAATGAACTTTGTATTGCTGTAAACGCGTTTTCAGCACCTGATTGTACACTTCAGGTGAAACTGTCAAAATCTTCAAAATGAGCAAAAGCACAATGAAATTAATGCTGGAATCATCTTCAAGTTGCTAAAATACACTAATGACAGCAAAAAGTTTGAGTCTACAACATTTAGTTAAGGTGTGAGAGCCAAAATGAACTTTGTATTGCTGTAAACGCGTTTTCAGCACCTGATTGTACACTTCAGGTGAAACTGTCAAAATCTTCAAAATGAGCAAAAGCACAATGAAATTAATGCTGGAATCATCTTCAAGTTGCTAAAATACACTAATGACAGCAAAAAGTTTGAGTCTACAACATTTAGTTAAGGTGTGAGAGCCAAAATGAACTTTGTATTGCTTTAAATGCATTTTCAGCCCGATTGGACACTTCAGGTGAAACTGTCAAAATCTTCAAAATGAGCAAAAGCACAATGAAATTAATGCTGGAATCATCTTCAAGTTGCTAAAATACACTAATGACAGTAAAAAGTTTAAGTCTACAACATTTAGTTAAGGTGTGAGAGCCAAAATTAACTTTGTATTGCTTTAAATGCATTTTCAGCCCGATAGTACACTTCAGGTGAAACTGTCAAAATCTTCAAAATGAGCAAAAGCACAATGAAATTAATGCTGGAATCATCTTCAAGTTGCTAAAATACACTAATGACAGCAACAAGTTTGAGTCTACAACATTTAGTTGAGGTGTGAGAGCCTAAATGAACTTTGTATTGCTTTAAATGCATTTTCAGCCCGATTGTACACTTCAGGTGAAACTGTCAAAATCTTAAAAATGAGCAAAAGCACAATGAAATTAATGTTGGAATCATCTTCAAGTTGCTAAAATACACTAATGACAGCAAAAAGTTTGAGTTTACAACATTTAGTTAAGTTGTGAGAGCCTAAATTAACTTTTTATTGCTTTAAACGCGTTTTCAGCCCTTGATTGTACACTTCAGGTGAAACTGTCAAAATCTTCAAATTGAGCAAAAGCACAATGAAATTAATGCTGGAATCATCTTCAAGTTGCTAAAATACACTAATGACAGCAAAAAGTTTGAGTCTACAACATTTAGTTAAGGTGTGAGAGCCAAAATGAACTTTGTATTGCTGTAAACGCGTTTTCAGCACCTGATTGTACACTTCAGGTGAAACTGTCAAAATCTTCAAAATGAGCAAAAGCACAATGAAATTAATGCTGGAATCATCTTCAAGTTGCTAAAATACACTAATGACAGTAAAAAGTTTAAGTCTACAACATTTAGTTAAGGTGTGAGAGCCAAAATTAACTTTGTATTGCTTTAAATGCATTTTCAGCCCGATTGTACACTTCAGGTGAAACTGTCAAAATCTTAAAAATGAGCAAAAGCACAATGAAATTAATGTTGGAATCATCTTCAAGTTGCTAAAATACACTAATGACAGCAAAAAGTTTGAGTCTACAACATTTAGTTAAGTTGTGAGAGCCTAAATTAACTTTTTATTGCTTTAAACGCGTTTTCAGCCCTTGATTGTACACTTAAGGTGAAACTGTCAAAATCTTCAAATTGAGCAAAAGCACAATGAAATTAATGCTGGAATCATCTTCAAGTTGCTAAAATACACTAATGACAGTAAAAAGTTTAAGTCTACAACATTTAGTTAAGGTGTGAGAGCCAAAATTAACTTTGTATTGCTTTAAATGCATTTTCAGCCCGATTGTACACTTCAGGTGAAACTGTCAAAATCTTAAAAATGAGCAAAAGCACAATGAAATTAATGTTGGAATCATCTTCAAGTTGCTAAAATACACTAATGACAGCAAAAAGTTTGAGTCTACAACATTTAGTTAAGTTGTGAGAGCCTAAATTAACTTTTTATTGCTTTAAACGCGTTTTCAGCCCTTGATTGTACACTTCAGGTGAAACTGTCAAAATCTTCAAATTGAGCAAAAGCACAATGAAATTAATGCTGGAATCATCTTCAAGTTGCTAAAATACACTAATGACAGCAAAAAGTTTGAGTCTACAACATTTAGTTAAGGTGTGAGAGCCAAAATGAACTTTGTATTGCTTTAAATGCATTTTCAGCCCGATTGGACACTTCAGGTGAAACTGTCAAAATCTTCAAATTAAGCAAAAGCACAATGAAATTAATGCTGGAATCATCTTCAAGTTGCTAAAATACACTAATGACAGCAAAAAGTTTGAGTCTACAACATTTAGTTAAGGTGTGAGAGCCAAAATGAACTTTGTATTGCTGTAAACGCGTTTTCAGCACCTGATTGTACACTTCAGGTGAAACTGTCAAAATCTTCAAAATGAGCAAAAGCACAATGAAATTAATGCTGGAATCATCTTCAAGTTGCTAAAATACACTAATGACAGTAAAAAGTTTGAGTGTACAACATTTAGTTAAGGTGTGAGAGCCAAAATGAACTTTGTATTGCTTTAAAAGCACTTTCAGCCCGAATGTACACTTCAGGTGAAACTGTCAAAATCTTCAAAATGAGCAAAAGCACAATGAAATTAAGGCTGGAATCATCTTCAAGTTGCTAAAATACACTAATGACAGCAAAAAGTTTGAGTCTACAACATTTAGTTAAGGTGTGAGAGCCAAAATGAACGTTGTATTGCTTTAAATGCATTTTCAGCCCGAATGTACACTTCAGGTGAAACTGTCAAATTCTTCAAAATGAGCAAAAGCACAATGAAATTAATGCTGGAAACATCTTCAAGTTGCTAAAATACACTAATGACAGCAACAAGTTTGAGTCTACAACATTTAGTTAAGGTGTGAGAGCCAAAATGATCTTTGTATTGCTTTAAATGCATTTTCAGCCCGATAGTACACTTCAGGTGAAACTGTCAAAATCTTCAAAATGAGCAAAAGCACAATGAAATGAATGCTGGAATCATCTTCAAGTTGCTAAAATACACTAATGACAGCAAAAAGTTTGAGTCTACAATATTTAGTTAAGGTGTGAGAGCCAAAATGAACTTTGTATTGCTTTAAAATTCATTTTCAGCCCGATTGTACACTTCAGGTGAAACTGTCAAAATCTTCAAATTGAGCAAAAGCACAATGAAATTAATGCTGGAATCATCTTCAAGTTGCTAAAATACACTAATGACAGCAAAAAGTTTGAGTCTACAACATTTAGTTAAGGTGTGAGAGCCAAAATGAACTTTGTATTGCTGTAAACGCGTTTTCAGCACCTGATTGTACACTTCAGGTGAAACTGTCAAAATCTTCAAAATGAGCAAAAGCACAATGAAATTAATGCTGGAATCATCTTCAAGTTGCTAAAATACACTAATGACAGCAAAAAGTTTGAGTCTACAACATTTAGTTAAGGTGTGAGAGCCAAAATGAACTTTGTATTGCTTTAAATGCATTTTCAGCCCGATTGGACACTTCAGGTGAAACTGTCAAAATCTTCAAAATGAGCAAAAGCACAATGAAATTAATGCTGGAATCATCTTCAAGTTGCTAAAATACACTAATGACAGTAAAAAGTTTAAGTCTACAACATTTAGTTAAGGTGTGAGAGCCAAAATTAACTTTGTATTGCTTTAAATGCAATTTCAGCCCGATTGTACACTTCAGGTGAAACTGTCAAAATCTTCAAAATGAGCAAAAGCACAATGAAATTAATGCTGGAATCATCTTCAAGTTGCTAAAATACACTAATGACAGCAACAAGTTTTAGTCTACAACATTTAGTTAAGGTGTGAGAGCCAAAATGAACTTTGTATTGCTGTAATCGCGTTTTCAGCACCTGATTGTACACTTCAGGTGAAACTGTCAAAATCTTCAAAATGAGCAAAAGCACAATGAAATGAATGCTGGAATTATCTTCAAGTTGCTAAAATACACTAATGACAGCAAAAAGTTTGAGTCTACAACATTTAGTTAAGGTGTGAGAGCCAAAATGAACTTTGTATTGCTTTAAAATTCATTTTCAGCCCGATTGTACACTTCAGGTGAAACTGTCAAAATCTTCAAAATGAGCAAAAGCACAATGAAATTAATGTTGGAATCATCTTCAAGTTGCTAAAATACACTAATGACAGCAAAAAGTTTGAGTCTACAACATTTAGTTGAGGTGTGAGAGCCTAAATGAACTTTGTATTGCTTTAAATGCATTTTCAGCCCGATTGTACACTTCAGGTAAAACTGTCAAAATCTTCAAAATGAGCAAAAGCACAATGAAATTAATGCTGGAATCATCTTCAAGTTGCTAAAATACACTAATGACAGCAACGAGTTTGAGTCTACAACATTTAGTTAAGGTGTGAGAGCCTAAATGAACTTTGTATTGCTGTAAACGCGTTTTCAGCACCTGATTGTACACTTCAGGTGAAACTGTCAAAATCTTCAAAATGAGCAAAAGCACAATGAAATTAATGCTGGAATCATCTTCAAGTTGCTAAAATACACTAATGACAGCAAAAAGTTTGAGTCTACAACATTTAGTTAAGGTGTGAGAGCCAAAATGAACTTTGTATTGCTTTAAATGCATTTTCAGCCCGATTGGACACTTCAGGTGAAACTGTCAAAATCTTCAAAATGAGCAAAAGCACAATGAAATTAATGCTGGAATCATCTTCAAGTTGCTAAAATACACTAATGACAGTAAAAAGTTTAAGTCTACAACATTTAGTTAAGGTGTGAGAGCCAAAATTAACTTTGTATTGCTTTAAATGCATTTTCAGCCCGATAGTACACTTCAGGTGAAACTGTCAAAATCTTCAAAATGAGCAAAAGCACAATGAAATTAATGCTGGAATCATCTTCAAGTTGCTAAAATACACTAATGACAGCAACAAGTTTTAGTCTACAACATTTAGTTAAGGTGTGAGAGCCAAAATGAACTTTGTATTGCTTTAAAATTCATTTTCAGCCCGATTGTACACTTCAGGTGAAACTGTCAAAATCTTCAAAATGAGCAAAAGCACAATGAAATTAATGTTGGAATCATCTTCAAGTTGCTAAAATACACTAATGACAGCAAAAAGTTTGAGTCTACAACATTTAGTTGAGGTGTGAGAGCCTAAATGAACTTTGTATTGCTTTAAATGCATTTTCAGCCCGATTGTACACTTCAGGTAAAACTGTCAAAATCTTCAAAATGAGCAAAAGCACAATGAAATTAATGCTGGAATCATCTTCAAGTTGCTAAAATACACTAATGACAGCAACGAGTTTGAGTCTACAACATTTAGTTAAGGTGTGAGAGCCTAAATGAACTTTGTATTGCTTTAAATGCATTTTCAGCCCGATTGTACACTTCAGGTGAAACTGTCAAAATCTTAAAAATGAGCAAATGTACAATGAAATTAATGTTGGAATCATCTTCAAGTTGCTAAAATACACTAATGACAGCAAAAAGTTTGAGTCTACAACATTTAGTTAAGGTGTGAGAGCCAAAATGAACTTTGTATTGCTGTAAACGCGTTTTCAGCACCTGATTGTACACTTCAGGTGAAACTGTCAAAATCTTCAAAATGAGCAAAAGCACAATGAAATGAATGCTGGAATCATCTTCAAGTTGCTAAAATACACTAATGACAGCAAAAAGTTTGAGTCTACAACATTTAGTTAAGGTGTGGGAGCCAAAATGAACTTTGTATTGCTTTAAATGCATTTTCAGCCCGATTGGACACTTCAGGTGAAACTGTCAAAATCTTCAAATTGAGCAAAAGCACAATGAAATTAATGCTGGAATCATCTTCAAGTTGCTAAAATACACTAATGACAGCAAAAAGTTTGAGTCTACAACATTTAGTTAAGGTGTGAGAGCCAAAATGAACTTTGTATTGCTGTAAACGCGTTTTCAGCACCTGATTGTACACTTCAGGTGAAACTGTCAAAATCTTCAAAATGAGCAAAAGCACAATGAAATTAATGCTGGAATCATCTTCAAGTTGCTAAAATACACTAATGACAGTAAAAAGTTTGAGTGTACAACATTTAGTTAAGGTGTGAGAGCCAAAATGAACTTTGTATTGCTTTAAAAGCACTTTCAGCCCGAATGTACACTTCAGGTGAAACTGTCAAAATGTTCAAAATGAGCAAAAGCACAATGAAATTAAGGCTGGAATCATCTTCAAGTTGCTAAAATACACTAATGACAGCAAAAAGTTTGAGTCTACAACATTTAGTTAAGGTGTGAGAGCCAAAATGAACGTTGTATTGCTTTAAATGCATTTTCAGCCCGAATGTACACTTCAGGTGAAACTGTCAAATTCTTCAAAATGAGCAAAAGCACAATGAAATTAATGCTGGAAACATCTTCAAGTTGCTAAAATACACTAATGACAGCAACAAGTTTGAGTCTACAACATTTAGTTAAGGTGTGAGAGCCAAAATGATCTTTGTATTGCTTTAAATGCATTTTCAGCCCGATAGTACACTTCAGGTGAAACTGTCAAAATCTTCAAAATGAGCAAAAGCACAATTAAATTAATGCTGGAATCATCTTCAAGTTGCTAAAATACACTAATGACAGCAAAAAGTTTGAGTCTACAACATTTAGTTAAGGTGTGAGAGCCAAAATGAACTTTGTATTGCTGTAAACGCGTTTTCAGCACCTGATTGTACACTTCAGGCGAAACTGTCAAAATCTTCAAAATAAGCAAAAGCACAATGAAATGAATGCTGGAATCATCTTCAAGTTGCTAAAATACACTAATGACAGTAAAAAGTTTAAGTCTACAACATTTAGTTAAGGTGTGAGAGCCAAAATTAACTTTGTATTGCTTTAAATGCATTTTCAGCCCGATAGTACACTTCAGGTGAAACTGTCAAAATCTTCAAAATGAGCAAAAGCACAATGAAATTAATGCTGGAATCATCTTCAAGTTGCTAAAATACACTAATGACAGCAAAAAGTTTGAGTCTACAATATTTAGTTAAGGTCTGAGAGCCAAAATGAACTTTGTATTGCTTTAAATGCATTTTCAGCCCGATTGTACACTTCAGGTGAAACTGTCAAAATCTTCAAAATGAGCAAAAGCACAATGAAATTAATGTTGGAATCATCTTCAAGTTGCTAAAATACACTAATGACAGCAACAAGTTTGAGTCTACAACATTTAGTTGAGGTGTGAGAGCCTAAATGAACTTTGTATTGCTTTAAATGCATTTTCAGCCCGATTGTACACTTCAGGTGAAACTGTCAAAATCTTAAAAATGAGCAAAAGCACAATGAAATTAATGTTGGAATCATCTTCAAGTTGCTAAAATACACTAATGACAGCAAAAAGTTTGAGTCTACAACATTTAGTTAAGTTGTGAGAGCCTAAATTAACTTTTTATTGCTTTAAACGCGTTTTATGCCCTTGATTGTACACTTCAGGTGAAACTGTCAAAATCTTCAAATTGAGCAAAAGCACAATGAAATTAATGCTGGAATCATCTTCAAGTTGCTAAAATACACTAATGACAGCAAAAAGTTTGAGTCTACAACATTTAGTTAAGGTGTGAGAGCCAAAATGAACTTTGTATTGCTGTAAACGCGTTTTCAGCACCTGATTGTACACTTCAGGTGAAACTGTTAAAATCTTCAAAATGAGCAAAAGCACAATGAAATGAATGCTGGAATCATCTTCAAGTTGCTAAAATACACTAATGACAGCAAAAAGTTTGAGTCTACAACATTTAGTTAAGGTGTGAGAGCCAAAATGAACTTTGTATTGCTTTAAATGCATTTTCAGCCCGATTGGACACTTCAGGTGAAACTGTCAAAATCTTCAAATTAAGCAAAAGCACAATGAAATTAATGCTGGAATCATCTTCAAGTTGCTAAAATACACTAATGACAGCAAAAAGTTTGAGTCTACAACATTTAGTTAAGGTGTGAGAGCCAAAATGAACTTTGTATTGCTGTAAACGCGTTTTCAGCACCTGATTGTACACTTCAGGTGAAACTGTCAAAATCTTCAAAATGAGCAAAAGCACAATGAAATTAATGCTGGAATCATCTTCAAGTTGCTAAAATACACTAATGACAGTAAAAAGTTTGAGTGTACAACATTTAGTTAAGGTGTGAGAGCCAAAATGAACTTTGTATTGCTTTAAAAGCACTTTCAGCCCGAATGTACACTTCAGGTGAAACTGTCAAAATCTTCAAAATGAGCAAAAGCACAATGAAATTAAGGCTGGAATCATCTTCAAGTTGCTAAAATACACTAATGACAGCAAAAAGTTTGAGTCTACAACATTTAGTTAAGGTGTGAGAGCCAAAATGAACGTTGTATTGCTTTAAATGCATTTTCAGCCCGAATGTACACTTCAGGTGAAACTGTCAAATTCTTCAAAATGAGCAAAAGCACAATGAAATTAATGCTGGAAACATCTTCAAGTTGCTAAAATACACTAATGACAGCAACAAGTTTGAGTCTACAACATTTAGTTAAGGTGTGAGAACCAAAATGATCTTTGTATTGCTTTAAATGCATTTTCAGCCCGATAGTACACTTCAGGTGAAACTGTCAAAATCTTCAAAATGAGCAAAAGCACAATTAAATTAATGCTGGAATCATCTTCAAGTTGCTAAAATACACTAATGACAGCAAAAAGTTTGAGTCTACAACATTTAGTTAAGGTGTGAGAGCCAAAATGAACTTTGTATTGCTGTAAACGCGTTTTCAGCACCTGATTGTACACTTCAGGCGAAACTGTCAAAATCTTCAAAATGAGCAAAAGCACAATGAAATTAATGCTGGAATCATCTTCAAGTTGCTAAAATACACTAATGACAGCAAAAAGTTTGAGTCTACAATATTTAGTTAAGGTGTGAGAGCCAAAATGAACTTTGTATTGCTTTAAATGCATTTTCAGCCCGATTGTACACTTCAGGTGAAACTGTTAAAATCTTCAAAATGAGCAAAAGCACAATGAAATTAATGTTGGAATCATCTTCAAGTTGCTAAAATACACTAATGACAGCAACAAGTTTGAGTCTACAACATTTAGTTGAGGTGTGAGAGCCTAAATGAACTTTGTATTGCTTTAAATGCATTTTCAGCCCGATTGTACACTTCAGGTGAAACTGTCAAAATCTTAAAAATGAGCAAAAGCACAATGAAATTAATGTTGGAATCATCTTCAAGTTGCTAAAATACACTAATGACAGCAAAAAGTTTGAGTCTACAACATTTAGTTAAGTTGTGAGAGCCTAAATTAACTTTTTATTGCTTTAAACGCGTTTTCAGCCCTTGATTGTACACTTCAGGTGAAACTGTCAAAATCTTCAAATTGAGCAAAAGCACAATGAAATTAATGCTGGAATCATTTTCAAGTTGCTAAAATACACTAATGACAGCAAAAAGTTTGAGTTTACAACATTTAGTTAAGGTGTGAGAGCCAAAATGAACTTTGTATTGCTGTAAACGCGTTTTCAGCACCTGATTGTACACTTCAGGTGAAACTGTCAAAATCTTCAAAATGAGCAAAAGCACAATGAAATTAATGCTGGAATCATCTTCAAGTTGCTAAAATACACTAATGACAGCAAAAAGTTTGAGTCTACAACATTTAGTTAAGGTGTGAGAGCCAAAATGAACTTTGTATTGCTCTAAATGCATTTTCAGCCCGATTGGACACTTCAGGTGAAACTGTCAAAATTTTCAAAATGAGCAAAAGCACAATGAAATTAATGCTGGAATTATCTTCAAGTTGCTAAAATACACTAATGACAGTAAAAAGTTTAAGTCTACAACATTTAGTTAAGGTGTGAGAGCCAAAATGAACTTTGTATTGCTTTAAATGCATTTTCAGCCCGATAGTACACTTCAGGTGAAACTGTCAAAATCTTCAAAATGAGCAAAAGCACAATGAAATTAATGCTGGAATCATCTTCAAGTTGCTAAAATACACTAATGACAGCAAAAAGTTTTAGTCTACAACATTTAGTTAAGGTGTGAGAGCCAAAATTAACTTTGTATTGCTGTAAACGCGTTTTCAGCACCTGATTGTACACTTCAGGTGAAACTGTCAAAATCTTCAAAATGAGCAAAAGCACAATGAAATGAATGCTGGAATCATCTTCAAGTTGCTAAAATACACTAATGACAGCAAAAAGTTTGAGTCTACAATATTTAGTTAAGGTGTGAGAGCCAAAATGAACTTTGTATTGCTTTAAAATTCATTTTCAGCCCGATTGTACACTTCAGGTGAAACTGTCAAAATATTCAAATTGAGCAAAAGCACAATGAAATTAATGCTGGAATCATCTTCAAGTTGCTAAAATACACTAATGACAGCAAAAAGTTTGAGTCTACAACATTTAGTTAAGGTGTGAGAGCCAAAATGAACTTTGTATTGCTGTAAACGCGTTTTCAGCACCTGATTGTACACTTCAGGTGAAACTGTCAAAATCTTCAAAATGAGCAAAAGCACAATGAAATTAATGCTGGGATCATCTTCAAGTTGCTAAAATATACTAATGACAGCAACAAGTTTGAGTCTACAACATTTAGTTAAGGTGTGAGATTCTAAATTAACTTTGTATTGCTGTAAACGCGTTTTCAGCACCTGATTGTACACTTCAGGTGAAACTGTCAAAATCTTCAAAATGAGCAAAAGCACAATGAAATGAATGCTGGAATCATCTTCAAGTTGCTAAAATACACTAATGACAGCAAAAAGTTTGAGTCTACAACATTTAGTTAAGGTGTGGGAGCCAAAATGAACTTTGTATTGCTTTAAATGCATTTTCAGCCCGATTGGACACTTCAGGTGAAACTGTCAAAATCTTCAAATTGAGCAAAAGCACAATGAAATTAATGCTGGAATCATCTTCAAGTTGCTAAAATACACTAATGACAGCAAAAAGTTTGAGTCTACAACATTTAGTTAAGGTGTGAGAGCCAAAATGAACTTTGTATTGCTGTAAACGCGTTTTCAGCACCTGATTGTACACTTCAGGTGAAACTGTCAAAATCTTCAAAATGAGCAAAAGCACAATGAAATTAATGCTGGAATCATCTTCAAGTTGCTAAAATACACTAATGACAGTAAAAAGTTTGAGTGTACAACATTTAGTTAAGGTGTGAGAGCCAAAATGAACTTTGTATTGCTTTAAAAGCACTTTCAGCCCGAATGTACACTTCAGGTGAAACTGTCAAAATGTTCAAAATGAGCAAAAGCACAATGAAATTAAGGCTGGAATCATCTTCAAGTTGCTAAAATACTCTAATGACAGCAAAAAGTTTGAGTCTACAACATTTAGTTAAGGTGTGAGAGCCAAAATGAACGTTGTATTGCTTTAAATGCATTTTCAGCCCGAATGTACACTTCAGGTGAAACTGTCAAATTCTTCAAAATGAGCAAAAGCACAATGAAATTAATGCTGGAAACATCTTCAAGTTGCTAAAATACACTAATGACAGCAACAAGTTTGAGTCTACAACATTTAGTTAAGGTGTGAGAGCCAAAATGATCTTTGTATTGCTTTAAATGCATTTTCAGCCCGATAGTACACTTCAGGTGAAACTGTCAAAATCTTCAAAATGAGCAAAAGCACAATTAAATTAATGCTGGAATCATCTTCAAGTTGCTAAAATACACTAATGACAGCAAAAAGTTTGAGTCTACAACATTTAGTTAAGGTGTGAGAGCCAAAATGAACTTTGTATTGCTGTAAACGCGTTTTCAGCACCTGATTGTACACTTCAGGCGAAACTGTCAAAATCTTCAAAATGAGCAAAAGCACAATGAAATTAATGCTGGAATCATCTTCAAGTTGCTAAAATACACTAATGACAGCAAAAAGTTTGAGTCTACAATATTTAGTTAAGGTCTGAGAGCCAAAATGAACTTTGTATTGCTTTAAATGCATTTTCAGCCCGATTGTACACTTCAGGTGAAACTGTCAAAATCTTCAAAATGAGCAAAAGCACAATGAAATTAATGTTGGAATCATCTTCAAGTTGCTAAAATACACTAATGACAGCAACAAGTTTGAGTCTACAACATTTAGTTAAGTTGTGAGAGCCTAAATTAACTTTTTATTGCTTTAAACGCGTTTTCAGCCCTTGATTGTACACTTCAGGTGAAACTGTCAAAATCTTCAAATTGAGCAAAAGCACAATGAAATTAATGCTGGAATCATCTTCAAGTTGCTAAAATACACTAATGACAGCAAAAAGTTTGAGTCTAAAACATTTAGTTAAGGTGTGAGAGCCAAAATGAACTTTGTATTGCTGTAAACGCGTTTTCAGCACCTGATTGTACACTTCAGGTGAAACTGTTAAAATCTTCAAAATGAGCAAAAGCACAATGAAATGAATGCTGGAATCATCTTCAAGTTGCTAAAATACACTAATGACAGCAAAAAGTTTGAGTCTACAACATTTAGTTAAGGTGTGAGAGCCAAAATGAACTTTGTATTGCTTTAAATGCATTTTCAGCCCGATTGGACACTTCAGGTGAAACTGTCAAAATCTTCAAATTAAGCAAAAGCACAATGAAATTAATGCTGGAATCATCTTCAAGTTGCTAAAATACACTAATGACAGCAAAAAGTTTGAGTCTACAACATTTAGTTAAGGTGTGAGAGCCAAAATGAACTTTGTATTGCTGTAAACGCGTTTTCAGCACCTGATTGTACACTTCAGGTGAAACTGTCAAAATCTTCAAAATGAGCAAAAGCACAATGAAATTAATGCTGGAATCATCTTCAAGTTGCTAAAATACACTAATGACAGTAAAAAGTTTGAGTGTACAACATTTAGTTAAGGTGTGAGAGCCAAAATGAACTTTGTATTGCTTTAAAAGCACTTTCAGCCCGAATGTACACTTCAGGTGAAACTGTCAAAATCTTCAAAATGAGCAAAAGCACAATGAAATTAAGGCTGGAATCATCTTCAAGTTGCTAAAATACACTAATGACAGCAAAAAGTTTGAGTCTACAACATTTAGTTAAGGTGTGAGAGCCAAAATGAACGTTGTATTGCTTTAAATGCATTTTCAGCCCGAATGTACACTT
This sequence comes from Leptonotus elevatus, assembly GCF_054856555.1. Taxonomy (NCBI): domain Eukaryota; kingdom Metazoa; phylum Chordata; class Actinopteri; order Syngnathiformes; family Syngnathidae; genus Leptonotus; species Leptonotus elevatus. The sequence goes on along the minus strand of NC_141240.1, from coordinate 617,630 downwards.
CAGGTGAAACTGTCAAATTCTTCAAAATGAGCAAAAGCACAATGAAATTAATGCTGGAAACATCTTCAAGTTGCTAAAATACACTAATGACAGCAACAAGTTTGAGTCTACAACATTTAGTTAAGGTGTGAGAGCCAAAATGATCTTTGTATTGCTTTAAATGCATTTTCAGCCCGATAGTACACTTCAGGTGAAACTGTCAAAATCTTCAAAATGAGCAAAAGCACAATGAAATGAATGCTGGAATCATCTTCAAGTTGCTAAAATACACTAATGACAGCAAAAAGTTTGAGTCTACAATATTTAGTTAAGGTGTGAGAGCCAAAATGAACTTTGTATTGCTTTAAAATTCATTTTCAGCCCGATTGTACACTTCAGGTGAAACTGACAAAATCTTCAAATTGAGCAAAAGCACAATGAAATTAATGCTGGAATCATCTTCAAGTTGCTAAAATACACTAATGACAGCAAAAAGTTTGAGTCTACAACATTTAGTTAAGGTGTGAGAGCCAAAATGAACTTTGTATTGCTGTAAACGCGTTTTCAGCACCTGATTGTACACTTCAGGTGAAACTGTCAAAATCTTCAAAATGAGCAAAAGCACAATGAAATTAATGCTGGAATCATCTTCAAGTTGCTAAAATACACTAATGACAGCAAAAAGTTTGAGTCTACAACATTTAGTTAAGGTGTGAGAGCCAAAATGAACTTTGTATTGCTTTAAATGCATTTTCAGCCCGATTGGACACTTCAGGTGAAACTGTCAAAATCTTCAAAATGAGCAAAAGCACAATGAAATTAATGCTGGAATCATCTTCAAGTTGCTAAAATACACTAATGACAGTAAAAAGTTTAAGTCTACAACATTTAGTTAAGGTGTGAGAGCCAAAATTAACTTTGTATTGCTTTAAATGCAATTTCAGCCCGATTGTACACTTCAGGTGAAACTGTCAAAATCTTCAAAATGAGCAAAAGCACAATGAAATTAATGCTGGAATCATCTTCAAGTTGCTAAAATACACTAATGACAGCAACAAGTTTTAGTCTACAACATTTAGTTAAGGTGTGAGAGCCAAAATGAACTTTGTATTGCTGTAATCGCGTTTTCAGCACCTGATTGTACACTTCAGGTGAAACTGTCAAAATCTTCAAAATGAGCAAAAGCACAATGAAATGAATGCTGGAATTATCTTCAAGTTGCTAAAATACACTAATGACAGCAAAAAGTTTGAGTCTACAACATTTAGTTAAGGTGTGAGAGCCAAAATGAACTTTGTATTGCTTTAAAATTCATTTTCAGCCCGATTGTACACTTCAGGTGAAACTGTCAAAATCTTCAAAATGAGCAAAAGCACAATGAAATTAATGTTGGAATCATCTTCAAGTTGCTAAAATACACTAATGACAGCAAAAAGTTTGAGTCTACAACATTTAGTTGAGGTGTGAGAGCCTAAATGAACTTTGTATTGCTTTAAATGCATTTTCAGCCCGATTGTACACTTCAGGTAAAACTGTCAAAATCTTCAAAATGAGCAAAAGCACAATGAAATTAATGCTGGAATCATCTTCAAGTTGCTAAAATACACTAATGACAGCAACGAGTTTGAGTCTACAACATTTAGTTAAGGTGTGAGAGCCTAAATGAACTTTGTATTGCTGTAAACGCGTTTTCAGCACCTGATTGTACACTTCAGGTGAAACTGTCAAAATCTTCAAAATGAGCAAAAGCACAATGAAATTAATGCTGGAATCATCTTCAAGTTGCTAAAATACACTAATGACAGCAAAAAGTTTGAGTCTACAACATTTAGTTAAGGTGTGAGAGCCAAAATGAACTTTGTATTGCTTTAAATGCATTTTCAGCCCGATTGGACACTTCAGGTGAAACTGTCAAAATCTTCAAAATGAGCAAAAGCACAATGAAATTAATGCTGGAATCATCTTCAAGTTGCTAAAATACACTAATGACAGTAAAAAGTTTAAGTCTACAACATTTAGTTAAGGTGTGAGAGCCAAAATTAACTTTGTATTGCTTTAAATGCATTTTCAGCCCGATAGTACACTTCAGGTGAAACTGTCAAAATCTTCAAAATGAGCAAAAGCAAAATGAAATTAATGCTGGAATCATCTTCAAGTTGCTAAAATACACTAATGACAGCAACAAGTTTTAGTCTACAACATTTAGTTAAGGTGTGAGAGCCAAAATGAACTTTGTATTGCTTTAAAATTCATTTTCAGCCCGATTGTACACTTCAGGTGAAACTGTCAAAATCTTCAAAATGAGCAAAAGCACAATGAAATTAATGTTGGAATCATCTTCAAGTTGCTAAAATACACTAATGACAGCAAAAAGTTTGAGTCTACAACATTTAGTTGAGGTGTGAGAGCCTAAATGAACTTTGTATTGCTTTAAATGCATTTTCAGCCCGATTGTACACTTCAGGTAAAACTGTCAAAATCTTCAAAATGAGCAAAAGCACAATGAAATTAATGCTGGAATCATCTTCAAGTTGCTAAAATACACTAATGACAGCAACGAGTTTGAGTCTACAACATTTAGTTAAGGTGTGAGAGCCTAAATGAACTTTGTATTGCTTTAAATGCATTTTCAGCCCGATTGTACACTTCAGGTGAAACTGTCAAAATCTTAAAAATGAGCAAAAGTACAATGAAATTAATGTTGGAATCATCTTCAAGTTGCTAAAATACACTAATGACAGCAAAAAGTTTGAGTCTACAACATTTAGTTAAGGTGTGAGAGCCAAAATGAACTTTGTATTGCTGTAAACGCGTTTTCAGCACCTGATTGTACACTTCAGGTGAAACTGTCAAAATCTTCAAAATGAGCAAAAGCACAATGAAATGAATGCTGGAATCATCTTCAAGTTGCTAAAATACACTAATGACAGCAAAAAGTTTGAGTCTACAACATTTAGTTAAGGTGTGGGAGCCAAAATGAACTTTGTATTGCTTTAAATGCATTTTCAGCCCGATTGGACACTTCAGGTGAAACTGTCAAAATCTTCAAATTGAGCAAAAGCACAATGAAATTAATGCTGGAATCATCTTCAAGTTGCTAAAATACACTAATGACAGCAAAAAGTTTGAGTCTACAACATTTAGTTAAGGTGTGAGAGCCAAAATGAACTTTGTATTGCTGTAAACGCGTTTTCAGCACCTGATTGTACACTTCAGGTGAAACTGTCAAAATCTTCAAAATGAGCAAAAGCACAATGAAATTAATGCTGGAATCATCTTCAAGTTGCTAAAATACACTAATGACAGTAAAAAGTTTGAGTGTACAACATTTAGTTAAGGTGTGAGAGCCAAAATGAACTTTGTATTGCTTTAAAAGCACTTTCAGCCCGAATGTACACTTCAGGTGAAACTGTCAAAATGTTCAAAATGAGCAAAAGCACAATGAAATTAAGGCTGGAATCATCTTCAAGTTGCTAAAATACACTAATGACAGCAAAAAGTTTGAGTCTACAACATTTAGTTAAGGTGTGAGAGCCAAAATGAACGTTGTATTGCTTTAAATGCATTTTCAGCCCGAATGTACACTTCAGGTGAAACTGTCAAATTCTTCAAAATGAGCAAAAGCACAATGAAATTAATGCTGGAAACATCTTCAAGTTGCTAAAATACACTAATGACAGCAACAAGTTTGAGTCTACAACATTTAGTTAAGGTGTGAGAGCCAAAATGATCTTTGTATTGCTTTAAATGCATTTTCAGCCCGATAGTACACTTCAGGTGAAACTGTCAAAATCTTCAAAATGAGCAAAAGCACAATTAAATTAATGCTGGAATCATCTTCAAGTTGCTAAAATACACTAATGACAGCAAAAAGTTTGAGTCTACAACATTTAGTTAAGGTGTGAGAGCCAAAATGAACTTTGTATTGCTGTAAACGCGTTTTCAGCACCTGATTGTACACTTCAGGCGAAACTGTCAAAATCTTCAAAATAAGCAAAAGCACAATGAAATTAATGCTGGAATCATCTTCAAGTTGCTAAAATACACTAATGACAGTAAAAAGTTTAAGTCTACAACATTTAGTTAAGGTGTGAGAGCCAAAATTAACTTTGTATTGCTTTAAATGCATTTTCAGCCCGATAGTACACTTCAGGTGAAACTGTCAAAATCTTCAAAATGAGCAAAAGCACAATGAAATTAATGCTGGAATCATCTTCAAGTTGCTAAAATACACTAATGACAGCAAAAAGTTTGAGTCTACAATATTTAGTTAAGGTCTGAGAGCCAAAATGAACTTTGTATTGCTTTAAATGCATTTTCAGCCCGATTGTACACTTCAGGTGAAACTGTCAAAATCTTCAAAATGAGCAAAAGCACAATGAAATTAATGTTGGAATCATCTTCAAGTTGCTAAAATACACTAATGACAGCAACAAGTTTGAGTCTACAACATTTAGTTGAGGTGTGAGAGCCTAAATGAACTTTGTATTGCTTTAAATGCATTTTCAGCCCGATTGTACACTTCAGGTGAAACTGTCAAAATCTTAAAAATGAGCAAAAGCACAATGAAATTAATGTTGGAATCATCTTCAAGTTGCTAAAATACACTAATGACAGCAAAAAGTTTGAGTCTACAACATTTAGTTAAGTTGTGAGAGCCTAAATTAACTTTTTATTGCTTTAAACGCGTTTTATGCCCTTGATTGTACACTTCAGGTGAAACTGTCAAAATCTTCAAATTGAGCAAAAGCACAATGAAATTAATGCTGGAATCATCTTCAAGTTGCTAAAATACACTAATGACAGCAAAAAGTTTGAGTCTACAACATTTAGTTAAGGTGTGAGAGCCAAAAATAACTTTGTATTGCTGTAAACGCGTTTTCAGCACCTGATTGTACACTTCAGGTGAAACTGTCAAAATCTTCAAAATGAGCAAAAGCACAATGAAATGAATGCTGGAATTATCTTCAAGTTGCTAAAATACACTAATGACAGCAAAAAGTTTGAGTCTACAACATTTAGTTAAGGTGTGAGAGCCAAAATGAACTTTGTATTGCTGTAAACGCGTTTTCAGCACCTGATTGTACACTTCAGGTGAAACTGTTAAAATCTTCAAAATGAGCAAAAGCACAATGAAATGAATGCTGGAATCATCTTCAAGTTGCTAAAATACACTAATGACAGCAAAAAGTTTGAGTCTACAACATTTAGTTAAGGTGTGAGAGCCAAAATGAACTTTGTATTGCTTTAAATGCATTTTCAGCCCGATTGGACACTTCAGGTGAAACTGTCAAAATCTTCAAATTAAGCAAAAGCACAATGAAATTAATGCTGGAATCATCTTCAAGTTGCTAAAATACACTAATGACAGCAAAAAGTTTGAGTCTACAACATTTAGTTAAGGTGTGAGAGCCAAAATGAACTTTGTATTGCTTTAAACGCGTTTTCAGCACCTGATTGTACACTTCAGGTGAAACTGTCAAAATCTTCAAAATGAGCAAAAGCACAATGAAATTAATGCTGGAATCATCTTCAAGTTGCTAAAATACACTAATGACAGTAAAAAGTTTGAGTGTACAACATTTAGTTAAGGTGTGAGAGCCAAAATGAACTTTGTATTGCTTTAAAAGCACTTTCAGCCCGAATGTACACTTCAGGTGAAACTGTCAAAATCTTCAAAATGAGCAAAAGCACAATGAAATTAAGGCTGGAATCATCTTCAAGTTGCTAAAATACACTAATGACAGCAAAAAGTTTGAGTCTACAACATTTAGTTAAGGTGTGAGAGCCAAAATGAACGTTGTATTGCTTTAAATGCATTTTCAGCCCGAATGTACACTTCAGGTGAAACTGTCAAATTCTTCAAAATGAGCAAAAGCACAATGAAATTAATGCTGGAAACATCTTCAAGTTGCTAAAATACACTAATGACAGCAACATGTTTGAGTCTACAACATTTAGTTAAGGTGTGAGAGCCAAAATGATCTTTGTATTGCTTTAAATGCATTTTCAGCCCGATAGTACACTTCAGGTGAAACTGTCAAAATCTTCAAAATGAGCAAAAGCACAATTAAATTAATGCTGGAATCATCTTCAAGTTGCTAAAATACACTAATGACAGCAAAAAGTTTGAGTCTACAACATTTAGTTAAGGTGTGAGAGCCAAAATGAACTTTGTATTGCTGTAAACGCGTTTTCAGCACCTGATTGTACACTTCAGGCGAAACTGTCAAAATCTTCAAAATGAGCAAAAGCACAATGAAATTAATGCTAGAATCATCTTCAAGTTGCTAAAATACACTAATGACAGCAAAAAGTTTGAGTCTACAATATTTAGTTAAGGTGTGAGAGCCAAAATGAACTTTGTATTGCTTTAAATGCATTTTCAGCCCGATTGTACACTTCAGGTGAAACTGTCAAAATCTTCAAAATGAGCAAAAGCACAATGAAATTAATGTTGGAATCATCTTCAAGTTGCTAAAATACACTAATGACAGCAACAAGTTTGAGTCTACAACATTTAGTTGAGGTGTGAGAGCCTAAATGAACTTTGTATTGCTTTAAATGCATTTTCAGCCCGATTGTACACTTCAGGTGAAACTGTCAAAATCTTAAAAATGAGCAAAAGCACAATGAAATTAATGTTGGAATCATCTTCAAGTTGCTAAAATACACTAATGACAGCAAAAAGTTTGAGTCTACAACATTTAGTTAAGTTGTGAGAGCCTAAATTAACTTTTTATTGATTTAAACGCGTTTTCAGCCCTTGATTGTACACTTCAGGTGAAACTGTCAAAATCTTCAAATTGAGCAAAAGCACAATGAAATTAATGCTGGAATCATCTTCAAGTTGCTAAAATACACTAATGACAGCAAAAAGTTTGAGTCTACAACATTTAGTTAAGGTGTGAGAGCCGAAATGAACTTTGTATTGCTGTAAACGCGTTTTCAGCACCTGATTGTACACTTCAGGTGAAACTGTCAAAATCTTCAAAATGAGCAAAAGCACAATGAAATTAATGCTGGAATCATCTTCAAGTTGCTAAAATACACTAATGACAGCAAAAAGTTTGAGTCTACAACATTTAGTTAAGGTGTGAGAGCCAAAATGAACTTTGTATTGCTTTAAATGCATTTTCAGCCCGATTGGACACTTCAGGTGAAACTGTCAAAATCTTCAAAATGAGCAAAAGCACAATGAAATTAATGCTGGAATCATCTTCAAGTTACTAAAATACACTAATGACAGTAAAAAGTTTAAGTCTACAACATTTAGTTAAGGTGTGAGAGCCAAAATTAACTTTGTATTGCTTTAAATGCATTTTCAGCCCGATAGTACACTTCAGGTGAAACTGTCAAAATCTTCAAAATGAGCAAAAGCACAATGAAATTAATGCTGGAATCATCTTCAAGTTGCTAAAATACACTAATGACAGCAACAAGTTTTAGTCTACAACATTTAGTTAAGGTGTGAGAGCCAAAATGAACTTTGTATTGCTGTAAACGCGTTTTCAGCACCTGATTGTACACTTCAGGTGAAACTGTCAAAATCTTCAAAATGAGCAAAAGCACAATGAAATGAATGCTGGAATCATCTTCAAGTTGCTAAAATACACTAATGACAGCAAAAAGTTTGAGTCTACAACATTTAGTTAAGGTGTGAGAGCCAAAATGAACTTTGTATTGCTGTAAACGCGTTTTCAGCACCTGATTGTACACTTCAGGTGAAACTGTCAAAATCTTCAAAATGAGCAAAAGCACAATGAAATTAATGCTGGAATCATCTTCAAGTTGCTAAAATACACTAATGACAGCAAAAAGTTTGAGTCTACAACATTTAGTTAAGGTGTGAGAGCCAAAATGAACTTTGTATTGCTTTAAATGCATTTTCAGCCCGATTGTACACTTCAGGTAAAACTGTCAAAATCTTCAAAATGGGCAAAAGCACAATGAAATTAATGCTGGAATCATCTTCAAGTTGCTAAAATACACTAATGACAGCAACGAGTTTGAGTCTACAATATTTAGTTAAGGTGTGAGAGCCTAAATGAACTTTGTATTGCTTTAAATGCATTTTCAGCCCGATTGTACACTTCAGGTGAAACTGTCAAAATCTTAAAAATGAGCAAAAGCACAATGAAATTAATGTTGGAATCATCTTCAAGTTGCTAAAATACACTAATGACAGCAAAAAGTTTGAGTCTACAACATTTAGTTAAGTTGTGAGATTCTAAATTAACTTTTTATTGCTTTAAACGCGTTTTCAGCCCTTGATTGTACACTTCAGGTGAAACTGTCAAAATCTTCAAATTGAGCAAAAGCACAATGAAATTAATGCTGGAATCATTTTCAAGTTGCTAAAATACACTAATGACAGCAAAAAGTTTGAGTTTACAACATTTAGTTAAGGTGTGAGAGCCAAAATGAACTTTGTATTGCTGTAAACGCGTTTTCAGCACCTGATTGTACACTTCAGGTGAAACTGTCAAAATCTTCAAAATGAGCAAAAGCACAATGAAATTAATGCTGGAATCATCTTCAAGTTGCTAAAATACACTAATGACAGCAAAAAGTTTGAGTCTACAACATTTAGTTAAGGTGTGAGAGCCAAAATGAACTTTGTATTGCTCTAAATGCATTTTCAGCCCGATTGGACACTTCAGGTGAAACTGTCAAAATTTTCAAAATGAGCAAAAGCACAATGAAATTAATGCTGGAATTATCTTCAAGTTGCTAAAATACACTAATGACAGTAAAAAGTTTAAGTCTACAACATTTAGTTAAGGTGTGAGAGCCAAAATGAACTTTGTATTGCTTTAAATGCATTTTCAGCCCGATAGTACACTTCAGGTGAAACTGTCAAAATCTTCAAAATGAGCAAAAGCACAATGAAATTAATGCTGGAATCATCTTCAAGTTGCTAAAATACACTAATGACAGCAAAAAGTTTTAGTCTACAACATTTAGTTAAGGTGTGAGAGCCAAAATTAACTTTGTATTGCTGTAAACGCGTTTTCAGCACCTGATTGTACACTTCAGGTGAAACTGTCAAAATCTTCAAAATGAGCAAAAGCACAATGAAATGAATGCTGGAATCATCTTCAAGTTGCTAAAATACACTAATGACAGCAAAAAGTTTGAGTCTACAATATTTAGTTAAGGTGTGAGAGCCAAAATGAACTTTGTATTGCTTTAAAATTCATTTTCAGCCCGATTGTACACTTCAGGTGAAACTGTCAAAATCTTCAAATTGAGCAAAAGCACAATGAAATTAATGCTGGAATCATCTTCAAGTTGCTAAAATACACTAATGACAGCAAAAAGTTTGAGTCTACAACATTTAGTTAAGGTGTGAGAGCCAAAATGAACTTTGTATTGCTGTAAACGCGTTTTCAGCACCTGATTGTACACTTCAGGTGAAACTGTCAAAATCTTCAAAATGAGCAAAAGCACAATGAAATTAATGCTGGGATCATCTTCAAGTTGCTAAAATATACTAATGACAGCAACAAGTTTGAGTCTACAACATTTAGTTAAGGTGTGAGATTCTAAATTAACTTTGTATTGCTTTAAATGCATTTTCAGCCCGATTGGACACTTCAGGTGAAACTGTCAAAATCTTCAAAATGAGCAAAAGCACAATGAAATTAATGCTTGAATCATCTTCATTTTGCTAACATACACTAATGACAGCAAAAAGTTTGAGTCTACAACATTTAGTTAAGGTGTGAGAGCCAAAATGAACTTTGTATTGCTTTAAATGCATTTTCAGCCCGATTGGACACTTCAGGTGAAACTGTCAAAATCTTCAAAATGAGCAAAAGCACAATGAAATTAATGCTGGAATCATCTTCAAGTTGCTAAAATACACTAATGACAGTAAAAAGTTTAAGTCTACAACATTTAGTTAAGGTGTGAGAGCCAAAATTAACTTTGTATTGCTTTAAATGCATTTTCAGCCCGATAGTACACTTCAGGTGAAACTGTCAAAATCTTCAAAATGAGCAAAAGCACAATGAAATTAATGCTGGAATCATCTTCAAGTTGCTAAAATACACTAATGACAGCAACAAGTTTTAGTCTACAACATTTAGTTAAGGTGTGAGAGCCAAAATGAACTTTGTATTGCTGTAAACGCGTTTTCAGCACCTGATTGTACACTTCAGGTGAAACTGTCAAAATCTTAAAAATGAGCAAAAGCACAATGAAATTAATGTTGGAATCATCTTCAAGTTGCTAAAATACACTAATGACAGCAAAAAGTTTGAGTCTACAACATTTAGTTAAGTTGTGAGAGCCTAAATTAACTTTTTATTGCTTTAAACGCGTTTTCAGCCCTTGATTGTACACTTCAGGTGAAACTGTCAAAATCTTCAAATTGAGCAAAAGCACAATGAAATTAATGCTGGAATCATTTTCAAGTTGCTAAAATACACTAATGACAGCAAAAAGTTTGAGTTTACAACATTTAGTTAAGGTGTGAGAGCCAAAATGAACTTTGTATTGCTGTAAACGCGTTTTCAGCACCTGATTGTACACTTCAGGTGAAACTGTCAAAATCTTCAAAATGAGCAAAAGCACAATGAAATTAATGCTGGAATCATCTTCAAGTTGCTAAAATACACTAATGACAGCAAAAAGTTTGAGTCTACAACATTTAGTTAAGGTGTGAGAGCCAAAATGAACTTTGTATTGCTTTAAATGCATTTTCAGCCCGATTGGACACTTCAGGTGAAACTGTCAAAATCTTCAAAATGAGCAAAAGCACAATGAAATTAATGCTGGAATCATCTTCAAGTTGCTAAAATACACTAATGACAGCAAAAAGTTTTAGTCTACAACATTTAGTTAAGGTGTGAGAGCCAAAATGAACTTTGTATTGCTGTAAACGCGTTTTCAGCACCTGATTGTACACTTCAGGTGAAACTGTCAAAATCTTCAAAATGAGCAAAAGCACAATGAAATGAATGCTGGAATCATCTTCAAGTTGCTAAAATACACTAATGACAGCAAAAAGTTTGAGTCTACAATATTTAGTTAAGGTGTGAGAGCCAAAATGAACTTTGTATTGCTTTAAAATTCATTTTCAGCCCGATTGGACACTTCAGGTGAAACTGTCAAAATCTTCAAAATGAGCAAAAGCACAATGAAATTAATGCTGGAATCATCTTCAAGTTACTAAAATACACTAATGACAGTAAAAAGTTTAAGTCTACAACATTTAGTTAAGGTGTGAGAGCCAAAATTAACTTTGTATTGCTTTAAATGCATTTTCAGCCCGATAGTACACTTCAGGTGAAACTGTCAAAATCTTCAAAATGAGCAAAAGCACAATGAAATTAATGCTGGAATCATCTTCAAGTTGCTAAAATACACTAATGACAGCAACAAGTTTTAGTCTACAACATTTAGTTAAGGTGTGAGAGCCAAAATGAACTTTGTATTGCTGTAAACGCGTTTTCAGCACCTGATTGTACACTTCAGGTGAAACTGTCAAAATCTTCAAAATGAGCAAAAGCACAATGAAATGAATGCTGGAATCATCTTCAAGTTGCTAAAATACACTAATGACAGCAAAAAGTTTGAGTCTACAACATTTAGTTAAGGTGTGAGAGCCAAAATGAACTTTGTATTGCTGTAAACGCGTTTTCAGCACCTGATTGTACACTTCAGGTGAAACTGTCAAAATCTTCAAAATGAGCAAAAGCACAATGAAATTAATGCTGGAATCATCTTCAAGTTGCTAAAATACACTAATGACAGCAAAAAGTTTGAGTCTACAACATTTAGTTAAGGTGTGAGAGCCAAAATGAACTTTGTATTGCTTTAAATGCATTTTCAGCCCGATTGTACACTTCAGGTAAAACTGTCAAAATCTTCAAAATGGGCAAAAGCACAATGAAATTAATGCTGGAATCATCTTCAAGTTGCTAAAATACACTAATGACAGCAACGAGTTTGAGTCTACAATATTTAGTTAAGGTGTGAGAGCCTAAATGAACTTTGTATTGCTTTAAATGCATTTTCAGCCCGATTGTACACTTCAGGTGAAACTGTCAAAATCTTAAAAATGAGCAAAAGCACAATGAAATTAATGTTGGAATCATCTTCAAGTTGCTAAAATACACTAATGACAGCAAAAAGTTTGAGTCTACAACATTTAGTTAAGTTGTGAGATTCTAAATTAACTTTTTATTGCTTTAAACGCGTTTTCAGCCCTTGATTGTACACTTCAGGTGAAACTGTCAAAATCTTCAAATTGAGCAAAAGCACAATGAAATTAATGCTGGAATCATTTTCAAGTTGCTAAAATACACTAATGACAGCAAAAAGTTTGAGTTTACAACATTTAGTTAAGGTGTGAGAGCCAAAATGAACTTTGTATTGCTGTAAACGCGTTTTCAGCACCTGATTGTACACTTCAGGTGAAACTGTCAAAATCTTCAAAATGAGCAAAAGCACAATGAAATTAATGCTGGAATCATCTTCAAGTTGCTAAAATACACTAATGACAGCAAAAAGTTTGAGTCTACAACATTTAGTTAAGGTGTGAGAGCCAAAATGAACTTTGTATTGCTCTAAATGCATTTTCAGCCCGATTGGACACTTCAGGTGAAACTGTCAAAATTTTCAAAATGAGCAAAAGCACAATGAAATTAATGCTGGAATTATCTTCAAGTTGCTAAAATACACTAATGACAGTAAAAAGTTTAAGTCTACAACATTTAGTTAAGGTGTGAGAGCCAAAATGAACTTTGTATTGCTTTAAATGCATTTTCAGCCCGATAGTACACTTCAGGTGAAACTGTCAAAATCTTCAAAATGAGCAAAAGCACAATGAAATTAATGCTGGAATCATCTTCAAGTTGCTAAAATACACTAATGACAGCAAAAAGTTTTAGTCTACAACATTTAGTTAAGGTGTGAGAGCCAAAATTAACTTTGTATTGCTGTAAACGCGTTTTCAGCACCTGATTGTACACTTCAGGTGAAACTGTCAAAATCTTCAAAATGAGCAAAAGCACAATGAAATGAATGCTGGAATCATCTTCAAGTTGCTAAAATACACTAATGACAGCAAAAAGTTTGAGTCTACAATATTTAGTTAAGGTGTGAGAGCCAAAATGAACTTTGTATTGCTTTAAAATTCATTTTCAGCCCGATTGTACACTTCAGGTGAAACTGTCAAAATCTTCAAATTGAGCAAAAGCACAATGAAATTAATGCTGGAATCATCTTCAAGTTGCTAAAATACACTAATGACAGCAAAAAGTTTGAGTCTACAACATTTAGTTAAGGTGTGAGAGCCAAAATGAACTTTGTATTGCTGTAAACGCGTTTTCAGCACCTGATTGTACACTTCAGGTGAAACTGTCAAAATCTTCAAAATGAGCAAAAGCACAATGAAATTAATGCTGGGATCATCTTCAAGTTGCTAAAATATACTAATGACAGCAACAAGTTTGAGTCTACAACATTTAGTTAAGGTGTGAGATTCTAAATTAACTTTGTATTGCTTTAAATGCATTTTCAGCCCGATTGGACACTTCAGGTGAAACTGTCAAAATCTTCAAAATGAGCAAAAGCACAATGAAATTAATGCTTGAATCATCTTCATTTTGCTAACATACACTAATGACAGCAAAAAGTTTGAGTCTACAACATTTAGTTAAGGTGTGAGAGCCAAAATGAACTTTGTATTGCTTTAAATGCATTTTCAGCCCGATTGGACACTTCAGGTGAAACTGTCAAAATCTTCAAAATGAGCAAAAGCACAATGAAATTAATGCTGGAATCATCTTCAAGTTGCTAAAATACACTAATGACAGTAAAAAGTTTAAGTCTACAACATTTAGTTAAGGTGTGAGAGCCAAAATTAACTTTGTATTGCTTTAAATGCATTTTCAGCCCGATAGTACACTTCAGGTGAAACTGTCAAAATCTTCAAAATGAGCAAAAGCACAATGAAATTAATGCTGGAATCATCTTCAAGTTGCTAAAATACACTAATGACAGCAACAAGTTTTAGTCTACAACATTTAGTTAAGGTGTGAGAGCCAAAATGAACTTTGTATTGCTGTAAACGCGTTTTCAGCACCTGATTGTACACTTCAGGTGAAACTGTCAAAATCTTAAAAATGAGCAAAAGCACAATGAAATTAATGTTGGAATCATCTTCAAGTTGCTAAAATACACTAATGACAGCAAAAAGTTTGAGTCTACAACATTTAGTTAAGTTGTGAGAGCCTAAATTAACTTTTTATTGCTTTAAACGCGTTTTCAGCCCTTGATTGTACACTTCAGGTGAAACTGTCAAAATCTTCAAATTGAGCAAAAGCACAATGAAATTAATGCTGGAATCATTTTCAAGTTGCTAAAATACACTAATGACAGCAAAAAGTTTGAGTTTACAACATTTAGTTAAGGTGTGAGAGCCAAAATGAACTTTGTATTGCTGTAAACGCGTTTTCAGCACCTGATTGTACACTTCAGGTGAAACTGTCAAAATCTTCAAAATGAGCAAAAGCACAATGAAATTAATGCTGGAATCATCTTCAAGTTGCTAAAATACACTAATGACAGCAAAAAGTTTGAGTCTACAACATTTAGTTAAGGTGTGAGAGCCAAAATGAACTTTGTATTGCTTTAAATGCATTTTCAGCCCGATTGGACACTTCAGGTGAAACTGTCAAAATCTTCAAAATGAGCAAAAGCACAATGAAATTAATGCTGGAATCATCTTCAAGTTGCTAAAATACACTAATGACAGCAAAAAGTTTTAGTCTACAACATTTAGTTAAGGTGTGAGAGCCAAAATTAACTTTGTATTGCTGTAAACGCGTTTTCAGCACCTGATTGTACACTTCAGGTGAAACTGTCAAAATCTTCAAAATGAGCAAAAGCACAATGAAATGAATGCTGGAATCATCTTCAAGTTGCTAAAATACACTAATGACAGCAAAAAGTTTGAGTCTACAATATTTAGTTAAGGTGTGAGAGCCAAAATGAACTTTGTATTGCTTTAAAATTCATTTTCAGCCCGATTGTACACTTCAGGTGAAACTGTCAAAATCTTCAAATTGAGCAAAAGCACAATGAAATTAATGCTGGAATCATCTTCAAGTTGCTAAAATACACTAATGACAGCAAAAAGTTTGAGTCTACAACATTTAGTTAAGGTGTGAGAGCCAAAATGAACTTTGTATTGCTGTAAACGCGTTTTCAGCACCTGATTGTACACTTCAGGTGAAACTGTCAAAATCTTCAAAATGAGCAAAAGCACAATGAAATTAATGCTGGGATCATCTTCAAGTTGCTAAAATATACTAATGACAGCAACAAGTTTGAGTCTACAACATTTAGTTAAGGTGTGAGATTCTAAATTAACTTTGTATTGCTTTAAATGCATTTTCAGCCCGATTGGACACTTCAGGTGAAACTGTCAAAATCTTCAAAATGAGCAAAAGCACAATGAAATTAATGCTTGAATCATCTTCATTTTGCTAACATACACTAATGACAGCAAAACGTTTGAGTCTACAACATTTAGTTAAGGTGTGAGAGCCAAAATGAACTTTGTATTGCTTTAAATGCATTTTCAGCCCGATTGGACACTTCAGGTGAAACTGTCAAAATCTTCAAAATGAGCAAAAGCACAATGAAATTAATGCTGGAATCATCTTCAAGTTGCTAAAATACACTAATGACAGTAAAAAGTTTAAGTCTACAACATTTAGTTAAGGTGTGAGAGCCAAAATTAACTTTGTATTGCTTTAAATGCATTTTCAGCCCGATAGTACACTTCAGGTGAAAGTGTCAAAATCTTCAAAATGAGCAAAAGCACAATGAAATTAATGCTGGAATCATCTTCAAGTTGCTAAAATACACTAATGACAGCAACAAGTTTTAGTCTACAACATTTAGTTAAGGTGTGAGAGCCAAAATGAACTTTGTATTGCTGTAAACGCGTTTTCAGCACCTGATTGTACACTTCAGGTGAAACTGTCAAAATCTTCAAAATGAGCAAAAGCACAATGAAATGAATGCTGGAATTATCTTCAAGTTGCTAAAATACACTAATGACAGCAAAAAGTTTGAGTCTACAACATTTAGTTAAGGTGTGAGAGCCAAAATGAACTTTGTATTGCTTTAAAATTCATTTTCAGCCCGATTGTACACTTCAGGTGAAACTGTCAAAATCTTCAAAATGAGCAAAAGCACAATGAAATTAATGTTGGAATCATCTTCAAGTTGCTAAAATACACTAATGACAGCAAAAAGTTTGAGTCTACAACATTTAGTTGAGGTGTGAGAGCCTAAATGAACTTTGTATTGGTTTAAATGCATTTTCAGCCCGATTGTACACTTCAGGTGAAACTGTCAAAATCTTCAAAATGAGCAAAAGCACAATGAAATTAATGCTGGAATCATCTTCAAGTTGCTAAAATACACTAATGACAGCAAAAAGTTTTAGTCTACAACATTTAGTTAAGGTGTGAGAGCCAAAATTAACTTTGTATTGCTGTAAACGCGTTTTCAGCACCTGATTGTACACTTCAGGTGAAACTGTCAAAATCTTCAAAATGAGCAAAAGCACAATGAAATGAATGCTGGAATCATCTTCAAGTTGCTAAAATACACTAATGACAGCAAAAAGTTTGAGTCTACAATATTTAGTGAAGGTGTGACAGCCAAAATGAACTTTGTATTGCTTTAAAATTCATTTTCAGCCCGATTGTACACTTCAGGTGAAACTGTCAAAATCTTCAAATTGAGCAAAAGCACAATGAAATTAATGCTGGAATCATCTTCAAGTTGCTAAAATACACTAATGAGAGCAAAAAGTTTGAGTCTACAACATTTAGTTAAGGTGTGAGAGCCAAAATTAACTTTGTATTGCTGTAAACGCGTTTTCAGCACCTGATTGTACACTTCAGGTGAAACTGTCAAAATCTTCAAAATGAGCAAAAGCACAATGAAATTAATGCTGGGATCATCTTCAAGTTGCTAAAATACACTAATGACAGCAACAAGTTTGAGTCTACAACATTTAGTTAAGGTGTGAGATTCTAAATTAACTTTGTATTGCTTTAAATGCATTTTCAGCCCGATTGGACACTTCAGGTGAAACTGTCAAAATCTTCAAAATGAGCAAAAGCACAATGAAATTAATGCTGGAATCATCTTCAAGTTGCTAAAATACACTAATGACAGTAAAAAGTTTAAGTCTACAACATTTAGTTAAGGTGTGAGAGCCAAAATTAACTTTGTATTGCTTTAAATGCATTTTCAGCCCGATAGTACACTTCAGGTGAAAGTGTCAAAATCTTCAAAATGAGCAAAAGCACAATGAAATTAATGCTGGAATCATCTTCAAGTTGCTAAAATACACTAATGACAGCAACAAGTTTTAGTCTACAACATTTAGTTAAGGTGTGAGAGCCAAAATGAACTTTGTATTGCTGTAAACGCGTTTTCAGCACCTGATTGTACACTTCAGGTGAAACTGTCAAAATCTTCAAAATGAGCAAAAGCACAATGAAATGAATGCTGGAATTATCTTCAAGTTGCTAAAATACACTAATGACAGCAAAAAGTTTGAGTCTACAACATTTAGTTAAGGTGTGAGAGCCAAAATGAACTTTGTATTGCTTTAAAATTCATTTTCAGCCCGATTGTACACTTCAGGTGAAACTGTCAAAATCTTCAAAATGAGCAAAAGCACAATGAAATTAATGTTGGAATCATCTTCAAGTTGCTAAAATACACTAATGACAGCAAAAAGTTTGAGTCTACAACATTTAGTTGAGGTGTGAGAGCCTAAATGAACTTTGTATTGGTTTAAATGCATTTTCAGCCCGATTGTACACTTCAGGTGAAACTGTCAAAATCTTCAAAATGAGCAAAAGCACAATGAAATTAATGCTGGAATCATCTTCAAGTTGCTAAAATACACTAATGACAGCAAAAAGTTTTAGTCTACAACATTTAGTTAAGGTGTGAGAGCCAAAATTAACTTTGTATTGCTGTAAACGCGTTTTCAGCACCTGATTGTACACTTCAGGTGAAACTGTCAAAATCTTCAAAATGAGCAAAAGCACAATGAAATGAATGCTGGAATCATCTTCAAGTTGCTAAAATACACTAATGACAGCAAAAAGTTTGAGTCTACAATATTTAGTGAAGGTGTGACAGCCAAAATGAACTTTGTATTGCTTTAAAATTCATTTTCAGCCCGATTGTACACTTCAGGTGAAACTGTCAAAATCTTCAAATTGAGCAAAAGCACAATGAAATTAATGCTGGAATCATCTTCAAGTTGCTAAAATACACTAATGAGAGCAAAAAGTTTGAGTCTACAACATTTAGTTAAGGTGTGAGAGCCAAAATGAACTTTGTATTGCTGTAAACGCGTTTTCAGCACCTGATTGTACACTTCAGGTGAAACTGTCAAAATCTTCAAAATGAGCAAAAGCACAATGAAATTAATGCTGGGATCATCTTCAAGTTGCTAAAATACACTAATGACAGCAACAAGTTTGAGTCTACAACATTTAGTTAAGGTGTGAGATTCTAAATTAACTTTGTATTGCTTTAAATGCATTTTCAGCCCGATTGGACACTTCAGGTGAAACTGTCAAAATCTTCAAAATGAGCAAAAGCACAATGAAATTAATGCTTGAATCATCTTCATTTTGCTAACATACACTAATGACAGCAAAAAGTTTGAGTCTACAACATTTAGTTAAGGTGTGAGAGCCAAAATGAACTTTGTATTGCTTTAAATGCATTTTCAGCCCGATTGGACACTTCAGGTGAAACTGTCAAAATCTTCAAAATGAGCAAAAGCACAATGAAATTAATGCTGGAATCATCTTCAAGTTGCTAAAATACACTAATGACAGTAAAAAGTTTAAGTCTACAACATTTAGTTAAGGTGTGAGAGCCAAAATTAACTTTGTATTGCTTTAAATGCATTTTCAGCCCGATAGTACACTTCAGGTGAAAATGTCAAAATCTTCAAAATGAGCAAAAGCACAATGAAATGAATGCTGGAATTATCTTCAAGTTGCTAAAATACACTAATGACAGCAAAAAGTTTGAGTCTACAACATTTAGTTAAGGTGTGAGAGCCAAAATGAACTTTGTATTGCTTTAAAATTCATTTTCAGCCCGATTGTACACTTCAGGTGAAACTGGCAAAATCTTCAAAATGAGCAAAAGCACAATGAAATTAATGTTGGAATCATCTTCAAGTTGCTAAAATACACTAATGACAGCAAAAAGTTTGAGTCTACAACATTTAGTTAAGGTGTGAGAGCCAAAATTAACTTTGTATTGCTGTAAACGCGTTTTCAGCACCTGATTGTACACTTCAGGTGAAACTGTCAAAATCTTCAAAATGAGCAAAAGCACAATGAAATGAATGCTGGAATCATCTTCAAGTTGCTAAAATACACTAATGACAGCAAAAAGTTTGAGTCTACAATATTTAGTTAAGGTGTGAGAGCCAAAATGAACTTTGTATTGCTTTAAAATTCATTTTCAGCCCGATTGTACACTTCAGGTGAAACTGTCAAAATCTTCAAATTGAGCAAAAGCACAATGAAATGAATGCTGGAATCATCTTCAAGTTGCTAAAATACACTAATGACAGCAAAAAGTTTGAGTCTACAACATTTAGTTAAGGTGTGAGAGCCAAAATGAACTTTGTATTGCTGTAAACGCGTTTTCAGCACCTGATTGTACACTTCAGGTGAAACTGTCAAAATCTTCAAAATGAGCAAAAGCACAATGAAATTAATGCTGGGATCATCTTCAAGTTGCTAAAATATACTAATGACAGCAACAAGTTTGAGTCTACAACATTTAGTTAAGGTGTGAGATTCTAAATTAACTTTGTATTGCTTTAAATGCATTTTCAGCCCGATTGGACACTTCAGGTGAAACTGTCAAAATCTTCAAAATGAGCAAAAGCACAATGAAATTAATGCTTGAATCATCTTCATTTTGCTAACATACACTAATGACAGCAAAAAGTTTGAGTCTACAACATTTAGTTAAGGTGTGAGAGCCAAAATGAACTTTGTATTGCTTTAAATGCATTTTCAGCCCGATTGGACACTTCAGGTGAAAGTGTCAAAATCTTCAAAATGAGCAAAAGCACAATGAAATTAATGCTGGAATCATCTTCAAGTTGCTAAAATACACTAATGACAGCAACAAGTTTTAGTCTACAACATTTAGTTAAGGTGTGAGAGCCAAAATGAACTTTGTATTGCTGTAAACGCGTTTTCAGCACCTGATTGTACACTTCAGGTGAAACTGTCAAAATCTTCAAAATGAGCAAAAGCACAATGAAATGAATGCTGGAATTATCTTCAAGTTGCTAAAATACACTAATGACAGCAAAAAGTTTGAGTCTACAACATTTAGTTAAGGTGTGAGAGCCAAAATGAACTTTGTATTGCTTTAAAATTCATTTTCAGCCCGATTGTACACTTCAGGTGAAACTGTCAAAATCTTCAAAATGAGCAAAAGCACAATGAAATTAATGTTGGAATCATCTTCAAGTTGCTAAAATACACTAATGACAGCAAAAAGTTTGAGTCTACAACATTTAGTTGAGGTGTGAGAGCCTAAATGAACTTTGTATTGGTTTAAATGCATTTTCAGCCCGATTGTACACTTCAGGTGAAACTGTCAAAATCTTCAAAATGAGCAAAAGCACAATGAAATTAATGCTGGAATCATCTTCAAGTTGCTAAAATACACTAATGACAGCAAAAAGTTTTAGTCTACAACATTTAGTTAAGGTGTGAGAGCCAAAATTAACTTTGTATTGCTGTAAACGCGTTTTCAGCACCTGATTGTACACTTCAGGTGAAACTGTCAAAATCTTCAAAATGAGCAAAAGCACAATGAAATGAATGCCGGAATCATCTTCAAGTTGCTGAAATACACTAATGACAGCAAAAAGTTTGAGTCTACAATATTTAGTGAAGGTGTGACAGCCAAAATGAACTTTGTATTGCTTTAAAATTCATTTTCAGCCCGATTGTACACTTCAGGTGAAACTGTCAAAATCTTCAAATTGAGCAAAAGCACAATGAAATTAATGCTGGAATCATCTTCAAGTTGCTAAAATACACTAATGACAGCAAAAAGTTTGAGTCTACAACATTTAGTTAAGGTGTGAGAGCCAAAATGAACTTTGTATTGCTGTAAACGCGTTTTCAGCACCTGATTGTACACTTCAGGTGAAACTGTCAAAATCTTCAAAATGAGCAAAAGCACAATGAAATTAATGCTGGGATCATCTTCAAGTTGCTAAAATACACTAATGACAGCAACAAGTTTGAGTCTACAACATTTAGTTAAGGTGTGAGATTCTAAATTAACTTTGTATTGCTTTAAATGCATTTTCAGCCCGACTGGACACTTCAGGTGAAACTGTCAAAATCTTCAAAATGAGCAAAAGCACAATTTAATTAATGCTTGAATCATCTTCATTTTGCTAACATACACTAATGACAGCAAAAAGTTTGAGTCTACAACATTTAGTTAAGGTGTGAGAGCCAAAATGAACTTTGTATTGCTTTAAATGCATTTTCAGCCCGATTGGACACTTCAGGTGAAACTGTCAAAATCTTCAAAATGAGCAAAAGCACAATGAAATTAATGCTGGAATCATCTTCAAGTTGCTAAAATACACTAATGACAGTAAAAAGTTTAAGTCTACAACATTTAGTTAAGGTGTGAGAGCCAAAATTAACTTTGTATTGCTTTAAATGCATTTTCAGCCCGATAGTACACTTCAGGTGAAACTGTCAAAATCTTCAAAATGAGCAAAAGCACAATGAAATGAATGCTGGAATTATCTTCAAGTTGCTAAAATACACTAATGACAGCAAAAAGTTTGAGTCTACAACATTTAGTTAAGGTGTGAGAGCCAAAATGAACTTTGTATTGCTTTAAAATTCATTTTCAGCCCGATTGTACACTTCAGGTGAAACTGGCAAAATCTTCAAAATGAGCAAAAGCACAATGAAATTAATGTTGGAATCATCTTCAAGTTGCTAAAATACACTAATGACAGCAAAAAGTTTGAGTCTACAACATTTAGTTGAGGTGTGAGAGCCTAAATGAACTTTGTATTGCTTTAAATGCATTTTCAGCCCGATTGTACACTTCAGGTAAAACTGTCAAAATCTTCAAAATGAGTAAAAGCACAATGAAATTAATGCTGGAATCATCTTCAAGTTGCTAAAATACACTAATGACAGCAACGAGTTTGAGTCTACAACATTTAGTTAAGGTGTGAGAGCCTAAATGAACTTTGTATTGCTTTAAATGCATTTTCAGCCCGATTGTACACTTCAGGTGAAACTGTCAAAATCTTAAAAATGAGCAAAAGTACAATGAAATTAATGTTGGAATCATCTTCAAGTTGCTAAAATACACTAATGACAGCAAAAAGTTTGAGTCTACAACATTTAGTTAAGTTGTGAGAGCCTAAATGAACTTTTTATTGCTTTAAACGCGTTTTCAGCCCTTGATTGTACACTTCAGGTGAAACTGTCAAAATCTTCAAATTGAGCAAAAGCACAATGAAATTAATGCTGGAATAATCTTCAAGTTGCTAAAATACACTAATGACAGCAAAAAGTTTGAGTCTACAACATTTAGTTAAGGTGTGAGAGCCAAAATGAACTTTGTATTGCTGTAAACGCGTTTTCAGCACCTGATTGTACACTTCAGGTGAAACTGTCAAAATCTTCAAAATGAGCAAAAGCACAATGAAATGAATACTGGAATCATCTTCAAGTTGCTAAAATACACTAATGACAGCAAAAAGTTTGAGTCTACAACATTTAGTTAAGGTGTGAGAGCCAAAATGAACTTTGTATTGCTTTAAATGCATTTTCAGCCCGATTGGACACTTCAGGTGAAACTGTCAAAATCTTCAAATTGAGCAAAAGCACAATGAAATTAATGCTGGAATCATCTTCAAGTTGCTAAAATACACTAATGACAGCAAAAAGTTTGAGTCTACAACATTTAGTTAAGGTGTGAGAGCCAAAATGAACTTTGTATTGCTGTAAACGCGTTTTCAGCACCTGATTGGACACTTCAGGTGAAACTGTCAAAATCTTCAAAATGAGCAAAAGCACAATGAAATTAATGCTGGAATCATCTTCAAGTTGCTAAAATACACTAATGACAGTAAAAAGTTTAAGTCTACAACATTTAGTTAAGGTGTGAGAGCCAAAATTAACTTTGTATTGCTTTAAATGCATTTTCAGCCCGATAGTACACTTCAGGTGAAACTGTCAAAATCTTCAAAATGAGCAAAAGCACAATGAAATTAATGCTGGAATCATCTTCAAGTTGCTAAAATACACTAATGACAGCAACAAGTTTTAGTCTACAACATTTAGTTAAGGTGTGAGAGCCAAAATGAACTTTGTATTGCTGTAAACGCGTTTTCAGCACCTGATTGTACACTTCAGGTGAAACTGTCAAAATCTTCAAAATGAGCAAAAGCACAATGAAATGAATGCTGGAATTATCTTCAAGTTGCTAAAATACACTAATGACAGCAAAAAGTTTGAGTCTACAACATTTAGTTAAGGTGTGAGAGCCAAAATGAACTTTGTATTGCTGTAAACGCGTTTTCAGCACCTGATTGTACACTTCAGGCGAAACTGTCAAAATCTTCAAAATGAGCAAAAGCACAATGAAATTAATGCTGGAATCATCTTCAAGTTGCTAAAATACACTAATGACAGCAACAAGTTTGAGTCTACAACATTTAGTTAAGGTGTGAGAGCCAAAATTAACTTTGTATTGCTTTAAATGCATTTTCAGCCCGATAGTACACTTCAGGTGAAAGTGTCAAAATCTTCAAAATGAGCAAAAGCACAATGAAATTAATGCTGGAATCATCTTCAAGTTGCTAAAATACACTAATGACAGTAAAAAGTTTAAGTCTACAACATTTAGTTAAGGTGTGAGAGCCAAAATTAACTTTGTATTGCTTTAAATGCATTTTCAGCCCGATAGTACACTTCAGGTGATAGTGTCAAAATCTTCAAAATGAGCAAAAGCACAATGAAATTAATGCTGGAATCATCTTCAAGTTGCTAAAATACACTAATGACAGCAACAAGTTTTAGTCTACAACATTTAGTTAAGGTGTGAGAGCCAAAATGAACTTTGTATTGCTGTAAACGCGTTTTCAGCACCTGATTGTACACTTCAGGTGAAACTGTCAAAATCTTCAAAATGAGCAAAAGCACAATGAAATGAATGCTGGAATTATCTTCAAGTTGCTAAAATACACTAATGACAGCAAAAAGTTTGAGTCTACAACATTTAGTTAAGGTGTGAGAGCCAAAATGAACTTTGTATTGCTTTAAAATTCATTTTCAGCCCGATTGTACACTTCAGGTGAAACTGTCAAAATCTTCAAAATGAGCAAAAGCACAATGAAATTAATGTTGGAATCATCTTCAAGTTGCTAAAATACACTAATGACAGCAAAAAGTTTGAGTCTACAACATTTAGTTGAGGTGTGAGAGCCTAAATGAACTTTGTATTGG
This sequence comes from Leptonotus elevatus, assembly GCF_054856555.1. NCBI lineage: Eukaryota > Metazoa > Chordata > Actinopteri > Syngnathiformes > Syngnathidae > Leptonotus > Leptonotus elevatus. The sequence continues at coordinate 593,046 of NC_141240.1, read as the reverse complement.
TTTAAATGCATTTTCAGCCCGATTGTACACTTCAGGTGAAACTGTCAAAATCTTCAAAATGAGCAAAAGCACAATGAAATTAATGCTGGAATCATCTTCAAGTTGCTAAAATACACTAATGACAGCAAAAAGTTTTAGTCTACAACATTTAGTTAAGGTGTGAGAGCCAAAATTAACTTTGTATTGCTGTAAACGCGTTTTCAGCACCTGATTGTACACTTCAGGTGAAACTGTCAAAATCTTCAAAATGAGCAAAAGCACAATGAAATGAATGCTGGAATCATCTTCAAGTTGCTAAAATACACTAATGACAGCAAAAAGTTTGAGTCTACAATATTTAGTGAAGGTGTGACAGCCAAAATGAACTTTGTATTGCTTTAAAATTCATTTTCAGCCCGATTGTACACTTCAGGTGAAACTGTCAAAATCTTCAAATTGAGCAAAAGCACAATGAAATTAATGCTGGAATCATCTTCAAGTTGCTAAAATACACTAATGAGAGCAAAAAGTTTGAGTCTACAACATTTAGTTAAGGTGTGAGAGCCAAAATGAACTTTGTATTGCTGTAAACGCGTTTTCAGCACCTGATTGTACACTTCAGGTGAAACTGTCAAAATCTTCAAAATGAGCAAAAGCACAATGAAATTAATGCTGGGATCATCTTCAAGTTGCTAAAATACACTAATGACAGCAACAAGTTTGAGTCTACAACATTTAGTTAAGGTGTGAGATTCTAAATTAACTTTGTATTGCTTTAAATGCATTTTCAGCCCGATTGGACACTTCAGGTGAAACTGTCAAAATCTTCAAAATGAGCAAAAGCACAATGAAATTAATGCTGGAATCATCTTCAAGTTGCTAAAATACACTAATGACAGTAAAAAGTTTAAGTCTACAACATTTAGTTAAGGTGTGAGAGCCAAAATTAACTTTGTATTGCTTTAAATGCATTTTCAGCCCGATAGTACACTTCAGGTGAAAGTGTCAAAATCTTCAAAATGAGCAAAAGCACAATGAAATTAATGCTGGAATCATCTTCAAGTTGCTAAAATACACTAATGACAGCAACAAGTTTTAGTCTACAACATTTAGTTAAGGTGTGAGAGCCAAAATGAACTTTGTATTGCTGTAAACGCGTTTTCAGCACCTGATTGTACACTTCAGGTGAAACTGTCAAAATCTTCAAAATGAGCAAAAGCACAATGAAATGAATGCTGGAATTATCTTCAAGTTGCTAAAATACACTAATGACAGCAAAAAGTTTGAGTCTACAACATTTAGTTAAGGTGTGAGAGCCAAAATGAACTTTGTATTGCTTTAAAATTCATTTTCAGCCCGATTGTACACTTCAGGTGAAACTGTCAAAATCTTCAAAATGAGCAAAAGCACAATGAAATTAATGTTGGAATCATCTTCAAGTTGCTAAAATACACTAATGACAGCAAAAAGTTTGAGTCTACAACATTTAGTTGAGGTGTGAGAGCCTAAATGAACTTTGTATTGGTTTAAATGCATTTTCAGCCCGATTGTACACTTCAGGTGAAACTGTCAAAATCTTCAAAATGAGCAAAAGCACAATGAAATTAATGCTGGAATCATCTTCAAGTTGCTAAAATACACTAATGACAGCAAAAAGTTTTAGTCTACAACATTTAGTTAAGGTGTGAGAGCCAAAATGAACTTTGTATTGCTGTAAACGCGTTTTCAGCACCTGATTGTACACTTCAGGCGAAACTGTCAAAATCTTCAAAATGAGCAAAAGCACAATGAAATTAATGCTGGAATCATCTTCAAGTTGCTAAAATACACTAATGACAGCAAAAAGTTTGAGTCTACAACATTTAGTTAAGGTGTGAGAGCCAAAATTAACTTTGTATTGCTTTAAATGCATTTTCAGCCCGATAGTACACTTCAGGTGAAAGTGTCAAAATCTTCAAAATGAGCAAAAGCACAATGAAATTAATGCTGGAATCATCTTCAAGTTGCTAAAATACACTAATGACAGTAAAAAGTTTAAGTCTACAACATTTAGTTAAGGTGTGAGAGCCAAAATTAACTTTGTATTGCTTTAAATGCATTTTCAGCCCGATAGTACACTTCAGGTGATAGTGTCAAAATCTTCAAAATGAGCAAAAGCACAATGAAATTAATGCTGGAATCATCTTCAAGTTGCTAAAATACACTAATGACAGCAACAAGTTTTAGTCTACAACATTTAGTTAAGGTGTGAGAGCCAAAATGAACTTTGTATTGCTGTAAACGCGTTTTCAGCACCTGATTGTACACTTCAGGTGAAACTGTCAAAATCTTCAAAATGAGCAAAAGCACAATGAAATGAATGCTGGAATTATCTTCAAGTTGCTAAAATACACTAATGACAGCAAAAAGTTTGAGTCTACAACATTTAGTTAAGGTGTGAGAGCCAAAATGAACTTTGTATTGCTTTAAAATTCATTTTCAGCCCGATTGTACACTTCAGGTGAAACTGTCAAAATCTTCAAAATGAGCAAAAGCACAATGAAATTAATGTTGGAATCATCTTCAAGTTGCTAAAATACACTAATGACAGCAAAAAGTTTGAGTCTACAACATTTAGTTGAGGTGTGAGAGCCTAAATGAACTTTGTATTGGTTTAAATGCATTTTCAGCCCGATTGTACACTTCAGGTGAAACTGTCAAAATCTTCAAAATGAGCAAAAGCACAATGAAATTAATGCTGGAATCATCTTCAAGTTGCTAAAATACACTAATGACAGCAAAAAGTTTTAGTCTACAACATTTAGTTAAGGTGTGAGAGCCAAAATTAACTTTGTATTGCTGTAAACGCGTTTTCAGCACCTGATTGTACACTTCAGGTGAAACTGTCAAAATCTTCAAAATGAGCAAAAGCACAATGAAATGAATGCTGGAATCATCTTCAAGTTGCTAAAATACACTAATGACAGCAAAAAGTTTGAGTCTACAATATTTAGTGAAGGTGTGACAGCCAAAATGAACTTTGTATTGCTTTAAAATTCATTTTCAGCCCGATTGTACACTTCAGGTGAAACTGTCAAAATCTTCAAATTGAGCAAAAGCACAATGAAATTAATGCTGGAATCATCTTCAAGTTGCTAAAATACACTAATGAGAGCAAAAAGTTTGAGTCTACAACATTTAGTTAAGGTGTGAGAGCCAAAATGAACTTTGTATTGCTGTAAACGCGTTTTCAGCACCTGATTGTACACTTCAGGTGAAACTGTCAAAATCTTCAAAATGAGCAAAAGCACAATGAAATTAATGCTGGGATCATCTTCAAGTTGCTAAAATACACTAATGACAGCAACAAGTTTGAGTCTACAACATTTAGTTAAGGTGTGAGATTCTAAATTAACTTTGTATTGCTTTAAATGCATTTTCAGCCCGATTGGACACTTCAGGTGAAACTGTCAAAATCTTCAAAATGAGCAAAAGCACAATGAAATTAATGCTGGAATCATCTTCAAGTTGCTAAAATACACTAATGACAGTAAAAAGTTTAAGTCTACAACATTTAGTTAAGGTGTGAGAGCCAAAATTAACTTTGTATTGCTTTAAATGCATTTTCAGCCCGATAGTACACTTCAGGTGAAAGTGTCAAAATCTTCAAAATGAGCAAAAGCACAATGAAATTAATGCTGGAATCATCTTCAAGTTGCTAAAATACACTAATGACAGCAACAAGTTTTAGTCTACAACATTTAGTTAAGGTGTGAGAGCCAAAATGAACTTTGTATTGCTGTAAACGCGTTTTCAGCACCTGATTGTACACTTCAGGTGAAACTGTCAAAATCTTCAAAATGAGCAAAAGCACAATGAAATGAATGCTGGAATTATCTTCAAGTTGCTAAAATACACTAATGACAGCAAAAAGTTTGAGTCTACAACATTTAGTTAAGGTGTGAGAGCCAAAATGAACTTTGTATTGCTTTAAAATTCATTTTCAGCCCGATTGTACACTTCAGGTGAAACTGTCAAAATCTTCAAAATGAGCAAAAGCACAATGAAATTAATGTTGGAATCATCTTCAAGTTGCTAAAATACACTAATGACAGCAAAAAGTTTGAGTCTACAACATTTAGTTGAGGTGTGAGAGCCTAAATGAACTTTGTATTGGTTTAAATGCATTTTCAGCCCGATTGTACACTTCAGGTGAAACTGTCAAAATCTTCAAAATGAGCAAAAGCACAATGAAATTAATGCTGGAATCATCTTCAAGTTGCTAAAATACACTAATGACAGCAAAAAGTTTTAGTCTACAACATTTAGTTAAGGTGTGAGAGCCAAAATTAACTTTGTATTGCTGTAAACGCGTTTTCAGCACCTGATTGTACACTTCAGGTGAAACTGTCAAAATCTTCAAAATGAGCAAAAGCACAATGAAATGAATGCTGGAATCATCTTCAAGTTGCTAAAATACACTAATGACAGCAAAAAGTTTGAGTCTACAATATTTAGTGAAGGTGTGACAGCCAAAATGAACTTTGTATTGCTTTAAAATTCATTTTCAGCCCGATTGTACACTTCAGGTGAAACTGTCAAAATCTTCAAATTGAGCAAAAGCACAATGAAATTAATGCTGGAATCATCTTCAAGTTGCTAAAATACACTAATGAGAGCAAAAAGTTTGAGTCTACAACATTTAGTTAAGGTGTGAGAGCCAAAATGAACTTTGTATTGCTGTAAACGCGTTTTCAGCACCTGATTGTACACTTCAGGTGAAACTGTCAAAATCTTCAAAATGAGCAAAAGCACAATGAAATTAATGCTGGGATCATCTTCAAGTTGCTAAAATACACTAATGACAGCAACAAGTTTGAGTCTACAACATTTAGTTAAGGTGTGAGAGCCAAAATGAACTTTGTATTGCTGTAAACGCGTTTTCAGCACCTGATTGTACACTTCAGGTGAAACTGTCAAAATCTTCAAAATGAGCAAAAGCACAATGAAATTAATGTTGGAATCATCTTCAAGTTGCTAAAATACACTAATGACAGCAAAAAGTTTGAGTCTACAACATTTAGTTGAGGTGTGAGAGCCTAAATGAACTTTGTATTGGTTTAAATGCATTTTCAGCCCGATTGTACACTTCAGGTGAAACTGTCAAAATCTTCAAAATGAGCAAAAGCACAATGAAATTAATGCTGGAATCATCTTCAAGTTGCTAAAATACACTAATGACAGCAAAAAGTTTTAGTCTACAACATTTAGTTAAGGTGTGAGAGCCAAAATTAACTTTGTATTGCTGTAAACGCGTTTTCAGCACCTGATTGTACACTTCAGGTGAAACTGTCAAAATCTTCAAAATGAGCAAAAGCACAATGAAATGAATGCTGGAATCATCTTCAAGTTGCTAAAATACACTAATGACAGCAAAAAGTTTGAGTCTACAATATTTAGTGAAGGTGTGACAGCCAAAATGAACTTTGTATTGCTTTAAAATTCATTTTCAGCCCGATTGTACACTGCAGGTGAAACTGTCAAAATCTTCAAATTGAGCAAAAGCACAATGAAATTAATGCTGGAATCATCTTCAAGTTGCTAAAATACACTAATGAGAGCAAAAAGTTTGAGTCTACAACATTTAGTTAAGGTGTGAGAGCCAAAATGAACTTTGTATTGCTGTAAACGCGTTTTCAGCACCTGATTGTACACTTCAGGTGAAACTGTCAAAATCTTCAAAATGAGCAAAAGCACAATGAAATTAATGCTGGGATCATCTTCAAGTTGCTAAAATACACTAATGACAGCAACAAGTTTGAGTCTACAACATTTAGTTAAGGTGTGAGAGCCAAAATGAACTTTGTATTGCTGTAAACGCGTTTTCAGCACCTGATTGTACACTTCAGGTGAAACTGTCAAAATCTTCAAAATGAGCAAAAGCACAATGAAATTAATGCTGGGATCATCTTCAAGTTGCTAAAATATACTAATGACAGCAACAAGTTTGAGTCTACAACATTTAGTTAAGGTGTGAGATTCTAAATTAACTTTGTATTGCTTTAAATGCATTTTCAGCCCGATTGGACACTTCAGGTGAAACTGTCAAAATCTTCAAAATGAGCAAAAGCACAATGAAATTAATGCTTGAATCATCTTCATTTTGCTAACATACACTAATGACAGCAAAAAGTTTGAGTCTACAACATTTAGTTAAGGTGTGAGAGCCAAAATGAACTTTGTATTGCTTTAAATGCATTTTCAGCCCGATTGGACACTTCAGGTGAAAGTGTCAAAATCTTCAAAATGAGCAAAAGCACAATGAAATTAATGCTGGAATCATCTTCAAGTTGCTAAAATACACTAATGACAGCAACAAGTTTTAGTCTACAACATTTAGTTAAGGTGTGAGAGCCAAAATGAACTTTGTATTGCTGTAAACGCGTTTTCAGCACCTGATTGTACACTTCAGGTGAAACTGTCAAAATCTTCAAAATGAGCAAAAGCACAATGAAATGAATGCTGGAATTATCTTCAAGTTGCTAAAATACACTAATGACAGCAAAAAGTTTGAGTCTACAACATTTAGTTAAGGTGTGAGAGCCAAAATGAACTTTGTATTGCTTTAAAATTCATTTTCAGCCCGATTGTACACTTCAGGTGAAACTGTCAAAATCTTCAAAATGAGCAAAAGCACAATGAAATTAATGTTGGAATCATCTTCAAGTTGCTAAAATACACTAATGACAGCAAAAAGTTTGAGTCTACAACATTTAGTTGAGGTGTGAGAGCCTAAATGAACTTTGTATTGGTTTAAATGCATTTTCAGCCCGATTGTACACTTCAGGTGAAACTGTCAAAATCTTCAAAATGAGCAAAAGCACAATGAAATTAATGCTGGAATCATCTTCAAGTTGCTAAAATACACTAATGACAGCAAAAAGTTTTAGTCTACAACATTTAGTTAAGGTGTGAGAGCCAAAATTAACTTTGTATTGCTGTAAACGCGTTTTCAGCACCTGATTGTACACTTCAGGTGAAACTGTCAAAATCTTCAAAATGAGCAAAAGCACAATGAAATGAATGCTGGAATCATCTTCAAGTTGCTGAAATACACTAATGACAGCAAAAAGTTTGAGTCTACAATATTTAGTGAAGGTGTGACAGCCAAAATGAACTTTGTATTGCTTTAAAATTCATTTTCAGCCCGATTGTACACTTCAGGTGAAACTGTCAAAATCTTCAAATTGAGCAAAAGCACAATGAAATTAATGCTGGAATCATCTTCAAGTTGCTAAAATACACTAATGACAGCAAAAAGTTTGAGTCTACAACATTTAGTTAAGGTGTGAGAGCCAAAATGAACTTTGTATTGCTGTAAACGCGTTTTCAGCACCTGATTGTACACTTCAGGTGAAACTGTCAAAATCTTCAAAATGAGCAAAAGCACAATGAAATTAATGCTGGGATCATCTTCAAGTTGCTAAAATACACTAATGACAGCAACAAGTTTGAGTCTACAACATTTAGTTAAGGTGTGAGATTCTAAATTAACTTTGTATTGCTTTAAATGCATTTTCAGCCCGACTGGACACTTCAGGTGAAACTGTCAAAATCTTCAAAATGAGCAAAAGCACAATTTAATTAATGCTTGAATCATCTTCATTTTGCTAACATACACTAATGACAGCAAAAAGTTTGAGTCTACAACATTTAGTTAAGGTGTGAGAGCCAAAATGAACTTTGTATTGCTTTAAATGCATTTTCAGCCCGATTGGACACTTCAGGTGAAACTGTCAAAATCTTCAAAATGAGCAAAAGCACAATGAAATTAATGCTGGAATCATCTTCAAGTTGCTAAAATACACTAATGACAGTAAAAAGTTTAAGTCTACAACATTTAGTTAAGGTGTGAGAGCCAAAATTAACTTTGTATTGCTTTAAATGCATTTTCAGCCCGATAGTACACTTCAGGTGAAACTGTCAAAATCTTCAAAATGAGCAAAAGCACAATGAAATGAATGCTGGAATTATCTTCAAGTTGCTAAAATACACTAATGACAGCAAAAAGTTTGAGTCTACAACATTTAGTTAAGGTGTGAGAGCCAAAATGAACTTTGTATTGCTTTAAAATTCATTTTCAGCCCGATTGTACACTTCAGGTGAAACTGGCAAAATCTTCAAAATGAGCAAAAGCACAATGAAATTAATGTTGGAATCATCTTCAAGTTGCTAAAATACACTAATGACAGCAAAAAGTTTGAGTCTACAACATTTAGTTGAGGTGTGAGAGCCTAAATGAACTTTGTATTGCTTTAAATGCATTTTCAGCCCGATTGTACACTTCAGGTAAAACTGTCAAAATCTTCAAAATGAGTAAAAGCACAATGAAATTAATGCTGGAATCATCTTCAAGTTGCTAAAATACACTAATGACAGCAACGAGTTTGAGTCTACAACATTTAGTTAAGGTGTGAGAGCCTAAATGAACTTTGTATTGCTTTAAATGCATTTTCAGCCCGATTGTACACTTCAGGTGAAACTGTCAAAATCTTAAAAATGAGCAAAAGTACAATGAAATTAATGTTGGAATCATCTTCAAGTTGCTAAAATACACTAATGACAGCAAAAAGTTTGAGTCTACAACATTTAGTTAAGTTGTGAGAGCCTAAATGAACTTTTTATTGCTTTAAACGCGTTTTCAGCCCTTGATTGTACACTTCAGGTGAAACTGTCAAAATCTTCAAATTGAGCAAAAGCACAATGAAATTAATGCTGGAATAATCTTCAAGTTGCTAAAATACACTAATGACAGCAAAAAGTTTGAGTCTACAACATTTAGTTAAGGTGTGAGAGCCAAAATGAACTTTGTATTGCTGTAAACGCGTTTTCAGCACCTGATTGTACACTTCAGGTGAAACTGTCAAAATCTTCAAAATGAGCAAAAGCACAATGAAATGAATGCTGGAATCATCTTCAAGTTGCTAAAATACACTAATGACAGCAAAAAGTTTGAGTCTACAACATTTAGTTAAGGTGTGAGAGCCAAAATGAACTTTGTATTGCTTTAAATGCATTTTCAGCCCGATTGGACACTTCAGGTGAAACTGTCAAAATCTTCAAATTGAGCAAAAGCACAATGAAATTAATGCTGGAATCATCTTCAAGTTGCTAAAATACACTAATGACAGCAACGAGTTTGAGTCTACAACATTTAGTTAAGGTGTGAGAGCCTAAATGAACTTTGTATTGCTTTAAATGCATTTTCAGCCCGATTGTACACTTCAGGTGAAACTGTCAAAATCTTAAAAATGAGCAAAAGTACAATGAAATTAATGTTGGAATCATCTTCAAGTTGCTAAAATACACTAATGACAGCAAAAAGTTTGAGTCTACAACATTTAGTTAAGTTGTGAGAGCCTAAATGAACTTTTTATTGCTTTAAACGCGTTTTCAGCCCTTGATTGTACACTTCAGGTGAAACTGTCAAAATCTTCAAATTGAGCAAAAGCACAATGAAATTAATGCTGGAATAATCTTCAAGTTGCTAAAATACACTAATGACAGCAAAAAGTTTGAGTCTACAACATTTAGTTAAGGTGTGAGAGCCAAAATGAACTTTGTATTGCTGTAAACGCGTTTTCAGCACCTGATTGTACACTTCAGGTGAAACTGTCAAAATCTTCAAAATGAGCAAAAGCACAATGAAATGAATGCTGGAATCATCTTCAAGTTGCTAAAATACACTAATGACAGCAAAAAGTTTGAGTCTACAACATTTAGTTAAGGTGTGAGAGCCAAAATGAACTTTGTATTGCTTTAAATGCATTTTCAGCCCGATTGGACACTTCAGGTGAAACTGTCAAAATCTTCAAATTGAGCAAAAGCACAATGAAATTAATGCTGGAATCATCTTCAAGTTGCTAAAATACACTAATGACAGCAAAAAGTTTGAGTCTACAACATTTAGTTAAGGTGTGAGAGCCAAAATGAACTTTGTATTGCTGTAAACGCGTTTTCAGCACCTGATTGGACACTTCAGGTGAAACTGTCAAAATCTTCAAAATGAGCAAAAGCACAATGAAATTAATGCTGGAATCATCTTCAAGTTGCTAAAATACACTAATGACAGTAAAAAGTTTAAGTCTACAACATTTAGTTAAGGTGTGAGAGCCAAAATTAACTTTGTATTGCTTTAAATGCATTTTCAGCCCGATAGTACACTTCAGGTGAAACTGTCAAAATCTTCAAAATGAGCAAAAGCACAATGAAATTAATGCTTGAATCATCTTCATTTTGCTAACATACACTAATGACAGCAAAAAGTTTGAGTCTACAACATTTAGTTAAGGTGTGAGAGCCAAAATTAACTTTGTATTGCTTTAAATGCATTTTCAGCCCGATTGGACACTTCAGGTGAAAGTGTCAAAATCTTCAAAATGAGCAAAAGCACAATGAAATTAATGCTGGAATCATCTTCAAGTTGCTAAAATACACTAATGACAGTAAAAAGTTTAAGTCTACAACATTTAGTTAAGGTGTGAGAGCCAAAATTAACTTTGTATTGCTGTAAACGCGTTTTCAGCACCTGATTGTACACTTCAGGCGAAACTGTCAAAATCTTCAAAATGAGCAAAAGCACAATGAAATTAATGCTGGAATCATCTTCAAGTTGCTAAAATACACTAATGACAGTAAAAAGTTTAAGTCTACAACATTTAGTTAAGGTGTGAGAGCCAAAATTAACTTTGTATTGCTTTAAATGCATTTTCAGCCCGATAGTACACTTCAGGTGAAACTGTCAAAATCTTCAAAATGAGCAAAAGCACAATGAAATTAATGTTGGAATCATCTTCAAGTTGCTAAAATACACTAATGACAGCAAAAAGTTTGAGTCTACAACATTTAGTTAAGGTGTGAGAGCCAAAATTAACTTTGTATTGCTGTAAACGCGTTTTCAGCACCTGATTGTACACTTCAGGTGAAACTGTCAAAATCTTCAAAATGAGCAAAAGCACAATGAAATGAATGCTGGAATCATCTTCAAGTTGCTAAAATACACTAATGACAGCAAAAAGTTTGAGTCTACAATATTTAGTTAAGGTGTGAGAGCCAAAATGAACTTTGTATTGCTTTAAAATTCATTTTCAGCCCGATTGTACACTTCAGGTGAAACTGTCAAAATCTTCAAATTGAGCAAAAGCACAATGAAGTGAATGCTGGAATCATCTTCAAGTTGCTAAAATACACTAATGACAGCAAAAAGTTTGAGTCTACAACATTTAGTTAAGGTGTGAGAGCCAAAATGAACTTTGTATTGCTGTAAACGCGTTTTCAGCACCTGATTGTACACTTCAGGTGAAACTGTCAAAATCTTCAAAATGAGCAAAAGCACAATGAAATTAATGCTGGGATCATCTTCAAGTTGCTAAAATATACTAATGACAGCAACAAGTTTGAGTCTACAACATTTAGTTAAGGTGTGAGATTCTAAATTAACTTTGTATTGCTTTAAATGCATTTTCAGCCCGATTGGACACTTCAGGTGAAACTGTCAAAATCTTCAAAATGAGCAAAAGCACAATGAAATTAATGCTTGAATCATCTTCATTTTGCTAACATACACTAATGACAGCAAAAAGTTTGAGTCTACAACATTTAGTTAAGGTGTGAGAGCCAAAATGAACTTTGTATTGCTTTAAATGCATTTTCAGCCCGATTGGACACTTCAGGTGAAAGTGTCAAAATCTTCAAAATGAGCAAAAGCACAATGAAATTAATGCTGGAATCATCTTCAAATTGCTAAAATACACTAATGACAGCAACAAGTTTTAGTCTACAACATTTAGTTAAGGTGTGAGAGCCAAAATGAACTTTGTATTGCTGTAAACGCGTTTTCAGCACCTGATTGTACACTTCAGGTGAAACTGTCAAAATCTTCAAAATGAGCAAAAGCACAATGAAATGAATGCTGGAATTATCTTCAAGTTGCTAAAATACACTAATGACAGCAAAAAGTTTGAGTCTACAACATTTAGTTAAGGTGTGAGAGCCAAAATGAACTTTGTATTGCTTTAAAATTCATTTTCAGCCCGATTGTACACTTCAGGTGAAACTGTCAAAATCTTCAAAATGAGCAAAAGCACAATGAAATTAATGTTGGAATCATCTTCAAGTTGCTAAAATACACTAATGACAGCAAAAAGTTTGAGTCTACAACATTTAGTTGAGGTGTGAGAGCCTAAATGAACTTTGTATTGGTTTAAATGCATTTTCAGCCCGATTGTACACTTCAGGTGAAACTGTCAAAATCTTCAAAATGAGCAAAAGCACAATGAAATTAATGCTGGAATCATCTTCAAGTTGCTAAAATACACTAATGACAGCAAAAAGTTTTAGTCTACAACATTTAGTTAAGGTGTGAGAGCCAAAATTAACTTTGTATTGCTGTAAACGCGTTTTCAGCACCTGATTGTACACTTCAGGTGAAACTGTCAAAATCTTCAAAATGAGCAAAAGCACAATGAAATGAATGCTGGAATCATCTTCAAGTTGCTGAAATACACTAATGACAGCAAAAAGTTTGAGTCTACAATATTTAGTGAAGGTGTGACAGCCAAAATGAACTTTGTATTGCTTTAAAATTCATTTTCAGCCCGATTGTACACTTCAGGTGAAACTGTCAAAATCTTCAAATTGAGCAAAAGCACAATGAAATTAATGCTGGAATCATCTTCAAGTTGCTAAAATACACTAATGACAGCAAAAAGTTTGAGTCTACAACATTTAGTTAAGGTGTGAGAGCCAAAATGAACTTTGTATTGCTGTAAACGCGTTTTCAGCACCTGATTGTACACTTCAGGTGAAACTGTCAAAATCTTCAAAATGAGCAAAAGCACAATGAAATTAATGCTGGGATCATCTTCAAGTTGCTAAAATACACTAATGACAGCAACAAGTTTGAGTCTACAACATTTAGTTAAGGTGTGAGATTCTAAATTAACTTTGTATTGCTTTAAATGCATTTTCAGCCCGACTGGACACTTCAGGTGAAACTGTCAAAATCTTCAAAATGAGCAAAAGCACAATTTAATTAATGCTTGAATCATCTTCATTTTGCTAACATACACTAATGACAGCAAAAAGTTTGAGTCTACAACATTTAGTTAAGGTGTGAGAGCCAAAATGAACTTTGTATTGCTTTAAATGCATTTTCAGCCCGATTGGACACTTCAGGTGAAACTGTCAAAATCTTCAAAATGAGCAAAAGCACAATGAAATTAATGCTGGAATCATCTTCAAGTTGCTAAAATACACTAATGACAGTAAAAAGTTTAAGTCTACAACATTTAGTTAAGGTGTGAGAGCCAAAATTAACTTTGTATTGCTTTAAATGCATTTTCAGCCCGATAGTACACTTCAGGTGAAACTGTCAAAATCTTCAAAATGAGCAAAAGCACAATGAAATGAATGCTGGAATTATCTTCAAGTTGCTAAAATACACTAATGACAGCAAAAAGTTTGAGTCTACAACATTTAGTTAAGGTGTGAGAGCCAAAATGAACTTTGTATTGCTTTAAAATTCATTTTCAGCCCGATTGTACACTTCAGGTGAAACTGGCAAAATCTTCAAAATGAGCAAAAGCACAATGAAATTAATGTTGGAATCATCTTCAAGTTGCTAAAATACACTAATGACAGCAAAAAGTTTGAGTCTACAACATTTAGTTGAGGTGTGAGAGCCTAAATGAACTTTGTATTGCTTTAAATGCATTTTCAGCCCGATTGTACACTTCAGGTAAAACTGTCAAAATCTTCAAAATGAGTAAAAGCACAATGAAATTAATGCTGGAATCATCTTCAAGTTGCTAAAATACACTAATGACAGCAACGAGTTTGAGTCTACAACATTTAGTTAAGGTGTGAGAGCCTAAATGAACTTTGTATTGCTTTAAATGCATTTTCAGCCCGATTGTACACTTCAGGTGAAACTGTCAAAATCTTAAAAATGAGCAAAAGTACAATGAAATTAATGTTGGAATCATCTTCAAGTTGCTAAAATACACTAATGACAGCAAAAAGTTTGAGTCTACAACATTTAGTTAAGTTGTGAGAGCCTAAATGAACTTTTTATTGCTTTAAACGCGTTTTCAGCCCTTGATTGTACACTTCAGGTGAAACTGTCAAAATCTTCAAATTGAGCAAAAGCACAATGAAATTAATGCTGGAATAATCTTCAAGTTGCTAAAATACACTAATGACAGCAAAAAGTTTGAGTCTACAACATTTAGTTAAGGTGTGAGAGCCAAAATGAACTTTGTATTGCTGTAAACGCGTTTTCAGCACCTGATTGTACACTTCAGGTGAAACTGTCAAAATCTTCAAAATGAGCAAAAGCACAATGAAATGAATGCTGGAATCATCTTCAAGTTGCTAAAATACACTAATGACAGCAAAAAGTTTGAGTCTACAACATTTAGTTAAGGTGTGAGAGCCAAAATGAACTTTGTATTGCTTTAAATGCATTTTCAGCCCGATTGGACACTTCAGGTGAAACTGTCAAAATCTTCAAATTGAGCAAAAGCACAATGAAATTAATGCTGGAATCATCTTCAAGTTGCTAAAATACACTAATGACAGCAAAAAGTTTGAGTCTACAACATTTAGTTAAGGTGTGAGAGCCAAAATGAACTTTGTATTGCTGTAAACGCGTTTTCAGCACCTGATTGGACACTTCAGGTGAAACTGTCAAAATCTTCAAAATGAGCAAAAGCACAATGAAATTAATGCTGGAATCATCTTCAAGTTGCTAAAATACACTAATGACAGTAAAAAGTTTAAGTCTACAACATTTAGTTAAGGTGTGAGAGCCAAAATTAACTTTGTATTGCTTTAAATGCATTTTCAGCCCGATAGTACACTTCAGGTGAAACTGTCAAAATCTTCAAAATGAGCAAAAGCACAATGAAATTAATGCTGGAATCATCTTCAAGTTGCTAAAATACACTAATGACAGCAACAAGTTTTAGTCTACAACATTTAGTTAAGGTGTGAGAGCCAAAATGAACTTTGTATTGCTGTAAACGCGTTTTCAGCACCTGATTGTACACTTCAGGTGAAACTGTCAAAATCTTCAAAATGAGCAAAAGCACAATGAAATGAATGCTGGAATTATCTTCAAGTTGCTAAAATACACTAATGACAGCAAAAAGTTTGAGTCTACAACATTTAGTTAAGGTGTGAGAGCCAAAATGAACTTTGTATTGCTGTAAACGCGTTTTCAGCACCTGATTGTACACTTCAGGCGAAACTGTCAAAATCTTCAAAATGAGCAAAAGCACAATGAAATTAATGCTGGAATCATCTTCAAGTTGCTAAAATACACTAATGACAGCAACAAGTTTGAGTCTACAACATTTAGTTAAGGTGTGAGAGCCAAAATTAACTTTGTATTGCTTTAAATGCATTTTCAGCCCGATAGTACACTTCAGGTGAAACTGTCAAAATCTTCAAAATGAGCAAAAGCACAATGAAATTAATGCTGGAATCATCTTCAAGTTGCTAAAATACACTAATGACAGCAACAAGTTTTAGTCTACAACATTTAGTTAAGGTGTGAGAGCCAAAATGAACTTTGTATTGCTGTAAACGCGTTTTCAGCACCTGATTGTACACTTCAGGTGAAACTGTCAAAATCTTCAAAATGAGCAAAAGCACAATGAAATGAATGCTGGAATTATCTTCAAGTTGCTAAAATACACTAATGACAGCAAAAAGTTTGAGTCTACAACATTTAGTTAAGGTGTGAGAGCCAAAATGAACTTTGTATTGCTGTAAACGCGTTTTCAGCACCTGATTGTACACTTCAGGCGAAACTGTCAAAATCTTCAAAATGAGCAAAAGCACAATGAAATTAATGCTGGAATCATCTTCAAGTTGCTAAAATACACTAATGACAGCAAAAAGTTTGAGTCTACAATATTTAGTTAAGGTGTGAGAGCCAAAAAGAACTTTGTATTGCTTTAAATGCATTTTCAGCCCGATTGTACACTTCAGGTGAAACTGTCAAAATCTTCAAAATGAGCAAAAGCACAATGAAATTAATGTTGGAATCATCTTCAAGTTGCTAAAATACACTAATGACAGCAACAAGTTTGAGTCTACAACATTTAGTTGAGGTGTGAGAGCCTAAATGAACTTTGTATTGCTTTAAATGCATTTTCAGCCCGATTGTACACTTCAGGTGAAACTGTCAAAATCTTAAAAATGAGCAAAAGCACAATGAAATTAATGTTGGAATCATCTTCAAGTTGCTAAAATGCACTAATGACAGCAAAAAGTTTGAGTCTACAACATTTAGTTAAGTTGTGAGAGCCTAAATTAACTTTTTATTGCTTTAAACGCGTTTTCAGCCCTTGATTGTACACTTCAGGTGAAACTGTCAAAATCTTCAAATTGAGCAAAAGCACAATGAAATTAATGCTGGAATCATCTTCAAGTTGCTAAAATACACTAATGACAGCAAAAAGTTTGAGTCTACAACATTTAGTTTAGGTGTGAGAGCCAAAATGAACTTTGTATTGCTGTAAACGCGTTTTCAGCACCTGATTGTACACTTCAGGTGAAACTGTCAAAATCTTCAAAATGAGCAAAAGCACAATGAAATTAATGCTGGAATCATCTTCAAGTTGCTAAAATACACTAATGACAGCAAAAAGTTTGAGTCTACAACATTTAGTTAAGGTGTGAGAGCCAAAATGAACTTTGTATTGCTGTAAACGCGTTTTCAGCACCTGATTGTACACTTCAGGTGAAACTGTCAAAATCTTCAAAATGAGCAAAAGCACAATGAAATTAATGCTGGAATCATCTTCAAGTTGCTAAAATACACTAATGACAGCAAAAAGTTTGAGTCTACAACATTTAGTTAAGGTGTGAGAGCCAAAATGAACTTTGTATTGCTTTAAATGCATTTTCAGCCCGATTGGACACTTCAGGTGAAACTGTCAAAATCTTCAAAATGAGCAAAAGCACAATGAAATTAATGCTGGAATCATCTTCAAGTTGCTAAAATACACTAATGACAGTAAAAAGTTTAAGTCTACAACATTTAGTTAAGGTGTGAGAGCCAAAATTAACTTTGTATTGCTTTAAATGCATTTTCAGCCCGATAGTACACTTCAGGTGAAACTGTCAAAATCTTCAAAATGAGCAAAAGCACAATGAAATTAATGCTGGAATCATCTTCAAGTTGCTAAAATACACTAATGACAGCAACAAGTTTTAGTCTACAACATTTAGTTAAGGTGTGAGAGCCAAAATGAACTTTGTATTGCTGTAAACGCGTTTTCAGCACCTGATTGTACACTTCAGGTGAAACTGTCAAAATCTTCAAAATGAGCAAAAGCACAATGAAATGAATGCTGGAATCATCTTCAAGTTGCTAAAATACACTAATGACAGCAAAAAGTTTGAGTCTACAACATTTAGTTAAGGTGTGAGAGCCAAAATGAACTTTGTATTGCTGTAAACGCGTTTTCAGCACCTGATTGTACACTTCAGGTGAAACTGTCAAAATCTTCAAAATGAGCAAAAGCACAATGAAATTAATGTTGGAATCATCTTCAAGTTGCTAAAATACACTAATGACAGCAACAAGTTTGAGTCTACAACATTTAGTTGAGGTGTGAGAGCCTAAATGAACTTTGTATTGCTTTAAATGCATTTTCAGCCCGATTGTACACTTCAGGTGAAACTGTCAAAATCTTAAAAATGAGCAAAAGCACAATGAAATTAATGTTGGAATCATCTTCAAGTTGCTAAAATACACTAATGACAGCAAAAAGTTTGAGTCTACAACATTTAGTTAAGTTGTGAGAGCCTAAATTAACTTTTTATTGCTTTAAACGCGTTTTCAGCCCTTGATTGTACACTTCAGGTGAAACTGTCAAAATCTTCAAATTGAGCAAAAGCACAATGAAATTAATGCTGGAATCATCTTCAAGTTGCTAAAATACACTAATGACAGCAAAAAAGTTTGAGTCTACAACATTTAGTTAAGGTGTGAGAGCCAAAATGAACTTTGTATTGCTTTAAACGCGTTTTCAGCACCTGATTGTACACTTCAGGTGAAACTGTCAAAATCTTCAAAATGAGCAAAAGCACAATGAAATGAATGCTGGAATCATCTTCAAGTTGCTAAAATACACTAATGACAGCAAAAAGTTTGAGTCTACAACATTTATTTAAGGTGTGAGAGCCAAAATGAACTTTGTATTGCTTTAAATGCATTTTCAGCCCGATTGGACACTTCAGGTGAAACTGTCAAAATCTTCAAAATGAGCAAAAGCACAATGAAATTAATGCTGGAATCATCTTCAAGTTGCTAAAATACACTAATGACAGTAAAAAGTTTAAGTCTACAACATTTAGTTAAGGTGTGAGAGCCAAAATGAACTTTGTATTGCTTTAAATGCATTTTCAGCCCGATAGTACACTTCAGGTGAAACTGTCAAAATCTTCAAAATGAGCAAAAGCACAATGAAATTAATGCTGGAATCATCTTCAAGTTGCTAAAATACACTAATGACAGCAAAAAGTTTTAGTCTACAACATTTAGTTAAGGTGTGAGAGCCAAAATGAACTTTGTATTGCTGTAAACGCGTTTTCAGCACCTGATTGTACACTTCAGGTGAAACTGTCAAAATCTTCAAAATGAGCAAAAGCACAATGAAATGAATGCTGGAATCATCTTCAAGTTGCTAAAATACACTAATGACAGCAAAAAGTTTGAGTCTACAATATTTAGTTAAGGTGTGAGAGCCAAAATGAACTTTGTATTGCTTTAAAATTCATTTTCAGCCCGATTGTACACTTCAGGTGAAACTGTCAAAATCTTCAAATTGAGCAAAAGCACAATGGAATTAATGCTGGAATCATCTTCAAGTTGCTAAAATACACTAATGACAGCAAAAAGTTTGAGTCTACAACATTTAGTTAAGGTGTGAGAGCCAAAATGAACTTTGTATTGCTGTAAACGCGTTTTCAGCACCTGATTGTACACTTCAGGTGAAACTGTCAAAATCTTCAAAATGAGCAAAAGCACAATGAAATTAATGCTGGAATCATCTTCAAGTTGCTAAAATACACTAATGACAGCAAAAAGTTTGAGTCTACAACATTTAGTTAAGGTGTGAGAGCCAAAATGAACTTTGTATTGCTTTAAATGCATTTTCAGCCCGATTGTACACTTCAGGTGAAACTGTCAAAATCTTAAAAATGAGCAAAAGCACAATGAAATTAATGTTGGAATCATCTTCAAGTTGCTAAAATACACTAATGACAGCAAAAAGTTTGAGTCTACAACATTTAGTTAAGTTGTGAGAGCCTAAATTAACTTTTTATTGCTTTAAACGCGTTTTCAGCCCTTGATTGTACACTTCAGGTGAAACTGTCAAAATCTTCAAATTGAGCAAAAGCACAATGAAATTAATGCTGGAATCATCTTCAAGTTGCTAAAATACACTAATGACAGCAAAAAGTTTGAGTCTACAACATTTAGTTAAGGTGTGAGAGCCAAAATTAACTTTGTATTGCTTTAAACGCGTTTTCAGCACCTGATTGTACACTTCAGGTGAAACTGTCAAAATCTTCAAAATGAGCAAAAGCACAATGAAATTAATGCTGGAATCATCTTCAAGTTGCTAAAATACACTAATGACAGCAAAAAGTTTGAGTCTACAACATTTATTTAAGGTGTGAGAGCCAAAATGAACTTTGTATTGCTTTAAATGCATTTTCAGCCCGATTGGACACTTCAGGTGAAACTGTCAAAATCTTCAAAATGAGCAAAAGCACAATGAAATTAATGCTGGAATCATCTTCAAGTTGCTAAAATACACTAATGACAGTAAAAAGTTTAAGTCTACAACATTTAGTTAAGGTGTGAGAGCCAAAATGAACTTTGTATTGCTTTAAATGCATTTTCAGCCCGATAGTACACTTCAGGTGAAACTGTCAAAATCTTCAAAATGAGCAAAAGCACAATGAAATTAATGCTGGAATCATCTTCAAGTTGCTAAAATACACTAATGACAGCAAAAAGTTTTAGTCTACAACATTTAGTTAAGGTGTGAGAGCCAAAATGAACTTTGTATTGCTGTAAACGCGTTTTCAGCACCTGATTGTACACTTCAGGTGAAACTGTCAAAATCTTCAAAATGAGCAAAAGCACAATGAAATGAATGCTGGAATCATCTTCAAGTTGCTAAAATACACTAATGACAGCAAAAAGTTTGAGTCTACAATATTTAGTTAAGGTGTGAGAGCCAAAATGAACTTTGTATTGCTTTAAAATTCATTTTCAGCCCGATTGTACACTTCAGGTGAAACTGTCAAAATCTTCAAATTGAGCAAAAGCACAATGAAATTAATGCTGGAATCATCTTCAAGTTGCTAAAATACACTAATGACAGCAAAAAGTTTGAGTCTACAACATTTAGTTAAGGTGTGAGAGCCAAAATGAACTTTGTATTGCTGTAAACGCGTTTTCAGCACCTGATTGTACACTTCAGGTGAAACTGTCAAAATCTTCAAAATGAGCAAAAGCACAATGAAATTAATGCTGGAATCATCTTCAAGTTGCTAAAATACACTAATGACAGCAAAAAGTTTGAGTCTACAACATTTAGTTAAGGTGTGAGAGCCAAAATGAACTTTGTATTGCTTTAAATGCATTTTCAGCCCGATTGGACACTTCAGGTGAAACTGTCAAAATCTTCAAAATGAGCAAAAGCACAATGAAATTAATGCTGGAATCATCTTCAAGTTGCTAAAATACACTAATGACAGTAAAAAGTTTAAGTCTACAACATTTAGTTAAGGTGTGAGAGCCAAAATTAACTTTGTATTGCTTTAAATGCATTTTCAGCCCGATAGTACACTTCAGGTGAAACTGTCAAAATCTTCAAAATGAGCAAAAGCACAATGAAATTAATGCTGGAATCATCTTCAAGTTGCTAAAATACACTAATGACAGCAACAAGTTTTAGTCTACAACATTTAGTTAAGGTGTGAGAGCCAAAATGAACTTTGTATTGCTGTAAACGCGTTTTCAGCACCTGATTGGACACTTCAGGTGAAACTGTCAAAATCTTCAAAATGAGCAAAAGCACAATGAAATTAATGCTGGAATCATCTTCAAGTTGCTAAAATACACTAATGACAGTAAAAAGTTTAAGTCTACAACATTTAGTTAAGGTGTGAGAGCCAAAATTAACTTTGTATTGCTTTAAATGCATTTTCAGCCCGATAGTACACTTCAGGTGAAACTGTCAAAATCTTCAAAATGAGCAAAAGCACAATGAAATTAATGCTGGAATCATCTTCAAGTTGCTAAAATACACTAATGACAGCAACAAGTTTTAGTCTACAACATTTAGTTAAGGTGTGAGAGCCAAAATTAACTTTGTATTGCTGTAAACGCGTTTTCAGCACCTGATTGTACACTTCAGGTGAAACTGTCAAAATCTTCAAAATGAGCAAAAGCACAATGAAATGAATGCTGGAATCATCTTCAAGTTGCTAAAATACACTAATGACAGCAAAAAGTTTGAGTCTACAACATTTAGTTAAGGTGTGAGAGCCAAAATGAACTTTGTATTGCTTTAAATGCATTTTCAGCCCGATTGGACACTTCAGGTGAAACTGTCAAAATCTTCAAATTGAGCAAAAGCACAATGAAATTAATGCTGGAATCATCTTCAAGTTGCTAAAATACACTAATGACAGCAAAAAGTTTGAGTCTACAACATTTAGTTAAGGTGTGAGAGCCAAAATGAACTTTGTATTGCTGTAAACGCGTTTTCAGCACCTGATTGGACACTTCAGGTGAAACTGTCAAAATCTTCAAAATGAGCAAAAGCACAATGAAATTAATGCTGGAATCATCTTCAAGTTGCTAAAATACACTAATGACAGTAAAAAGTTTAAGTCTACAACATTTAGTTAAGGTGTGAGAGCCAAAATTAACTTTGTATTGCTTTAAATGCATTTTCAGCCCGATAGTACACTTCAGGTGAAACTGTCAAAATCTTCAAAATGAGCAAAAGCACAATGAAATTAATGCTGGAATCATCTTCAAGTTGCTAAAATACACTAATGACAGCAAAAAGTTTGAGTCTACAACATTTAGTTAAGGTGTGAGAGCCAAAATGAACTTTGTATTGCTGTAAACGCGTTTTCAGCACCTGATTGTACACTTCAGGTGAAACTGTCAAAATCTTCAAAATGAGCAAAAGCACAATGAAATTAATGCTGGAATCATCTTCAAGTTGCTAAAATACACTAATGACAGCATAAAGTTTGAGTCTACAACATTTAGTTAAGTTGTGAGAGCCAAAATGAACTTTGTATTGCTGTAAACGCGTTTTCAGCACCTGATTGTACACTTCAGGTGAAACTGTCAAAATCTTCAAAATGAGCAAAAGCACAATGAAATTAATGCTGGAATCATCTTCAAGTTGCTAAAATACACTAATGACAGCAAAAAGTTTTAGTCTACAACATTTAGTTAAGGTGTGAGAGCCAAAATGAACTTTGTATTGCTGTAAACGCGTTTTCAGCACCTGATTGTACACTTCAGGTGAAACTGTCAAAATCTTCAAAATGAGCAAAAGCACAATGAAATTAATGCTGGAATCATCTTCAAGTTGCTAAAATACACTAATGACAGTAAAAAGTTTAAGTCTACAACATTTAGTTAAGGTGTGAGAGCCAAAATGAACTTTGTATTGCTTTAAATGCATTTTCAGCCCGATAGTACACTTCAGGTGAAACTGTCAAAATCTTCAAAATGAGCAAAAGCACAATGAAATTAATGCTGGAATCATCTTCAAGTTGCTAAAATACACTAATGACAGCAAAAAGTTTTAGTCTACAACATTTAGTTAAGGTGTGAGAGCCAAAATGAACTTTGTATTGCTGTAAACGCGTTTTCAGCACCTGATTGTACACTTCAGGTGAAACTGTCAAAATCTTCAAAATGAGCAAAAGCACAATGAAATGAATGCTGGAATCATCTTCAAGTTGCTAAAATACACTAATGACAGCAAAAAGTTTGAGTCTACAATATTTAGTTAAGGTGTGAGAGCCAAAATGAACTTTGTATTGCTTTAAAATTCATTTTCAGCCCGATTGTACACTTCAGGTGAAACTGTCAAAATCTTCAAATTGAGCAAAAGCACAATGAAATTAATGCTGGAATCATCTTCAAGTTGCTAAAATACACTAATGACAGCAAAAAGTTTGAGTCTACAACATTTAGTTAAGGTGTGAGAGCCAAAATGAACTTTGTATTGCTGTAAACGCGTTTTCAGCACCTGATTGTACACTTCAGGTGAAACTGTCAAAATCTTCAAAATGAGCAAAAGCACAATGAAATTAATGCTGGAATCATCTTCAAGTTGCTAAAATACACTAATGACAGCAAAAAGTTTGAGTCTACAACATTTAGTTAAGGTGTGAGAGCCAAAATGAACTTTGTATTGCTTTAAATGCATTTTCAGCCCGATTGGACACTTCAGGTGAAACTGTCAAAATCTTCAAAATGAGCAAAAGCACAATGAAATTAATGCTGGAATCATCTTCAAGTTGCTAAAATACACTAATGACAGTAAAAAGTTTAAGTCTACAACATTTAGTTAAGGTGTGAGAGCCAAAATTAACTTTGTATTGCTTTAAATGCATTTTCAGCCCGATAGTACACTTCAGGTGAAACTGTCAAAATCTTCAAAATGAGCAAAAGCACAATGAAATTAATGCTGGAATCATCTTCAAGTTGCTAAAATACACTAATGACAGCAACAAGTTTTAGTCTACAACATTTAGTTAAGGTGTGAGAGCCAAAATGAACTTTGTATTGCTGTAAACGCGTTTTCAGCACCTGATTGGACACTTCAGGTGAAACTGTCAAAATCTTCAAAATGAGCAAAAGCACAATGAAATTAATGCTGGAATCATCTTCAAGTTGCTAAAATACACTAATGACAGTAAAAAGTTTAAGTCTACAACATTTAGTTAAGGTGTGAGAGCCAAAATTAACTTTGTATTGCTTTAAATGCATTTTCAGCCCGATAGTACACTTCAGGTGAAACTGTCAAAATCTTCAAAATGAGCAAAAGCACAATGAAATTAATGCTGGAATCATCTTCAAGTTGCTAAAATACACTAATGACAGCAACAAGTTTTAGTCTACAACATTTAGTTAAGGTGTGAGAGCCAAAATTAACTTTGTATTGCTGTAAACGCGTTTTCAGCACCTGATTGTACACTTCAGGTGAAACTGTCAAAATCTTCAAAATGAGCAAAAGCACAATGAAATGAATGCTGGAATCATCTTCAAGTTGCTAAAATACACTAATGACAGCAAAAAGTTTGAGTCTACAACATTTAGTTAAGGTGTGAGAGCCAAAATGAACTTTGTATTGCTTTAAATGCATTTTCAGCCCGATTGGACACTTCAGGTGAAACTGTCAAAATCTTCAAATTGAGCAAAAGCACAATGAAATTAATGCTGGAATCATCTTCAAGTTGCTAAAATACACTAATGACAGCAAAAAGTTTGAGTCTACAACATTTAGTTAAGGTGTGAGAGCCAAAATGAACTTTGTATTGCTGTAAACGCGTTTTCAGCACCTGATTGGACACTTCAGGTGAAACTGTCAAAATCTTCAAAATGAGCAAAAGCACAATGAAATTAATGCTGGAATCATCTTCAAGTTGCTAAAATACACTAATGACAGTAAAAAGTTTAAGTCTACAACATTTAGTTAAGGTGTGAGAGCCAAAATTAACTTTGTATTGCTTTAAATGCATTTTCAGCCCGATAGTACACTTCAGGTGAAACTGTCAAAATCTTCAAAATGAGCAAAAGCACAATGAAATTAATGCTGGAATCATCTTCAAGTTGCTAAAATACACTAATGACAGCAACAAGTTTTAGTCTACAACATTTAGTTAAGGTGTGAGAGCCAAAATTAACTTTGTATTGCTGTAAACGCGTTTTCAGCACCTGATTGTACACTTCAGGTGAAACTGTCAAAATCTTCAAAATGAGCAAAAGCACAATGAAATGAATGCTGGAATTATCTTCAAGTTGCTAAAATACACTAATGACAGCAAAAAGTTTGAGTCTACAACATTTAGTTAAGGTGTGAGAGCCAAAATGAACTTTGTATTGCTGTAAACGCGTTTTCAGCACCTGATTGTACACTTCAGGCGAAACTGTCAAAATCTTCAAAATGAGCAAAAGCACAATGAAATTAATGCTGGAATCATCTTCAAGTTGCTAAAATACACTAATGACAGCAAAAAGTTTGAGTCTACAATATTTAGTTAAGGTGTGAGAGCCAAAATGAACTTTCTATTGCTTTAAATGCATTTTCAGCCCGATTGTACACTTCAGGTGAAACTGTCAAAATCTTCAAAATGAGCAAAAGCACAATGAAATTAATGTTGGAATCATCTTCAAGTTGCTAAAATACACTAATGACAGCAACAAGTTTGAGTCTACAACATTTAGTTGAGGTGTGAGAGCCTAAATGAACTTTGTATTGCTTTAAATGCATTTTCAGCCCGATTGTACACTTCAGGTGAAACTGTCAAAATCTTAAAAATGAGCAAAAGCACAATGAAATTAATGTTGGAATCATCTTCAAGTTGCTAAAATACACTAATGACAGCAAAAAGTTTGAGTCTACAACATTTAGTTAAGTTGTGAGAGCCTAAATTAACTTTTTATTGCTTTAAACGCGTTTTCAGCCCTTGATTGTACACTTCAGGTGAAACTGTCAAAATCTTCAAATTGAGCAAAAGCACAATGAAATGAATGCTGGAATCATCTTCAAGTTGCTAAAATACACTAATGACAGCAAAAAGTTTGAGTCTACAACATTTAGTTAAGGTGTGAGAGCCAAAATGAACTTTGTATTGCTGTAAACGCGTTTTCAGCACCTGATTGTACACTTCAGGTGAAACTGTCAAAATCTTCAAAATGAGCAAAAGCACAATGAAATTAATGCTGGAATCATCTTCAAGTTGCTAAAATACACTAATGACAGCAAAAAGTTTGAGTCTACAACATTTAGTTAAGGTGTGAGAGCCAAAATGAACTTTGTATTGCTGTAAACGCGTTTTCAGCACCTGATTGTACACTTCAGGTGAAACTGTCAAAATCTTCAAAATGAGCAAAAGCACAATGAAATTAATGCTGGAATCATCTTCAAGTTGCTAAAATACACTAATGACAGCAAAAAGTTTGAGTCTACAACATTTAGTTAAGGTGTGAGAGCCAAAATG
Organism: Leptonotus elevatus; assembly: GCF_054856555.1. Classification (NCBI taxonomy): domain Eukaryota; kingdom Metazoa; phylum Chordata; class Actinopteri; order Syngnathiformes; family Syngnathidae; genus Leptonotus; species Leptonotus elevatus. Next base: position 566,733 of record NC_141240.1, on the reverse strand, counting down.
AACTTTGTATTGCTTTAAATGCATTTTCAGCCCGATTGGACACTTCAGGTGAAACTGTCAAAATCTTCAAAATGAGCAAAAGCACAATGAAATTAATGCTGGAATCATCTTCAAGTTGCTAAAATACACTAATGACAGTAAAAAGTTTAAGTCTACAACATTTAGTTAAGGTGTGAGAGCCAAAATTAACTTTGTATTGCTTTAAATGCATTTTCAGCCCGATAGTACACGTCAGGTGAAACTGTCAAAATCTTCAAAATGAGCAAAAGCACAATATTATTAATGCTGGAATCATCTTCAAGTTGCTAAAATACACTAATGACAGCAACAAGTTTGAGTCTACAACATTTAGTTGAGGTGTGAGAGCCTAAATGAACTTTGTATTGCTTTAAATGCATTTTCAGCCCGATTGTACACTTCAGGTGAAACTGTCAAAATCTTAAAAATGAGCAAAAGCACAATGAAATTAATGTTGGAATCATCTTCAAGTTGCTAAAATACACTAATGACAGCAAAAAGTTTGAGTCTACAACATTTAGTTAAGTTGTGAGAGCCTAAATTAACTTTTTATTGCTTTAAACGCGTTTTCAGCCCTTGATTGTACACTTCAGGTGAAACTGTCAAAATCTTCAAATTGAGCAAAAGCACAATGAAATTAATGCTGGAATCATCTTCAAGTTGCTAAAATACACTAATGACAGCAAAAAGTTTGAGTCTACAACATTTAGTTAAGGTGTGAGAGCCAAAATGAACTTTGTATTGCTGTAAACGCGTTTTCAGCACCTGATTGTACACTTCAGGTGAAACTGTCAAAATCTTCAAAATGAGCAAAAGCACAATGAAATTAATGCTGGAATCATCTTCAAGTTGCTAAAATACACTAATGACAGCATAAAGTTTGAGTCTACAACATTTAGTTAAGTTGTGAGAGCCAAAATGAACTTTGTATTGCTGTAAACGCGTTTTCAGCACCTGATTGTACACTTCAGGTGAAACTGTCAAAATCTTCAAAATGAGCAAAAGCACAATGAAATTAATGCTGGAATCATCTTCAAGTTGCTAAAATACACTAATGACAGCAAAAAGTTTGAGTCTACAACATTTAGTTAAGGTGTGAGAGCCAAAATGAACTTTGTATTGCTTTAAATGCATTTTCAGCCCGATTGGACACTTCAGGTGAAACTGTCAAAATCTTCAAAATGAGCAAAAGCACAATGAAATTAATGCTGGAATCATCTTCAAGTTGCTAAAATACACTAATGACAGTAAAAAGTTTAAGTCTACAACATTTAGTTAAGGTGTGAGAGCCAAAATTAACTTTGTATTGCTTTAAATGCATTTTCAGCCCGATAGTACACTTCAGGTGAAACTGTCAAAATCTTCAAAATGAGCAAAAGCACAATTAAATTAATGCTGGAATCATCTTCAAGTTGCTAAAATACACTAATGACAGCAAAAAGTTTTAGTCTACAACATTTAGTTAAGGTGTGAGAGCCAAAATGAACTTTGTATTGCTGTAAACGCGTTTTCAGCACCTGATTGTACACTTCAGGTGAAACTGTCAAAATCTTCAAAATGAGCAAAAGCACAATGAAATTAATGTTGGAATCATCTTCAAGTTGCTAAAATACACTAATGACAGCAACAAGTTTGAGTCTACAACATTTAGTTGAGGTGTGAGAGCCTAAATGAACTTTGTATTGCTTTAAATGCATTTTCAGCCCGATTGTACACTTCAGGTGAAACTGTCAAAATCTTAAAAATGAGCAAAAGCACAATGAAATTAATGTTGGAATCATCTTCAAGTTGCTAAAATACACTAATGACAGCAAAAAGTTTGAGTCTACAACATTTAGTTAAGTTGTGAGAGCCTAAATTAACTTTTTATTGCTTTAAACGCGTTTTCAGCCCTTGATTGTACACTTAAGGTGAAACTGTCAAAATCTTCAAATTGAGCAAAAGCACAATGAAATTAATGCTGGAATCATCTTCAAGTTGCTAAAATACACTAATGACAGCAAAAAGTTTGAGTCTACAACATTTAGTTAAGGTGTGAGAGCCAAAATGAACTTTGTATTGCTTTAAACGCGTTTTCAGCACCTGATTGTACACTTCAGGTGAAACTGTCAAAATCTTCAAAATGAGCAAAAGCACAATGAAATGAATGCTGGAATCATCTTCAAGTTGCTAAAATACACTAATGACAGCAAAAAGTTTGAGTCTACAACATTTATTTAAGGTGTGAGAGCCAAAATGAACTTTGTATTGCTTTAAATGCATTTTCAGCCCGATTGGACACTTCAGGTGAAACTGTCAAAATCTTCAAAATGAGCAAAAGCACAATGAAATTAATGCTGGAATCATCTTCAAGTTGCTAAAATACACTAATGACAGTAAAAAGTTTAAGTCTACAACATTTAGTTAAGGTGTGAGAGCCAAAATGAACTTTGTATTGCTTTAAATGCATTTTCAGCCCGATAGTACACTTCAGGTGAAACTGTCAAAATCTTCAAAATGAGCAAAAGCACAATGAAATTAATGCTGGAATCATCTTCAAGTTGCTAAAATACACTAATGACAGCAAAAAGTTTTAGTCTACAACATTTAGTTAAGGTGTGAGAGCCAAAATGAACTTTGTATTGCTGTAAACGCGTTTTCAGCACCTGATTGTACACTTCAGGTGAAACTGTCAAAATCTTCAAAATGAGCAAAAGCACAATGAAATGAATGCTGGAATCATCTTCAAGTTGCTAAAATACACTAATGACAGCAAAAAGTTTGAGTCTACAATATTTAGTTAAGGTGTGAGAGCCAAAATGAACTTTGTATTGCTTTAAAATTCATTTTCAGCCCGATTGTACACTTCAGGTGAAACTGTCAAAATCTTCAAATTGAGCAAAAGCACAATGGAATTAATGCTGGAATCATCTTCAAGTTGCTAAAATACACTAATGACAGCAAAAAGTTTGAGTCTACAACATTTAGTTAAGGTGTGAGAGCCAAAATGAACTTTGTATTGCTGTAAACGCGTTTTCAGCACCTGATTGTACACTTCAGGTGAAACTGTCAAAATCTTCAAAATGAGCAAAAGCACAATGAAATTAATGCTGGAATCATCTTCAAGTTGCTAAAATACACTAATGACAGCAAAAAGTTTGAGTCTACAACATTTAGTTAAGGTGTGAGAGCCAAAATGAACTTTGTATTGCTTTAAATGCATTTTCAGCCCGATTGTACACTTCAGGTGAAACTGTCAAAATCTTAAAAATGAGCAAAAGCACAATGAAATTAATGTTGGAATCATCTTCAAGTTGCTAAAATACACTAATGACAGCAAAAAGTTTGAGTCTACAACATTTAGTTAAGTTGTGAGAGCCTAAATTAACTTTTTATTGCTTTAAACGCGTTTTCAGCCCTTGATTGTACACTTCAGGTGAAACTGTCAAAATCTTCAAATTGAGCAAAAGCACAATGAAATTAATGCTGGAATCATCTTCAAGTTGCTAAAATACACTAATGACAGCAAAAAGTTTGAGTCTACAACATTTAGTTAAGGTGTGAGAGCCAAAATTAACTTTGTATTGCTTTAAACGCGTTTTCAGCACCTGATTGTACACTTCAGGTGAAACTGTCAAAATCTTCAAAATGAGCAAAAGCACAATGAAATTAATGCTGGAATCATCTTCAAGTTGCTAAAATACACTAATGACAGCAAAAAGTTTGAGTCTACAACATTTATTTAAGGTGTGAGAGCCAAAATGAACTTTGTATTGCTTTAAATGCATTTTCAGCCCGATTGGACACTTCAGGTGAAACTGTCAAAATCTTCAAAATGAGCAAAAGCACAATGAAATTAATGCTGGAATCATCTTCAAGTTGCTAAAATACACTAATGACAGTAAAAAGTTTAAGTCTACAACATTTAGTTAAGGTGTGAGAGCCAAAATGAACTTTGTATTGCTTTAAATGCATTTTCAGCCCGATAGTACACTTCAGGTGAAACTGTCAAAATCTTCAAAATGAGCAAAAGCACAATGAAATTAATGCTGGAATCATCTTCAAGTTGCTAAAATACACTAATGACAGCAAAAAGTTTTAGTCTACAACATTTAGTTAAGGTGTGAGAGCCAAAATGAACTTTGTATTGCTGTAAACGCGTTTTCAGCACCTGATTGTACACTTCAGGTGAAACTGTCAAAATCTTCAAAATGAGCAAAAGCACAATGAAATGAATGCTGGAATCATCTTCAAGTTGCTAAAATACACTAATGACAGCAAAAAGTTTGAGTCTACAACATTTAGTTAAGGTGTGAGAGCCAAAATGAACTTTGTATTGCTGTAAACGCGTTTTCAGCACCTGATTGTACACTTCAGGTGAAACTGTCAAAATCTTCAAAATGAGCAAAAGCACAATGAAATTAATGCTGGAATCATCTTCAAGTTGCTAAAATACACTAATGACAGCAAAAAGTTTGAGTCTACAACATTTAGTTAAGGTGTGAGAGCCAAAATGAACTTTGTATTGCTTTAAATGCATTTTCAGCCCGATTGGACACTTCAGGTGAAACTGTCAAAATCTTCAAAATGAGCAAAAGCACAATGAAATTAATGCTGGAATCATCTTCAAGTTGCTAAAATACACTAATGACAGTAAAAAGTTTAAGTCTACAACATTTAGTTAAGGTGTGAGAGCCAAAATTAACTTTGTATTGCTTTAAATGCATTTTCAGCCCGATAGTACACTTCAGGTGAAACTGTCAAAATCTTCAAAATGAGCAAAAGCACAATGAAATTAATGCTGGAATCATCTTCAAGTTGCTAAAATACACTAATGACAGCAACAAGTTTTAGTCTACAACATTTAGTTAAGGTGTGAGAGCCAAAATGAACTTTGTATTGCTGTAAACGCGTTTTCAGCACCTGATTGGACACTTCAGGTGAAACTGTCAAAATCTTCAAAATGAGCAAAAGCACAATGAAATTAATGCTGGAATCATCTTCAAGTTGCTAAAATACACTAATGACAGTAAAAAGTTTAAGTCTACAACATTTAGTTAAGGTGTGAGAGCCAAAATTAACTTTGTATTGCTTTAAATGCATTTTCAGCCCGATAGTACACTTCAGGTGAAACTGTCAAAATCTTCAAAATGAGCAAAAGCACAATGAAATTAATGCTGGAATCATCTTCAAGTTGCTAAAATACACTAATGACAGCAACAAGTTTTAGTCTACAACATTTAGTTAAGGTGTGAGAGCCAAAATTAACTTTGTATTGCTGTAAACGCGTTTTCAGCACCTGATTGTACACTTCAGGTGAAACTGTCAAAATCTTCAAAATGAGCAAAAGCACAATGAAATGAATGCTGGAATCATCTTCAAGTTGCTAAAATACACTAATGACAGCAAAAAGTTTGAGTCTACAACATTTAGTTAAGGTGTGAGAGCCAAAATGAACTTTGTATTGCTTTAAATGCATTTTCAGCCCGATTGGACACTTCAGGTGAAACTGTCAAAATCTTCAAATTGAGCAAAAGCACAATGAAATTAATGCTGGAATCATCTTCAAGTTGCTAAAATACACTAATGACAGCAAAAAGTTTGAGTCTACAACATTTAGTTAAGGTGTGAGAGCCAAAATGAACTTTGTATTGCTGTAAACGCGTTTTCAGCACCTGATTGGACACTTCAGGTGAAACTGTCAAAATCTTCAAAATGAGCAAAAGCACAATGAAATTAATGCTGGAATCATCTTCAAGTTGCTAAAATACACTAATGACAGTAAAAAGTTTAAGTCTACAACATTTAGTTAAGGTGTGAGAGCCAAAATTAACTTTGTATTGCTTTAAATGCATTTTCAGCCCGATAGTACACTTCAGGTGAAACTGTCAAAATCTTCAAAATGAGCAAAAGCACAATGAAATTAATGCTGGAATCATCTTCAAGTTGCTAAAATACACTAATGACAGCAACAAGTTTTAGTCTACAACATTTAGTTAAGGTGTGAGAGCCAAAATTAACTTTGTATTGCTGTAAACGCGTTTTCAGCACCTGATTGTACACTTCAGGTGAAACTGTCAAAATCTTCAAAATGAGCAAAAGCACAATGAAATGAATGCTGGAATTATCTTCAAGTTGCTAAAATACACTAATGACAGCAAAAAGTTTGAGTCTACAACATTTAGTTAAGGTGTGAGAGCCAAAATGAACTTTGTATTGCTGTAAACGCGTTTTCAGCACCTGATTGTACACTTCAGGCGAAACTGTCAAAATCTTCAAAATGAGCAAAAGCACAATGAAATTAATGCTGGAATCATCTTCAAGTTGCTAAAATACACTAATGACAGCAAAAAGTTTGAGTCTACAATATTTAGTTAAGGTGTGAGAGCCAAAATGAACTTTCTATTGCTTTAAATGCATTTTCAGCCCGATTGTACACTTCAGGTGAAACTGTCAAAATCTTCAAAATGAGCAAAAGCACAATGAAATTAATGTTGGAATCATCTTCAAGTTGCTAAAATACACTAATGACAGCAACAAGTTTGAGTCTACAACATTTAGTTGAGGTGTGAGAGCCTAAATGAACTTTGTATTGCTTTAAATGCATTTTCAGCCCGATTGTACACTTCAGGTGAAACTGTCAAAATCTTAAAAATGAGCAAAAGCACAATGAAATTAATGTTGGAATCATCTTCAAGTTGCTAAAATACACTAATGACAGCAAAAAGTTTGAGTCTACAACATTTAGTTAAGTTGTGAGAGCCTAAATTAACTTTTTATTGCTTTAAACGCGTTTTCAGCCCTTGATTGTACACTTCAGGTGAAACTGTCAAAATCTTCAAATTGAGCAAAAGCACAATGAAATTAATGCTGGAATCATCTTCAAGTTGCTAAAATACACTAATGACAGCAAAAAGTTTGAGTCTACAACATTTAGTTAAGGTGTGAGAGCCAAAATGAACTTTGTATTGCTGTAAACGCGTTTTCAGCACCTGATTGTACACTTCAGGTGAAACTGTCAAAATCTTCAAAATGAGCAAAAGCACAATGAAATTAATGCTGGAATCATCTTCAAGTTGCTAAAATACACTAATGACAGCAAAAAGTTTGAGTCTACAACATTTAGTTAAGGTGTGAGAGCCAAAATGAACTTTGTATTGCTGTAAACGCGTTTTCAGCACCTGATTGTACACTTCAGGTGAAACTGTCAAAATCTTCAAAATGAGCAAAAGCACAATGAAATTAATGCTGGAATCATCTTCAAGTTGCTAAAATACACTAATGACAGCAAAAAGTTTGAGTCTACAACATTTAGTTAAGGTGTGAGAGCCAAAATGAACTTTGTATTGCTTTAAATGCATTTTCAGCCCGATTGGACACTTCAGGTGAAACTGTCAAAATCTTCAAAATGAGCAAAAGCACAATGAAATTAATGCTGGAATCATCTTCAAGTTGCTAAAATACACTAATGACAGTAAAAAGTTTAAGTCTACAACATTTAGTTAAGGTGTGAGAGCCAAAATTAACTTTGTATTGCTTTAAATGCATTTTCAGCCCGATAGTACACGTCAGGTGAAACTGTCAAAATCTTCAAAATGAGCAAAAGCACAATATTATTAATGCTGGAATCATCTTCAAGTTGCTAAAATACACTAATGACAGCAACAAGTTTGAGTCTACAACATTTAGTTGAGGTGTGAGAGCCTAAATGAACTTTGTATTGCTTTAAATGCATTTTCAGCCCGATTGTACACTTCAGGTGAAACTGTCAAAATCTTAAAAATGAGCAAAAGCACAATGAAATTAATGTTGGAATCATCTTCAAGTTGCTAAAATACACTAATGACAGCAAAAAGTTTGAGTCTACAACATTTAGTTAAGTTGTGAGAGCCTAAATTAACTTTTTATTGCTTTAAACGCGTTTTCAGCCCTTGATTGTACACTTCAGGTGAAACTGTCAAAATCTTCAAATTGAGCAAAAGCACAATGAAATTAATGCTGGAATCATCTTCAAGTTGCTAAAATACACTAATGACAGCAAAAAGTTTGAGTCTACAACATTTAGTTAAGGTGTGAGAGCCAAAATGAACTTTGTATTGCTGTAAACGCGTTTTCAGCACCTGATTGTACACTTCAGGTGAAACTGTCAAAATCTTCAAAATGAGCAAAAGCACAATGAAATTAATGCTGGAATCATCTTCAAGTTGCTAAAATACACTAATGACAGCATAAAGTTTGAGTCTACAACATTTAGTTAAGTTGTGAGAGCCAAAATGAACTTTGTATTGCTGTAAACGCGTTTTCAGCACCTGATTGTACACTTCAGGTGAAACTGTCAAAATCTTCAAAATGAGCAAAAGCACAATGAAATTAATGCTGGAATCATCTTCAAGTTGCTAAAATACACTAATGACAGCAAAAAGTTTGAGTCTACAACATTTAGTTAAGGTGTGAGAGCCAAAATGAACTTTGTATTGCTTTAAATGCATTTTCAGCCCGATTGGACACTTCAGGTGAAACTGTCAAAATCTTCAAAATGAGCAAAAGCACAATGAAATTAATGCTGGAATCATCTTCAAGTTGCTAAAATACACTAATGACAGTAAAAAGTTTAAGTCTACAACATTTAGTTAAGGTGTGAGAGCCAAAATTAACTTTGTATTGCTTTAAATGCATTTTCAGCCCGATAGTACACTTCAGGTGAAACTGTCAAAATCTTCAAAATGAGCAAAAGCACAATTAAATTAATGCTGGAATCATCTTCAAGTTGCTAAAATACACTAATGACAGCAACAAGTTTGAGTCTACAACATTTAGTTGAGGTGTGAGAGCCTAAATGAACTTTGTATTGCTTTAAATGCATTTTCAGCCCGATTGTACACTTCAGGTGAAACTGTCAAAATCTTCAAAATGAGCAAAAGCACAATGAAATTAATGTTGGAATCATCTTCAAGTTGCTAAAATACACTAATGACAGCAACAAGTTTGAGTCTACAACATTTAGTTGAGGTGTGAGAGCCTAAATGAACTTTGTATTGCTTTAAATGCATTTTCAGCCCGATTGTACACTTCAGGTGAAACTGTCAAAATCTTAAAAATGAGCAAAAGCACAATGAAATTAATGCTGGAATCATCTTCAAGTTGCTAAAATACACTAATGACAGCAAAAAGTTTGAGTCTACAACATTTAGTTAAGGTGTGAGAGCCAAAATGAACTTTGTATTGCTGTAAACGCGTTTTCAGCACCTGATTGTACACTTCAGGTGAAACTGTCAAAATCTTCAAAATGAGCAAAAGCACAATGAAATTAATGCTGGAATCATCTTCAAGTTGCTAAAATACACTAATGACAGCAAAAAGTTTGAGTCTACAACATTTAGTTAAGGTGTGAGAGCCAAAATGAACTTTGTATTGCTTTAAATGCATTTTCAGCCCGATTGGACACTTCAGGTGAAACTGTCAAAATCTTCAAAATGAGCAAAAGCACAATGAAATTAATGCTGGAATCATCTTCAAGTTGCTAAAATACACTAATGACAGTAAAAAGTTTAAGTCTACAACATTTAGTTAAGGTGTGAGAGCCAAAATTAACTTTGTATTGCTTTAAATGCATTTTCAGCCCGATAGTACACGTCAGGTGAAACTGTCAAAATCTTCAAAATGAGCAAAAGCACAATATTATTAATGCTGGAATCATCTTCAAGTTGCTAAAATACACTAATGACAGCAACAAGTTTGAGTCTACAACATTTAGTTGAGGTGTGAGAGCCTAAATGAACTTTGTATTGCTTTAAATGCATTTTCAGCCCGATTGTACACTTCAGGTGAAACTGTCAAAATCTTAAAAATGAGCAAAAGCACAATGAAATTAATGTTGGAATCATCTTCAAGTTGCTAAAATACACTAATGACAGCAAAAAGTTTGAGTCTACAACATTTAGTTAAGTTGTGAGAGCCTAAATTAACTTTTTATTGCTTTAAACGCGTTTTCAGCCCTTGATTGTACACTTCAGGTGAAACTGTCAAAATCTTCAAATTGAGCAAAAGCACAATGAAATTAATGCTGGAATCATCTTCAAGTTGCTAAAATACACTAATGACAGCAAAAAGTTTGAGTCTACAACATTTAGTTAAGGTGTGAGAGCCAAAATGAACTTTGTATTGCTGTAAACGCGTTTTCAGCACCTGATTGTACACTTCAGGTGAAACTGTCAAAATCTTCAAAATGAGCAAAAGCACAATGAAATTAATGCTGGAATCATCTTCAAGTTGCTAAAATACACTAATGACAGCATAAAGTTTGAGTCTACAACATTTAGTTAAGTTGTGAGAGCCAAAATGAACTTTGTATTGCTGTAAACGCGTTTTCAGCACCTGATTGTACACTTCAGGTGAAACTGTCAAAATCTTCAAAATGAGCAAAAGCACAATGAAATTAATGCTGGAATCATCTTCAAGTTGCTAAAATACACTAATGACAGCAAAAAGTTTGAGTCTACAACATTTAGTTAAGGTGTGAGAGCCAAAATGAACTTTGTATTGCTTTAAATGCATTTTCAGCCCGATTGGACACTTCAGGTGAAACTGTCAAAATCTTCAAAATGAGCAAAAGCACAATGAAATTAATGCTGGAATCATCTTCAAGTTGCTAAAATACACTAATGACAGTAAAAAGTTTAAGTCTACAACATTTAGTTAATGTGTGAGAGCCAAAATTAACTTTGTATTGCTTTAAATGCATTTTCAGCCCGATAGTACACTTCAGGTGAAACTGTCAAAATCTTCAAAATGAGCAAAAGCACAATTAAATTAATGCTGGAATCATCTTCAAGTTGCTAAAATACACTAATGACAGCAACAAGTTTGAGTCTACAACATTTAGTTGAGGTGTGAGAGCCTAAATGAACTTTGTATTGCTTTAAATGCATTTTCAGCCCGATTGTACACTTCAGGTGAAACTGTCAAAATCTTAAAAATGAGCAAAAGCACAATGAAATTAATGTTGGAATCATCTTCAAGTTGCTAAAATACACTAATGACAGCAAAAAGTTTGAGTCTACAACATTTAGTTAAGTTGTGAGAGCCTAAATTAACTTTTTATTGCTTTAAACGCGTTTTCAGCCCTTGATTGTACACTTCAGGTGAAACTGTCAAAATCTTCAAATTGAGCAAAAGCACAATGAAATTAATGCTGGAATCATCTTCAAGTTGCTAAAATACACTAATGACAGCAAAAAGTTTGAGTCTACAACATTTAGTTAAGGTGTGAGAGCCAAAATGAACTTTGTATTGCTTTAAACGCGTTTTCAGCACCTGATTGTACACTTCAGGTGAAACTGTCAAAATCTTCAAAATGAGCAAAAGCACAATGAAATGAATGCTGGAATCATCTTCAAGTTGCTAAAATACACTAATGACAGCAAAAAGTTTGAGTCTACAACATTTATTTAAGGTGTGAGAGCCAAAATGAACTTTGTATTGCTTTAAATGCATTTTCAGCCCGATTGGACACTTCAGGTGAAACTGTCAAAATCTTCAAAATGAGCAAAAGCACAATGAAATTAATGCTGGAATCATCTTCAAGTTGCTAAAATACACTAATGACAGTAAAAAGTTTAAGTCTACAACATTTAGTTAAGGTGTGAGAGCCAAAATGAACTTTGTATTGCTTTAAATGCATTTTCAGCCCGATAGTACACTTCAGGTGAAACTGTCAAAATCTTCAAAATGAGCAAAAGCACAATGAAATTAATGCTGGAATCATCTTCAAGTTGCTAAAATACACTAATGACAGCAAAAAGTTTTAGTCTACAACATTTAGTTAAGGTGTGAGAGCCAAAATGAACTTTGTATTGCTGTAAACGCGTTTTCAGCACCTGATTGTACACTTCAGGTGAAACTGTCAAAATCTTCAAAATGAGCAAAAGCACAATGAAATGAATGCTGGAATCATCTTCAAGTTGCTAAAATACACTAATGACAGCAAAAAGTTTCAGTCTACAATATTTAGTTAAGGTGTGAGAGCCAAAATGAACTTTGTATTGCTTTAAAATTCATTTTCAGCCCGATTGTACACTTCAGGTGAAACTGTCAAAATCTTCAAATTGAGCAAAAGCACAATGGAATTAATGCTGGAATCATCTTCAAGTTGCTAAAATACACTAATGACAGCAAAAAGTTTGAGTCTACAACATTTAGTTAAGGTGTGAGAGCCAAAATGAACTTTGTATTGCTGTAAACGCGTTTTCAGCACCTGATTGTACACTTCAGGTGAAACTGTCAAAATCTTCAAAATGAGCAAAAGCACAATGAAATTAATGCTGGAATCATCTTCAAGTTGCTAAAATACACTAATGACAGCAAAAAGTTTGAGTCTACAACATTTAGTTAAGGTGTGAGAGCCAAAATGAACTTTGTATTGCTTTAAATGCATTTTCAGCCCGATTGTACACTTCAGGTGAAACTGTCAAAATCTTAAAAATGAGCAAAAGCACAATGAAATTAATGTTGGAATCATCTTCAAGTTGCTAAAATACACTAATGACAGCAAAAAGTTTGAGTCTACAACATTTAGTTAAGTTGTGAGAGCCTAAATTAACTTTTTATTGCTTTAAACGCGTTTTCAGCCCTTGATTGTACACTTCAGGTGAAACTGTCAAAATCTTCAAATTGAGCAAAAGCACAATGAAATTAATGCTGGAATCATCTTCAAGTTGCTAAAATACACTAATGACAGCAAAAAGTTTGAGTCTACAACATTTAGTTAAGGTGTGAGAGCCAAAATTAACTTTGTATTGCTTTAAACGCGTTTTCAGCACCTGATTGTACACTTCAGGTGAAACTGTCAAAATCTTCAAAATGAGCAAAAGCACAATGAAATTAATGCTGGAATCATCTTCAAGTTGCTAAAATACACTAATGACAGCAAAAAGTTTGAGTCTACAACATTTATTTAAGGTGTGAGAGCCAAAATGAACTTTGTATTGCTTTAAATGCATTTTCAGCCCGATTGGACACTTCAGGTGAAACTGTCAAAATCTTCAAAATGAGCAAAAGCACAATGAAATTAATGCTGGAATCATCTTCAAGTTGCTAAAATACACTAATGACAGTAAAAAGTTTAAGTCTACAACATTTAGTTAAGGTGTGAGAGCCAAAATGAACTTTGTATTGCTTTAAATGCATTTTCAGCCCGATAGTACACTTCAGGTGAAACTGTCAAAATCTTCAAAATGAGCAAAAGCACAATGAAATTAATGCTGGAATCATCTTCAAGTTGCTAAAATACACTAATGACAGCAAAAAGTTTTAGTCTACAACATTTAGTTAAGGTGTGAGAGCCAAAATGAACTTTGTATTGCTGTAAACGCGTTTTCAGCACCTGATTGTACACTTCAGGTGAAACTGTCAAAATCTTCAAAATGAGCAAAAGCACAATGAAATGAATGCTGGAATCATCTTCAAGTTGCTAAAATACACTAATGACAGCAAAAAGTTTGAGTCTACAATATTTAGTTAAGGTGTGAGAGCCAAAATGAACTTTGTATTGCTTTAAAATTCATTTTCAGCCCGATTGTACACTTCAGGTGAAACTGTCAAAATCTTCAAATTGAGCAAAAGCACAATGAAATTAATGCTGGAATCATCTTCAAGTTGCTAAAATACACTAATGACAGCAAAAAGTTTGAGTCTACAACATTTAGTTAAGGTGTGAGAGCCAAAATGAACTTTGTATTGCTGTAAACGCGTTTTCAGCACCTGATTGTACACTTCAGGTGAAACTGTCAAAATCTTCAAAATGAGCAAAAGCACAATGAAATGAATGCTGGAATCATCTTCAAGTTGCTAAAATACACTAATGACAGCAAAAAGTTTCAGTCTACAATATTTAGTTAAGGTGTGAGAGCCAAAATGAACTTTGTATTGCTTTAAAATTCATTTTCAGCCCGATTGTACACTTCAGGTGAAACTGTCAAAATCTTCAAATTGAGCAAAAGCACAATGGAATTAATGCTGGAATCATCTTCAAGTTGCTAAAATACACTAATGACAGCAAAAAGTTTGAGTCTACAACATTTAGTTAAGGTGTGAGAGCCAAAATGAACTTTGTATTGCTGTAAACGCGTTTTCAGCACCTGATTGTACACTTCAGGTGAAACTGTCAAAATCTTCAAAATGAGCAAAAGCACAATGAAATTAATGCTGGAATCATCTTCAAGTTGCTAAAATACACTAATGACAGCAAAAAGTTTGAGTCTACAACATTTAGTTAAGGTGTGAGAGCCAAAATGAACTTTGTATTGCTTTAAATGCATTTTCAGCCCGATTGTACACTTCAGGTGAAACTGTCAAAATCTTAAAAATGAGCAAAAGCACAATGAAATTAATGTTGGAATCATCTTCAAGTTGCTAAAATACACTAATGACAGCAAAAAGTTTGAGTCTACAACATTTAGTTAAGTTGTGAGAGCCTAAATTAACTTTTTATTGCTTTAAACGCGTTTTCAGCCCTTGATTGTACACTTCAGGTGAAACTGTCAAAATCTTCAAATTGAGCAAAAGCACAATGAAATTAATGCTGGAATCATCTTCAAGTTGCTAAAATACACTAATGACAGCAAAAAGTTTGAGTCTACAACATTTAGTTAAGGTGTGAGAGCCAAAATGAACTTTGTATTGCTTTAAACGCGTTTTCAGCACCTGATTGTACACTTCAGGTGAAACTGTCAAAATCTTCAAAATGAGCAAAAGCACAATGAAATGAATGCTGGAATCATCTTCAAGTTGCTAAAATACACTAATGACAGCAAAAAGTTTGAGTCTACAACATTTATTTAAGGTGTGAGAGCCAAAATGAACTTTGTATTGCTTTAAATGCATTTTCAGCCCGATTGGACACTTCAGGTGAAACTGTCAAAATCTTCAAAATGAGCAAAAGCACAATGAAATTAATGCTGGAATCATCTTCAAGTTGCTAAAATACACTAATGACAGTAAAAAGTTTAAGTCTACAACATTTAGTTAAGGTGTGAGAGCCAAAATGAACTTTGTATTGCTTTAAATGCATTTTCAGCCCGATAGTACACTTCAGGTGAAACTGTCAAAATCTTCAAAATGAGCAAAAGCACAATGAAATTAATGCTGGAATCATCTTCAAGTTGCTAAAATACACTAATGACAGCAAAAAGTTTTAGTCTACAACATTTAGTTAAGGTGTGAGAGCCAAAATGAACTTTGTATTGCTGTAAACGCGTTTTCAGCACCTGATTGTACACTTCAGGTGAAACTGTCAAAATCTTCAAAATGAGCAAAAGCACAATGAAATGAATGCTGGAATCATCTTCAAGTTGCTAAAATACACTAATGACAGCAAAAAGTTTGAGTCTACAATATTTAGTTAAGGTGTGAGAGCCAAAATGAACTTTGTATTGCTTTAAAATTCATTTTCAGCCCGATTGTACACTTCAGGTGAAACTGTCAAAATCTTCAAATTGAGCAAAAGCACAATGAAATTAATGCTGGAATCATCTTCAAGTTGCTAAAATACACTAATGACAGCAAAAAGTTTGAGTCTACAACATTTAGTTAAGGTGTGAGAGCCAAAATGAACTTTGTATTGCTGTAAACGCGTTTTCAGCACCTGATTGTACACTTCAGGTGAAACTGTCAAAATCTTCAAAATGAGCAAAAGCACAATGAAATTAATGCTGGAATCATCTTCAAGTTGCTAAAATACACTAATGACAGCAAAAAGTTTGAGTCTACAACATTTAGTTAAGGTGTGAGAGCCAAAATGAACTTTGTATTGCTTTAAATGCATTTTCAGCCCGATTGGACACTTCAGGTGAAACTGTCAAAATCTTCAAAATGAGCAAAAGCACAATGAAATTAATGCTGGAATCATCTTCAAGTTGCTAAAATACACTAATGACAGTAAAAAGTTTAAGTCTACAACATTTAGTTAAGGTGTGAGAGCCAAAATTAACTTTGTATTGCTTTAAATGCAATTTCAGCCCGATTGTACACTTCAGGTGAAACTGTCAAAATCTTCAAAATGAGCAAAAGCACAATGAAATTAATGCTGGAATCATCTTCAAGTTGCTAAAATACACTAATGACAGCAACAAGTTTTAGTCTACAACATTTAGTTAAGGTGTGAGAGCCAAAATGAACTTTGTATTGCTGTAATCGCGTTTTCAGCACCTGATTGTACACTTCAGGTGAAACTGTCAAAATCTTCAAAATGAGCAAAAGCACAATGAAATGAATGCTGGAATTATCTTCAAGTTGCTAAAATACACTAATGACAGCAAAAAGTTTGAGTCTACAACATTTAGTTAAGGTGTGAGAGCCAAAATGAACTTTGTATTGCTTTAAAATTCATTTTCAGCCCGATTGTACACTTCAGGTGAAACTGTCAAAATCTTCAAAATGAGCAAAAGCACAATGAAATTAATGTTGGAATCATCTTCAAGTTGCTAAAATACACTAATGACAGCAAAAAGTTTGAGTCTACAACATTTAGTTGAGGTGTGAGAGCCTAAATGAACTTTGTATTGCTTTAAATGCATTTTCAGCCCGATTGTACACTTCAGGTAAAACTGTCAAAATCTTCAAAATGAGCAAAAGCACAATGAAATTAATGCTGGAATCATCTTCAAGTTGCTAAAATACACTAATGACAGCAACGAGTTTGAGTCTACAACATTTAGTTAAGGTGTGAGAGCCTAAATGAACTTTGTATTGCTGTAAACGCGTTTTCAGCACCTGATTGTACACTTCAGGTGAAACTGTCAAAATCTTCAAAATGAGCAAAAGCACAATGAAATTAATGCTGGAATCATCTTCAAGTTGCTAAAATACACTAATGACAGCAAAAAGTTTGAGTCTACAACATTTAGTTAAGGTGTGAGAGCCAAAATGAACTTTGTATTGCTTTAAATGCATTTTCAGCCCGATTGGACACTTCAGGTGAAACTGTCAAAATCTTCAAAATGAGCAAAAGCACAATGAAATTAATGCTGGAATCATCTTCAAGTTGCTAAAATACACTAATGACAGTAAAAAGTTTAAGTCTACAACATTTAGTTAAGGTGTGAGAGCCAAAATTAACTTTGTATTGCTTTAAATGCATTTTCAGCCCGATAGTACACTTCAGGTGAAACTGTCAAAATCTTCAAAATGAGCAAAAGCACAATGAAATTAATGCTGGAATCATCTTCAAGTTGCTAAAATACACTAATGACAGCAACAAGTTTTAGTCTACAACATTTAGTTAAGGTGTGAGAGCCAAAATGAACTTTGTATTGCTTTAAAATTCATTTTCAGCCCGATTGTACACTTCAGGTGAAACTGTCAAAATCTTCAAAATGAGCAAAAGCACAATGAAATTAATGTTTTAATCATCTTCAAGTTGCTAAAATACACTAATGACAGCAAAAAGTTTGAGTCTACAACATTTAGTTGAGGTGTGAGAGCCTAAATGAACTTTGTATTGCTTTAAATGCATTTTCAGCCCAATTGTACACTTCAGGTAAAACTGTCAAAATCTTCAAAATGAGCAAAAGCACAATGAAATTAATGCTGGAATCATCTTCAAGTTGCTAAAATACACTAATGACAGCAACGAGTTTGAGTCTACAACATTTAGTTAAGGTGTGAGAGCCTAAATGAACTTTGTATTGCTTTAAATGCATTTTCAGCCCGATTGTACACTTCAGGTGAAACTGTCAAAATCTTAAAAATGAGCAAAAGTACAATGAAATTAATGTTGGAATCATCTTCAAGTTGCTAAAATACACTAATGACAGCAAAAAGTTTGAGTCTACAACATTTAGTTAAGGTGTGAGAGCCAAAATGAACTTTGTATTGCTGTAAACGCGTTTTCAGCACCTGATTGTACACTTCAGGTGAAACTGTCAAAATCTTCAAAATGAGCAAAAGCACAATGAAATGAATGCTGGAATCATCTTCAAGTTGCTAAAATACACTAATGACAGCAAAAAGTTTGAGTCTACAACATTTAGTTAAGGTGTGGGAGCCAAAATGAACTTTGTATTGCTTTAAATGCATTTTCAGCCCGATTGGACACTTCAGGTGAAACTGTCAAAATCTTCAAATTGAGCAAAAGCACAATGAAATTAATGCTGGAATCATCTTCAAGTTGCTAAAATACACTAATGACAGCAAAAAGTTTGAGTCTACAACATTTAGTTAAGGTGTGAGAGCCAAAATGAACTTTGTATTGCTGTAAACGCGTTTTCAGCACCTGATTGTACACTTCAGGTGAAACTGTCAAAATCTTCAAAATGAGCAAAAGCACAATGAAATTAATGCTGGAATCATCTTCAAGTTGCTAAAATACACTAATGACAGTAAAAAGTTTGAGTGTACAACATTTAGTTAAGGTGTGAGAGCCAAAATGAACTTTGTATTGCTTTAAAAGCACTTTCAGCCCGAATGTACACTTCAGGTGAAACTGTCAAAATGTTCAAAATGAGCAAAAGCACAATGAAATTAAGGCTGGAATCATCTTCAAGTTGCTAAAATACACTAATGACAGCAAAAAGTTTGAGTCTACAACATTTAGTTAAGGTGTGAGAGCCAAAATGAACGTTGTATTGCTTTAAATGCATTTTCAGCCCGAATGTACACTTCAGGTGAAACTGTCAAATTCTTCAAAATGAGCAAAAGCACAATGAAATTAATGCTGGAAACATCTTCAAGTTGCTAAAATACACTAATGACAGCAACAAGTTTGAGTCTACAACATTTAGTTAAGGTGTGAGAGCCAAAATGATCTTTGTATTGCTTTAAATGCATTTTCAGCCCGATAGTACACTTCAGGTGAAACTGTCAAAATCTTCAAAATGAGCAAAAGCACAATTAAATTAATGCTGGAATCATCTTCAAGTTGCTAAAATACACTAATGACAGCAAAAAGTTTGAGTCTACAACATTTAGTTAAGGTGTGAGAGCCAAAATGAACTTTGTATTGCTGTAAACGCGTTTTCAGCACCTGATTGTACACTTCAGGCGAAACTGTCAAAATCTTCAAAATGAGCAAAAGCACAATGAAATTAATGCTGGAATCATCTTCAAGTTGCTAAAATACACTAATGACAGCAAAAAGTTTGAGTCTACAATATTTAGTTAAGGTCTGAGAGCCAAAATGAACTTTGTATTGCTTTAAATGCATTTTCAGCCCGATTGTACACTTCAGGTGAAACTGTCAAAATCTTCAAAATGAGCAAAAGCACAATGAAATTAATGCTGGAATCATCTTCAAGTTGCTAAAATACACTAATGACAGCAACAAGTTTTAGTCTACAACATTTAGTTAAGGTGTGAGAGCCAAAATGAACTTTGTATTGCTGTAAACGCGTTTTCAGCACCTGATTGTACACTTCAGGTGAAACTGTCAAAATCTTCAAAATGAGCAAAAGCACAATGAAATGAATGCTGGAATCATCTTCAAGTTGCTAAAATACACTAATGACAGCAAAAAGTTTGAGTCTACAACATTTAGTTAAGGTGTGAGAGCCAAAATGAACTTTGTATTGCTGTAAACGCGTTTTCAGCACCTGATTGTACACTTCAGGTGAAACTGTCAAAATCTTCAAAATGAGCAAAAGCACAATGAAATTAATGCTGGAATCATCTTCAAGTTGCTAAAATACACTAATGACAGCAAAAAGTTTGAGTCTACAACATTTAGTTAAGGTGTGAGAGCCAAAATGAACTTTGTATTGCTTTAAATGCATTTTCAGCCCGATTGTACACTTCAGGTAAAACTGTCAAAATCTTCAAAATGAGCAAAAGCACAATGAAATTAATGCTGGAATCATCTTCAAGTTGCTAAAATACACTAATGACAGCAACGAGTTTGAGTCTACAATATTTAGTTAAGGTGTGAGAGCCTAAATGAACTTTGTATTGCTTTAAATGCATTTTCAGCCCGATTGTACACTTCAGGTGAAACTGTCAAAATCTTAAAAATGAGCAAAAGCACAATGAAATTAATGTTGGAATCATCTTCAAGTTGCTAAAATACACTAATGACAGCAAAACGTTTGAGTCTACAACATTTAGTTAAGTTGTGAGAGCCTAAATTAACTTTTTATTGCTTTAAACGCGTTTTCAGCCCTTGATTGTACACTTCAGGTGAAACTGTCAAAATCTTCAAATTGAGCAAAAGCACAATGAAATTAATGCTGGAATCATTTTCAAGTTGCTAAAATACACTAATGACAGCAAAAAGTTTGAGTTTACAACATGTAGTTAAGGTTTGAGAGCCAAAATGAACTTTGTATTGCTGTAAACGCGTTTACAGCACCTGATTGTACACTTCAGGTGAAACTGTCAAAATCTTCAAAATGAGCAAAAGCACAATGAAATTAATGCTGGAATCATCTTCAAGTTGCTAAAATACACTAATGACAGCAAAAAGTTTGAGTCTACAACATTTAGTTAAGGTGTGAGAGCCAAAATGAACTTTGTATTGCTTTAAATGCATTTTCAGCCCGATTGGACACTTCAGGTGAAACTGTCAAAATCTTCAAAATGAGCAAAAGCACAATGAAATTAATGCTGGAATTATCTTCAAGTTGCTAAAATACACTAATGACAGTAAAAAGTTTAAGTCTACAACATTTAGTTAAGGTGTGAGAGCCAAAATGAACTTTGTATTGCTTTAAATGCATTTTCAGCCCGATAGTACACTTCAGGTGAAACTGTCAAAATCTTCAAAATGAGCAAAAGCACAATGAAATTAATGCTGGAATCATCTTCAAGTTGCTAAAATACACTAATGACAGCAAAAAGTTTTAGTCTACAACATTTAGTTAAGGTGTGAGAGCCAAAATTAACTTTGTATTGCTGTAAACGCGTTTTCAGCACCTGATTGTACACTTCAGGTGAAACTGTCAAAATCTTCAAAATGAGCAAAAGCACAATGAAATGAATGCTGGAATCATCTTCAAGTTGCTAAAATACACTAATGACAGCAAAAAGTTTGAGTCTACAATATTTAGTTAAGGTGTGAGAGCCAAAATGAACTTTGTATTGCTTTAAAATTCATTTTCAGCCCGATTGTACACTTCAGGTGAAACTGTCAAAATCTTCAAATTGAGCAAAAGCACAATGAAATTAATGCTGGAATCATCTTCAAGTTGCTAAAATACACTAATGACAGCAAAAAGTTTGAGTCTACAACATTTAGTTAAGGTGTGAGAGCCAAAATGAACTTTGTATTGCTGTAAACGCGTTTTCAGCACCTGATTGTACACTTCAGGTGAAACTGTCAAAATCTTCAAAATGAGCAAAAGCACAATGAAATTAATGCTGGGATCATCTTCAAGTTGCTAAAATATACTAATGACAGCAACAAGTTTGAGTCTACAACATTTAGTTAAGGTGTGAGATTCTAAATTAACTTTGTATTGCTTTAAATGCATTTTCAGCCCGATTGGACACTTCAGGTGAAACTGTCAAAATCTTCAAAATGAGCAAAAGCACAATGAAATTAATGCTTGAATCATCTTCATTTTGCTAACATACACTAATGACAGCAAAAAGTTTGAGTCTACAACATTTAGTTAAGGTGTGAGAGCCAAAATGAACTTTGTATTGCTTTAAATGCATTTTCAGCCCGATTGGACACTTCAGGTGAAACTGTCAAAATCTTCAAAATGAGCAAAAGCACAATGAAATTAATGCTGGAATCATCTTCAAGTTGCTAAAATACACTAATGACAGTAAAAAGTTTAAGTCTACAACATTTAGTTAAGGTGTGAGAGCCAAAATTAACTTTGTATTGCTTTAAATGCATTTTCAGCCCGATAGTACACTTCAGGTGAAACTGTCAAAATCTTCAAAATGAGCAAAAGCACAATGAAATTAATGCTGGAATCATCTTCAAGTTGCTAAAATACACTAATGACAGCAACAAGTTTTAGTCTACAACATTTAGTTAAGGTGTGAGAGCCAAAATGAACTTTGTATTGCTGTAAACGCGTTTTCAGCACCTGATTGTACACTTCAGGTGAAACTGTCAAAATCTTAAAAATGAGCAAAAGCACAATGAAATTAATGTTGGAATCATCTTCAAGTTGCTAAAATACACTAATGACAGCAAAAAGTTTGAGTCTACAACATTTAGTTAAGTTGTGAGAGCCTAAATTAACTTTTTATTGCTTTAAACGCGTTTTCAGCCCTTGATTGTACACTTCAGGTGAAACTGTCAAAATCTTCAAATTGAGCAAAAGCACAATGAAATTAATGCTGGAATCATTTTCAAGTTGCTAAAATACACTAATGACAGCAAAAAGTTTGAGTTTACAACATTTAGTTAAGGTGTGAGAGCCAAAATGAACTTTGTATTGCTGTAAACGCGTTTTCAGCACCTGATTGTACACTTCAGGTGAAACTGTCAAAATCTTCAAAATGAGCAAAAGCACAATGAAATTAATGCTGGAATCATCTTCAAGTTGCTAAAATACACTAATGACAGCAAAAAGTTTGAGTCTACAACATTTAGTTAAGGTGTGAGAGCCAAAATGAACTTTGTATTGCTTTAAATGCATTTTCAGCCCGATTGGACACTTCAGGTGAAACTGTCAAAATCTTCAAAATGAGCAAAAGCACAATGAAATTAATGCTGGAATCATCTTCAAGTTGCTAAAATACACTAATGACAGCAAAAAGTTTTAGTCTACAACATTTAGTTAAGGTGTGAGAGCCAAAATTAACTTTGTATTGCTGTAAACGCGTTTTCATCACCTGATTGTACACTTCAGGTGAAACTGTCAAAATCTTCAAAATGAGCAAAAGCACAATGAAATGAATGCTGGAATCATCTTCAAGTTGCTAAAATACACTAATGACAGCAAAAAGTTTGAGTCTACAATATTTAGTTAAGGTGTGAGAGCCAAAATGAACTTTGTATTGCTTTAAAATTCATTTTCAGCCCGATTGTACACTTCAGGTGAAACTGTCAAAATCTTCAAATTGAGCAAAAGCACAATGAAATTAATGCTGGAATCATCTTCAAGTTGCTAAAATACACTAATGACAGCAAAAAGTTTGAGTCTACAACATTTAGTTAAGGTGTGAGAGCCAAAATGAACTTTGTATTGCTGTAAACGCGTTTTCAGCACCTGATTGTACACTTCAGGTGAAACTGTCAAAATCTTCAAAATGAGCAAAAGCACAATGAAATTAATGCTGGAATCATCTTCAAGTTGCTAAAATACACTAATGACAGCAAAAAGTTTGAGTCTACAACATTTAGTTAAGGTGTGAGAGCCAAAATGAACTTTGTATTGCTTTAAATGCATTTTCAGCCCGATTGGACACTTCAGGTGAAACTGTCAAAATCTTCAAAATGAGCAAAAGCACAATGAAATTAATGCTGGAATCATCTTCAAGTTG
Organism: Leptonotus elevatus; assembly: GCF_054856555.1. Lineage (NCBI taxonomy): Eukaryota > Metazoa > Chordata > Actinopteri > Syngnathiformes > Syngnathidae > Leptonotus > Leptonotus elevatus. Next base: position 543,306 of record NC_141240.1, on the reverse strand, counting down.
CTAAAATACACTAATGACAGTAAAAAGTTTAAGTCTACAACATTTAGTTAAGGTGTGAGAGCCAAAATTAACTTTGTATTGCTTTAAATGCAATTTCAGCCCGATTGTACACTTCAGGTGAAACTGTCAAAATCTTCAAAATGAGCAAAAGCACAATGAAATTAATGCTGGAATCATCTTCAAGTTGCTAAAATACACTAATGACAGCAACAAGTTTTAGTCTACAACATTTAGTTAAGGTGTGAGAGCCAAAATGAACTTTGTATTGCTGTAATCGCGTTTTCAGCACCTGATTGTACACTTCAGGTGAAACTGTCAAAATCTTCAAAATGAGCAAAAGCACAATGAAATGAATGCTGGAATTATCTTCAAGTTGCTAAAATACACTAATGACAGCAAAAAGTTTGAGTCTACAACATTTAGTTAAGGTGTGAGAGCCAAAATGAACTTTGTATTGCTTTAAAATTCATTTTCAGCCCGATTGTACACTTCAGGTGAAACTGTCAAAATCTTCAAAATGAGCAAAAGCACAATGAAATTAATGTTGGAATCATCTTCAAGTTGCTAAAATACACTAATGACAGCAAAAAGTTTGAGTCTACAACATTTAGTTGAGGTGTGAGAGCCTAAATGAACTTTGTATTGCTTTAAATGCATTTTCAGCCCGATTGTACACTTCAGGTAAAACTGTCAAAATCTTCAAAATGAGCAAAAGCACAATGAAATTAATGCTGGAATCATCTTCAAGTTGCTAAAATACACTAATGACAGCAACGAGTTTGAGTCTACAACATTTAGTTAAGGTGTGAGAGCCTAAATGAACTTTGTATTGCTGTAAACGCGTTTTCAGCACCTGATTGTACACTTCAGGTGAAACTGTCAAAATCTTCAAAATGAGCAAAAGCACAATGAAATTAATGCTGGAATCATCTTCAAGTTGCTAAAATACACTAATGACAGCAAAAAGTTTGAGTCTACAACATTTAGTTAAGGTGTGAGAGCCAAAATGAACTTTGTATTGCTTTAAATGCATTTTCAGCCCGATTGGACACTTCAGGTGAAACTGTCAAAATCTTCAAAATGAGCAAAAGCACAATGAAATTAATGCTGGAATCATCTTCAAGTTGCTAAAATACACTAATGACAGTAAAAAGTTTAAGTCTACAACATTTAGTTAAGGTGTGAGAGCCAAAATTAACTTTGTATTGCTTTAAATGCATTTTCAGCCCGATAGTACACTTCAGGTGAAACTGTCAAAATCTTCAAAATGAGCAAAAGCACAATGAAATTAATGCTGGAATCATCTTCAAGTTGCTAAAATACACTAATGACAGCAACAAGTTTTAGTCTACAACATTTAGTTAAGGTGTGAGAGCCAAAATGAACTTTGTATTGCTTTAAAATTCATTTTCAGCCCGATTGTACACTTCAGGTGAAACTGTCAAAATCTTCAAAATGAGCAAAAGCACAATGAAATTAATGTTTTAATCATCTTCAAGTTGCTAAAATACACTAATGACAGCAAAAAGTTTGAGTCTACAACATTTAGTTGAGGTGTGAGAGCCTAAATGAACTTTGTATTGCTTTAAATGCATTTTCAGCCCAATTGTACACTTCAGGTAAAACTGTCAAAATCTTCAAAATGAGCAAAAGCACAATGAAATTAATGCTGGAATCATCTTCAAGTTGCTAAAATACACTAATGACAGCAACGAGTTTGAGTCTACAACATTTAGTTAAGGTGTGAGAGCCTAAATGAACTTTGTATTGCTTTAAATGCATTTTCAGCCCGATTGTACACTTCAGGTGAAACTGTCAAAATCTTAAAAATGAGCAAAAGTACAATGAAATTAATGTTGGAATCATCTTCAAGTTGCTAAAATACACTAATGACAGCAAAAAGTTTGAGTCTACAACATTTAGTTAAGGTGTGAGAGCCAAAATGAACTTTGTATTGCTGTAAACGCGTTTTCAGCACCTGATTGTACACTTCAGGTGAAACTGTCAAAATCTTCAAAATGAGCAAAAGCACAATGAAATGAATGCTGGAATCATCTTCAAGTTGCTAAAATACACTAATGACAGCAAAAAGTTTGAGTCTACAACATTTAGTTAAGGTGTGGGAGCCAAAATGAACTTTGTATTGCTTTAAATGCATTTTCAGCCCGATTGGACACTTCAGGTGAAACTGTCAAAATCTTCAAATTGAGCAAAAGCACAATGAAATTAATGCTGGAATCATCTTCAAGTTGCTAAAATACACTAATGACAGCAAAAAGTTTGAGTCTACAACATTTAGTTAAGGTGTGAGAGCCAAAATGAACTTTGTATTGCTGTAAACGCGTTTTCAGCACCTGATTGTACACTTCAGGTGAAACTGTCAAAATCTTCAAAATGAGCAAAAGCACAATGAAATTAATGCTGGAATCATCTTCAAGTTGCTAAAATACACTAATGACAGTAAAAAGTTTGAGTCTACAACATTTAGTTAAGGTGTGAGAGCCAAAATGAACTTTGTATTGCTTTAAAAGCACTTTCAGCCCGAATGTACACTTCAGGTGAAACTGTCAAAATGTTCAAAATGAGCAAAAGCACAATGAAATTAAGGCTGGAATCATCTTCAAGTTGCTAAAATACACTAATGACAGCAAAAAGTTTGAGTCTACAACATTTAGTTAAGGTGTGAGAGCCAAAATGAACGTTGTATTGCTTTAAATGCATTTTCAGCCCGAATGTACACTTCAGGTGAAACTGTCAAATTCTTCAAAATGAGCAAAAGCACAATGAAATTAATGCTGGAAACATCTTCAAGTTGCTAAAATACACTAATGACAGCAACAAGTTTGAGTCTACAACATTTAGTTAAGGTGTGAGAGCCAAAATGATCTTTGTATTGCTTTAAATGCATTTTCAGCCCGATAGTACACTTCAGGTGAAACTGTCAAAATCTTCAAAATGAGCAAAAGCACAATTAAATTAATGCTGGAATCATCTTCAAGTTGCTAAAATACACTAATGACAGCAAAAAGTTTGAGTCTACAACATTTAGTTAAGGTGTGAGAGCCAAAATGAACTTTGTATTGCTGTAAACGCGTTTTCAGCACCTGATTGTACACTTCAGGCGAAACTGTCAAAATCTTCAAAATGAGCAAAAGCACAATGAAATTAATGCTGGAATCATCTTCAAGTTGCTAAAATACACTAATGACAGCAAAAAGTTTGAGTCTACAATATTTAGTTAAGGTCTGAGAGCCAAAATGAACTTTGTATTGCTTTAAATGCATTTTCAGCCCGATTGTACACTTCAGGTGAAACTGTCAAAATCTTCAAAATGAGCAAAAGCACAATGAAATTAATGCTGGAATCATCTTCAAGTTGCTAAAATACACTAATGACAGCAACAAGTTTTAGTCTACAACATTTAGTTAAGGTGTGAGAGCCAAAATGAACTTTGTATTGCTGTAAACGCGTTTTCAGCACCTGATTGTACACTTCAGGTGAAACTGTCAAAATCTTCAAAATGAGCAAAAGCACAATGAAATGAATGCTGGAATCATCTTCAAGTTGCTAAAATACACTAATGACAGCAAAAAGTTTGAGTCTACAACATTTAGTTAAGGTGTGAGAGCCAAAATGAACTTTGTATTGCTGTAAACGCGTTTTCAGCACCTGATTGTACACTTCAGGTGAAACTGTCAAAATCTTCAAAATGAGCAAAAGCACAATGAAATTAATGCTGGAATCATCTTCAAGTTGCTAAAATACACTAATGACAGCAAAAAGTTTGAGTCTACAACATTTAGTTAAGGTGTGAGAGCCAAAATGAACTTTGTATTGCTTTAAATGCATTTTCAGCCCGATTGTACACTTCAGGTAAAACTGTCAAAATCTTCAAAATGAGCAAAAGCACAATGAAATTAATGCTGGAATCATCTTCAAGTTGCTAAAATACACTAATGACAGCAACGAGTTTGAGTCTACAATATTTAGTTAAGGTGTGAGAGCCTAAATGAACTTTGTATTGCTTTAAATGCATTTTCAGCCCGATTGTACACTTCAGGTGAAACTGTCAAAATCTTAAAAATGAGCAAAAGCACAATGAAATTAATGTTGGAATCATCTTCAAGTTGCTAAAATACACTAATGACAGCAAAACGTTTGAGTCTACAACATTTAGTTAAGTTGTGAGAGCCTAAATTAACTTTTTATTGCTTTAAACGCGTTTTCAGCCCTTGATTGTACACTTCAGGTGAAACTGTCAAAATCTTCAAATTGAGCAAAAGCACAATGAAATTAATGCTGGAATCATTTTCAAGTTGCTAAAATACACTAATGACAGCAAAAAGTTTGAGTTTACAACATGTAGTTAAGGTTTGAGAGCCAAAATGAACTTTGTATTGCTGTAAACGCGTTTACAGCACCTGATTGTACACTTCAGGTGAAACTGTCAAAATCTTCAAAATGAGCAAAAGCACAATGAAATTAATGCTGGAATCATCTTCAAGTTGCTAAAATACACTAATGACAGCAAAAAGTTTGAGTCTACAACATTTAGTTAAGGTGTGAGAGCCAAAATGAACTTTGTATTGCTTTAAATGCATTTTCAGCCCGATTGGACACTTCAGGTGAAACTGTCAAAATCTTCAAAATGAGCAAAAGCACAATGAAATTAATGCTGGAATTATCTTCAAGTTGCTAAAATACACTAATGACAGTAAAAAGTTTAAGTCTACAACATTTAGTTAAGGTGTGAGAGCCAAAATGAACTTTGTATTGCTTTAAATGCATTTTCAGCCCGATAGTACACTTCAGGTGAAACTGTCAAAATCTTCAAAATGAGCAAAAGCACAATGAAATTAATGCTGGAATCATCTTCAAGTTGCTAAAATACACTAATGACAGCAAAAAGTTTTAGTCTACAACATTTAGTTAAGGTGTGAGAGCCAAAATTAACTTTGTATTGCTGTAAACGCGTTTTCAGCACCTGATTGTACACTTCAGGTGAAACTGTCAAAATCTTCAAAATGAGCAAAAGCACAATGAAATGAATGCTGGAATCATCTTCAAGTTGCTAAAATACACTAATGACAGCAAAAAGTTTGAGTCTACAATATTTAGTTAAGGTGTGAGAGCCAAAATGAACTTTGTATTGCTTTAAAATTCATTTTCAGCCCGATTGTACACTTCAGGTGAAACTGTCAAAATCTTCAAATTGAGCAAAAGCACAATGAAATTAATGCTGGAATCATCTTCAAGTTGCTAAAATACACTAATGACAGCAAAAAGTTTGAGTCTACAACATTTAGTTAAGGTGTGAGAGCCAAAATGAACTTTGTATTGCTGTAAACGCGTTTTCAGCACCTGATTGTACACTTCAGGTGAAACTGTCAAAATCTTCAAAATGAGCAAAAGCACAATGAAATTAATGCTGGGATCATCTTCAAGTTGCTAAAATATACTAATGACAGCAACAAGTTTGAGTCTACAACATTTAGTTAAGGTGTGAGATTCTAAATTAACTTTGTATTGCTTTAAATGCATTTTCAGCCCGATTGGACACTTCAGGTGAAACTGTCAAAATCTTCAAAATGAGCAAAAGCACAATGAAATTAATGCTTGAATCATCTTCATTTTGCTAACATACACTAATGACAGCAAAAAGTTTGAGTCTACAACATTTAGTTAAGGTGTGAGAGCCAAAATGAACTTTGTATTGCTTTAAATGCATTTTCAGCCCGATTGGACACTTCAGGTGAAACTGTCAAAATCTTCAAAATGAGCAAAAGCACAATGAAATTAATGCTGGAATCATCTTCAAGTTGCTAAAATACACTAATGACAGTAAAAAGTTTAAGTCTACAACATTTAGTTAAGGTGTGAGAGCCAAAATTAACTTTGTATTGCTTTAAATGCATTTTCAGCCCGATAGTACACTTCAGGTGAAACTGTCAAAATCTTCAAAATGAGCAAAAGCACAATGAAATTAATGCTGGAATCATCTTCAAGTTGCTAAAATACACTAATGACAGTAAAAAGTTTAAGTCTACAACATTTAGTTAAGGTGTGAGAGCCAAAATTAACTTTGTATTGCTTTAAATGCATTTTCAGCCCGATAGTACACTTCAGGTGAAACTGTCAAAATCTTCAAAATGAGCAAAAGCACAATGAAATTAATGCTGGAATCATCTTCAAGTTGCTAAAATACACTAATGACAGCAACAAGTTTTAGTCTACAACATTTAGTTAAGGTGTGAGAGCCAAAATGAACTTTGTATTGCTTTAAAATTCATTTTCAGCCCGATTGTACACTTCAGGTGAAACTGTCAAAATCTTCAAAATGAGCAAAAGCACAATGAAATTAATGTTTTAATCATCTTCAAGTTGCTAAAATACACTAATGACAGCAAAAAGTTTGAGTCTACAACATTTAGTTGAGGTGTGAGAGCCTAAATGAACTTTGTATTGCTTTAAATGCATTTTCAGCCCAATTGTACACTTCAGGTAAAACTGTCAAAATCTTCAAAATGAGCAAAAGCACAATGAAATTAATGCTGGAATCATCTTCAAGTTGCTAAAATACACTAATGACAGCAACGAGTTTGAGTCTACAACATTTAGTTAAGGTGTGAGAGCCTAAATGAACTTTGTATTGCTTTAAATGCATTTTCAGCCCGATTGTACACTTCAGGTGAAACTGTCAAAATCTTAAAAATGAGCAAAAGTACAATGAAATTAATGTTGGAATCATCTTCAAGTTGCTAAAATACACTAATGACAGCAAAAAGTTTGAGTCTACAACATTTAGTTAAGGTGTGAGAGCCAAAATGAACTTTGTATTGCTGTAAACGCGTTTTCAGCACCTGATTGTACACTTCAGGTGAAACTGTCAAAATCTTCAAAATGAGCAAAAGCACAATGAAATGAATGCTGGAATCATCTTCAAGTTGCTAAAATACACTAATGACAGCAAAAAGTTTGAGTCTACAACATTTAGTTAAGGTGTGGGAGCCAAAATGAACTTTGTATTGCTTTAAATGCATTTTCAGCCCGATTGGACACTTCAGGTGAAACTGTCAAAATCTTCAAATTGAGCAAAAGCACAATGAAATTAATGCTGGAATCATCTTCAAGTTGCTAAAATACACTAATGACAGCAAAAAGTTTGAGTCTACAACATTTAGTTAAGGTGTGAGAGCCAAAATGAACTTTGTATTGCTGTAAACGCGTTTTCAGCACCTGATTGTACACTTCAGGTGAAACTGTCAAAATCTTCAAAATGAGCAAAAGCACAATGAAATTAATGCTGGAATCATCTTCAAGTTGCTAAAATACACTAATGACAGTAAAAAGTTTGAGTGTACAACATTTAGTTAAGGTGTGAGAGCCAAAATGAACTTTGTATTGCTTTAAAAGCACTTTCAGCCCGAATGTACACTTCAGGTGAAACTGTCAAAATGTTCAAAATGAGCAAAAGCACAATGAAATTAAGGCTGGAATCATCTTCAAGTTGCTAAAATACACTAATGACAGCAAAAAGTTTGAGTCTACAACATTTAGTTAAGGTGTGAGAGCCAAAATGAACGTTGTATTGCTTTAAATGCATTTTCAGCCCGAATGTACACTTCAGGTGAAACTGTCAAATTCTTCAAAATGAGCAAAAGCACAATGAAATTAATGCTGGAAACATCTTCAAGTTGCTAAAATACACTAATGACAGCAACAAGTTTGAGTCTACAACATTTAGTTAAGGTGTGAGAGCCAAAATGATCTTTGTATTGCTTTAAATGCATTTTCAGCCCGATAGTACACTTCAGGTGAAACTGTCAAAATCTTCAAAATGAGCAAAAGCACAATTAAATTAATGCTGGAATCATCTTCAAGTTGCTAAAATACACTAATGACAGCAAAAAGTTTGAGTCTACAACATTTAGTTAAGGTGTGAGAGCCAAAATGAACTTTGTATTGCTGTAAACGCGTTTTCAGCACCTGATTGTACACTTCAGGCGAAACTGTCAAAATCTTCAAAATGAGCAAAAGCACAATGAAATTAATGCTGGAATCATCTTCAAGTTGCTAAAATACACTAATGACAGCAAAAAGTTTGAGTCTACAATATTTAGTTAAGGTCTGAGAGCCAAAATGAACTTTGTATTGCTTTAAATGCATTTTCAGCCCGATTGTACACTTCAGGTGAAACTGTCAAAATCTTCAAAATGAGCAAAAGCACAATGAAATTAATGCTGGAATCATCTTCAAGTTGCTAAAATACACTAATGACAGCAACAAGTTTTAGTCTACAACATTTAGTTAAGGTGTGAGAGCCAAAATGAACTTTGTATTGCTGTAAACGCGTTTTCAGCACCTGATTGTACACTTCAGGTGAAACTGTCAAAATCTTCAAAATGAGCAAAAGCACAATGAAATGAATGCTGGAATCATCTTCAAGTTGCTAAAATACACTAATGACAGCAAAAAGTTTGAGTCTACAACATTTAGTTAAGGTGTGAGAGCCAAAATGAACTTTGTATTGCTGTAAACGCGTTTTCAGCACCTGATTGTACACTTCAGGTGAAACTGTCAAAATCTTCAAAATGAGCAAAAGCACAATGAAATTAATGCTGGAATCATCTTCAAGTTGCTAAAATACACTAATGACAGCAAAAAGTTTGAGTCTACAACATTTAGTTAAGGTGTGAGAGCCAAAATGAACTTTGTATTGCTTTAAATGCATTTTCAGCCCGATTGTACACTTCAGGTAAAACTGTCAAAATCTTCAAAATGAGCAAAAGCACAATGAAATTAATGCTGGAATCATCTTCAAGTTGCTAAAATACACTAATGACAGCAACGAGTTTGAGTCTACAATATTTAGTTAAGGTGTGAGAGCCTAAATGAACTTTGTATTGCTTTAAATGCATTTTCAGCCCGATTGTACACTTCAGGTGAAACTGTCAAAATCTTAAAAATGAGCAAAAGCACAATGAAATTAATGTTGGAATCATCTTCAAGTTGCTAAAATACACTAATGACAGCAAAACGTTTGAGTCTACAACATTTAGTTAAGTTGTGAGAGCCTAAATTAACTTTTTATTGCTTTAAACGCGTTTTCAGCCCTTGATTGTACACTTCAGGTGAAACTGTCAAAATCTTCAAATTGAGCAAAAGCACAATGAAATTAATGCTGGAATCATTTTCAAGTTGCTAAAATACACTAATGACAGCAAAAAGTTTGAGTTTACAACATGTAGTTAAGGTTTGAGAGCCAAAATGAACTTTGTATTGCTGTAAACGCGTTTACAGCACCTGATTGTACACTTCAGGTGAAACTGTCAAAATCTTCAAAATGAGCAAAAGCACAATGAAATTAATGCTGGAATCATCTTCAAGTTGCTAAAATACACTAATGACAGCAAAAAGTTTGAGTCTACAACATTTAGTTAAGGTGTGAGAGCCAAAATGAACTTTGTATTGCTTTAAATGCATTTTCAGCCCGATTGGACACTTCAGGTGAAACTGTCAAAATCTTCAAAATGAGCAAAAGCACAATGAAATTAATGCTGGAATTATCTTCAAGTTGCTAAAATACACTAATGACAGTAAAAAGTTTAAGTCTACAACATTTAGTTAAGGTGTGAGAGCCAAAATGAACTTTGTATTGCTTTAAATGCATTTTCAGCCCGATAGTACACTTCAGGTGAAACTGTCAAAATCTTCAAAATGAGCAAAAGCACAATGAAATTAATGCTGGAATCATCTTCAAGTTGCTAAAATACACTAATGACAGCAAAAAGTTTTAGTCTACAACATTTAGTTAAGGTGTGAGAGCCAAAATTAACTTTGTATTGCTGTAAACGCGTTTTCAGCACCTGATTGTACACTTCAGGTGAAACTGTCAAAATCTTCAAAATGAGCAAAAGCACAATGAAATGAATGCTGGAATCATCTTCAAGTTGCTAAAATACACTAATGACAGCAAAAAGTTTGAGTCTACAATATTTAGTTAAGGTGTGAGAGCCAAAATGAACTTTGTATTGCTTTAAAATTCATTTTCAGCCCGATTGTACACTTCAGGTGAAACTGTCAAAATCTTCAAATTGAGCAAAAGCACAATGAAATTAATGCTGGAATCATCTTCAAGTTGCTAAAATACACTAATGACAGCAAAAAGTTTGAGTCTACAACATTTAGTTAAGGTGTGAGAGCCAAAATGAACTTTGTATTGCTGTAAACGCGTTTTCAGCACCTGATTGTACACTTCAGGTGAAACTGTCAAAATCTTCAAAATGAGCAAAAGCACAATGAAATTAATGCTGGGATCATCTTCAAGTTGCTAAAATATACTAATGACAGCAACAAGTTTGAGTCTACAACATTTAGTTAAGGTGTGAGATTCTAAATTAACTTTGTATTGCTTTAAATGCATTTTCAGCCCGATTGGACACTTCAGGTGAAACTGTCAAAATCTTCAAAATGAGCAAAAGCACAATGAAATTAATGCTTGAATCATCTTCATTTTGCTAACATACACTAATGACAGCAAAAAGTTTGAGTCTACAACATTTAGTTAAGGTGTGAGAGCCAAAATGAACTTTGTATTGCTTTAAATGCATTTTCAGCCCGATTGGACACTTCAGGTGAAACTGTCAAAATCTTCAAAATGAGCAAAAGCACAATGAAATTAATGCTGGAATCATCTTCAAGTTGCTAAAATACACTAATGACAGTAAAAAGTTTAAGTCTACAACATTTAGTTAAGGTGTGAGAGCCAAAATTAACTTTGTATTGCTTTAAATGCATTTTCAGCCCGATAGTACACTTCAGGTGAAACTGTCAAAATCTTCAAAATGAGCAAAAGCACAATGAAATTAATGCTGGAATCATCTTCAAGTTGCTAAAATACACTAATGACAGCAACAAGTTTTAGTCTACAACATTTAGTTAAGGTGTGAGAGCCAAAATGAACTTTGTATTGCTGTAAACGCGTTTTCAGCACCTGATTGTACACTTCAGGTGAAACTGTCAAAATCTTAAAAATGAGCAAAAGCACAATGAAATTAATGTTGGAATCATCTTCAAGTTGCTAAAATACACTAATGACAGCAAAAAGTTTGAGTCTACAACATTTAGTTAAGTTGTGAGAGCCTAAATTAACTTTTTATTGCTTTAAACGCGTTTTCAGCCCTTGATTGTACACTTCAGGTGAAACTGTCAAAATCTTCAAATTGAGCAAAAGCACAATGAAATTAATGCTGGAATCATTTTCAAGTTGCTAAAATACACTAATGACAGCAAAAAGTTTGAGTTTACAACATTTAGTTAAGGTGTGAGAGCCAAAATGAACTTTGTATTGCTGTAAACGCGTTTTCAGCACCTGATTGTACACTTCAGGTGAAACTGTCAAAATCTTCAAAATGAGCAAAAGCACAATGAAATTAATGCTGGAATCATCTTCAAGTTGCTAAAATACACTAATGACAGCAAAAAGTTTGAGTCTACAACATTTAGTTAAGGTGTGAGAGCCAAAATGAACTTTGTATTGCTTTAAATGCATTTTCAGCCCGATTGGACACTTCAGGTGAAACTGTCAAAATCTTCAAAATGAGCAAAAGCACAATGAAATTAATGCTGGAATCATCTTCAAGTTGCTAAAATACACTAATGACAGCAAAAAGTTTTAGTCTACAACATTTAGTTAAGGTGTGAGAGCCAAAATTAACTTTGTATTGCTGTAAACGCGTTTTCATCACCTGATTGTACACTTCAGGTGAAACTGTCAAAATCTTCAAAATGAGCAAAAGCACAATGAAATGAATGCTGGAATCATCTTCAAGTTGCTAAAATACACTAATGACAGCAAAAAGTTTGAGTCTACAATATTTAGTTAAGGTGTGAGAGCCAAAATGAACTTTGTATTGCTTTAAAATTCATTTTCAGCCCGATTGTACACTTCAGGTGAAACTGTCAAAATCTTCAAAATGAGCAAAAGCACAATGAAATTAATGCTGGGATCATCTTCAAGTTGCTAAAATATACTAATGACAGCAACAAGTTTGAGTCTACAACATTTAGTTAAGGTGTGAGATTCTAAATTAACTTTGTATTGCTTTAAATGCATTTTCAGCCCGATTGGACACTTCAGGTGAAACTGTCAAAATCTTCAAATTGAGCAAAAGCACAATGAAATTAATGCTTGAATCATCTTCATTTTGCTAACATACACTAATGACAGCAAAAAGTTTGAGTCTACAACATTTAGTTAAGGTGTGAGAGCCAAAATTAACTTTGTATTGCTTTAAATGCATTTTCAGCCCGATAGTACACTTCAGGTGAAACTGTCAAAATCTTCAAAATGAGCAAAAGCACAATGAAATTAATGCTGGAATCATCTTCAAGTTGCTAAAATACACTAATGACAGCAACAAGTTTTAGTCTACAACATTTAGTTAAGGTGTGAGAGCCAAAATGAACTTTGTATTGCTGTAAACGCGTTTTCAGCACCTGATTGTACACTTCAGGTGAAACTGTCAAAATCTTAAAAATGAGCAAAAGCACAATGAAATTAATGTTGGAATCATCTTCAAGTTGCTAAAATACACTAATGACAGCAAAAAGTTTGAGTCTACAACATTTAGTTAAGTTGTGAGAGCCTAAATTAACTTTTTATTGCTTTAAACGCGTTTTCAGCCCTTGATTGTACACTTCAGGTGAAACTGTCAAAATCTTCAAATTGAGCAAAAGCACAATGAAATTAATGCTGGAATCATTTTCAAGTTGCTAAAATACACTAATGACAGCAAAAAGTTTGAGTTTACAACATTTAGTTAAGGTGTGAGAGCCAAAATGAACTTTGTATTGCTGTAAACGCGTTTTCAGCACCTAATTGTACACTTCAGGTGAAACTGTCAAAATCTTCAAAATGAGCAAAAGCACAATGAAATTAATGCTGGAATCATCTTCAAGTTGCTAAAATACACTAATGACAGCAAAAAGTTTGAGTCTACAACATTTAGTTAAGGTGTGAGAGCCAAAATGAACTTTGTATTGCTTTAAATGCATTTTCAGCCCGATTGGACACTTCAGGTGAAACTGTCAAAATCTTCAAAATGAGCAAAAGCACAATGAAATTAATGCTGGAATCATCTTCAAGTTGCTAAAATACACTAATGACAGCAAAAAGTTTTAGTCTACAACATTTAGTTAAGGTGTGAGAGCAAAAATTAACTTTGTATTGCTGTAAACGCGTTTTCAGCACCTGATTGTACACTTCAGGTGAAACTGTCAAAATCTTCAAAATGAGCAAAAGCACAATGAAATGAATGCTGGAATCATCTTCAAGTTGCTAAAATACACTAATGACAGCAAAAAGTTTGAGTCTACAATATTTAGTTAAGGTGTGAGAGCCAAAATGAACTTTGTATTGCTTTAAAATTCATTTTCAGCCCGATTGTACACTTCAGGTGAAACTGTCAAAATCTTCAAATTGAGCAAAAGCACAATGAAATTAATGCTGGAATCATCTTCAAGTTGCTAAAATACACTAATGACAGCAAAAAGTTTGAGTCTACAACATTTAGTTAAGGTGTGAGAGCCAAAATGAACTTTGTATTGCTGTAAACGCGTTTTCAGCACCTGATTGTACACTTCAGGTGAAACTGTCAAAATCTTCAAAATGAGCAAAAGCACAATGAAATTAATGCTGGGATCATCTTCAAGTTGCTAAAATATACTAATGACAGCAACAAGTTTGAGTCTACAACATTTAGTTAAGGTGTGAGATTCTAAATTAACTTTGTATTGCTTTAAATGCATTTTCAGCCCGATTGGACACTTCAGGTGAAACTGTCAAAATCTTCAAAATGAGCAAAAGCACAATGAAATTAATGCTTGAATCATCTTCATTTTGTTAACATACACTAATGACAGCAAAAAGTTTGAGTCTACAACATTTAGTTAAGGTGTGAGAGCCAAAATGAACTTTGTATTGCTTTAAATGCATTTTCAGCCCGATTGGACACTTCAGGTGAAACTGTCAAAATCTTCAAAATGAGCAAAAGCACAATGAAATTAATGCTGGAATCATCTTCAAGTTGCTAAAATACACTAATGACAGTAAAAAGTTTAAGTCTACAACATTTAGTTAAGGTGTGAGAGCCAAAATTAACTTTGTATTGCTTTAAATGCATTTTCAGCCCGATAGTACACTTCAGGTGAAAGTGTCAAAATCTTCAAAATGAGCAAAAGCACAATGAAATTAATGCTGGAATCATCTTCAAGTTACTAAAATACACTAATGACAGCAACAAGTTTTAGTCTACAACATTTAGTTAAGGTGTGAGAGCCAAAATGAACTTTGTATTGCTGTAAACGCGTTTTCAGCACCTGATTGTACACTTCAGGTGAAACTGTCAAAATCTTCAAAATGAGCAAAAGCACAATGAAATGAATGCTGGAATTATCTTCAAGTTGCTAAAATACACTAATGACAGCAAAAAGTTTGAGTCTACAACATTTAGTTAAGGTGTGAGAGCCAAAATGAACTTTGTATTGCTTTAAAATTCATTTTCAGCCCGATTGTACACTTCAGGTGAAACTGTCAAAATCTTCAAAATGAGCAAAAGCACAATGAAATTAATGTTGGAATCATCTTCAAGTTGCTAAAATACACTAATGACAGCAAAAAGTTTGAGTCTACAACATTTAGTTGAGGTGTGAGAGCCTAAATGAACTTTGTATTGGTTTAAATGCATTTTCAGCCCGATTGTACACTTCAGGTGAAACTGTCAAAATCTTCAAAATGAGCAAAAGCACAATGAAATTAATGCTGGAATCATCTTCAAGTTGCTAAAATACACTAATGACAGCAAAAAGTTTTAGTCTACAACATTTAGTTAAGGTGTGAGAGCCAAAATTAACTTTGTATTGCTGTAAACGCGTTTTCAGCACCTGATTGTACACTTCAGGTGAAACTGTCAAAATCTTCAAATTGAGCAAAAGCACAATGAAATTAATGCTGGAATCATCTTCAAGTTGCTAAAATACACTAATGACAGCAAAAAGTTTGAGTCTACAACATTTAGTTAAGGTGTGAGAGCCAAAATGAACTTTGTATTGCTGTAAACGCGTTTTCAGCACCTGATTGTACACTTCAGGTGAAACTGTCAAAATCTTCAAAATGAGCAAAAGCACAATGAAATTAATGCTGGGATCATCTTCAAGTTGCTAAAATAAACTAATGACAGCAACAAGTTTGAGTCTACAACATTTAGTTAAGGTGTGAGATTCTAAATTAACTTTGTATTGCTTTAAATGCATTTTCAGCCCGATTGGACACTTCAGGTGAAACTGTCAAAATCTTCAAAATGAGCAAAAGCACAATGAAATGAATGCTGGAATTATCTTCAAGTTGCTAAAATACACTAATGACAGCAAAAAGTTTGAGTCTACAACATTTAGTTAAGGTGTGAGAGCCAAAATGAACTTTGTATTGCTTTAAAATTCATTTTCAGCCCGATTGTACACTTCAGGTGAAACTGGCAAAATCTTCAAAATGAGCAAAAGCACAATGAAATTAATGTTGGAATCATCTTCAAGTTGCTAAAATACACTAATGACAGCAAAAAGTTTGAGTCTACAACATTTAGTTGAGGTGTGAGACCCTAAATGAACTTTGTATTGCTTTAAATGCATTTTCAGCCCGATTGTACACTTCAGGTAAAACTGTCAAAATCTTCAAAATGAGTAAAAGCACAATGAAATTAATGCTGGAATCATCTTCAAGTTGCTAAAATACACTAATGACAGCAACGAGTTTGAGTCTACAACATTTAGTTAAGGTGTGAGAGCCTAAATGAACTTTGTATTGCTTTAAATGCATTTTCAGCCCGATTGTACACTTCAGGTGAAACTGTCAAAATCTTAAAAATGAGCAAAAGTACAATGAAATTAATGTTGGAATCATCTTCAAGTTGCTAAAATACACTAATGACAGCAAAAAGTTTGAGTCTACAACATTTAGTTAAGTTGTGAGAGCCTAAATGAACTTTTTATTGCTTTAAACGCGTTTTCAGCCCTTGATTGTACACTTCAGGTGAAACTGTCAAAATCTTCAAATTGAGCAAAAGCACAATGAAATTAATGCTGGAATCATCTTCAAGTTGCTAAAATACACTAATGACAGCAAAAAGTTTGAGTCTACAACATTTAGTTAAGGTGTGAGAGCCAAAATGAACTTTGTATTGCTGTAAACGCGTTTTCAGCACCTGATTGTACACTTCAGGTGAAACTGTCAAAATCTTCAAAATGAGCAAAAGCACAATGAAATGAATGCTGGAATCATCTTCAAGTTGCTAAAATACACTAATGACAGCAAAAAGTTTGAGTCTACAACATTTAGTTAAGGTGTGAGAGCCAAAATGAACTTTGTATTGCTTTAAATGCATTTTCAGCCCGATTGGACACTTCAGGTGAAACTGTCAAAATCTTCAAATTGAGCAAAAGCACAATGAAATTAATGCTGGAATCATCTTCAAGTTGCTAAAATACACTAATGACAGCAAAAAGTTTGAGTCTACAACATTTAGTTAAGGTGTGAGAGCCAAAATGAACTTTGTATTGCTGTAAACGCGTTTTCAGCACCTGATTGTACACTTCAGGTGAAACTGTCAAAATCTTCAAAATGAGCAAAAGCACAATGAAATTAATGCTGGAATCATCTTCAAGTTGCTAAAATACACTAATGACAGCAACGAGTTTGAGTCTACAATATTTAGTTAAGGTGTGAGAGCCTAAATGAACTTTGTATTGCTTTAAATGCATTTTCAGCCCGATTGTACACTTCAGGTGAAACTGTCAAAATCTTAAAAATGAGCAAAAGCACAATGAAATTAATGTTGGAATCATCTTCAAGTTGCTAAAATACACTAATGACAGCAAAACGTTTGAGTCTACAACATTTAGTTAAGTTGTGAGAGCCTAAATTAACTTTTTATTGCTTTAAACGCGTTTTCAGCCCTTGATTGTACACTTCAGGTGAAACTGTCAAAATCTTCAAATTGAGCAAAAGCACAATGAAATTAATGCTGGAATCATTTTCAAGTTGCTAAAATACACTAATGACAGCAAAAAGTTTGAGTTTACAACATGTAGTTAAGGTTTGAGAGCCAAAATGAACTTTGTATTGCTGTAAACGCGTTTACAGCACCTGATTGTACACTTCAGGTGAAACTGTCAAAATCTTCAAAATGAGCAAAAGCACAATGAAATTAATGCTGGAATCATCTTCAAGTTGCTAAAATACACTAATGACAGCAAAAAGTTTGAGTCTACAACATTTAGTTAAGGTGTGAGAGCCAAAATGAACTTTGTATTGCTTTAAATGCATTTTCAGCCCGATTGGACACTTCAGGTGAAACTGTCAAAATCTTCAAAATGAGCAAAAGCACAATGAAATTAATGCTGGAATCATCTTCAAGTTGCTAAAATACACTAATGACAGCAAAAAGTTTGAGTCTACAACATTTAGTTAAGGTGTGAGAGCCAAAATGAACTTTGTATTGCTGTAAACGCGTTTTCAGCACCTGATTGTACACTTCAGGTGAAACTGTCAAAATCTTCAAAATGAGCAAAAGCACAATGAAATTAATGCTGGGATCATCTTCAAGTTGCTAAAATATACTAATGACAGCAACAAGTTTGAGTCTACAACATTTAGTTAAGGTGTGAGATTCTAAATTAACTTTGTATTGCTTTAAATGCATTTTCAGCCCGATTGGACACTTCAGGTGAAACTGTCAAAATCTTCAAAATGAGCAAAAGCACAATGAAATTAATGCTTGAATCATCTTCATTTTGCTAACATACACTAATGACAGCAAAAAGTTTGAGTCTACAACATTTAGTTAAGGTGTGAGAGCCAAAATGAACTTTGTATTGCTTTAAATGCATTTTCAGCCCGATTGGACACTTCAGGTGAAACTGTCAAAATCTTCAAAATGAGCAAAAGCACAATGAAATTAATGCTGGAATCATCTTCAAGTTGCTAAAATACACTAATGACAGTAAAAAGTTTAAGTCTACAACATTTAGTTAAGGTGTGAGAGCCAAAATTAACTTTGTATTGCTTTAAATGCATTTTCAGCCCGATAGTACACTTCAGGTGAAACTGTCAAAATCTTCAAAATGAGCAAAAGCACAATGAAATTAATGCTGGAATCATCTTCAAGTTGCTAAAATACACTAATGACAGCAACAAGTTTTAGTCTACAACATTTAGTTAAGGTGTGAGAGCCAAAATGAACTTTGTATTGCTGTAAACGCGTTTTCAGCACCTGATTGTACACTTCAGGTGAAACTGTCAAAATCTTAAAAATGAGCAAAAGCACAATGAAATTAATGTTGGAATCATCTTCAAGTTGCTAAAATACACTAATGACAGCAAAAAGTTTGAGTCTACAACATTTAGTTAAGTTGTGAGAGCCTAAATTAACTTTTTATTGCTTTAAACGCGTTTTCAGCCCTTGATTGTACACTTCAGGTGAAACTGTCAAAATCTTCAAATTGAGCAAAAGCACAATGAAATTAATGCTGGAATCATCTTCAAGTTGCTAAAATACACTAATGACAGCAAAAAGTTTGAGTCTACAACATTTAGTTAAGGTGTGAGAGCCAAAATGAACTTTGTATTGCTGTAAACGCGTTTTCAGCACCTGATTGTACACTTCAGGTGAAACTGTCAAAATCTTCAAAATGAGCAAAAGCACAATGAAATTAATGCTGGGATCATCTTCAAGTTGCTAAAATATACTAATGACAGCAACAAGTTTGAGTCTACAACATTTAGTTAAGGTGTGAGATTCTAAATTAACTTTGTATTGCTTTAAATGCATTTTCAGCCCGATTGGACACTTCAGGTGAAACTGTCAAAATCTTCAAATTGAGCAAAAGCACAATGAAATTAATGCTTGAATCATCTTCATTTTGCTAACATACACTAATGACAGCAAAAAGTTTGAGTCTACAACATTTAGTTAAGGTGTGAGAGCCAAAATGAACTTTGTATTGCTTTAAATGCATTTTCAGCCCGATTGGACACTTCAGGTGAAACTGTCAAAATCTTCAAAATGAGCAAAAGCACAATGAAATTAATGCTGGAATCATCTTCAAGTTGCTAAAATACACTAATGACAGTAAAAAGTTTAAGTCTACAACATTTAGTTAAGGTGTGAGAGCCAAAATTAACTTTGTATTGCTTTAAATGCATTTTCAGCCCGATAGTACACTTCAGGTGAAACTGTCAAAATCTTCAAAATGAGCAAAAGCACAATGAAATTAATGCTGGAATCATCTTCAAGTTGCTAAAATACACTAATGACAGCAACAAGTTTTAGTCTACAACATTTAGTTAAGGTGTGAGAGCCAAAATGAACTTTGTATTGCTGTAAACGCGTTTTCAGCACCTGATTGTACACTTCAGGTGAAACTGTCAAAATCTTAAAAATGAGCAAAAGCACAATGAAATTAATGTTGGAATCATCTTCAAGTTGCTAAAATACACTAATGACAGCAAAAAGTTTGAGTCTACAACATTTAGTTAAGTTGTGAGAGCCTAAATTAACTTTTTATTGCTTTAAACGCGTTTTCAGCCCTTGATTGTACACTTCAGGTGAAACTGTCAAAATCTTCAAATTGAGCAAAAGCACAATGAAATTAATGCTGGAATCATTTTCAAGTTGCTAAAATACACTAATGACAGCAAAAAGTTTGAGTTTACAACATTTAGTTAAGGTGTGAGAGCCAAAATGAACTTTGTATTGCTGTAAACGCGTTTTCAGCACCTAATTGTACACTTCAGGTGAAACTGTCAAAATCTTCAAAATGAGCAAAAGCACAATGAAATAATGCTGGAATCATCTTCAAGTTGCTAAAATACACTAATGACAGCAAAAAGTTTGAGTCTACAACATTTAGTTAAGGTGTGAGAGCCAAAATGAACTTTGTATTGCTTTAAATGCATTTTCAGCCCGATTGGACACTTCAGGTGAAACTGTCAAAATCTTCAAAATGAGCAAAAGCACAATGAAATTAATGCTGGAATCATCTTCAAGTTGCTAAAATACACTAATGACAGCAAAAAGTTTTAGTCTACAACATTTAGTTAAGGTGTGAGAGCAAAAATTAACTTTGTATTGCTGTAAACGCGTTTTCAGCACCTGATTGTACACTTCAGGTGAAACTGTCAAAATCTTCAAAATGAGCAAAAGCACAATTAAATGAATGCTGGAATCATCTTCAAGTTGCTAAAATACACTAATGACAGCAAAAAGTTTGAGTCTACAATATTTAGTTAAGGTGTGAGAGCCAAAATGAACTTTGTATTGCTTTAAAATTCATTTTCAGCCCGATTGTACACTTCAGGTGAAACTGTCAAAATCTTCAAATTGAGCAAAAGCACAATGAAATTAATGCTGGAATCATCTTCAAGTTGCTAAAATACACTAATGACAGCAAAAAGTTTGAGTCTACAACATTTAGTTAAGGTGTGAGAGCCAAAATGAACTTTGTATTGCTGTAAACGCGTTTTCAGCACCTGATTGTACACTTCAGGTGAAACTGTCAAAATCTTCAAAATGAGCAAAAGCACAATGAAATTAATGCTGGGATCATCTTCAAGTTGCTAAAATATACTAATGACAGCAACAAGTTTGAGTCTACAACATTTAGTTAAGGTGTGAGATTCTAAATTAACTTTGTATTGCTTTAAATG
The DNA here is from genome assembly GCF_054856555.1 of Leptonotus elevatus. NCBI lineage: Eukaryota > Metazoa > Chordata > Actinopteri > Syngnathiformes > Syngnathidae > Leptonotus > Leptonotus elevatus. The sequence goes on along the minus strand of NC_141240.1, from coordinate 522,545 downwards.
CATTTTCAGCCCGATTGGACACTTCAGGTGAAACTGTCAAAATCTTCAAAATGAGCAAAAGCACAATGAAATTAATGCTTGAATCATCTTCATTTTGCTAACATACACTAATGACAGCAAAAAGTTTGAGTCTACAACATTTAGTTAAGGTGTGAGAGCCAAAATGAACTTTGTATTGCTTTAAATGCATTTTCAGCCCGATTGGACACTTCAGGTGAAACTGTCAAAATCTTCAAAATGAGCAAAAGCACAATGAAATTAATGCTGGAATCATCTTCAAGTTGCTAAAATACACTAATGACAGTAAAAAGTTTAAGTCTACAACATTTAGTTAAGGTGTGAGAGCCAAAATTAACTTTGTATTGCTTTAAATGCATTTTCAGCCCGATAGTACACTTCAGGTGAAAGTGTCAAAATCTTCAAAATGAGCAAAAGCACAATGAAATTAATGCTGGAATCATCTTCAAGTTGCTAAAATACACTAATGACAGCAACAAGTTTTAGTCTACAACATTTAGTTAAGGTGTGAGAGCCAAAATGAACTTTGTATTGCTGTAAACGCGTTTTCAGCACCTGATTGTACACTTCAGGTGAAACTGTCAAAATCTTCAAAATGAGCAAAAGCACAATGAAATGAATGCTGGAATTATCTTCAAGTTGCTAAAATACACTAATGACAGCAAAAAGTTTGAGTCTACAACATTTAGTTAAGGTGTGAGAGCCAAAATGAACTTTGTATTGCTTTAAAATTCATTTTCAGCCCGATTGTACACTTCAGGTGAAACTGTCAAAATCTTCAAAATGAGCAAAAGCACAATGAAATTAATGTTGGAATCATCTTCAAGTTGCTAAAATACACTAATGACAGCAAAAAGTTTGAGTCTACAACATTTAGTTGAGGTGTGAGAGCCTAAATGAACTTTGTATTGGTTTAAATGCATTTTCAGCCCGATTGTACACTTCAGGTGAAACTGTCAAAATCTTCAAAATGAGCAAAAGCACAATGAAATTAATGCTGGAATCATCTTCAAGTTGCTAAAATACACTAATGACAGCAAAAAGTTTTAGTCTACAACATTTAGTTAAGGTGTGAGAGCCAAAATTAACTTTGTATTGCTGTAAACGCGTTTTCAGCACCTGATTGTACACTTCAGGTGAAACTGTCAAAATCTTCAAAATGAGCAAAAGCACAATGAAATGAATGCTGGAATCATCTTCAAGTTGCTAAAATACACTAATGACAGCAAAAAGTTTGAGTCTACAATATTTAGTGAAGGCGTGACAGCCAAAATGAACTTTGTATTGCTTTAAAATTCATTTTCAGCCCGATTGTACACTTCAGGTGAAACTGTCAAAATCTTCAAATTGAGCAAAAGCACAATGAAATTAATGCTGGAATCATCTTCAAGTTGCTAAAATACACTAATGACAGCAAAAAGTTTGAGTCTACAACATTTAGTTAAGGTGTGAGAGCCAAAATGAACTTTGTATTGCTGTAAACGCGTTTTCAGCACCTGATTGTACACTTCAGGTGAAACTGTCAAAATCTTCAAAATGAGCAAAAGCACAATGAAATTAATGCTGGGATCATCTTCAAGTTGCTAAAATAAACTAATGACAGCAACAAGTTTGAGTCTACAACATTTAGTTAAGGTGTGAGATTCTAAATTAACTTTGTATTGCTTTAAATGCATTTTCAGCCCGATTGGACACTTCAGGTGAAACTGTCAAAATCTTCAAAATGAGCAAAAGCACAATGAAATTAATGCTTGAATCATCTTCATTTTGCTAACATACACTAATGACAGCAAAAAGTTTGAGTCTACAACATTTAGTTAAGGTGTGAGAGCCAAAATGAACTTTGTATTGCTTTAAATGCATTTTCAGCCCGATTGGACACTTCAGGTGAAACTGTCAAAATCTTCAAAATGAGCAAAAGCACAATGAAATTAATGCTGGAATCATCTTCAAGTTGCTAAAATACACTAATGACAGTAAAAAGTTTAAGTCTACAACATTTAGTTAAGGTGTGAGAGCCAAAATTAACTTTGTATTGCTTTAAATGCATTTTCAGCCCGATAGTACACTTCAGGTGAAACTGTCAAAATCTTCAAAATGAGCAAAAGCACAATGAAATGAATGCTGGAATTATCTTCAAGTTGCTAAAATACACTAATGACAGCAAAAAGTTTGAGTCTACAACATTTAGTTAAGGTGTGAGAGCCAAAATGAACTTTGTATTGCTTTAAAATTCATTTTCAGCCCGATTGTACACTTCAGGTGAAACTGGCAAAATCTTCAAAATGAGCAAAAGCACAATGAAATTAATGTTGGAATCATCTTCAAGTTGCTAAAATACACTAATGACAGCAAAAAGTTTGAGTCTACAACATTTAGTTGAGGTGTGAGACCCTAAATGAACTTTGTATTGCTTTAAATGCATTTTCAGCCCGATTGTACACTTCAGGTAAAACTGTCAAAATCTTCAAAATGAGTAAAAGCACAATGAAATTAATGCTGGAATCATCTTCAAGTTGCTAAAATACACTAATGACAGCAACGAGTTTGAGTCTACAACATTTAGTTAAGGTGTGAGAGCCTAAATGAACTTTGTATTGCTTTAAATGCATTTTCAGCCCGATTGTACACTTCAGGTGAAACTGTCAAAATCTTAAAAATGAGCAAAAGTACAATGAAATTAATGTTGGAATCATCTTCAAGTTGCTAAAATACACTAATGACAGCAAAAAGTTTGAGTCTACAACATTTAGTTAAGTTGTGAGAGCCTAAATGAACTTTTTATTGCTTTAAACGCGTTTTCAGCCCTTGATTGTACACTTCAGGTGAAACTGTCAAAATCTTCAAATTGAGCAAAAGCACAATGAAATTAATGCTGGAATCATCTTCAAGTTGCTAAAATACACTAATGACAGCAAAAAGTTTGAGTCTACAACATTTAGTTAAGGTGTGAGAGCCAAAATGAACTTTGTATTGCTGTAAACGCGTTTTCAGCACCTGATTGTACACTTCAGGTGAAACTGTCAAAATCTTCAAAATGAGCAAAAGCACAATGAAATGAATGCTGGAATCATCTTCAAGTTGCTAAAATACACTAATGACAGCAAAAAGTTTGAGTCTACAACATTTAGTTAAGGTGTGAGAGCCAAAATGAACTTTGTATTGCTTTAAATGCATTTTCAGCCCGATTGGACACTTCAGGTGAAACTGTCAAAATCTTCAAATTGAGCAAAAGCACAATGAAATTAATGCTGGAATCATCTTCAAGTTGCTAAAATACACTAATGACAGCAAAAAGTTTGAGTCTACAACATTTAGTTAAGGTGTGAGAGCCAAAATGAACTTTGTATTGCTGTAAACGCGTTTTCAGCACCTGATTGGACACTTCAGGTGAAACTGTCAAAATCTTCAAAATGAGCAAAAGCACAATGAAATTAATGCTGGAATCATCTTCAAGTTGCTAAAATACACTAATGACAGTAAAAAGTTTAAGTCTACAACATTTAGTTAAGGTGTGAGAGCCAAAATTAACTTTGTATTGCTTTAAATGCATTTTCAGCCCGATAGTACACTTCAGGTGAAACTGTCAAAATCTTCAAAATGAGCAAAAGCACAATGAAATTAATGCTGGAATCATCTTCAAGTTGCTAAAATACACTAATGACAGCAACAAGTTTTAGTCTACAACATTTAGTTAAGGTGTGAGAGCCAAAATGAACTTTGTATTGCTGTAAACGCGTTTTCAGCACCTGATTGTACACTTCAGGTGAAACTGTCAAAATCTTCAAAATGAGCAAAAGCACAATGAAATGAATGCTGGAATTATCTTCAAGTTGCTAAAATACACTAATGACAGCAAAAAGTTTGAGTCTACAACATTTAGTTAAGGTGTGAGAGCCAAAATGAACTTTGTATTGCTGTAAACGCGTTTTCAGCACCTGATTGTACACTTCAGGCGAAACTGTCAAAATCTTCAAAATGAGCAAAAGCACAATGAAATTAATGCTGGAATCATCTTCAAGTTGCTAAAATACACTAATGACAGCAACAAGTTTGAGTCTACAACATTTAGTTGAGGTGTGAGAGCCTAAATGAACTTTGTATTGCTTTAAATGCATTTTCAGCCCGATTGTACACTTCAGGTGAAACTGTCAAAATCTTAAAAATGAGCAAAAGCACAATGAAATTAATGCTGGAATCATCTTCAAGTTGCTAAAATACACTAATGACAGCAAAAAGTTTGAGTCTACAACATTTAGTTAAGGTGTGAGAGCAAAAATGAACTTTGTATTGCTGTAAACGCGTTTTCAGCACCTGATTGTACACTTCAGGTGAAACTGTCAAAATCTTCAAAATGAGCAAAAGCACAATGAAATTAATGCTGGAATCATCTTCAAGTTGCTAAAATACACTAATGACAGCAAAAAGTTTGAGTCTACAACATTTAGTTAAGGTGTGAGAGCCAAAATGAACTTTGTATTGCTGTAAACGCGTTTTCAGCACCTGATTGTACACTTCAGGTGAAACTGTCAAAATCTTCAAAATGAGCAAAAGCACAATGAAATTAATGCTGGAATCATCTTCAAGTTGCTAAAATACACTAATGACAGCAAAAAGTTTGAGTCTACAACATTTAGTTAAGGTGTGAGAGCCAAAATGAACTTTGTATTGCTTTAAATGCATTTTCAGCCCGATTGGACACTTCAGGTGAAACTGTCAAAATCTTCAAAATGAGCAAAAGCACAATGAAATTAATGCTGGAATCATCTTCAAGTTGCTAAAATACACTAATGACAGTAAAAAGTTTAAGTCTACAACATTTAGTTAAGGTGTGAGAGCCAAAATGAACTTTGTATTGCTGTAAACGCGTTTTCAGCACCTGATTGTACACTTCAGGTGAAACTGTCAAAATTTTCAAAATGAGCAAAAGCACAATGAAATGAATGCTGGAATCATCTTCAAGTTGCTAAAATACACTAATGACAGCAAAAAGTTTGAGTCTACAACATTTAGTTAAGGTGTGAGAGCCAAAATGGACTTTGTATTGCTGTAAACGCGTTTTCAGCACCTGATTGTACACTTCAGGTGAAACTGTCAAAATCTTCAAAATGAGCAAAAGCACAATGAAATTAATGCTGGAATCATCTTCAAGTTGCTAAAATACACTAATGACAGCAACGAGTTTGAGTCTACAACATTTAGTTAAGGTGTGAGAGCCTAAATGAACTTTGTATTGCTTTAAATGCATTTTCAGCCCTTGATTGTACACTTCAGGTGAAACTGTCAAAATCTTCAAATTGAGCAAAAGCACAATGAAATTAATGCTGGAATCATCTTCAAGTTGCTAAAATACACTAATGACAGCAAAAAGTTTGAGTCTACAACATTTAGTTAAGGTGTGAGAGCCAAAATGAACTTTGTATTGCTTTAAACGCGTTTTCAGCACCTGATTGTACACTTCAGGTGAAACTGTCAAAATCTTCAAAATGAGCAAAAGCACAATGAAATTAATGCTGGAATCATCTTCAAGTTGCTAAAATACACTAATGACAGCAAAAAGTTTGAGTCTACAACATTTATTTAAGGTGTGAGAGCCAAAATGAACTTTGTATTGCTTTAAATGCATTTTCAGCCCGATTGGACACTTCAGGTGAAACTGTCAAAATCTTCAAAATGAGCAAAAGCACAATGAAATTAATGCTGGAATCATCTTCAAGTTGCTAAAATACACTAATGACAGTAAAAAGTTTAAGTCTACAACATTTAGTTAAGGTGTGAGAGCCAAAATGAACTTTGTATTGCTTTAAATGCATTTTCAGCCCGATAGTACACTTCAGGTGAAACTGTCAAAATCTTCAAAATGAGCAAAAGTACAATGAAATTAATGCTGGAATCATCTTCAAGTTGCTAAAATACACTAATGACAGCAAAAAGTTTTAGTCTACAACATTTAGTTAAGGTGTGAGAGCCAAAATGAACTTTGTATTGCTGTAAACGCGTTTTCAGCACCTGATTGTACACTTCAGGTGAAACTGTCAAAATCTTCAAAATGAGCAAAAGCACAATGAAATGAATGCTGGAATCATCTTCAAGTTGCTAAAATACACTAATGACAGCAAAAAGTTTGAGTCTACAATATTTAGTTAAGGTGTGAGAGCCAAAATGAACTTTGTATTGCTTTAAAATTCATTTTCAGCCCGATTGTACACTTCAAGTGAAACTGTCAAAATCTTCAAATTGAGCAAAAGCACAATGAAATTAATGCTGGAATCATCTTCAAGTTGCTAAAATACACTAATGACAGCAAAAAGTTTGAGTCTACAACATTTAGTTAAGGTGTGAGAGCCAAAATGAACTTTGTATTGCTTTAAATGCATTTTCAGCCCGATTGGACACTTCAGGTGAAACTGTCAAAATCTTCAAATTGAGCAAAAGCACAATGATATTAATGCTGGAATCATCTTCAAGTTGCTAAAATACACTAATGACAGCAAAAAGTTTGAGTCTACAACATTTAGTTAAGGTGTGAGAGCCAAAATGAACTTTGTATTGCTGTAAACGCGTTTTCAGCACCTGATTGTACACTTCAGGTGAAACTGTCAAAATCTTCAAAATGAGCAAAAGCACAATGAAATTAATGCTGGGATCATCTTCAAGTTGCTAAAATATACTAATGACAGCAACAAGTTTGAGTCTACAACATTTAGTTAAGGTGTGAGATTCTAAATTAACTTTGTATTGCTTTAAATGCATTTTCAGCCCGATTGGACACTTCAGGTGAAACTGTCAAAATCTTCAAAATGAGCAAAAGCACAATGAAATTAATGCTTGAATCATCTTCATTTTGCTAACATACACTAATGACAGCAAAAAGTTTGAGTCTACAACATTTAGTTAAGGTGTGAGAGCCAAAATGAACTTTGTATTGCTTTAAATGCATTTTCAGCCCGATTGGACACTTCAGGTGAAACTGTCAAAATCTTCAAAATGAGCAAAAGCACAATGAAATTAATGCTGGAATCATCTTCAAGTTGCTAAAATACACTAATGACAGTAAAAAGTTTAAGTCTACAACATTTAGTTAAGGTGTGAGAGCCAAAATTAACTTTGTATTGCTTTAAATGCATTTTCAGCCCGATAGTACACTTCAGGTGAAACTGTCAAAATCTTCAAAATGAGCAAAAGCACAATGAAATTAATGCTGGAATCATCTTCAAGTTGCTAAAATACACTAATGACAGCAACAAGTTTTAGTCTACAACATTTAGTTAAGGTGTGAGAGCCAAAATGAACTTTGTATTGCTGTAAACGCGTTTTCAGCACCTGATTGTACACTTCAGGTGAAACTGTCAAAATCTTCAAAATGAGCAAAAGCACAATGAAATGAATGCTGGAATTATCTTCAAGTTGCTAAAATACACTAATGACAGCAAAAAGTTTGAGTCTACAACATTTAGTTAAGGTGTGAGAGCCAAAATGAACTTTGTATTGCTTTAAAATTCATTTTCAGCCCGATTGTACACTTCAGGTGAAACTGTCAAAATCTTCAAAATGAGCAAAAGCACAATGAAATTAATGTTGGAATCATCTTCAAGTTGCTAAAATACACTAATGACAGCAAAAAGTTTGAGTCTACAACATTTAGTTGAGGTGTGAGAGCCTAAATGAACTTTGTATTGGTTTAAATGCATTTTCAGCCCGATTGTACACTTCAGGTGAAACTGTCAAAATCTTCAAAATGAGCAAAAGCACAATGAAATTAATGCTGGAATCATCTTCAAGTTGCTAAAATACACTAATGACAGCAAAAAGTTTTAGTCTACAACATTTAGTTAAGGTGTGAGAGCCAAAATTAACTTTGTATTGCTGTAAACGCGTTTTCAGCACCTGATTGTACACTTCAGGTGAAACTGTCAAAATCTTCAAAATGAGCAAAAGCACAATGAAATGAATGCTGGAATCATCTTCAAGTTGCTAAAATACACTAATGACAGCAAAAAGTTTGAGTCTACAATATTTAGTGAAGGTGTGAGAGCCAAAATGAACTTTGTATTGCTTTAAAATTCATTTTCAGCCCGATTGTACACTTCAGGTGAAACTGTCAAAATCTTCAAATTGAGCAAAAGCACAATGAAATTAATGCTGGAATCATCTTCAAGTTGCTAAAATACACTAATGACAGCAAAAAGTTTGAGTCTACAACATTTAGTTAAGGTGTGAGAGCCAAAATGAACTTTGTATTGCTGTAAACGCGTTTTCAGCACCTGATTGTACACTTCAGGTGAAACTGTCAAAATCTTCAAAATGAGCAAAAGCACAATGAAATTAATGCTGGGATCATCTTCAAGTTGCTAAAATACACTAATGACAGCAACAAGTTTGAGTCTACAACATTTAGTTAAGGTGTGAGATTCTAAATTAACTTTGTATTGCTTCAAATGCATTTTCAGCCCGATTGGACACTTCAGGTGAAACTGTCAAAATCTTCAAAATGAGCAAAAGCACAATGAAATTAATGCTTGAATCATCTTCATTTTGCTAACATACACTAATGACAGCAAAAAGTTTGAGTCTACAACATTTAGTTAAGGTGTGAGAGCCAAAATGAACTTTGTATTGCTTTAAATGCATTTTCAGCCCGATTGGACACTTCAGGTGAAACTGTCAAAATCTTCAAAATGAGCAAAAGCACAATGAAATTAATGCTGGAATCATCTTCAAGTTGCTAAAATACACTAATGACAGCAAAAAGTTTGAGTCTACAACATTTAGTTAAGGTGTGAGAGCCAAAATGAACTTTGTATTGCTTTAAAATTCATTTTCAGCCCGATTGTACACTTCAGGTGAAACTGGCAAAATCTTCAAAATGAGCAAAAGCACAATGAAATTAATGTTGGAATCATCTTCAAGTTGCTAAAATACACTAATGACAGCAAAAAGTTTGAGTCTACAACATTTAGTTGAGGTGTGAGAGCCTAAATGAACTTTGTATTGCTTTAAAATTCATTTTCAGCCCGATTGTACACTTCAGGTGAAACTGGCAAAATCTTCAAAATGAGCAAAAGCACAATGAAATTAATGTTGGAATCATCTTCAAGTTGCTAAAATACACTAATGACAGCAAAAAGTTTGAGTCTACAACATTTAGTTGAGGTGTGAGAGCCTAAATGAACTTTGTATTGCTTTAAATGCATTTTCAGCCCGATTGTACACTTCAGGTGAAACTGTCAAAATCTTCAAAATGAGCAAAAGCACAATGAAATTAATGCTGGGATCATCTTCAAGTTGCTAAAATACACTAATGACAGCAACAAGTTTGAGTCTACAACATTTAGTTAAGGTGTGAGATTCTAAATTAACTTTGTATTGCTTTAAATGCATTTTCAGCCCGATTGGACACTTCAGGTGAAACTGTCAAAATCTTCAAAATGAGCAAAAGCACAATGAAATTAATGCTTGAATCATCTTCATTTTGCTAACATACACTAATGACAGCAAAAAGTTTGAGTCTACAACATTTAGTTAAGGTGTGAGAGCCAAAATGAACTTTGTATTGCTTTAAATGCATTTTCAGCCCGATTGGACACTTCAGGTGAAACTGTCAAAATCTTAAAAATGAGCAAAAGTACAATGAAATTAATGTTGGAATCATCTTCAAGTTGCTAAAATACACTAATGACAGCAAAAAGTTTGAGTCTACAACATTTAGTTAAGTTGTGAGAGCCTAAATGAACTTTTTATTGCTTTAAACGCGTTTTCAGCCCTTGATTGTACACTTCAGGTGAAACTGTCAAAATCTTCAAATTGAGCAAAAGCACAATGAAATTAATGCTGGAATCATCTTCAAGTTGCTAAAATACACTAATGACAGCAAAAAGTTTGAGTCTACAACATTTAGTTAAGGTGTGAGAGCCAAAATGAACTTTGTATTGCTGTAAACGCGTTTTCAGCACCTGATTGTACACTTCAGGTGAAACTGTCAAAATCTTCAAAATGAGCAAAAGCACAATGAAATGAATGCTGGAATCATCTTCAAGTTGCTAAAATACACTAATGACAGCAAAAAGTTTGAGTCTACAACATTTAGTTAAGGTGTGAGAGCCAAAATGAACTTTGTATTGCTTTAAATGCATTTTCAGCCCGATTGGACACTTCAGGTGAAACTGTCAAAATCTTCAAATTGAGCAAAAGCACAATGAAATTAATGCTGGAATCATCTTCAAGTTGCTAAAATACACTAATGACAGCAAAAAGTTTGAGTCTACAACATTTAGTTAAGGTGTGAGAGCCAAAATGAACTTTGTATTGCTGTAAACGCGTTTTCAGCACCTGATTGGACACTTCAGGTGAAACTGTCAAAATCTTCAAAATGAGCAAAAGCACAATGAAATTAATGCTGGAATCATCTTCAAGTTGCTAAAATACACTAATGACAGTAAAAAGTTTAAGTCTACAACATTTAGTTAAGGTGTGAGAGCCAAAATTAACTTTGTATTGCTTTAAATGCATTTTCAGCCCGATAGTACACTTCAGGTGAAACTGTCAAAATCTTCAAAATGAGCAAAAGCACAATGAAATTAATGCTGGAATCATCTTCAAGTTGCTAAAATACACTAATGACAGCAACAAGTTTTAGTCTACAACATTTAGTTAAGGTGTGAGAGCCAAAATGAACTTTGTATTGCTGTAAACGCGTTTTCAGCACCTGATTGTACACTTCAGGTGAAACTGTCAAAATCTTCAAAATGAGCAAAAGCACAATGAAATGAATGCTGGAATTATCTTCAAGTTGCTAAAATACACTAATGACAGCAAAAAGTTTGAGTCTACAACATTTAGTTAAGGTGTGAGAGCCAAAATGAACTTTGTATTGCTTTAAATGCATTTTCAGCCCGATTGGACACTTCAGGTGAAACTGTCAAAATCTTCAAAATGAGCAAAAGCACAATGAAATTAATGTTGGAATCATCTTCAAGTTGCTAAAATACACTAATGACAGCAACAAGTTTGAGTCTACAACATTTAGTTGAGGTGTGAGAGCCTAAATGAACTTTGTATTGCTTTAAATGCATTTTCAGCCCGATTGTACACTTCAGGTGAAACTGTCAAAATCTTAAAAATGAGCAAAAGCACAATGAAATTAATGTTGGAATCATCTTCAAGTTGCTAAAATACACTAATGACAGCAAAAAGTTTGAGTCTACAACATTTAGTTAAGTTGTGAGAGCCTAAATTTACTTTTTATTGCTTTAAACGCGTTTTCAGCCCTTGATTGTACACTTCAGGTGAAACTGTCAAAATCTTCAAATTGAGCAAAAGCACAATGAAATTAATGCTGGAATCATCTTGAAGTTGCTAAAATACACTAATGACAGCAAAAAGTTTGAGTCTACAACATTTAGTTAAGGTGTGAGAGCCAAAATGAACTTTGTATTGCTGTAAACGCGTTTTCAGCACCTGATTGTACACTTCAGGTGAAACTGTCAAAATCTTCAAAATGAGCAAAAGCACAATGAAATTAATGCTGGAATCATCTTCAAGTTGCTAAAATACACTAATGACAGCAAAAAGTTTGAGTCTACAACATTTAGTTAAGGTGTGAGAGCCAAAATGAACTTTGTATTGCTTTAAATGCATTTTCAGCCCGATTGGACACTTCAGGTGAAACTGTCAAAATCTTCAAATTGAGCAAAAGCACAATGAAATTAATGCTGGAATCATCTTCAAGTTGCTAAAATACACTAATGACAGTAAAAAGTTTAAGTCTACAACATTTAGTTAAGGTGTGAGAGCCAAAATGAACTTTGTATTGCTGTAAACGCGTTTTCAGCACCTGATTGTACACTTCAGGTGAAACTGTCAAAATCTTCAAAATGAGCAAAAGCACAATGAAATGAATGCTGGAATCATCTTCAAGTTGCTAAAATACACTAATGACAGCAAAAAGTTTGAGTCTACAACATTTAGTTAAGGTGTGAGAGCCAAAATGGACTTTGTATTGCTGTAAACGCGTTTTCAGCACCTGATTGTACACTTCAGGTGAAACTGTCAAAATCTTCAAAATGAGCAAAAGCACAATGAAATTAATGCTGGAATCATCTTCAAGTTGCTAAAATACACTAATGACAGCAACGAGTTTGAGTCTACAACATTTAGTTAAGGTGTGAGAGCCTAAATGAACTTTGTATTGCTTTAAATGCATTTTCAGCCCTTGATTGTACACTTCAGGTGAAACTGTCAAAATCTTCAAATTGAGCAAAAGCACAATGAAATTAATGCTGGAATCATCTTCAAGTTGCTAAAATACACTAATGACAGCAAAAAGTTTGAGTCTACAACATTTAGTTAAGGTGTGAGAGCCAAAATGAACTTTGTATTGCTTTAAACGCGTTTTCAGCACCTGATTGTACACTTCAGGTGAAACTGTCAAAATCTTCAAAATGAGCAAAAGCACAATGAAATTAATGCTGGAATCATCTTCAAGTTGCTAAAATACACTAATGACAGCAAAAAGTTTGAGTCTACAACATTTATTTAAGGTGTGAGAGCCAAAATGAACTTTGTATTGCTTTAAATGCATTTTCAGCCCGATTGGACACTTCAAGTGAAACTGTCAAAATCTTCAAAATGAGCAAAAGCACAATGAAATTAATGCTGGAATCATCTTCAAGTTGCTAAAATACACTAATGACAGTAAAAAGTTTAAGTCTACAACATTTAGTTAAGGTGTGAGAGCCAAAATGAACTTTGTATTGCTTTAAATGCATTTTCAGCCCGATAGTACACTTCAGGTGAAACTGTCAAAATCTTCAAAATGAGCAAAAGCACAATGAAATTAATGCTGGAATCATCTTCAAGTTGCTAAAATACACTAATGACAGCAAAAAGTTTTAGTCTACAACATTTAGTTAAGGTGTGAGAGCCAAAATGAACTTTGTATTGCTGTAAACGCGTTTTCAGCACCTGATTGTACACTTCAGGTGAAACTGTCAAAATCTTCAAAATGAGCAAAAGCACAATGAAATGAATGCTGGAATCATCTTCAAGTTGCTAAAATACACTAATGACAGCAAAAAGTTTGAGTCTACAATATTTAGTTAAGGTGTGAGAGCCAAAATGAACTTTGTATTGCTTTAAAATTCATTTTCAGCCCGATTGTACACTTCAAGTGAAACTGTCAAAATCTTCAAATTGAGCAAAAGCACAATGAAATTAATGCTGGAATCATCTTCAAGTTGCTAAAATACACTAATGACAGCAAAAAGTTTGAGTCTACAACATTTAGTTAAGGTGTGAGAGCCAAAATGAACTTTGTATTGCTTTAAATGCATTTTCAGCCCGATTGGACACTTCAGGTGAAACTGTCAAAATCTTCAAATTGAGCAAAAGCACAATGAAATTAATGCTGGAATCATCTTCAAGTTGCTTAAATACACTAATGACAGCAAAAAGTTTGAGTCTACAACATTTAGTTAAGGTGTGAGAGCCAAAATGAACTTTGTATTGCTGTAAACGCGTTTTCAGCACCTGATTGTACACTTCAGGTGAAACTGTCAAAATCTTCAAAATGAGCAAAAGCACAATGAAATGAATGCTGGAATTATCTTCAAGTTGCTAAAATACACTAATGACAGCAAAAAGTTTGAGTCTACAACATTTAGTTAAGGTGTGAGAGCCAAAATGAACTTTGTATTGCTTTAAATGCATTTTCAGCCCGATTGGACACTTCAGGTGAAACTGTCAAAATCTTCAAAATGAGCAAAAGCACAATGAAATTAATGTTGGAATCATCTTCAAGTTGCTAAAATACACTAATGACAGCAACAAGTTTGAGTCTACAACATTTAGTTGAGGTGTGAGAGCCTAAATGAACTTTGTATTGCTTTAAATGCATTTTCAGCCCTTGATTGTACACTTCAGGTGAAACTGTCAAAATCTTCAAATTGAGCAAAAGCACAATGAAATTAATGCTGGAATCATCTTCAAGTTGCTAAAATACACTAATGACAGTAAAAAGTTTAAGTCTACAACATTTAGTTAAGGTGTGAGAGCCAAAATGAACTTTGTATTGCTTTAAATGCATTTTCAGCCCGATAGTACACTTCAGGTGAAACTGTCAAAATCTTCAAAATGAGCAAAAGCACAATGAAATTAATGCTGGAATCATCTTCAAGTTGCTAAAATACACTAATGACAGCAAAAAGTTTTAGTCTACAACATTTAGTTAAGGTGTGAGAGCCAAAATGAACTTTGTATTGCTGTAAACGCGTTTTCAGCACCTGATTGTACACTTCAGGTGAAACTGTCAAAATCTTCAAAATGAGCAAAAGCACAATGAAATGAATGCTGGAATCATCTTCAAGTTGCTAAAATACACTAATGACAGCAAAAAGTTTGAGTCTACAATATTTAGTTAAGGTGTGAGAGCCAAAATGAACTTTGTATTGCTTTAAAATTCATTTTCAGCCCGATTGTACACTTCAAGTGAAACTGTCAAAATCTTCAAATTGAGCAAAAGCACAATGAAATTAATGCTGGAATCATCTTCAAGTTGCTAAAATACACTAATGACAGCAAAAAGTTTGAGTCTACAACATTTAGTTAAGGTGTGAGAGCCAAAATGAACTTTGTATTGCTTTAAATGCATTTTCAGCCCGATTGGACACTTCAGGTGAAACTGTCAAAATCTTCAAATTGAGCAAAAGCACAATGAAATTAATGCTGGAATCATCTTCAAGTTGCTAAAATACACTAATGACAGCAAAAAGTTTGAGTCTACAACATTTAGTTAAGGTGTGAGAGCCAAAATGAACTTTGTATTGCTGTAAACGCGTTTTCAGCACCTGATTGTACACTTCAGGTGAAACTGTCAAAATCTTCAAAATGAGCAAAAGCACAATGAAATGAATGCTGGAATTATCTTCAAGTTGCTAAAATACACTAATGACAGCAAAAAGTTTGAGTCTACAACATTTAGTTAAGGTGTGAGAGCCAAAATGAACTTTGTATTGCTTTAAATGCATTTTCAGCCCGATTGGACACTTCAGGTGAAACTGTCAAAATCTTCAAAATGAGCAAAAGCACAATGAAATTAATGTTGGAATCATCTTCAAGTTGCTAAAATACACTAATGACAGCAACAAGTTTGAGTCTACAACATTTAGTTGAGGTGTGAGAGCCTAAATGAACTTTGTATTGCTTTAAATGCATTTTCAGCCCGATTGTACACTTCAGGTGAAACTGTCAAAATCTTAAAAATGAGCAAAAGCACAATGAAATTAATGTTGGAATCATCTTCAAGTTGCTAAAATACACTAATGACAGCAAAAAGTTTGAGTCTACAACATTTAGTTAAGTTGTGAGAGCCTAAATTTACTTTTTATTGCTTTAAACGCGTTTTCAGCCCTTGATTGTACACTTCAGGTGAAACTGTCAAAATCTTCAAATTGAGCAAAAGCACAATGAAATTAATGCTGGAATCATCTTGAAGTTGCTAAAATACACTAATGACAGCAAAAAGTTTGAGTCTACAACATTTAGTTAAGGTGTGAGAGCCAAAATGAACTTTGTATTGCTGTAAACGCGTTTTCAGCACCTGATTGTACACTTCAGGTGAAACTGTCAAAATCTTCAAAATGAGCAAAAGCACAATGAAATTAATGCTGGAATCATCTTCAAGTTGCTAAAATACACTAATGACAGCAAAAAGTTTGAGTCTACAACATTTAGTTAAGGTGTGAGAGCCAAAATGAACTTTGTATTGCTTTAAATGCATTTTCAGCCCGATTGGACACTTCAGGTGAAACTGTCAAAATCTTCAAATTGAGCAAAAGCACAATGAAATTAATGCTGGAATCATCTTCAAGTTGCTAAAATACACTAATGACAGTAAAAAGTTTAAGTCTACAACATTTAGTTAAGGTGTGAGAGCCAAAATGAACTTTGTATTGCTGTAAACGCGTTTTCAGCACCTGATTGTACACTTCAGGTGAAACTGTCAAAATCTTCAAATTGAGCAAAAGCACAATGAAATTAATGCTGGAATCATCTTCAAGTTGCTAAAATACACTAATGACAGCAAAAAGTTTGAGTCTACAACATTTAGTTAAGGTGTGAGAGCCAAAATGAACTTTGTATTGCTTTAAACGCGTTTTCAGCACCTGATTGTACACTTCAGGTGAAACTGTCAAAATCTTCAAAATGAGCAAAAGCACAATGAAATTAATGCTGGAATCATCTTCAAGTTGCTAAAATACACTAATGACAGCAAAAAGTTTGAGTCTACAACATTTATTTAAGGTGTGAGAGCCAAAATGAACTTTGTATTGCTTTAAATGCATTTTCAGCCCGATTGGACACTTCAAGTGAAACTGTCAAAATCTTCAAAATGAGCAAAAGCACAATGAAATTAATGCTGGAATCATCTTCAAGTTGCTAAAATACACTAATGACAGTAAAAAGTTTAAGTCTACAACATTTAGTTAAGGTGTGAGAGCCAAAATGAACTTTGTATTGCTTTAAATGCATTTTCAGCCCGATAGTACACTTCAGGTGAAACTGTCAAAATCTTCAAAATGAGCAAAAGCACAATGAAATTAATGCTGGAATCATCTTCAAGTTGCTAAAATACACTAATGACAGCAAAAAGTTTTAGTCTACAACATTTAGTTAAGGTGTGAGAGCCAAAATGAACTTTGTATTGCTGTAAACGCGTTTTCAGCACCTGATTGTACACTTCAGGTGAAACTGTCAAAATCTTCAAAATGAGCAAAAGCACAATGAAATGAATGCTGGAATCATCTTCAAGTTGCTAAAATACACTAATGACAGCAAAAAGTTTGAGTCTACAATATTTAGTTAAGGTGTGAGAGCCAAAATGAACTTTGTATTGCTTTAAAATTCATTTTCAGCCCGATTGTACACTTCAAGTGAAACTGTCAAAATCTTCAAATTGAGCAAAAGCACAATGAAATTAATGCTGGAATCATCTTCAAGTTGCTAAAATACACTAATGACAGCAAAAAGTTTGAGTCTACAACATTTAGTTAAGGTGTGAGAGCCAAAATGAACTTTGTATTGCTTTAAATGCATTTTCAGCCCGATTGGACACTTCAGGTGAAACTGTCAAAATCTTCAAATTGAGCAAAAGCACAATGAAATTAATGCTGGAATCATCTTCAAGTTGCTAAAATACACTAATGACAGCAAAAAGTTTGAGTCTACAACATTTAGTTAAGGTGTGAGAGCCAAAATGAACTTTGTATTGCTGTAAACGCGTTTTCAGCACCTGATTGTACACTTCAGGTGAAACTGTCAAAATCTTCAAAATGAGCAAAAGCACAATGAAATTAATGCTGGGATCATCTTCAAGTTGCTAAAATATACTAATGACAGCAACAAGTTTGAGTCTACAACATTTAGTTAAGGTGTGAGATTCTAAATTAACTTTGTATTGCTTTAAATGCATTTTCAGCCCGATTGGACACTTCAGGTGAAACTGTCAAAATCTTCAAAATGAGCAAAAGCACAATGAAATTAATGCTTGAATCATCTTCATTTTGCTAACATACACTAATGACAGCAAAAAGTTTGAGTCTACAACATTTAGTTAAGGTGTGAGAGCCAAAATGAACTTTGTATTGCTTTAAATGCATTTTCAGCCCGATTGGACACTTCAGGTGAAACTGTCAAAATCTTCAAAATGAGCAAAAGCACAATGAAATTAATGCTGGAATCATCTTCAAGTTGCTAAAATACACTAATGACAGTAAAAAGTTTAAGTCTACAACATTTAGTTAAGGTGTGAGAGCCAAAATGAACTTTGTATTGCTTTAAATGCATTTTCAGCCCGATAGTACACTTCAGGTGAAACTGTCAAAATCTTCAAAATGAGCAAAAGCACAATGAAATTAATGCTGGAATCATCTTCAAGTTGCTAAAATACACTAATGACAGCAACAAGTTTTAGTCTACAACATTTAGTTAAGGTGTGAGAGCCAAAATGAACTTTGTATTGCTGTAAACGCGTTTTCAGCACCTGATTGTACACTTCAGGTGAAACTGTCAAAATCTTCAAAATGAGCAAAAGCACAATGAAATGAATGCTGGAATCATCTTCAAGTTGCTAAAATACACTAATGACAGCAAAAAGTTTGAGTCTACAATATTTAGTGAAGGTGTGAGAGCCAAAATGAACTTTGTATTGCTTTAAAATTCATTTTCAGCCCGATTGTACACTTCAGGTGAAACTGTCAAAATCTTCAAATTGAGCAAAAGCACAATGAAATTAATGCTGGAATCATCTTCAAGTTGCTAAAATACACTAATGACAGCAAAAAGTTTGAGTCTACAACATTTAGTTAAGGTGTGAGAGCCAAAATGAACTTTGTATTGCTGTAAACGCGTTTTCAGCACCTGATTGTACACTTCAGGTGAAACTGTCAAAATCTTCAAAATGAGCAAAAGCACAATGAAATTAATGCTGGGATCATCTTCAAGTTGCTAAAATACACTAATGACAGCAACAAGTTTGAGTCTACAACATTTAGTTAAGGTGTGAGATTCTAAATTAACTTTGTATTGCTTTAAATGCATTTTCAGCCCGATTGGACACTTCAGGTGAAACTGTCAAAATCTTCAAAATGAGCAAAAGCACAATGAAATTAATGCTTGAATCATCTTCATTTTGCTAACATACACTAATGACAGCAAAAAGTTTGAGTCTACAACATTTAGTTAAGGTGTGAGAGCCAAAATGAACTTTGTATTGCTTTAAATGCATTTTCAGCCCGATTGGACACTTCAGGTGAAACTGTCAAAATCTTCAAAATGAGCAAAAGCACAATGAAATTAATGCTGGAATCATCTTCAAGTTGCTAAAATACACTAATGACAGCAAAAAGTTTGAGTCTACAACATTTAGTTAAGGTGTGAGAGCCAAAATGAACTTTGTATTGCTTTAAAATTCATTTTCAGCCCGATTGTACACTTCAGGTGAAACTGGCAAAATCTTCAAAATGAGCAAAAGCACAATGAAATTAATGTTGGAATCATCTTCAAGTTGCTAAAATACACTAATGACAGCAAAAAGTTTGAGTCTACAACATTTAGTTGAGGTGTGAGAGCCTAAATGAACTTTGTATTGCTTTAAAATTCATTTTCAGCCCGATTGTACACTTCAGGTGAAATTGGCAAAATCTTCAAAATGAGCAAAAGCACAATGAAATTAATGTTGGAATCATCTTCAAGTTGCTAAAATACACTAATGACAGCAAAAAGTTTGAGTCTACAACATTTAGTTGAGGTGTGAGAGCCTAAATGAACTTTGTATTGCTTTAAATGCATTTTCAGCCCGATTGTACACTTCAGGTGAAACTGTCAAAATCTTCAAAATGAGCAAAAGCACAATGAAATTAATGCTGGGATCATCTTCAAGTTGCTAAAATACACTAATGACAGCAACAAGTTTGAGTCTACAACATTTAGTTAAGGTGTGAGATTCTAAATTAACTTTGTATTGCTTTAAATGCATTTTCAGCCCGATTGGACACTTCAGGTGAAACTGTCAAAATCTTCAAAATGAGCAAAAGCACAATGAAATTAATGCTTGAATCATCTTCATTTTGCTAACATACACTAATGACAGCAAAAAGTTTGAGTCTACAACATTTAGTTAAGGTGTGAGAGCCAAAATGAACTTTGTATTGCTTTAAATGCATTTTCAGCCCGATTGGACACTTCAGGTGAAACTGTCAAAATCTTAAAAATGAGCAAAAGTACAATGAAATTAATGTTGGAATCATCTTCAAGTTGCTAAAATACACTAATGACAGCAAAAAGTTTGAGTCTACAACATTTAGTTAAGTTGTGAGAGCCTAAATGAACTTTTTATTGCTTTAAACGCGTTTTCAGCCCTTGATTGTACACTTCAGGTGAAACTGTCAAAATCTTCAAATTGAGCAAAAGCACAATGAAATTAATGCTGGAATCATCTTCAAGTTGCTAAAATACACTAATGACAGCAAAAAGTTTGAGTCTACAACATTTAGTTAAGGTGTGAGAGCCAAAATGAACTTTGTATTGCTGTAAACGCGTTTTCAGCACCTGATTGTACACTTCAGGTGAAACTGTCAAAATCTTCAAAATGAGCAAAAGCACAATGAAATGAATGCTGGAATCATCTTCAAGTTGCTAAAATACACTAATGACAGCAAAAAGTTTGAGTCTACAACATTTAGTTAAGGTGTGAGAGCCAAAATGAACTTTGTATTGCTTTAAATGCATTTTCAGCCCGATTGGACACTTCAGGTGAAACTGTCAAAATCTTCAAATTGAGCAAAAGCACAATGAAATTAATGCTGGAATCATCTTCAAGTTGCTAAAATACACTAATGACAGCAAAAAGTTTGAGTCTACAACATTTAGTTAAGGTGTGAGAGCCAAAATGAACTTTGTATTGCTGTAAACGCGTTTTCAGCACCTGATTGGACACTTCAGGTGAAACTGTCAAAATCTTCAAAATGAGCAAAAGCACAATGAAATTAATGCTGGAATCATCTTCAAGTTGCTAAAATACACTAATGACAGTAAAAAGTTTAAGTCTACAACATTTAGTTAAGGTGTGAGAGCCAAAATTAACTTTGTATTGCTTTAAATGCATTTTCAGCCCGATAGTACACTTCAGGTGAAACTGTCAAAATCTTCAAAATGAGCAAAAGCACAATGAAATTAATGCTGGAATCATCTTCAAGTTGCTAAAATACACTAATGACAGCAACAAGTTTTAGTCTACAACATTTAGTTAAGGTGTGAGAGCCAAAATGAACTTTGTATTGCTGTAAACGCGTTTTCAGCACCTGATTGTACACTTCAGGTGAAACTGTCAAAATCTTCAAAATGAGCAAAAGCACAATGAAATGAATGCTGGAATTATCTTCAAGTTGCTAAAATACACTAATGACAGCAAAAAGTTTGAGTCTACAACATTTAGTTAAGGTGTGAGAGCCAAAATGAACTTTGTATTGCTTTAAATGCATTTTCAGCCCGATTGGACACTTCAGGTGAAACTGTCAAAATCTTCAAAATGAGCAAAAGCACAATGAAATTAATGTTGGAATCATCTTCAAGTTGCTAAAATACACTAATGACAGCAACAAGTTTGAGTCTACAACATTTAGTTGAGGTGTGAGAGCCTAAATGAACTTTGTATTGCTTTAAATGCATTTTCAGCCCGATTGTACACTTCAGGTGAAACTGTCAAAATCTTAAAAATGAGCAAAAGCACAATGAAATTAATGTTGGAATCATCTTCAAGTTGCTAAAATACACTAATGACAGCAAAAAGTTTGAGTCTACAACATTTAGTTAAGTTGTGAGAGCCTAAATTTACTTTTTATTGCTTTAAACGCGTTTTCAGCCCTTGATTGTACACTTCAGGTGAAACTGTCAAAATCTTCAAATTGAGCAAAAGCACAATGAAATTAATGCTGGAATCATCTTGAAGTTGCTAAAATACACTAATGACAGCAAAAAGTTTGAGTCTACAACATTTAGTTAAGGTGTGAGAGCCAAAATGAACTTTGTATTGCTGTAAACGCGTTTTCAGCACCTGATTGTACACTTCAGGTGAAACTGTCAAAATCTTCAAAATGAGCAAAAGCACAATGAAATTAATGCTGGAATCATCTTCAAGTTGCTAAAATACACTAATGACAGCAAAAAGTTTGAGTCTACAACATTTAGTTAAGGTGTGAGAGCCAAAATGAACTTTGTATTGCTTTAAATGCATTTTCAGCCCGATTGGACACTTCAGGTGAAACTGTCAAAATCTTCAAATTGAGCAAAAGCACAATGAAATTAATGCTGGAATCATCTTCAAGTTGCTAAAATACACTAATGACAGTAAAAAGTTTAAGTCTACAACATTTAGTTAAGGTGTGAGAGCCAAAATGAACTTTGTATTGCTGTAAACGCGTTTTCAGCACCTGATTGTACACTTCAGGTGAAACTGTCAAAATCTTCAAAATGAGCAAAAGCACAATGAAATGAATGCTGGAATCATCTTCAAGTTGCTAAAATACACTAATGACAGCAAAAAGTTTGAGTCTACAACATTTAGTTAAGGTGTGAGAGCCAAAATGGACTTTGTATTGCTGTAAACGCGTTTTCAGCACCTGATTGTACACTTCAGGTGAAACTGTCAAAATCTTCAAAATGAGCAAAAGCACAATGAAATTAATGCTGGAATCATCTTCAAGTTGCTAAAATACACTAATGACAGCAACGAGTTTGAGTCTACAACATTTAGTTAAGGTGTGAGAGCCTAAATGAACTTTGTATTGCTTTAAATGCATTTTCAGCCCTTGATTGTACACTTCAGGTGAAACTGTCAAAATCTTCAAATTGAGCAAAAGCACAATGAAATTAATGCTGGAATCATCTTCAAGTTGCTAAAATACACTAATGACAGCAAAAAGTTTGAGTCTACAACATTTAGTTAAGGTGTGAGAGCCAAAATGAACTTTGTATTGCTTTAAACGCGTTTTCAGCACCTGATTGTACACTTCAGGTGAAACTGTCAAAATCTTCAAAATGAGCAAAAGCACAATGAAATTAATGCTGGAATCATCTTCAAGTTGCTAAAATACACTAATGACAGCAAAAAGTTTGAGTCTACAACATTTATTTAAGGTGTGAGAGCCAAAATGAACTTTGTATTGCTTTAAATGCATTTTCAGCCCGATTGGACACTTCAAGTGAAACTGTCAAAATCTTCAAAATGAGCAAAAGCACAATGAAATTAATGCTGGAATCATCTTCAAGTTGCTAAAATACACTAATGACAGTAAAAAGTTTAAGTCTACAACATTTAGTTAAGGTGTGAGAGCCAAAATGAACTTTGTATTGCTTTAAATGCATTTTCAGCCCGATAGTACACTTCAGGTGAAACTGTCAAAATCTTCAAAATGAGCAAAAGCACAATGAAATTAATGCTGGAATCATCTTCAAGTTGCTAAAATACACTAATGACAGCAAAAAGTTTTAGTCTACAACATTTAGTTAAGGTGTGAGAGCCAAAATGAACTTTGTATTGCTGTAAACGCGTTTTCAGCACCTGATTGTACACTTCAGGTGAAACTGTCAAAATCTTCAAAATGAGCAAAAGCACAATGAAATGAATGCTGGAATCATCTTCAAGTTGCTAAAATACACTAATGACAGCAAAAAGTTTGAGTCTACAATATTTAGTTAAGGTGTGAGAGCCAAAATGAACTTTGTATTGCTTTAAAATTCATTTTCAGCCCGATTGTACACTTCAAGTGAAACTGTCAAAATCTTCAAATTGAGCAAAAGCACAATGAAATTAATGCTGGAATCATCTTCAAGTTGCTAAAATACACTAATGACAGCAAAAAGTTTGAGTCTACAACATTTAGTTAAGGTGTGAGAGCCAAAATGAACTTTGTATTGCTTTAAATGCATTTTCAGCCCGATTGGACACTTCAGGTGAAACTGTCAAAATCTTCAAATTGAGCAAAAGCACAATGAAATTAATGCTGGAATCATCTTCAAGTTGCTAAAATACACTAATGACAGCAAAAAGTTTGAGTCTACAACATTTAGTTAAGGTGTGAGAGCCAAAATGAACTTTGTATTGCTGTAAACGCGTTTTCAGCACCTGATTGTACACTTCAGGTGAAACTGTCAAAATCTTCAAAATGAGCAAAAGCACAATGAAATTAATGCTGGGATCATCTTCAAGTTGCTAAAATATACTAATGACAGCAACAAGTTTGAGTCTACAACATTTAGTTAAGGTGTGAGATTCTAAATTAACTTTGTATTGCTTTAAATGCATTTTCAGCCCGATTGGACACTTCAGGTGAAACTGTCAAAATCTTCAAAATGAGCAAAAGCACAATGAAATTAATGCTTGAATCATCTTCATTTTGCTAACATACACTAATGACAGCAAAAAGTTTGAGTCTACAACATTTAGTTAAGGTGTGAGAGCCAAAATGAACTTTGTATTGCTTTAAATGCATTTTCAGCCCGATTGGACACTTCAGGTGAAACTGTCAAAATCTTCAAAATGAGCAAAAGCACAATGAAATTAATGCTGGAATCATCTTCAAGTTGCTAAAATACACTAATGACAGTAAAAAGTTTAAGTCTACAACATTTAGTTAAGGTGTGAGAGCCAAAATGAACTTTGTATTGCTTTAAATGCATTTTCAGCCCGATAGTACACTTCAGGTGAAACTGTCAAAATCTTCAAAATGAGCAAAAGCACAATGAAATTAATGCTGGAATCATCTTCAAGTTGCTAAAATACACTAATGACAGCAACAAGTTTTAGTCTACAACATTTAGTTAAGGTGTGAGAGCCAAAATGAACTTTGTATTGCTGTAAACGCGTTTTCAGCACCTGATTGTACACTTCAGGTGAAACTGTCAAAATCTTCAAAATGAGCAAAAGCACAATGAAATGAATGCTGGAATTATCTTCAAGTTGCTAAAATACACTAATGACAGCAAAAAGTTTGAGTCTACAACATTTAGTTAAGGTGTGAGAGCCAAAATGAACTTTGTATTGCTTTAAAATTCATTTTCAGCCCGATTGTACACTTCAGGTGAAACTGTCAAAATCTTCAAAATGAGCAAAAGCACAATGAAATTAATGTTGGAATCATCTTCAAGTTGCTAAAATACACTAATGACAGCAAAAAGTTTGAGTCTACAACATTTAGTTGAGGTGTGAGAGCCTAAATGAACTTTGTATTGGTTTAAATGCATTTTCAGCCCGATTGTACACTTCAGGTGAAACTGTCAAAATCTTCAAAATGAGCAAAAGCACAATGAAATTAATGCTGGAATCATCTTCAAGTTGCTAAAATACACTAATGACAGCAAAAAGTTTTAGTCTACAACATTTAGTTAAGGTGTGAGAGCCAAAATTAACTTTGTATTGCTGTAAACGCGTTTTCAGCACCTGATTGTACACTTCAGGTGAAACTGTCAAAATCTTCAAAATGAGCAAAAGCACAATGAAATGAATGCTGGAATCATCTTCAAGTTGCTAAAATACACTAATGACAGCAAAAAGTTTGAGTCTACAATATTTAGTGAAGGTGTGAGAGCCAAAATGAACTTTGTATTGCTTTAAAATTCATTTTCAGCCCGATTGTACACTTCAGGTGAAACTGTCAAAATCTTCAAATTGAGCAAAAGCACAATGAAATTAATGCTGGAATCATCTTCAAGTTGCTAAAATACACTAATGACAGCAAAAAGTTTGAGTCTACAACATTTAGTTAAGGTGTGAGAGCCAAAATGAACTTTGTATTGCTGTAAACGCGTTTTCAGCACCTGATTGTACACTTCAGGTGAAACTGTCAAAATCTTCAAAATGAGCAAAAGCACAATGAAATTAATGCTGGGATCATCTTCAAGTTGCTAAAATACACTAATGACAGCAACAAGTTTGAGTCTACAACATTTAGTTAAGGTGTGAGATTCTAAATTAACTTTGTATTGCTTTAAATGCATTTTCAGCCCGATTGGACACTTCAGGTGAAACTGTCAAAATCTTCAAAATGAGCAAAAGCACAATGAAATTAATGCTTGAATCATCTTCATTTTGCTAACATACACTAATGACAGCAAAAAGTTTGAGTCTACAACATTTAGTTAAGGTGTGAGAGCCAAAATGAACTTTGTATTGCTTTAAATGCATTTTCAGCCCGATTGGACACTTCAGGTGAAACTGTCAAAATCTTCAAAATGAGCAAAAGCACAATGAAATTAATGCTGGAATCATCTTCAAGTTGCTAAAATACACTAATGACAGTAAAAAGTTTAAGTCTACAACATTTAGTTAAGGTGTGAGAGCCAAAATTAACTTTGTATTGCTTTAAATGCATTTTCAGCCCGATAGTACACTTCAGGTGAAACTGTCAAAATCTTCAAAATGAGCAAAAGCACAATGAAATGAATGCTGGAATTATCTTCAAGTTGCTAAAATACACTAATGACAGCAAAAAGTTTGAGTCTACAACATTTAGTTAAGGTGTGAGAGCCAAAATGAACTTTGTATTGCTTTAAAATTCATTTTCAGCCCGATTGTACACTTCAGGTGAAACTGGCAAAATCTTCAAAATGAGCAAAAGCACAATGAAATGAATGCTGGAATCATCTTCAAGTTGCTAAAATACACTAATGACAGCAAAAAGTTTGAGTCTACAATATTTAGTGAAGGTGTGAGAGCCAAAATGAACTTTGTATTGCTTTAAAATTCATTTTCAGCCCGATTGTACACTTCAGGTGAAACTGTCAAAATCTTCAAATTGAGCAAAAGCACAATGAAATTAATGCTGGAATCATCTTCAAGTTGCTAAAATACACTAATGACAGCAAAAAGTTTGAGTCTACAACATTTAGTTAAGGTGTGAGAGCCAAAATGAACTTTGTATTGCTGTAAACGCGTTTTCAGCACCTGATTGTACACTTCAGGTGAAACTGTCAAAATCTTCAAAATGAGCAAAAGCACAATGAAATTAATGCTGGGATCATCTTCAAGTTGCTAAAATACACTAATGACAGCAACAAGTTTGAGTCTACAACATTTAGTTAAGGTGTGAGATTCTAAATTAACTTTGTATTGCTTTAAATGCATTTTCAGCCCGATTGGACACTTCAGGTGAAACTGTCAAAATCTTCAAAATGAGCAAAAGCACAATGAAATTAATGCTTGAATCATCTTCATTTTGCTAACATACACTAATGACAGCAAAAAGTTTGAGTCTACAACATTTAGTTAAGGTGTGAGAGCCAAAATGAACTTTGTATTGCTTTAAATGCATTTTCAGCCCGATTGGACACTTCAGGTGAAACTGTCAAAATCTTCAAAATGAGCAAAAGCACAATGAAATTAATGCTGGAATCATCTTCAAGTTGCTAAAATACACTAATGACAGTAAAAAGTTTAAGTCTACAACATTTAGTTAAGGTGTGAGAGCCAAAATTAACTTTGTATTGCTTTAAATGCATTTTCAGCCCGATAGTACACTTCAGGTGAAACTGTCAAAATCTTCAAAATGAGCAAAAGCACAATGAAATGAATGCTGGAATTATCTTCAAGTTGCTAAAATACACTAATGACAGCAAAAAGTTTGAGTCTACAACATTTAGTTAAGGTGTGAGAGCCAAAATGAACTTTGTATTGCTTTAAAATTCATTTTCAGCCCGATTGTACACTTCAGGTGAAACTGGCAAAATCTTCAAAATGAGCAAAAGCACAATGAAATTAATGTTGGAATCATCTTCAAGTTGCTAAAATACACTAATGACAGCAAAAAGTTTGAGTCTACAACATTTAGTTGAGGTGTGAGAGCCTAAATGAACTTTGTATTGCTTTAAATGCATTTTCAGCCCGATTGTACACTTCAGGTAAAACTGTCAAAATCTTCAAAATGAGTAAAAGCACAATGAAATTAATGCTGGAATCATCTTCAAGTTGCTAAAATACACTAATGACAGCAACGAGTTTGAGTCTACAACATTTAGTTAAGGTGTGAGAGCCTAAATGAACTTTGTATTGCTTTAAATGCATTTTCAGCCCGATTGTACACTTCAGGTGAAACTGTCAAAATCTTAAAAATGAGCAAAAGTACAATGAAATTAATGTTGGAATCATCTTCAAGTTGCTAAAATACACTAATGACAGCAAAAAGTTTGAGTCTACAACATTTAGTTAAGTTGTGAGAGCCTAAATGAACTTTTTATTGCTTTAAACGCGTTTTCAGCCCTTGATTGTACACTTCAGGTGAAACTGTCAAAATCTTCAAATTGAGCAAAAGCACAATGAAATTAATGCTGGAATCATCTTCAAGTTGCTAAAATACACTAATGACAGCAAAAAGTTTGAGTCTACAACATTTAGTTAAGGTGTGAGAGCCAAAATGAACTTTGTATTGCTGTAAACGCGTTTTCAGCACCTGATTGTACACTTCAGGTGAAACTGTCAAAATCTTCAAAATGAGCAAAAGCACAATGAAATTAATGCTGGAATCATCTTCAAGTTGCTAAAATACACTAATGACAGCAAAAAGTTTGAGTCTACAACATTTAGTTAAGGTGTGAGAGCCAAAATGAACTTTGTATTGCTTTAAATGCATTTTCAGCCCGATTGGACACTTCAGGTGAAACTGTCAAAATCTTCAAATTGAGCAAAAGCACAATGAAATTAATGCTGGAATCATCTTCAAGTTGCTAAAATACACTAATGACAGCAACAAGTTTTAGTCTACAACATTTAGTTAAGGTGTGAGAGCCAAAATGAACTTTGTATTGCTGTAAACGCGTTTTCAGCACCTGATTGGACACTTCAGGTGAAACTGTCAAAATCTTCAAAATGAGCAAAAGCACAATGAAATTAATGCTGGAATCATCTTCAAGTTGCTAAAATACACTAATGACAGCAACAAGTTTTAGTCTACAACATTTAGTTAAGGTGTGAGAGCCAAAATGAACTTTGTATTGCTGTAAACGCGTTTTCAGCACCTGATTGTACACTTCAGGTGAAACTGTCAAAATCTTCAAAATGAGCAAAAGCACAATGTAATGAATGCTGGAAATTATCTTCAAGTTGCTAAAATACACTAATGACAGCAAAAAGTTTGAGTCTACAACATTTAGTTAAGGTGTGAGAGCCAAAATGAACTTTGTATTGCTGTAAACGCGTTTTCAGCACCTGATTGTACACTTCAGGCGAAACTGTCAAAATCTTCAAAATGAGCAAAAGCACAATGAAATTAATGCTGGAATCATCTTCAAGTTGCTAAAATACACTAATGACAGCAAAAAGTTTGAGTCTACAATATTTAGTTAAGGTGTGAGAGCCAAAATGAACTTTGTATTGCTTTAAATGCATTTTCAGCCCGATTGGACACTTCAGGTGAAACTGTCAAAATCTTCAAAATGAGCAAAAGCACAATGAAATTAATGTTGGAATCATCTTCAAGTTGCTAAAATACACTAATGACAGCAACAAGTTTGAGTCTACAACATTTAGTTGAGGTGTGAGAGCCTAAATGAACTTTGTATTGCTTTAAATGCATTTTCAGCCCGATTGTACACTTCAGGTGAAACTGTCAAAATCTTAAAAATGAGCAAAAGCACAATGAAATTAATGTTGGAATCATCTTCAAGTTGCTAAAATACACTAATGACAGCAAAAAGTTTGAGTCTACAACATTTAGTTAAGTTGTGAGAGCCTAAATTAACTTTTTATTGCTTTAAACGCGTTTTCAGCCCTTGATTGTACACTTCAGGTGAAACTGTCAAAATCTTCAAATTGAGCAAAAGCACAATGAAATTAATGCTGGAATCATCTTGAAGTTGCTAAAATACACTAATGACAGCAAAAAGTTTGAGTCTACAACATTTAGTTAAGGTGTGAGAGCCAAAATGAACTTTGTATTGCTGTAAACGCGTTTTCAGCACCTGATTGTACACTTCAGGTGAAACTGTCAAAATCTTCAAAATGAGCAAAAGCACAATGAAATTAATGCTGGAATCATCTTCAAGTTGCTAAAATACACTAATGACAGCAAAAAGTTTGAGTCTACAACATTTAGTTAAGGTGTGAGAGCCAAAATGAACTTTGTATTGCTGTAAACGCGGTTTCAGCACCTGATTGTACACTTCAGGTGAAACTGTCAAAATCTTCAAAATGAGCAAAAGCACAATGAAATTAATGCTGGAATCATCTTCAAGTTGCTAAAATACACTAATGACAGCAAAAAGTTTTAGTCTACAACATTTAGTTAAGGTGTGAGAGCCAAAATGAACTTTGTATTGCTGTAAACGCGTTTTCAGCACCTGATTGTACACTTCAGGTGAAACTGTCAAAATCTTCAAAATGAGCAAAAGCACAATGAAATGAATGCTGGAATCATCTTCAAGTTGCTAAAATACACTAATGACAGCAAAAAGTTTGAGTCTACAATATTTAGTTAAGGTGTGAGAGCCAAAATGAACTTTGTATTGCTTTAAAATTCATTTTCAGCCCGATTGTACACTTCAAGTGAAACTGTCAAAATCTTCAAATTGAGCAAAAGCACAATGAAATTAATGCTGGAATCATCTTCAAGTTGCTAAAATACACTAATGACAGCAAAAAGTTTGAGTCTACAACATTTAGTTAAGGTGTGAGAGCCAAAATGAACTTTGTATTGCTTTAAATGCATTTTCAGCCCGATTGGACACTTCAGGTGAAACTGTCAAAATCTTCAAATTGAGCAAAAGCACAATGAAATTAATGCTGGAATCATCTTCAAGTTGCTAAAATACACTAATGACAGCAAAAAGTTTGAGTCTACAACATTTAGTTAAGGTGTGAGAGCCAAAATGAACTTTGTATTGCTGTAAACGCGTTTTCAGCACCTGATTGTACACTTCAGGTGAAACTGTCAAAATCTTCAAAATGAGCAAAAGCACAATGAAATTAATGCTGGGATCATCTTCAAGTTGCTAAAATATACTAATGACAGCAACAAGTTTGAGTCTACAACATTTAGTTAAGGTGTGAGATTCTAAATTAACTTTGTATTGCTTTAAATGCATTTTCAGCCCGATTGGACACTTCAGGTGAAACTGTCAAAATCTTCAAAATGAGCAAAAGCACAATGAAATTAATGCTTGAATCATCTTCATTTTGCTAACATACACTAATGACAGCAAAAAGTTTGAGTCTACAACATTTAGTTAAGGTGTGAGAGCCAAAATGAACTTTGTATTGCTTTAAATGCATTTTCAGCCCGATTGGACACTTCAGGTGAAACTGTCAAAATCTTCAAAATGAGCAAAAGCACAATGAAATTAATGCTGGAATCATCTTCAAGTTGCTAAAATACACTAATGACAGTAAAAAGTTTAAGTCTACAACATTTAGTTAAGGTGTGAGAGCCAAAATGAACTTTGTATTGCTTTAAATGCATTTTCAGCCCGATAGTACACTTCAGGTGAAACTGTCAAAATCTTCAAAATGAGCAAAAACACAATGAAATTAATGCTGGAATCTTCTTCAAGTTGCTAAAATACACTAATGACAGCAACAAGTTTTAGTCTACAACATTTAGTTAAGGTGTGAGAGCCAAAATGAACTTTGTATTGCTGTAAACGCGTTTTCAGCACCTGATTGTACACTTCAGGTGAAACTGTCAAAATCTTCAAAATGAGCAAAAGCACAATGAAATGAATGCTGGAATTATCTTCAAGTTGCTAAAATACACTAATGACAGCAAAAAGTTTGAGTCTACAACATTTAGTTAAGGTGTGAGAGCCAAAATGAACTTTGTATTGCTTTAAAATTCATTTTCAGCCCGATTGTACACTTCAGGTGAAACTGTCAAAATCTTCAAAATGAGCAAAAGCACAATGAAATTAATGTTGGAATCATCTTCAAGTTGCTAAAATACACTAATGACAGCAAAAAGTTTGAGTCTACAACATTTAGTTGAGGTGTGAGAGCCTAAATGAACTTTGTATTGGTTTAAATGCATTTTCAGCCCGATTGTACACTTCAGGTGAAACTGTCAAAATCTTCAAAATGAGCAAAAGCACAATGAAATTAATGCTGGAATCATCTTCAAGTTGCTAAAATACACTAATGACAGCAAAAAGTTTTAGTCTACAACATTTAGTTAAGGTGTGAGAGCCAAAATTAACTTTGTATTGCTGTAAACGCGTTTTCAGCACCTGATTGTACACTTCAGGTGAAACTGTCAAAATCTTCAAAATGAGCAAAAGCACAATGAAATGAATGCTGGAATCATCTTCAAGTTGCTAAAATACACTAATGACAGCAAAAAGTTTGAGTCTACAATATTTAGTGAAGGTGTGAGAGCCAAAATGAACTTTGTATTGCTTTAAAATTCATTTTCAGCCCGATTGTACACTTCAGGTGAAACTGTCAAAATCTTCAAATTGAGCAAAAGCACAATGAAATTAATGCTGGAATCATCTTCAAGTTGCTAAAATACACTAATGACAGCAAAAAGTTTGAGTCTACAACATTTAGTTAAGGTGTGAGAGCCAAAATGAACTTTGTATTGCTGTAAACGCGTTTTCAGCACCTGATTGTACACTTCAGGTGAAACTGTCAAAATCTTCAAAATGAGCAAAAGCACAATGAAATTAATGCTGGGATCATCTTCAAGTTGCTAAAATACACTAATGACAGCAACAAGTTTGAGTCTACAACATTTAGTTAAGGTGTGAGATTCTAAATTAACTTTGTATTGCTTTAAATGCATTTTCAGCCCGATTGGACACTTCAGGTGAAACTGTCAAAATCTTCAAAATGAGCAAAAGCACAATGAAATTAATGCTTGAATCATCTTCATTTTGCTAACATACACTAATGACAGCAAAAAGTTTGAGTCTACAACATTTAGTTAAGGTGTGAGAGCCAAAATGAACTTTGTATTGCTTTAAATGCATTTTCAGCCCGATTGGACACTTCAGGTGAAACTGTCAAAATCTTCAAAATGAGCAAAAGCACAATGAAATTAATGCTGGAATCATCTTCAAGTTGCTAAAATACACTAATGACAGTAAAAAGTTTAAGTCTACAACATTTAGTTAAGGTGTGAGAGCCAAAATTAACTTTGTATTGCTTTAAATGCATTTTCAGCCCGATAGTACACTTCAGGTGAAACTGTCAAAATCTTCAAAATGAGCAAAAGCACAATGAAATGAATGCTGGAATTATCTTCAAGTTGCTAAAATACACTAATGACAGCAAAAAGTTTGAGTCTACAACATTTAGTTAAGGTGTGAGAGCCAAAATGAACTTTGTATTGCTTTAAAATTCATTTTCAGCCCGATTGTACACTTCAGGTGAAACTGGCAAAATCTTCAAAATGAGCAAAAGCACAATGAAATGAATGCTGGAATCATCTTCAAGTTGCTAAAATACACTAATGACAGCAAAAAGTTTGAGTCTACAATATTTAGTGAAGGTGTGAGAGCCAAAATGAACTTTGTATTGCTTTAAAATTCATTTTCAGCCCGATTGTACACTTCAGGTGAAACTGTCAAAATCTTCAAATTGAGCAAAAGCACAATGAAATTAATGCTGGAATCATCTTCAAGTTGCTAAAATACACTAATGACAGCAAAAAGTTTGAGTCTACAACATTTAGTTAAGGTGTGAGAGCCAAAATGAACTTTGTATTGCTGTAAACGCGTTTTCAGCACCTGATTGTACACTTCAGGTGAAACTGTCAAAATCTTCAAAATGAGCAAAAGCACAATGAAATTAATGCTGGGATCATCTTCAAGTTGCTAAAATACACTAATGACAGCAACAAGTTTGAGTCTACAACATTTAGTTAAGGTGTGAGATTCTAAATTAACTTTGTATTGCTTTAAATGCATTTTCAGCCCGATTGGACACTTCAGGTGAAACTGTCAAAATCTTCAAAATGAGCAAAAGCACAATGAAATTAATGCTTGAATCATCTTCATTTTGCTAACATACACTAATGACAGCAAAAAGTTTGAGTCTACAACATTTAGTTAAGGTGTGAGAGCCAAAATGAACTTTGTATTGCTTTAAATGCATTTTCAGCCCGATTGGACACTTCAGGTGAAACTGTCAAAATCTTCAAAATGAGCAAAAGCACAATGAAATTAATGCTGGAATCATCTTCAAGTTGCTAAAATACACTAATGACAGTAAAAAGTTTAAGTCTACAACATTTAGTTAAGGTGTGAGAGCCAAAATTAACTTTGTATTGCTTTAAATGCATTTTCAGCCCGATAGTACACTTCAGGTGAAACTGTCAAAATCTTCAAAATGAGCAAAAGCACAATGAAATGAATGCTGGAATTATCTTCAAGTTGCTAAAATACACTAATGACAGCAAAAAGTTTGAGTCTACAACATTTAGTTAAGGTGTGAGAGCCAAAATGAACTTTGTATTGCTTTAAAATTCATTTTCAGCCCGATTGTACACTTCAGGTGAAACTGGCAAAATCTTCAAAATGAGCAAAAGCACAATGAAATTAATGTTGGAATCATCTTCAAGTTGCTAAAATACACTAATGACAGCAAAAAGTTTGAGTCTACAACATTTAGTTGAGGTGTGAGAGCCTAAATGAACTTTGTATTGCTTTAAATGCATTTTCAGCCCGATTGTACACTTCAGGTAAAACTGTCAAAATCTTCAAAATGAGTAAAAGCACAATGAAATTAATGCTGGAATCATCTTCAAGTTGCTAAAATACACTAATGACAGCAACGAGTTTGAGTCTACAACATTTAGTTAAGGTGTGAGAGCCTAAATGAACTTTGTATTGCTTTAAATGCATTTTCAGCCCGATTGTACACTTCAGGTGAAACTGTCAAAATCTTAAAAATGAGCAAAAGTACAATGAAATTAATGTTGGAATCATCTTCAAGTTGCTAAAATACACTAATGACAGCAAAAAGTTTGAGTCTACAACATTTAGTTAAGTTGTGAGAGCCTAAATGAACTTTTTATTGCTTTAAACGCGTTTTCAGCCCTTGATTGTACACTTCAGGTGAAACTGTCAAAATCTTCAAATTGAGCAAAAGCACAATGAAATTAATGCTGGAATCATCTTCAAGTTGCTAAAATACACTAATGACAGCAAAAAGTTTGAGTCTACAACATTTAGTTAAGGTGTGAGAGCCAAAATGAACTTTGTATTGCTGTAAACGCGTTTTCAGCACCTGATTGTACACTTCAGGTGAAACTGTCAAAATCTTCAAAATGAGCAAAAGCACAATGAAATTAATGCTGGAATCATCTTCAAGTTGCTAAAATACACTAATGACAGCAAAAAGTTTGAGTCTACAACATTTAGTTAAGGTGTGAGAGCCAAAATGAACTTTGTATTGCTTTAAATGCATTTTCAGCCCGATTGGACACTTCAGGTGAAACTGTCAAAATCTTCAAATTGAGCAAAAGCACAATGAAATTAATGCTGGAATCATCTTCAAGTTGCTAAAATACACTAATGACAGCAACAAGTTTTAGTCTACAACATTTAGTTAAGGTGTGAGAGCCAAAATGAACTTTGTATTGCTGTAAACGCGTTTTCAGCACCTGATTGGACACTTCAGGTGAAACTGTCAAAATCTTCAAAATGAGCAAAAGCACAATGAAATTAATGCTGGAATCATCTTCAAGTTGCTAAAATACACTAATGACAGCAACAAGTTTTAGTCTACAACATTTAGTTAAGGTGTGAGAGCCAAAATGAACTTTGTATTGCTGTAAACGCGTTTTCAGCACCTGATTGTACACTTCAGGTGAAACTGTCAAAATCTTCAAAATGAGCAAAAGCACAATGTAATGAATGCTGGAAATTATCTTCAAGTTGCTAAAATACACTAATGACAGCAAAAAGTTTGAGTCTACAACATTTAGTTAAGGTGTGAGAGCCAAAATGAACTTTGTATTGCTGTAAACGCGTTTTCAGCACCTGATTGTACACTTCAGGCGAAACTGTCAAAATCTTCAAAATGAGCAAAAGCACAATGAAATTAATGCTGGAATCATCTTCAAGTTGCTAAAATACACTAATGACAGCAAAAAGTTTGAGTCTACAATATTTAGTTAAGGTGTGAGAGCCAAAATGAACTTTGTATTGCTTTAAATGCATTTTCAGCCCGATTGGACACTTCAGGTGAAACTGTCAAAATCTTCAAAATGAGCAAAAGCACAATGAAATTAATGTTGGAATCATCTTCAAGTTGCTAAAATACACTAATGACAGCAACAAGTTTGAGTCTACAACATTTAGTTGAGGTGTGAGAGCCTAAATGAACTTTGTATTGCTTTAAATGCATTTTCAGCCCGATTGTACACTTCAGGTGAAACTGTCAAAATCTTAAAAATGAGCAAAAGCACAATGAAATTAATGTTGGAATCATCTTCAAGTTGCTAAAATACACTAATGACAGCAAAAAGTTTGAGTCTACAACATTTAGTTAAGTTGTGAGAGCCTAAATTAACTTTTTATTGCTTTAAACGCGTTTTCAGCCCTTGATTGTACACTTCAGGTGAAACTGTCAAAATCTTCAAATTGAGCAAAAGCACAATGAAATTAATGCTGGAATCATCTTGAAGTTGCTAAAATACACTAATGACAGCAAAAAGTTTGAGTCTACAACATTTAGTTAAGGTGTGAGAGCCAAAATGAACTTTGTATTGCTGTAAACGCGTTTTCAGCACCTGATTGTACACTTCAGGTGAAACTGTCAAAATCTTCAAAATGAGCAAAAGCACAATGAAATTAATGCTGGAATCATCTTCAAGTTGCTAAAATACACTAATGACAGCAAAAAGTTTGAGTCTACAACATTTAGTTAAGGTGTGAGAGCCAAAATGAACTTTGTATTGCTGTAAACGCGGTTTCAGCACCTGATTGTACACTTCAGGTGAAACTGTCAAAATCTTCAAAATGAGCAAAAGCACAATGAAATTAATGCTGGAATCATCTTCAAGTTGCTAAAATACACTAATGACAGCAAAAAGTTTGAGTCTACAACATTTAGTTAAGTTGTGAGTTTCTAAATTAACTTTGTATTGCTTTAAATGCATTTTCAGCCCGATTGGACACTTCAGGTGAAACTGTCAAAATCTTCAAAATGAGCAAAAGCACAATGAAATTAATGTTGGAATCATCTTCAAGTTGCTAAAATACACTAATGACAGCAAAAAGTTTGAGTCTACAACATTTAGTTGAGGTGTGAGAGCCTAAATGAACTTTGTATTGGTTTAAATGCATTTTCAGCCCGATTGTACACTTCAGGTGAAACTGTCAAAATCTTCAAAATGAGCAAAAGCACAATGAAATTAATGCTGGAATCATCTTCAAGTTGCTAAAATACACTAATGACAGCAAAAAGTTTTAGTCTACAACATTTAGTTAAGGTGTGAGAGCCAAAATTAACTTTGTATTGCTGTAAACGCGTTTTCAGCACCTGATTGTACACTTCAGGTGAAACTGTCAAAATCTTCAAAATGAGCAAAAGCACAATGAAATGAATGCTGGAATCATCTTCAAGTTGCTAAAATACACTAATGACAGCAAAAAGTTTGAGTCTACAATATTTAGTTAAGGTGTGAGAGCCAAAATGAACTTTGTATTGCTTTAAAATTCATTTTCAGCCCGATTGTACACTTCAGGTGACACTGTCAAAATCTTCAAATTGAGCAAAAGCACAATGAAATTAATGCTGGAATCATCTTCAAGTTGCTAAAATACACTAATGACAGCAAAAAGTTTGAGTCTACAACATTTAGTTAAGGTGTGAGAGCCAAAATGAACTTTGTATTGCTGTAAACGCGTTTTCAGCACCTGATTGTACACTTCAGGTGAAACTGTCAAAATCTTCAAAATGAGCAAAAGCACAATGAAATTAATGCTGGGATCATCTTCAAGTTGCTAAAATACACTAATGACAGCAACAAGTTTGAGTCTACAACATTTAGTTAAGGTGTGAGATTCTAAATTAACTTTGTATTGCTTTAAATGCATTTTCAGCCTGATTGGACACTTCAGGTGAAACTGTCAAAATCTTCAAAATGAGCAAAAGCACAATGAAATTAATGCTTGAATCATCTTCATTTTGCTAACATACACTAATGACAGCAAAAAGTTTGAGTCTACAACATTTAGTTAAGGTGTGAGAGCCAAAATGAACTTTGTATTGCTTTAAATGCATTTTCAGCCCGATTGGACACTTCAGGTGAAACTGTCAAAATCTTCAAAATGAGCAAAAGCACAATGAAATTAATGCTGGAATCATCTTCAAGTTGCTAAAATACACTAATGACAGTAAAAAGTTTAAGTCTACAACATTTAGTTAAGGTGTGAGAGCCAAAATTAACTTTGTATTGCTTTAAATGCATTTTCAGCCCGATAGTACACTTCAGGTGAAACTGTCAAAATCTTCAAAATGAGCAAAAGCACAATGAAATTAATGCTGAAATCATCTTCAAGTTGCTAAAATACACTAATGACAGCAACAAGTTTTAGTCTACAACATTTAGTTAAGGTGTGAGAGCCAAAATGAACTTTGTATTGCTGTAAACGCGTTTTCAGCACCTGATTGTACACTTCAGGTGAAACTGTCAAAATCTTCAAAATGAGCAAAAGCACAATGAAATGAATGCTGGAATTATCTTCAAGTTGCTAAAATACACTAATGACAGCAAAAAGTTTGAGTCTACAACATTTAGTTAAGGTGTGAGAGCCAAAATGAACTTTGTATTGCTTTAAAATTCATTTTCAGCCCGATTGTACACTTCAGGTGAAACTGTCAAAATCTTCAAAATGAGCAAAAGCACAATGAAATTAATGTTGGAATCATCTTCAAGTTGCTAAAATACACTAATGACAGCAAAAAGTTTGAGTCTACAACATTTAGTTGAGGTGTGAGAGCCTAAATGAACTTTGTATTGCTTTAAATGCATTTTCAGCCCGATTGTACACTTCAGGTAAAACTGTCAAAATCTTCAAAATGAGTAAAAGCACAATGAAATTAATGCTGGAATCATCTTCAAGTTGCTAAAATACACTAATGACAGCAACGAGTTTGAGTCTACAACATTTAGTTAAGGTGTGAGAGCCTAAATGAACTTTGTATTGCTTTAAATGCATTTTCAGCCCGATTGTACACTTCAGGTGAAACTGTCAAAATCTTAAAAATGAGCAAAAGTACAATGAAATTAATGTTGGAATCATCTTCAAGTTGCTAAAATACACTAATGACAGCAAAAAGGTTGAGTCTTTAACATTTAGTTAAGTTGTGAGAGCCTAAATGAACTTTTTATTGCTTTAAACGCGTTTTCAGCCCTTGATTGTACACTTCAGGTGAAACTGTCAAAATCTTCAAATTGAGCAAAAGCACAATGAAATTAATGCTGGAATCATCTTCAAGTTGCTAAAATACACTAATGACAGCAAAAAGTTTGAGTCTACAACATTTAGTTAAGGTGTGAGAGCCAAAATGAACTTTGTATTGCTGTAAACGCGTTTTCAGCACCTGATTGTACACTTCAGGTGAAACTGTCAAAATCTTCAAAATGAGCAAAAACACAATGAAATGAATGCTGGAATCATCTTCAAGTTGCTAAAATACACTAATGACAGCAAAAAGTTTGAGTCTACAACATTTAGTTAAGGTGTGAGAGCCAAAATGAACTTTGTATTGCTTTAAATGCATTTTCAGCCCGATTGGACACTTCAGGTGAAACTGTCAAAATCTTCAAATTGAGCAAAAGCACAATGAAATTAATGCTGGAATCATCTTCAAGTTGCTAAAATACACTAATGACAGCAAAAAGTTTGAGTCTACAACATTTAGTTAAGGTGTGAGAGCCAAAATGAACTTTGTATTGCTGTAAACGCGTTTTCAGCACCTGATTGGACACTTCAGGTGAAACTGTCAAAATCTTCAAAATGAGCAAAAGCACAATGAAATTAATGCTGGAATCATCTTCAAGTTGCTAAAATACACTAATGACAGTAAAAAGTTTAAGTCTACAACATTTAGTTAAGGTGTGAGAGCCAAAATTAACTTTGTATTGCTTTAAATGCATTTTCAGCCCGATAGTACACTTCAGGTGAAACTGTCAAAATCTTCAAAATGAGCAAAAGCACAATGAAATTAATGCTGGAATCATCTTCAAGTTGCTAAAATACACTAATGACAGCAACAAGTTTTAGTCTACAACATTTAGTTAAGGTGTGAGAGCCAAAATGAACTTTGTATTGCTGTAAACGCGTTTTCAGCACCTGATTGTACACTTCAGGTGAAACTGTCAAAATCTTCAAAATGAGCAAAAGCACAATGAAATGAATGCTGGAATCATCTTCAAGTTGCTAAAATACACTAATGACAGCAAAAAGTTTGAGTCTACAATATTTAGTTAAGGTGTGAGAGCCAAAATGAACTTTGTATTGCTTTAAAATTCATTTTCAGCCCGATTGTACACTTCAGGTGAAACTGTCAAAATCTTCAAATTGAGCAAAAGCACAATGAAATTAATGCTGGAATCATCTTCAAGTTGCTAAAATACACTAATGACAGCAAAAAGTTTGAGTCTACAACATTTAGTTAAGGTGTGAGAGCCAAAATGAACTTTGTATTGCTGTAAACGCGTTTTCAGCACCTGATTGTACACTTCAGGTGAAACTGTCAAAATCTTCAAAATGAGCAAAAGCACAATGAAATTAATGCTGGGATCATCTTCAAGTTGCTAAAATACACTAATGACAGCAACAAGGTTGAGTCTACAACATTTAGTTAAGGTGTGAGATTCTAAATTAACTTTGTATTGCTTTAAATGCATTTTCAGCCCGATTGGACACTTCAGGTGAAACTGTCAAAATCTTCAAAATGAGCAAAAGCACAATGAAATTAATGCTTGAATCATCTTCATTTTGCTAACATACACTAATGACAGCAAAAAGTTTGAGTCTACAACATTTAGTTAAGGTGTGAGAGCCAAAATGAACTTTGTATTGCTTTAAATGCATTTTCAGCCCGATTGGACACTTCAGGTGAAACTGTCAAAATCTTCAAAATGAGCAAAAGCACAATGAAATTAATGCTGGAATCATCTTCAAGTTGCTAAAATACACTAATGACAGTAAAAAGTTTAAGTCTACAACATTTAGTTAAGGTGTGAGAGCCAAAATTAACTTTGTATTGCTTTAAATGCATTTTCAGCCCGATAGTACACTTCAGGTGAAACTGTCAAAATCTTCAAAATGAGCAAAAGCACAATGAAATTAATGCTGAAATCATCTTCAAGTTGCTAAAATACACTAATGACAGCAACAAGTTTTAGTCTACAACATTTAGTTAAGGTGTGAGAGCCAAAATGAACTTTGTATTGCTGTAAACGCGTTTTCAGCACCTGATTGTACACTTCAGGTGAAACTGTCAAAATCTTCAAAATGAGCAAAAGCACAATGAAATGAATGCTGGAATTATCTTCAAGTTGCTAAAATACACTAATGACAGCAAAAAGTTTGAGTCTACAACATTTAGTTAAGGTGTGAGAGCCAAAATGAACTTTGTATTGCTTTAAAATTCATTTTCAGCCCGATTGTACACTTCAGGTGAAACTGTCAAAATCTTCAAAATGAGCAAAAGCACAATGAAATTAATGTTGGAATCATCTTCAAGTTGCTAAAATACACTAATGACAGCAAAAAGTTTGAGTCTACAACATTTAGTTGAGGTGTGAGAGCCTAAATGAACTTTGTATTGCTTTAAATGCATTTTCAGCCCGATTGTACACTTCAGGTAAAACTGTCAAAATCTTCAAAATGAGTAAAAGCACAATGAAATTAATGCTGGAATCATCTTCAAGTTGCTAAAATACACTAATGACAGCAACGAGTTTGAGTCTACAACATTTAGTTAAGGTGTGAGAGCCTAAATGAACTTTGTATTGCTTTAAATGCATTTTCAGCCCGATTGTACACTTCAGGTGAAACTGTCAAAATCTTAAAAATGAGCAAAAGTACAATGAAATTAATGTTGGAATCATCTTCAAGTTGCTAAAATACACTAATGACAGCAAAAAGGTTGAGTCTACAACATTTAGTTAAGTTGTGAGAGCCTAAATGAACTTTTTATTGCTTTAAACGCGTTTTCAGCCCTTGATTGTACACTTCAGGTGAAACTGTCAAAATCTTCAAATTGAGCAAAAGCACAATGAAATTAATGCTGGAATCATCTTCAAGTTGCTAAAATACACTAATGACAGCAAAAATTTTGAGTCTACAACATTTAGTTAAGGTGTGAGAGCCAAAATGAACTTTGTATTGCTGTAAACGCGTTTTCAGCACCTGATTGTACACTTCAGGTGAAACTGTCAAAATCATCAAAATGAGCAAAAACACAATGAAATGAATGCTGGAATCATCTTCAAGTTGCTAAAATACACTAATGACAGCAAAAAGTTTGAGTCTACAACATTTAGTTAAGGTGTGAGAGCCAAAATGAACTTTGTATTGCTTTAAATGCATTTTCAGCCCGATTGGACACTTCAGGTGAAACTGTCAAAATCTTCAAATTGAGCAAAAGCACAATGAAATTAATGCTGGAATCATCTTCAAGTTGCTAAAATACACTAATGACAGCAAAAAGTTTGAGTCTACAACATTTAGTTAAGGTGTGAGAGCCAAAATGAACTTTGTATTGCTGTAAACGCGTTTTCAGCACCTGATTGGACACTTCAGGTGAAACTGTCAAAATCTTCAAAATGAGCAAAAGCACAATGAAATTAATGCTGGAATCATCTTCAAGTTGCTAAAATACACTAATGACAGTAAAAAGTTTAAGTCTACAACATTTAGTTAAGGTGTGAGAGCCAAAATTAACTTTGTATTGCTTTAAATGCATTTTCAGCCCGATAGTACACTTCAGGTGAAACTGTCAAAATCTTCAAAATGAGCAAAAGCACAATGAAATTAATGCTGGAATCATCTTCAAGTTGCTAAAATACACTAATGACAGCAACAAGTTTTAGTCTACAACATTTAGTTAAGGTGTGAGAGCCAAAATGAACTTTGTATTGCTGTAAACGCGTTTTCAGCACCTGATTGTACACTTCAGGTGAAACTGTCAAAATCTTCAAAATGAGCAAAAGCACAATGAAATGAATACTGGAATTATCTTCAAGTTGCTAAAATACACTAATGACAGCAAAAAGTTTGAGTCTACAACATTTAGTTAAGGTGTGAGAGCCAAAATGAACTTTGTATTGCTGTAAACGCGTTTTCAGCACCTGATTGTACACTTCAGGCGAAACTGTCAAAATCTTCAAAATGAGCAAAAGCACAATGAAATTAATGCTGGAATCATCTTCAAGTTGCTAAAAT
Organism: Leptonotus elevatus; assembly: GCF_054856555.1. Taxonomy (NCBI): domain Eukaryota; kingdom Metazoa; phylum Chordata; class Actinopteri; order Syngnathiformes; family Syngnathidae; genus Leptonotus; species Leptonotus elevatus. Next base: position 479,585 of record NC_141240.1, on the reverse strand, counting down.
ACACTAATGACAGCAAAAAGTTTGAGTCTACAATATTTAGTTAAGGTGTGAGAGCCAAAATGAACTTTGTATTGCTTTAAATGCATTTTCAGCCCGATTGTACACTTCAGGTGAAACTGTCAAAATCTTCAAAATGAGCAAAAGCACAATGAAATTAATGTTGGAATCATCTTCAAGTTGCTAAAATACACTAATGACAGCAAAAAGTTTGAGTCTACAACATTTAGTTAAGGTGTGAGAGCCAAAATGAACTTTGTATTGCTTTAAATGCATTTTCAGCCCGATTGGACACTTCAGGTGAAACTGTCAAAATCTTCAAAATGAGCAAAAGCACAATGAAATTAATGCTGGAATCATCTTCAAGTTGCTAAAATACACTAATGACAGTAAAAAGTTTAAGTCTACAACATTTAGTTAAGGTGTGAGAGCCAAAATGAACTTTGTATTGCTGTAAACGCGTTTTCAGCACCTGATTGTACACTTCAGGTGAAACTGTCAAAATCTTCAAAATGAGCAAAAGCACAATGAAATGAATGCTGGAATCATCTTCAAGTTGCTAAAATACACTAATGACAGCAAAAAGTTTGAGTCTACAACATTTAGTTAAGGTGTGAGAGCCAAAATGGACTTTGTATTGCTGTAAACGCGTTTTCAGCACCTGATTGTACACTTCAGGTGAAACTGTCAAAATCTTCAAAATGAGCAAAAGCACAATGAAATTAATGCTGGAATCATCTTCAAGTTGCTAAAATACACTAATGACAGCAACGAGTTTGAGTCTACAACATTTATTTAAGGTGTGAGAGCCTAAATGAACTTTGTATTGCTTTAAATGCATTTTCAGCCCTTGATTGTACACTTCAGGTGAAACTGTCAAAATCTTCAAATTGAGCAAAAGCACAATGAAATTAATGTTGGAATCATCTTCAAGTTGCTAAAATACACTAATGACAGCAAAAAGTTTGAGTCTACAACATTTAGTTGAGGTGTGAGAGCCTAAATGAACTTTGTATTGCTTTAAATGCATTTTCAGCCCGATTGTACACTTCAGGTGAAACTGTCAAAATCTTAAAAATGAGCAAAAGCACAATGAAATTAATGTTGGAATCATCTTCAAGTTGCTAAAATACACTAATGACAGCAAAAAGTTTGAGTCTACAACATTTAGTTAAGTTGTGAGAGCCTAAATTAACTTTTTATTGCTTTAAACGCGTTTTCAGCCCTTGATTGTACACTTCAGGTGAAACTGTCAAAATCTTCAAATTGAGCAAAAGCACAATGAAATTAATGCTGGAATCATCTTCAAGTTGCTAAAATACACTAATGACAGCAAAAAGTTTGAGTCTACAACATTTAGTTAAGGTGTGAGAGCCAAAATGAACTTTGTATTGCTGTAAACGCGTTTTCAGCACCTGATTGTACACTTCAGGTGAAACTGTCAAAATCTTCAAAATGAGCAAAAGCACAATGAAATTAATGCTGGAATCATCTTCAAGTTGCTAAAATACATTAATGACAGCAAAAAGTTTGAGTCTACAACATTTAGTTAAGGTGTGAGAGCCAAAATGAACTTTGTATTGCTTTAAATGCATTTTCAGCCCGATTGGACACTTCAGGTGAAACTGTCAAAATCTTCAAAATGAGCAAAAGCACAATGAAATTAATGCTGGAATCATCTTCAAGTTGCTAAAATACACTAATGACAGTAAAAAGTTTAAGTCTACAACATTTAGTTAAGGTGTGAGAGCCAAAATTAACTTTGTATTGCTTTAAATGCATTTTCAGCCCGATAGTACACTTCAGGTGAAACTGTCAAAATCTTCAAAATGAGCAAAAGCACAATGAAATTAATGCTGGAATCATCTTCAAGTTGCTAAAATACACTAATGACAGCAACAAGTTTTAGTCTACAACATTTAGTTAAGGTGTGAGAGCCAAAATTAACTTTGTATTGCTGTAAACGCGTTTTCAGCACCTGATTGTACACTTCAGGTGAAACTGTCAAAATCTTCAAAATGAGCAAAAGCACAATGAAATGAATGCTGGAATCATCTTCAAGTTGCTAAAATACACTAATGACAGCAAAAAGTTTGAGTCTACAACATTTAGTTAAGGTGTGAGAGCCAAAATGAACTTTGTATTGCTTTAAATGCATTTTCAGCCCGATTGGACACTTCAGGTGAAACTGTCAAAATCTTCAAAATGAGCAAAAGCACAATGAAATTAATGCTGGAATCATCTTCAAGTTGCTAAAATACACTAATGACAGTAAAAAGTTTAAGTCTACAACATTTAGTTAAGGTGTGAGAGCCAAAATTAACTTTGTATTGCTTTAAATGCATTTTCAGCCCGATAGTACACTTCAGGTGAAACTGTCAAAATCTTCAAAATGAGCAAAAGCACAATGAAATTAATGCTGGAATCATCTTCAAGTTGCTAAAATACACTAATGACAGCAACAAGTTTTAGTCTACAACATTTAGTTAAGGTGTGAGAGCCAAAATTAACTTTGTATTGCTGTAAACGCGTTTTCAGCACCTGATTGTACACTTCAGGTGAAACTGTCAAAATCTTCAAAATGAGCAAAAGCACAATGAAATGAATGCTGGAATCATCTTCAAGTTGCTAAAATACACTAATGACAGCAAAAAGTTTGAGTCTACAACATTTAGTTAAGGTGTGAGAGCCTAAATGAACTTTGTATTGCTTTAAATGCATTTTCAGCCCGATTGTACACTTCAGGTGAAACTGTCAAAATCTTAAAAATGAGCAAAAGCACAATGAAATTAATGTTGGAATCATCTTCAAGTTGCTAAAATACACTAATGACAGCAAAAAGTTTGAGTCTACAATATTTAGTTAAGGTGTGAGAGCCAAAATGAACTTTGTATTGCTTTAAAATTCATTTTCAGCCCGATTGTACACTTCAGGTGAAACTGTCAAAATCTTCAAATTGAGCAAAAGCACAATGAAATTAATGCTGGAATCATCTTCAAGTTGCTAAAATACACTAATGACAGCAAAAAGTTTGAGTCTACAACATTTAGTTAAGGTGTGAGAGCCAAAATGAACTTTGTATTGCTGTAAACGCGTTTTCAGCACCTGATTGTACACTTCAGGTGAAACTGTCAAAATCTTCAAAATGAGCAAAAGCACAATGAAATTAATGCTGGAATCATCTTCAAGTTGCTAAAATACACTAATGACAGCAAAAAGTTTGAGTCTACAACATTTAGTTAAGGTGTGAGAGCCAAAATGAACTTTGTATTGCTGTAAACGCGTTTTCAGCACCTGATTGTACACTTCAGGTGAAACTGTCAAAATCTTCAAAATGAGCAAAAGCACAATGAAATTAATGCTGGAATCATCTTCAAGTTGCTAAAATACACTAATGACAGCAAAAATTTTGAGTCTACAACATTTAGTTAAGTTGTGAGATTCTAAATTAACTTTGTATTGCTTTAAATGCATTTTCAGCCCGATTGGACACTTCAGGTGAAACTGTCAAAATCTTCAAAATGAGCAAAAGCACAATGAAATTAATGTTGGAATCATCTTCAAGTTGCTAAAATACACTAATGACAGCAAAAAGTTTGAGTCTACAACATTTAGTTGAGGTGTGAGAGCCTAAATGAACTTTGTATTGGTTTAAATGCATTTTCAGCCCGATTGTACACTTCAGGTGAAACTGTCAAAATCTTCAAAATGAGCAAAAGCACAATGAAATTAATGCTGGAATCATCTTCAAGTTGCTAAAATACACTAATGACAGCAAAAAGTTTTAGTCTACAACATTTAGTTAAGGTGTGAGAGCCAAAATTAACTTTGTATTGCTGTAAACGCGTTTTCAGCACCTGATTGTACACTTCAGGTGAAACTGTCAAAATCTTCAAAATGAGCAAAAGCACAATGAAATGAATGCTGGAATCATCTTCAAGTTGCTAAAATACACTAATGACAGCAAAAAGTTTGAGTCTACAATATTTAGTTAAGGTGTGAGAGCCAAAATGAACTTTGTATTGCTTTAAAATTCATTTTCAGCCCGATTGTACACTTCAGGTGAAACTGTCAAAATCTTCAAATTGAGCAAAAGCACAATGAAATTAATGCTGGAATCATCTTCAAGTTGCTAAAATACACTAATGACAGCAAAAAGTTTGAGTCTACAACATTTAGTTAAGGTGTGAGAGCCAAAATGAACTTTGTATTGCTGTAAACGCGTTTTCAGCACCTGATTGTACACTTCAGGTGAAACTGTCAAAATCTTCAAAATGAGCAAAAGCACAATGAAATTAATGCTGGGATCATCTTCAAGTTGCTAAAATACACTAATGACAGCAACAAGTTTGAGTCTACAACATTTAGTTAAGGTGTGAGATTCTAAATTAACTTTGTATTGCTTTAAATGCATTTTCAGCCCGATTGGACACTTCAGGTGAAACTGTCAAAATCTTCAAAATGAGCAAAAGCACAATGAAATTAATGCTTGAATCATCTTCATTTTGCTAACATACACTAATGACAGCAAAAAGTTTGAGTCTACAACATTTAGTTAAGGTGTGAGAGCCAAAATGAACTTTGTATTGCTTTAAATGCATTTTCAGCCCGATTGGACACTTCAGGTGAAACTGTCAAAATCTTCAAAATGAGCAAAAGCACAATGAAATTAATGCTGGAATCATCTTCAAGTTGCTAAAATACACTAATGACAGTAAAAAGTTTAAGTCTACAACATTTAGTTAAGGTGTGAGAGCCAAAATTAACTTTGTATTGCTTTAAATGCATTTTCAGCCCGATAGTACACTTCAGGTGAAACTGTCAAAATCTTCAAAATGAGCAAAAGCACAATGAAATTAATGCTGGAATCATCTTCAAGTTGCTAAAATACACTAATGACAGCAACAAGTTTTAGTCTACAACATTTAGTTAAGGTGTGAGAGCCAAAATGAACTTTGTATTGCTGTAAACGCGTTTTCAGCACCTGATTGTACACTTCAGGTGAAACTGTCAAAATCTTCAAAATGAGCAAAAGCACAATGAAATGAATGCTGGAATTTTCTTCAAGTTGCTAAAATACACTAATGACAGCAAAAAGTTTGAGTCTACAACATTTAGTTAAGGTGTGAGAGCCAAAATGAACTTTGTATTGCTTTAAAATTCATTTTCAGCCCGATTGTACACTTCAGGTGAAACTGTCAAAATCTTCAAAATGAGCAAAAGCACAATGAAATTAATGTTGGAATCATCTTCAAGTTGCTAAAATACACTAATGACAGCAAAAAGTTTGAGTCTACAACATTTAGTTGAGGTGTGAGAGCCTAAATGAACTTTGTATTGCTTTAAATGCATTTTCAGCCCGATTGTACACTTCAGGTAAAACTGTCAAAATCTTCAAAATGAGTAAAAGCACAATGAAATTAATGCTGGAATCATCTTCAAGTTGCTAAAATACACTAATGACAGCAACGAGTTTGAGTCTACAACATTTAGTTAAGGTGTGAGAGCCTAAATGAACTTTGTATTGCTTTAAATGCATTTTCAGCCCGATTGTACACTTCAGGTGAAACTGTCAAAATCTTAAAAATGAGCAAAAGTACAATGAAATTAATGTTGGAATCATCTTCAAGTTGCTAAAATACACTAATGACAGCAAAAAGGTTGAGTCTACAACATTTAGTTAAGTTGTGAGAGCCTAAATGAACTTTTTATTGCTTTAAACGCGTTTTCAGCCCTTGATTGTACACTTCAGGTGAAACTGTCAAAATCTTCAAATTGAGCAAAAGCACAATGAAATTAATGCTGGAATCATCTTCAAGTTGCTAAAATACACTAATGACAGCAAAAAGTTTGAGTCTACAACATTTAGTTAAGGTGTGAGAGCCAAAATGAACTTTGTATTGCTGTAAACGCGTTTTCAGCACCTGATTGTACACTTCAGGTGAAACTGTCAAAATCTTCAAAATGAGCAAAAACACAATGAAATGAATGCTGGAATCATCTTCAAGTTGCTAAAATACACTAATGACAGCAAAAAGTTTGAGTCTACAACATTTAGTTAAGGTGTGAGAGCCAAAATGAACTTTGTATTGCTTTAAATGCATTTTCAGCCCGATTGGACACTTCAGGTGAAACTGTCAAAATCTTCAAATTGAGCAAAAGCACAATGAAATTAATGCTGGAATCATCTTCAAGTTGCTAAAATACACTAATGACAGCAAAAAGTTTGAGTCTACAACATTTAGTTAAGGTGTGAGAGCCAAAATGAACTTTGTATTGCTGTAAACGCGTTTTCAGCACCTGATTGGACACTTCAGGTGAAACTGTCAAAATCTTCAAAATGAGCAAAAGCACAATGAAATTAATGCTGGAATCATCTTCAAGTTGCTAAAATACACTAATGACAGTAAAAAGTTTAAGTCTACAACATTTAGTTAAGGTGTGAGAGCCAAAATTAACTTTGTATTGCTTTAAATGCATTTTCAGCCCGATAGTACACTTCAGGTGAAACTGTCAAAATCTTCAAAATGAGCAAAAGCACAATGAAATTAATGCTGGAATCATCTTCAAGTTGCTAAAATACACTAATGACAGCAACAAGTTTTAGTCTACAACATTTAGTTAAGGTGTGAGAGCCAAAATGAACTTTGTATTGCTGTAAACGCGTTTTCAGCACCTGATTGTACACTTCAGGTGAAACTGTCAAAATCTTCAAAATGAGCAAAAGCACAATGAAATGAATGCTGGAATTATCTTCAAGTTGCTAAAATACACTAATGACAGCAAAAAGTTTGAGTCTACAACATTTAGTTAAGGTGTGAGAGCCAAAATGAACTTTGTATTGCTGTAAACGCGTTTTCAGCACCTGATTGTACACTTCAGGCGAAACTGTCAAAATCTTCAAAATGAGCAAAAGCACAATGAAATTAATGCTGGAATCATCTTCAAGTTGCTAAAATACACTAATGACAGCAAAAAGTTTGAGTCTACAATATTTAGTTAAGGTGTGAGAGCCAAAATGAACTTTGTATTGCTTTAAATGCATTTTCAGCCCGATTGTACACTTCAGGTGAAACTGTCAAAATCTTCAAAATGAGCAAAAGCACAATGAAATTAATGTTGGAATCATCTTCAAGTTGCTAAAATACACTAATGACAGCAACAAGTTTGAGTCTACAACATTTAGTTGAGGTGTGAGAGCCTAAATTAACTTTGTATTGCTTTAAATGCATTTTCAGCCCGATTGTACACTTCAGGTGAAACTGTCAAAATCTTAAAAATGAGCAAAAGCACAATGAAATTAATGTTGGAATCATCTTCAAGTTGCTAAAATACACTAATGACAGCAAAAAGTTTGAGTCTACAACATTTAGTTAAGTTGTGAGAGCCTAAATTAACTTTTTATTGCTTTAAACGCGTTTTCAGCCCTTGATTGTACACTTCAGGTGAAACTGTCAAAATCTTCAAATTGAGCAAAAGCACAATGAAATTAATGCTGGAATCATCTTCAAGTTGCTAAAATACACTAATGACAGCAAAAAGTTTGAGTCTACAACATTTAGTTAAGGTGTGAGAGCCAAAATGAACTTTGTATTGCTGTAAACGCGTTTTCAGCACCTGATTGTACACTTCAGGTGAAACTGTCAAAATCTTCAAAATGAGCAAAAGCACAATGAAATTAATGCTGGAATCATCTTCAAGTTGCTAAAATACACTAATGACAGCAAAAAGTTTGAGTCTACAACATTTAGTTAAGGTGTGAGAGCCAAAATGAACTTTGTATTGCTGTAAACGCGTTTTCAGCACCTGATTGTACACTTCAGGTGAAACTGTCAAAATCTTCAAAATGAGCAAAAGCACAATGAAATTAATGCTGGAATCATCTTCAAGTTGCTAAAATACACTAATGACAGCAAAAAGTTTGAGTCTACAACATTTAGTTAAGGTGTGAGAGCCAAAATGAACTTTGTATTGCTTTAAATGCATTTTCAGCCCGATTGGACACTTCAGGTGAAACTGTCAAAATCTTCAAAATGAGCAAAAGCACAATGAAATTAATGCTGGAATCATCTTCAAGTTGCTAAAATACACTAATGACAGTAAAAAGTTTAAGTCTACAACATTTAGTTAAGGTGTGAGAGCCAAAATTAACTTTGTATTGCTTTAAATGCATTTTCAGCCCGATAGTACACTTCAGGTGAAACTGTCAAAATCTTCAAAATGAGCAAAAGCACAATGAAATTAATGCTGGAATCATCTTCAAGTTGCTAAAATACACTAATGACAGCAAAAAGGTTGAGTCTACAACATTTAGTTAAGTTGTGAGAGCCAAAATGAACTTTGTATTGCTGTAAACGCGTTTTCAGCACCTGATTGTACACTTCAGGTGAAACTGTCAAAATCTTCAAAATGAGCAAAAGCACAATGAAATGAATGCTGGAATCATCTTCAAGTTGCTAAAATACACTAATGACAGCAAAAAGTTTGAGTCTACAACATTTAGTTAAGGTGTGAGAGCCAAAATGGACTTTGTATTGCTGTAAACGCGTTTTCAGCACCTGATTGTACACTTCAGGTGAAACTGTCAAAATCTTCAAAATGAGCAAAAGCACAATGAAATTAATGCTGGAATCATCTTCAAGTTGCTAAAATACACTAATGACAGCAACGAGTTTGAGTCTACAACATTTAGTTAAGGTGTGAGAGCCTAAATGAACTTTGTATTGCTTTAAATGCATTTTCAGCCCGATTGTACACTTCAGGTGAAACTGTCAAAATCTTAAAAATGAGCAAAAGCACAATGAAATTAATGTTGGAATCATCTTCAAGTTGCTAAAATACACTAATGACAGCAAAAAGTTTGAGTCTACAACATTTAGTTAAGTTGTGAGAGCCTAAATTAACTTTTTATTGCTTTAAACGCGTTTTCAGCCCTTGATTGTACACTTCAGGTGAAACTGTCAAAATCTTCAAATTGAGCAAAAGCACAATGAAATTAATGCTGGAATCATCTTCAAGTTGCTAAAATACACTAATGACAGCAAAAAGTTTGAGTCTACAACATTTAGTTAAGGTGTGAGAGCCAAAATGAACTTTGTATTGCTTTAAACGCGTTTTCAGCACCTGATTGTACACTTCAGGTGAAACTGTCAAAATCTTCAAAATGAGCAAAAGCACAATGAAATTAATGCTGGAATCATCTTCAAGTTGCTAAAATACACTAATGACAGCAAAAAGTTTGAGTCTACAACATTTATTTAAGGTGTGAGAGCCAAAATGAACTTTGTATTGCTTTAAATGCATATTCAGCCCGATTGGACACTTCAGGTGAAACTGTCAAAATCTTCAAAATGAGCAAAAGCACAATGAAATTAATGCTGGAATCATCTTCAAGTTGCTAAAATACACTAATGACAGTAAAAAGTTTAAGTCTACAACATTTAGTTAAGGTGTGAGAGCCAAAATGAACTTTGTATTGCTTTAAATGCATTTTCAGCCCGATAGTACACTTCAGGTGAAACTGTCAAAATCTTCAAAATGAGCAAAAGCACAATGAAATTAATGCTGGAATCATCTTCAAGTTGCTAAAATACACTAATGACAGCAAAAAGTTTTAGTCTACAACATTTAGTTAAGGTGTGAGAGCCAAAATGAACTTTGTATTGCTGTAAACGCGTTTTCAGCACCTGATTGTACACTTCAGGTGAAACTGTCAAAATCTTCAAAATGAGCAAAAGCACAATGAAATGAATGCTGGAATCATCTTCAAGTTGCTAAAATACACTAATGACAGCAAAAAGTTTGAGTCTACAATATTTAGTTAAGGTGTGAGAGCCAAAATGAACTTTGTATTGCTTTAAAATTCATTTTCAGACCGATTGTACACTTCAGGTGAAACTGTCAAAATCTTCAAATTGAGCAAAAGCACAATGAAATTAATGCTGGAATCATCTTCAAGTTGCTAAAATACATTAATGACAGCAAAAAGTTTGAGTCTACAACATTTAGTTAAGGTGTGAGAGCCAAAATGAACTTTGTATTGCTGTAAACGCGTTTTCAGCACCTGATTGTACACTTCAGGTGAAACTGTCAAAATCTTCAAAATGAGCAAAAGCACAATGAAATTAATGCTGGAATCATCTTCAAGTTGCTAAAATACACTAATGACAGCAAAAAGTTTGAGTCTACAACATTTAGTTAAGGTGTGAGAGCCAAAATGAACTTTGTATTGCTTTAAATGCATTTTCAGCCCGATTGGACACTTCAGGTGAAACTGTCAAAATCTTCAAAATGAGCAAAAGCACAATGAAATTAATGCTGGAATCATCTTCAAGTTGCTAAAATACACTAATGACAGTAAAAAGTTTAAGTCTACAACATTTAGTTAAGGTGTGAGAGCCAAAATTAACTTTGTATTGCTTTAAATGCATTTTCAGCCCGATAGTACACTTCAGGTGAAACTGTCAAAATCTTCAAAATGAGCAAAAGCACAATGAAATTAATGCTGGAATCATCTTCAAGTTGCTAAAATACACTAATGACAGCAACAAGTTTTAGTCTACAACATTTAGTTAAGGTGTGAGAGCCAAAATGAACTTTGTATTGCTGTAAACGCGTTTTCAGCACCTGATTGTACACTTCAGGTGAAACTGTCAAAATCTTCAAAATGAGCAAAAGCACAATGAAATGAATGCTGGAATTATCTTCAAGTTGCTAAAATACACTAATGACAGCAAAAAGTTTGAGTCTACAACATTTAGTTAAGGTGTGAGAGCCAAAATGAACTTTGTATTGCTTTAAGATTCATTTTCAGCCCGATTGTACACTTCAGGTAAAACTGTCAAAATCTTCAAAATGAGCAAAAGCACAATGAAATTAATGTTGGAATCATCTTCAAGTTGCTAAAATACACTAATGACAGCAAAAAGTTTAAGTCTACAACATTTAGTTAAGGTGTGAGAGCCAAAATGAACTTTGTATTGCTTTAAACGCGTTTTCAGCACCTGATTGTACACTTCAGGTGAAACTGTCAAAATCTTCAAAATGAGCAAAAGCACAATGAAATGAATGCTGGAATCATCTTCAAGTTGCTAAAATACACTAATGACAGCAAAAAGTTTGAGTCTACAATATTTAGTTAAGGTGTGAGAGCCAAAATGAACTTTGTATTGCTTTAAAATTCATTTTCAGACCGATTGTACACTTCAGGTGAAACTGTCAAAATCTTCAAATTGAGCAAAAGCACAATGAAATTAATGCTGGAATCATCTTCAAGTTGCTAAAATACATTAATGACAGCAAAAAGTTTGAGTCTACAACATTTAGTTAAGGTGTGAGAGCCAAAATGAACTTTGTATTGCTGTAAACGCGTTTTCAGCACCTGATTGTACACTTCAGGTGAAACTGTCAAAATCTTCAAAATGAGCAAAAGCACAATGAAATTAATGCTGGAATCATCTTCAAGTTGCTAAAATACACTAATGACAGCAAAAAGTTTGAGTCTACAACATTTAGTTAAGGTGTGAGAGCCAAAATGAACTTTGTATTGCTTTAAATGCATTTTCAGCCCGATTGGACACTTCAGGTGAAACTGTCAAAATCTTCAAAATGAGCAAAAGCACAATGAAATTAATGCTGGAATCATCTTCAAGTTGCTAAAATACACTAATGACAGTAAAAAGTTTAAGTCTACAACATTTAGTTAAGGTGTGAGAGCCAAAATTAACTTTGTATTGCTTTAAATGCATTTTCAGCCCGATAGTACACTTCAGGTGAAACTGTCAAAATCTTCAAAATGAGCAAAAGCACAATGAAATTAATGCTGGAATCATCTTCAAGTTGCTAAAATACACTAATGACAGCAACAAGTTTTAGTCTACAACATTTAGTTAAGGTGTGAGAGCCAAAATGAACTTTGTATTGCTGTAAACGCGTTTTCAGCACCTGATTGTACACTTCAGGTGAAACTGTCAAAATCTTCAAAATGAGCAAAAGCACAATGAAATGAATGCTGGAATTATCTTCAAGTTGCTAAAATACACTAATGACAGCAAAAAGTTTGAGTCTACAACATTTAGTTAAGGTGTGAGAGCCAAAATGAACTTTGTATTGCTTTAAAATTCATTTTCAGCCCGATTGTACACTTCAGGTGAAACTGTCAAAATCTTCAAAATGAGCAAAAGCACAATGAAATTAATGTTGGAATCATCTTCAAGTTGCTAAAATACACTAATGACAGCAAAAAGTTTGAGTCTACAACATTTTTTGAGGTGTGAGAGCCTAAATGAACTTTGTATTGCTTTAAATGCATTTTCAGCCCGATTGTACACTTCAGGTAAAACTGTCAAAATCTTCAAAATGAGCAAAAGCACAATGAAATTAATGCTGGAATCATCTTCAAGTTGCTAAAATACACTAATGACAGCAACGAGTTTGAGTCTACAATATTTAGTTAAGGTGTGAGAGCCTAAATGAACTTTGTATTGCTTTAAATGCATTTTCAGCCCGATTGTACACTTCAGGTGAAACTGTCAAAATCTTAAAAATGAGCAAAAGTACAATGAAATTAATGTTGGAATCATCTTCAAGTTGCTAAAATACACTAATGACAGCAAAAAGTTTGAGTCTACAACATTTAGTTAAGGTGTGAGAGCCAAAATGAACTTTGTATTGCTGTAAACGCGTTTTCAGCACCTGATTGTACACTTCAGGTGAAACTGTCAAAATCTTCAAAATGAGCAAAAGCACAATGAAATGAATGCTGGAATCATCTTCAAGTTGCTAAAATACACTAATGACAGCAAAAAGTTTGAGTCTACAACATTTAGTTAAGGTGTGAGAGCCAAAATGAACTTTGTATTGCTTTAAATGCATTTTCAGCCCGATTGGACACTTCAGGTGAAACTGTCAAAATCTTCAAATTGAGCAAAAGCACAATGAAATTAATGCTGGAATCATCTTCAAGTTGCTAAAATACACTAATGACAGCAAAAAGTTTGAGTCTACAACATTTAGTTAAGGTGTGAGAGCCAAAATGAACTTTGTATTGCTGTAAACGCGTTTTCAGCACCTGATTGTACACTTCAGGTGAAACTGTCAAAATCTTCAAAATGAGCAAAAGCACAATGAAATTAATGCTGGAATCATCTTCAAGTTGCTAAAATACACTAATGACAGTAAAAAGTTTGAGTGTACAACATTTAGTTAAGGTGTGAGAGCCAAAATGAACTTTGTATTGCTTTAAAAGCACTTTCAGCCCGAATGTACACTTCAGGTGAAACTGTCAAAATCTTCAAAATGAGCAAAAGCACAATGAAATTAAGGCTGGAATCATCTTCAAGTTGCTAAAATACACTAATGACAGCAAAAAGTTTGAGTCTACAACATTTAGTTAAGGTGTGAGAGCCAAAATGAACGTTGTATTGCTTTAAATGCATTTTCAGCCCGAATGTACACTTCAGGTGAAACTGTCAAATTCTTCAAAATGAGCAAAAGCACAATGGAATTAATGCTGGAAACATCTTCAAGTTGCTAAAATACACTAATGACAGCAACAAGTTTGAGTCTATAACATTTAGTTAAGGTGTGAGAGCCAAAATAAAACTTTGTATTGCTTTAAATGCATTTTCAGCCCGATAGTACACTTCAGGTGAAACTGTCAAAATATTCAAAATGAGCAAAAGCACAATTAAATTAATGCTGGAATCATCTTCAAGTTGCTAAAATACACTAATGACAGCAAAAAGTTTGAGTCTACAACATTTAGTTAAGGTTTGAGAGCCAAAATGAACTTTGTATTGCTGTAAACGCGTTTTCAGCACCTGATTGTACACTTCAGGCGAAACTGTCAAAATCTTCAAAATGAGCAAAAGCACAATGAAATTAATGCTGGAATCATCTTCAAGTTGCTAAAATACACTAATGACAGCACAAAGTTTGAGTCTACAACATTTAGTTGAGGTGTGAGAGCCAAAATGAACTTTTTATTGCTTTAAACGCGTTTTCAGCCCCTAATTGTACACTTCAGGTGAAAATGTCAAAATCTTCAAAATGAGCAAAAGCACAATGAAATTAATGCTTGAATCATCTTCATTTTGCTAAAATACACTAATGACAGCAAAAAGTTTGAGTCTACAACATTTAGTTAAGGTGTGAGAGCCAAAATGAACTTTTTATGGCTTTAAATGCATTTTCAGCCCGATTGTACACTTCAGGTGAAAATGTCAAAATCTTCAAAATGAGCAAAAGCACAATAAAATTAATGCTTGAATCATCTTCATTTTGCTAAAATATACTAATGACAGCAAAAAGTTTGAGTCTACAACATTTAGTTAAGGTGTGAGAGCCAAAATGAACTTTTTATTGCTTTAAACGCGTTTTCATCCCCTAATTGTACACTTCAGGTGAAAATGTCAAAATCTTCAAAATGAGCAAAAGCACAATGAAATTAATGCTTGAATCATCTTCATTTTGCTAAAATACACTAATGACAGCAAAAAGTTTGAGTCTACAACATTTAGTTAAGGTGTGAGAGCCAAAACGAACTTTTTATGGCTTTAAATGCATTTTCAGCCTGATTGTACACTTCAGGTGAAAATGTCAAAATCTTCAAAATGAGCAAAAGCACAATGAAATTAATGCTTGAATCATCTTCATTTTGCTAACATACACTAATTACAGCAAAAAGTTTGAGTCTACAACATTTAGTTAAGGTGTGAGAGCCAAAATGAACTTTTTATGGCTTTAAATGCATTTTCAGCCCGATTGTACACTTCAGGTGAAAATGTCAAAATCTTCAAAATGAGCAAAAGCACAATGAAATTAATGCTTGAATCATCTTCATTTTGCTAAAATACACTAATGACAGCAAAAAGTTTGAATCTACAACATTTAGTTAAGGTGTGAGAGCCAAAATGAACTTTTTATTGCTTTAAATGCAATTTCAGCCCGATTGTACACTTCAGGTGAAAATGTCAAAATCTTCAAAATGAGCAAAAGCACAATGAAATTAATGCTTGAATCATCTTCATTTTGCTAACATACACTAATGACAGCAAAAAGTTTGAGTCTACAACATTTAGTTAAGGTGTGAGAGCCAAAATGAACTTTTTATGGCTTTAAATGCATTTTCAGCCCGATT
The DNA here is from genome assembly GCF_054856555.1 of Leptonotus elevatus. NCBI lineage: Eukaryota > Metazoa > Chordata > Actinopteri > Syngnathiformes > Syngnathidae > Leptonotus > Leptonotus elevatus. The sequence continues at coordinate 464,449 of NC_141240.1, read as the reverse complement.
GTACACTTCAGGTGAAAATGTCAAAATCTTCAAAATGAGCAAAAGCACAATGAAATTAATGCTTGAATCATCTTCATTTTTCTAAAATACACTAATGACAGCAAAAAGTTTGAGTCTACAACATTTAGTTAAGGTGTGAGAGCCAAAATGAACTTTTTATGGCTTTAAATGCATTTTCAGCCTGATTGTACACTTCAGGTGAAAATGTCAAAATCTTCAAAATGAGCAAAAGCACAATGAAATTAATGCTTGAATCATCTTCATTTTGCTAACATACACTAATGACAGCAAAAAGTTTGAGTCTACAACATTTAGTTAAGGTGTGAGAGCCAAAATGAACTTTTTATGGCTTTAAATGCATTTTCAGCCTGATTGTACACTTCAGGTGAAAATGTCAAAATCTTCAAAATGAGCAAAAGCACAATGAAATTAATGCTTGAATCATCTTCATTTTGCTAAAATACACTAATGACAGCAAAAAGTTTGAGTCTACAACATTTAGTTAAGGTGTGAGAGCCAAAATGAACTTTTTATGGCTTTAAATGCATTTTCAGCCTGATTGTACACTTCAGGTGAAAATGTCAAAATCTTCAAAATGAGCAAAAGCACAATGAAATTAATGCTTGAATCATCTTCATTTTGCTAACATACACTAATGACAGCAAAAAGTTTGAGTCTACAACATTTAGTTAAGGTGTGAGAGCCAAAATGAACTTTTTATTGCTTTAAACGCGTTTTCAGCCCCTAATTGTACACTTCAGGTGAAAATGTCAAAATCTTCAAAATGAGCAAAAGCACAATGAAATTAATGCTTGAATCATCTTCATTTTGCTAACATACACTAATGACAGCAAAAAGTTTGAGTCTACAACATTTAGTTAAGGTGTGAGAGCCAAAATGAACTTTTTATTGCTTTAAACGCGTTTTCAGCCCCTAATTGTACACTTCAGGTGAAAATGTCAAAATCTTCAAAATGAGCAAAAGCACAATGAAATTAATGCTTGAATCATCTTCATTTTGCTAAAATACACTAATGACAGCAAAAAGTTTGAATCTACAACATTTAGTTAAGGTGTGAGAGCCAAAATGAACTTTTTATTGCTTTAAATGCAATTTCAGCCCGATTGTACACTTCAGGTGAAACTGTCAAAATCTTCAAAATGAGCAAAAGCACAATTAAATGAATGCTGGAATCATCTTCAAGTTGCTAAAATACACTAATGACAGCAAAAAGTTTGAGTCTACAACATTTAGTTAAGGTGTGAGAGCCTAAATGAACTTTTCATTGCTTTAAACGCGTTTTCAGCCCTTGATTGTACAATTCAGGTGAAACTGTCAAAATCTTCAAAATGAGCAAAAGCACAATGAAATTAATGCTGGAATCATCTTCAAGTTGCTAAAATACACTAATGACAGCAACAAGTTTGAGTCTACAACATTTAGTTAAGGTGTGAGATTCTAAATTAACTTTGTATTGCTGTAAACGCGTTTTCAGCCCCTGATTGTACACTTCAGGTGAAACTGTCAAAATCTTCAAAATGAGCAAAAGCACAATGAAATTAATGCTGGAATCATCTTCAAGTTGCTAAAATACACTAATGACAGCAAAAAGTTTGAGTCTACAACATTTAGTTAAGGTGTGAGAGCCAAAATGAACTTTTTATGGCTTTAAATGCATTTTCAGCCCGATTGTACACTTCAGGTGAAAATGTCAAAATCTTCAAAATGAGCAAAAGCACAATGAAATTAATGCTGGAATCATCTTCAAGTTGCTAAAATACACTAATGACAGCAACAAGTTTGAGTCTACAACATTTAGTTAAGGTGTGAGATTCTAAATTAACTTTGTATTGCTTTAAACGCGTTTTCAGCCCCTAATTGTACACTTCAGGTGAAAATGTCAAAATCTTCAAAATGAGCAAAAGCACAATGAAATTAATGCTTGAATCATCTTCATTTTGCTAAAATACACTAATGACAGCAAAAAGTTTGAGTCTACAACATTTAGTTAAGGTGTGAGAGCCAAAATGAACTTTTTATGGCTTTAAATGCATTTTCAGCCCGATTGTACACTTCAGGTGAAAATGTCAAAATCTTCAAAATGAGCAAAAGCACAATAAAATTAATGCTTGAATCATCTTCATTTTGCTAAAATATACTAATGACAGCAAAAAGTTTGAGTCTACAACATTTAGTTAAGGTGTGAGAGCCAAAATGAACTTTTTATTGCTTTAAACGCGTTTTCATCCCCTAATTGTACACTTCAGGTGAAAATGTCAAAATCTTCAAAATGAGCAAAAGCACAATGAAATTAATGCTTGAATCATCTTCATTTTGCTAAAATACACTAATGACAGCAAAAAGTTTGAGTCTACAACATTTAGTTAAGGTGTGAGAGCCAAAACGAACTTTTTATGGCTTTAAATGCATTTTCAGCCTGATTGTACACTTCAGGTGAAAATGTCAAAATCTTCAAAATGAGCAAAAGCACAATGAAATTAATGCTTGAATCATCTTCATTTTGCTAACATACACTAATTACAGCAAAAAGTTTGAGTCTACAACATTTAGTTAAGGTGTGAGAGCCAAAATGAACTTTTTATGGCTTTAAATGCATTTTCAGCCCGATTGTACACTTCAGGTGAAAATGTCAAAATCTTCAAAATGAGCAAAAGCACAATGAAATTAATGCTTGAATCATCTTCATTTTGCTAAAATACACTAATGACAGCAAAAAGTTTGAATCTACAACATTTAGTTAAGGTGTGAGAGCCAAAATGAACTTTTTATTGCTTTAAATGCAATTTCAGCCCGATTGTACACTTCAGGTGAAAATGTCAAAATCTTCAAAATGAGCAAAAGCACAATGAAATTAATGCTTGAATCATCTTCATTTTGCTAACATACACTAATGACAGCAAAAAGTTTGAGTCTACAACATTTAGTTAAGGTGTGAGAGCCAAAATGAACTTTTTATGGCTTTAAATGCATTTTCAGCCCGATTGTACACTTCAGGTGAAAATGTCAAAATCTTCAAAATGAGCAAAAGCACAATGAAATTAATGCTTGAATCATCTTCATTTTTCTAAAATACACTAATGACAGCAAAAAGTTTGAGTCTACAACATTTAGTTAAGGTGTGAGAGCCAAAATGAACTTTTTATGGCTTTAAATGCATTTTCAGCCTGATTGTACACTTCAGGTGAAAATGTCAAAATCTTCAAAATGAGCAAAAGCACAATGAAATTAATGCTTGAATCATCTTCATTTTGCTAACATACACTAATGACAGCAAAAAGTTTGAGTCTACAACATTTAGTTAAGGTGTGAGAGCCAAAATGAACTTTTTATGGCTTTAAATGCATTTTCAGCCTGATTGTACACTTCAGGTGAAAATGTCAAAATCTTCAAAATGAGCAAAAGCACAATGAAATTAATGCTTGAATCATCTTCATTTTGCTAAAATACACTAATGACAGCAAAAAGTTTGAGTCTACAACATTTAGTTAAGGTGTGAGAGCCAAAATGAACTTTTTATGGCTTTAAATGCATTTTCAGCCTGATTGTACACTTCAGGTGAAAATGTCAAAATCTTCAAAATGAGCAAAAGCACAATGAAATTAATGCTTGAATCATCTTCATTTTGCTAACATACACTAATGACAGCAAAAAGTTTGAGTCTACAACATTTAGTTAAGGTGTGAGAGCCAAAATGAACTTTTTATGGCTTTAAATGCATTTTCAGCCCGATTGTACACTTCAGGTGAAAATGTCAAAATCTTCAAAATGAGCAAAAGCACAATAAAATTAATGCTTGAATCATCTTCATTTTGCTAAAATATACTAATGACAGCAAAAAGTTTGAGTCTACAACATTTAGTTAAGGTGTGAGAGCCAAAATGAACTTTTTATTGCTTTAAACGCGTTTTCAGCCCCTAATTGTACACTTCAGGTGAAAATGTCAAAATCTTCAAAATGAGCAAAAGCACAATGAAATTAATGCTTGAATCATCTTCATTTTGCTAACATACACTAATGACAGCAAAAAGTTTGAGTCTACAACATTTAGTTAAGGTGTGAGAGCCAAAATGAACTTTTTATTGCTTTAAACGCGTTTTCAGCCCCTAATTGTACACTTCAGGTGAAAATGTCAAAATCTTCAAAATGAGCAAAAGCACAATGAAATTAATGCTTGAATCATCTTCATTTTGCTAAAATACACTAATGACAGCAAAAAGTTTGAATCTACAACATTTAGTTAAGGTGTGAGAGCCAAAATGAACTTTTTATTGCTTTAAATGCAATTTCAGCCCGATTGTACACTTCAGGTGAAACTGTCAAAATCTTCAAAATGAGCAAAAGCACAATTAAATGAATGCTGGAATCATCTTCAAGTTGCTAAAATACACTAATGACAGCAAAAAGTTTGAGTCTACAACATTTAGTTAAGGTGTGAGAGCCTAAATGAACTTTTCATTGCTTTAAACGCGTTTTCAGCCCTTGATTGTACAATTCAGGTGAAACTGTCAAAATCTTCAAAATGAGCAAAAGCACAATGAAATTAATGCTGGAATCATCTTCAAGTTGCTAAAATACACTAATGACAGCAACAAGTTTGAGTCTACAACATTTAGTTAAGGTGTGAGATTCTAAATTAACTTTGTATTGCTGTAAACGCGTTTTCAGCCCCTGATTGTACACTTCAGGTGAAACTGTCAAAATCTTCAAAATGAGCAAAAGCACAATGAAATTAATGCTGGAATCATCTTCAAGTTGCTAAAATACACTAATGACAGTAAAAAGTTTGAGTGTACAACATTTAGTTAAGGTGTGAGAGCCAAAATGAACTTTGTATTGCTTTAAAAGCACTTTCAGCCCGAATGTACACTTCAGGTGAAACTGTCAAAATCTTCAAAATGAGCAAAAGCACAATGAAATTAAGGCTGGAATCATCTTCAAGTTGCTAAAATACACTAATGACAGCAAAAAGTTTGAGTCTACAACATTTAGTTAAGGTGTGAGAGCCAAAATGAACGTTGTATTGCTTTAAATGCATTTTCAGCCCGAATGTACACTTCAGGTGAAACTGTCAAATTCTTCAAAATGAGCAAAAGCACAATGAAATTAATGCTGGAAACATCTTCAAGTTGCTAAAATACACTAATGACAGCAACAAGTTTGAGTCTATAACATTTAGTTAAGGTGTGAGAGCCAAAATAAAACTTTGTATTGCTTTAAATGCATTTTCAGCCCGATAGTACACTTCAGGTGAAACTGTCAAAATCTTAAAAATGAGCAAAAGCACAATTAAATTAATGCTGGAATCATCTTCAAGTTGCTAAAATACACTAATGACAGCAAAAAGTTTGAGTCTACAACATTTAGTTAAGGTGTGAGAGCCAAAATGAACTTTGTATTGCTGTAAACGCGTTTTCAGCACCTGATTGTACACTTCAGGCGAAACTGTCAAAATCTTCAAAATGAGCAAAAGCACAATGAAATTAATGCTGGAATCATCTTCAAGTTGCTAAAATACACTAATGACAGCACAAAGTTTGAGTCTACAACATTTAGTTGAGGTGTGAGAGCCAAAATGAACTTTTTATTGCTTTAAACGCGTTTTCAGCCCCTAATTGTACACTTCAGGTGAAACTGTCAAATTCTTCAAAATGAGCAAAAGCACAATGAAATTAATGCTGGAAACATCTTCAAGTTGCTAAAATACACTAATGACAGCAACAAGTTTGAGTCTATAACATTTAGTTAAGGTGTGAGAGCCAAAATAAAACTTTGTATTGCTTTAAATGCATTTTCAGCCCGATAGTACACTTCAGGTGAAACTGTCAAAATCTTAAAAATGAGCAAAAGCACAATTAAATTAATGCTGGAATCATCTTCAAGTTGCTAAAATACACTAATGACAGCAAAAAGTTTGAGTCTACAACATTTAGTTAAGGTGTGAGAGCCAAAATGAACTTTGTATTGCTGTAAACGCGTTTTCAGCACCTGATTGTACACTTCAGGCGAAACTGTCAAAATCTTCAAAATGAGCAAAAGCACAATGAAATTAATGCTGGAATCATCTTCAAGTTGCTAAAATACACTAATGACAGCACAAAGTTTGAGTCTACAACATTTAGTTGAGGTGTGAGAGCCAAAATGAACTTTTTATTGCTTTAAACGCGTTTTCAGCCCCTAATTGTACACTTCAGGTGAAACTGTCAAATTCTTCAAAATGAGCAAAAGCACAATGAAATTAATGCTGGAAACATCTTCAAGTTGCTAAAATACACTAATGACAGCAACAAGTTTGAGTCTATAACATTTAGTTAAGGTGTGAGAGCCAAAATAAAACTTTGTATTGCTTTAAATGCATTTTCAGCCCGATAGTACACTTCAGGTGAAACTGTCAAAATCTTCAAAATGAGCAAAAGCACAATTAAATTAATGCTGGAATCATCTTCAAGTTGCTAAAATACACTAATGACAGCAAAAAGTTTGAGTCTACAACATTTAGTTAAGGTGTGAGAGCCAAAATGAACTTTGTATTGCTGTAAACGCGTTTTCAGCACCTGATTGTACACTTCAGGCGAAACTGTCAAAATCTTCAAAATGAGCAAAAGCACAATGAAATTAATGCTGGAATCATCTTCAAGTTGCTAAAATACACTAATGACAGCACAAAGTTTGAGTCTACAACATTTAGTTGAGGTGTGAGAGCCAAAATGAACTTTTTATTGCTTTAAACGCGTTTTCAGCCCCTAATTGTACACTTCAGGTGAAAATGTCAAAATCTTCAAAATGAGCAAAAGCACAATGAAATTAATGCTTGAATCATCTTCATTTTGCTAAAATACACTAATGACAGCAAAAAGTTTGAGTCTACAACATTTAGTTAAGGTGTGAGAGCCAAAATGAACTTTTTATGGCTTTAAATGCATTTTCAGCCCGATTGTACACTTCAGGTGAAAATGTCAAAATCTTCAAAATGAGCAAAAGCACAATGAAATTAATGCTTGAATCATCTTCATTTTGCTAAAATACACTAATGACAGCAAAAAGTTTGAATCTACAACATTTAGTTAAGGTGTGAGAGCCAAAATGAACTTTTTATTGCTTTAAATGCAATTTCAGCCCGATTGTACACTTCAGGTGAAAATGTCAAAATCTTCAAAATGAGCAAAAGCACAATGAAATTAATGCTTGAATCATCTTCATTTTGCTAACATACACTAATGACAGCAAAAAGTTTGAGTCTACAACATTTAGTTAAGGTGTGAGAGCCAAAATGAACTTTTTATGGCTTTAAATGCATTTTCAGCCCGATTGTACACTTCAGGTGAAAATGTCAAAATCTTCAAAATGAGCAAAAGCACAATGAAATTAATGCTTGAATCATCTTCATTTTTCTAAAATACACTAATGACAGCAAAAAGTTTGAGTCTACAACATTTAGTTAAGGTGTGAGAGCCAAAATGAACTTTTTATGGCTTTAAATGCATTTTCAGCCTGATTGTACACTTCAGGTGAAAATGTCAAAATCTTCAAAATGAGCAAAAGCACAATGAAATTAATGCTTGAATCATCTTCATTTTGCTAACATACACTAATGACAGCAAAAAGTTTGAGTCTACAACATTTAGTTAAGGTGTGAGAGCCAAAATGAACTTTTTATGGCTTTAAATGCATTTTCAGCCTGATTGTACACTTCAGGTGAAAATGTCAAAATCTTCAAAATGAGCAAAAGCACAATGAAATTAATGCTTGAATCATCTTCATTTTGCTAAAATACACTAATGACAGCAAAAAGTTTGAGTCTGCAACATTTAGTTAAGGTGTGAGAGCCAAAATGAACTTTTTATGGCTTTAAATGCATTTTCAGCCTGATTGTACACTTCAGGTGAAAATGTCAAAATCTTCAAAATGAGCAAAAGCACAATGAAATTAATGCTTGAATCATCTTCATTTTGCTAACATACACTAATGACAGCAAAAAGTTTGAGTCTACAACATTTAGTTAAGGTGTGAGAGCCAAAATGAACTTTTTATGGCTTTAAATGCATTTTCAGCCCGATTGTACACTTCAGGTGAAAATGTCAAAATCTTCAAAATGAGCAAAAGCACAATAAAATTAATGCTTGAATCATCTTCATTTTGCTAAAATATACTAATGACAGCAAAAAGTTTGAGTCTACAACATTTAGTTAAGGTGTGAGAGCCAAAATGAACTTTTTATTGCTTTAAACGCGTTTTCAGCCCCTAATTGTACACTTCAGGTGAAAATGTCAAAATCTTCAAAATGAGCAAAAGCACAATGAAATTAATACTTGAATCATCTTCATTTTGCTAAAATACACTAATGACAGCAAAAAGTTTGAATCTACAACATTTAGTTAAGGTGTGAGAGCCAAAATGAACTTTTTATTGCTTTAAATGCATTTTCAGCCCGATTGTACACTTCAGGTGAAAATGTCAAAATCTTCAAAATGAGCAAAAGCACAATGAAATTAATGCTTGAATCATCTTCATTTTGCTAACATACACTAATGACAGCAAAAAGTTTGAGTCTACAACATTTAGTTAAGGTGTGAGAGCCAAAATGAACTTTTTATGGCTTTAAATGCATTTTCAGCCTGATTGTACACTTCAGGTGAAAATGTCAAAATCTTCAAAATGAGCAAAAGCACAATGAAATTAATGCTTGAATCATCTTCATTTTGCTAACATACACTAATGACAGCAAAAAGTTTGAGTCTACAACATTTAGTTAAGGTGTGAGAGCCAAAATGAACTTTTTATGGCTTTAAATGCATTTTCAGCCTGATTGTACACTTCAGGTGAAAATGTCAAAATCTTCAAAATGAGCAAAAGCACAATGAAATTAATGCTTGAATCATCTTCATTTTGCTAAAATACACTAATGACAGCAAAAAGTTTGAGTCTGCAACATTTAGTTAAGGTGTGAGAGCCAAAATGAACTTTTTATGGCTTTAAATGCATTTTCAGCCTGATTGTACACTTCAGGTGAAAATGTCAAAATCTTCAAAATGAGCAAAAGCACAATGAAATTAATGCTTGAATCATCTTCATTTTGCTAACATACACTAATGACAGCAAAAAGTTTGAGTCTACAACATTTAGTTAAGGTGTGAGAGCCAAAATGAACTTTTTATGGCTTTAAATGCATTTTCAGCCCGATTGTACACTTCAGGTGAAAATGTCAAAATCTTCAAAATGAGCAAAAGCACAATAAAATTAATGCTTGAATCATCTTCATTTTGCTAAAATATACTAATGACAGCAAAAAGTTTGAGTCTACAACATTTAGTTAAGGTGTGAGAGCCAAAATGAACTTTTTATTGCTTTAAATGCATTTTCAGCCCGATTGTACACTTCAGGTGAAAATGTCAAAATCTTCAAAATGAGCAAAAGCACAATGAAATTAATGCTTGAATCATCTTCATTTTGCTAACATACACTAATGACAGCAAAAAGTTTGAGTCTACAACATTTAGTTAAGGTGTGAGAGCCAAAATGAACTTTTTATTGCTTTAAACGCGTTTTCAGCCCCTAATTGTACACTTCAGGTGAAAATGTCAAAATCTTCAAAATGAGCAAAAGCACAATGAAATTAATGCTTGAATCATCTTCATTTTGCTAAAATACACTAATGACAGCAAAAAGTTTGAATCTACAACATTTAGTTAAGGTGTGAGAGCCAAAATGAACTTTTTATTGCTTTAAATGCAATTTCAGCCCGATTGTACACTTCAGGTGAAAATGTCAAAATCTTCAAAATGAGCAAAAGCACAATGAAATTAATGCTGGAATCATCTTCAAGTTGCTAAAATACACTAATGACAGCAAAAAGTTTAAGTCTACAACATTTAGTTAAGGTGTGAGAGCCAAAATGAACTTTGTATTGCTTTAAATGCATTTTCAGCCCGATAGTACACTTCAGGTGAAACTGTCAACATCTTCAAAATGAGCAAAAGCACAATGAAATTAATGCTGGAATCATCTTCAAGTTGCTAAAATACACTAATGACAGCAAAAAGTTTTAGTCTACAACATTTAGTTAAGGTGTGAGAGCCAAAATGAACTTTGTATTGCTGTAAATGCATTTTCAGCCCGAATGTACACTTCAGGTGAAACTGTCAAATTCTTCAAAATGAGCAAAAGCACAATGAAATTAATGCTGGAAACATCTTCAAGTTGCTAAAATACACTAATGACAGCAACAAGTTTGAGTCTATAACATTTAGTTAAGGTGTGAAAGCCAAAATAAAACTTTGTATTGCTTTAAATGCATTTTCAGCCCGATAGTACACTTCAGGTGAAACTGTCAAAATCTTCAAAATAAGCAAAAGCACAATTAAATTAATGCTGGAATCATCTTCAAGTTGCTAAAATACACTAATGACAGCAAAAAGTTTGAGTCTACAACATTTAGTTAAGGTGTGAGAGCCAAAATGAACTTTGTATTGCTGTAAACGCGTTTTCAGCACCTGATTGTACACTTCAGGCGAAACTGTCAAAATCTTCAAAATGAGCAAAAGCACAATGAAATTAATGCTGGAATCATCTTCAAGTTGCTAAAATACACTAATGACAGCACAAAGTTTGAGTCTACAACATTTAGTTGAGGTGTGAGAGCCAAAATGAACTTTTTATTGCTTTAAACGCGTTTTCAGCCCCTAATTGTACACTTCAGGTGAAAATGTCAAAATCTTCAAAATGAGCAAAAGCACAATGAAATTAATGCTTGAATCATCTTCATTTTGCTAAAATACACTAATGACAGCAAAAAGTTTGAGTCTACAACATTTAGTTAAGGTGTGAGAGCCAAAATGAACTTTTTATGGCTTTAAATGCATTTTCAGCCCGATTGTACACTTCAGGTGAAAATGTCAAAATCTTCAAAATGAGCAAAAGCACAATAAAATTAATGCTTGAATCATCTTCATTTTGCTAAAATATACTAATGACAGCAAAAAGTTTGAGTCTACAACATTTAGTTAAGGTGTGAGAGCCAAAATGAACTTTTTATTGCTTTAAACGCGTTTTCATCCCCTAATTGTACACTTCAGGTGAAAATGTCAAAATCTTCAAAATGAGCAAAAGCACAATGAAATTAATGCTTGAATCATCTTCATTTTGCTAAAATACACTAATGACAGCAAAAAGTTTGAGTCTACAACATTTAGTTAAGGTGTGAGAGCCAAAACAAACTTTTTATGGCTTTAAATGCATTTTCAGCCTGATTGTACACTTCAGGTGAAAATGTCAAAATCTTCAAAATGAGCAAAAGCACAATGAAATTAATGCTTGAATCATCTTCATTTTGCTAACATACACTAATTACAGCAAAAAGTTTGAGTCTACAACATTTAGTTAAGGTGTGAGAGCCAAAATGAACTTTTTATGGCTTTAAATGCATTTTCAGCCCGATTGTACACTTCAGGTGAAAATGTCAAAATCTTCAAAATGAGCAAAAGCACAATGAAATTAATGCTTGAATCATCTTCATTTTGCTAAAATACACTAATGACAGCAAAAAGTTTGAATCTACAACATTTAGTTAAGGTGTGAGAGCCAAAATGAACTTTTTATTGCTTTAAATGCAATTTCAGCCCGATTGTACACTTCAGGTGAAAATGTCAAAATCTTCAAAATGAGCAAAAGCACAATGAAATTAATGCTTGAATCATCTTCATTTTGCTAACATACACTAATGACAGCAAAAAGTTTGAGTCTACAACATTTAGTTAAGGTGTGAGAGCCAAAATGAACTTTTTATGGCTTTAAATGCATTTTCAGCCCGATTGTACACTTCAGGTGAAAATGTCAAAATCTTCAAAATGAGCAAAAGCACAATGAAATTAATGCTTGAATCATCTTCATTTTTCTAAAATACACTAATGACAGCAAAAAGTTTGAGTCTACAACATTTAGTTAAGGTGTGAGAGCCAAAATGAACTTTTTATGGCTTTAAATGCATTTTCAGCCTGATTGTACACTTCAGGTGAAAATGTCAAAATCTTCAAAATGAGCAAAAGCACAATGAAATTAATGCTTGAATCATCTTCATTTTAATAACATACACTAATGACAGCAAAAAGTTTGAGTCTACAACATTTAGTTAAGGTGTGAGAGCCAAAATGAACTTTTTATGGCTTTAAATGCATTTTCAGCCTGATTGTACACTTCAGGTGAAAATGTCAAAATCTTCAAAATGAGCAAAAGCACAATGAAATTAATGCTTGAATCATCTTCATTTTGCTAAAATACACTAATGACAGCAAAAAGTTTGAGTCTACAACATTTAGTTAAGGTGTGAGAGCCAAAATGAACTTTTTATGGCTTTAAATGCATTTTCAGCCTGATTGTACACTTCAGGTGAAAATGTCAAAATCTTCAAAATGAGCAAAAGCACAATGAAATTAATGCTTGAATCATCTTCATTTTGCTAACATACACTAATGACAGCAAAAAGTTTGAGTCTACAACATTTAGTTAAGGTGTGAGAGCCAAAATGAACTTTTTATGGCTTTAAATGCATTTTCAGCCCGATTGTACACTTCAGGTGAAAATGTCAAAATCTTCAAAATGAGCAAAAGCACAATAAAATTAATGCTTGAATCATCTTCATTTTGCTAAAATATACTAATGACAGCAAAAAGTTTGAGTCTACAACATTTAGTTAAGGTGTGAGAGCCAAAATGAACTTTTTATTGCTTTAAACGCGTTTTCAGCCCCTAATTGTACACTTCAGGTGAAAATGTCAAAATCTTCAAAATGAGCAAAAGCACAATGAAATTAATACTTGAATCATCTTCATTTTGCTAAAATACACTAATGACAGCAAAAAGTTTGAATCTACAACATTTAGTTAAGGTGTGAGAGCCAAAATGAACTTTTTATTGCTTTAAATGCATTTTCAGCCGGATTGTACACTTCAGGTGAAAATGTCAAAATCTTCAAAATGAGCAAAAGCACAATGAAATTAATGCTTGAATCATCTTCATTTTGCTAACATACACTAATGACAGCAAAAAGTTTGAGTCTACAACATTTAGTTAAGGTGTGAGAGCCAAAATGAACTTTTTATTGCTTTAAATGCAATTTCAGCCCGATTGTACACTTCAGGTGAAAATGTCAAAATCTTCAAAATGAGCAAAAGCACAATGAAATTAATGCTGGAATCATCTTCAAGTTGCTAAAATACACTAATGACAGCAAAAAGTTTAAGTCTACAACATTTAGTTAAGGTGTGAGAGCCAAAATGAACTTTGTATTGCTTTAAATGCATTTTCAGCCCGATAGTACACTTCAGGTGAAACTGTCAACATCTTCAAAATGAGCAAAAGCACAATGAAATTAATGCTGGAATCATCTTCAAGTTGCTAAAATACACTAATGACAGCAAAAAGTTTTAGTCTACAACATTTAGTTAAGGTGTGAGAGCCAAAATGAACTTTGTATTGCTGTAAACGCGTTTTCAGCACCTGATTGTACACTTCAGGTGAAACTGTCAAAATCTTCAAAATGAGCAAAAGCACAATGAAATGAATGCTGGAATCATCTTCAAGTTGCTAAAATACACTAATGACAGCAAAAAGTTTGAGTCTACAATATTTAGTTAAGGTGTGAGAGCCAAAATGAACTTTGTATTGCTTTAAAATTCATTTTCAGCCCGATTGTACACTTCAGGTGAAACTGTCAAAATCTTCAAAATGAGCAAAAGCACAATGAAATTAATGCTGGAATCATCTTCAGGTTGCTAAAATACACTAATGACAGCAAAAAGTTTGAGTCTACAACATTTAGTTAAGGTGTGAGAGCCAAAATGAACTTTTTATGGCTTTAAATGCATTTTCATCCCGATTGTACACTTCAGGTGAAAATGTCAAAATCTTCAAAATGAGCAAAAGCACAATAAAATTAATGCTTGAATCATCTTCATTTTGCTAAAATATACTAATGACAGCAAAAAGTTTGAGTCTACAACATTTAGTTAAGGTGTGAGAGCCAAAATGAATTTTTTATTGCTTTAAACGCGTTTTCAGCCCCTAATTGTACACTTCAGGTGAAAATGTCAAAATCTTCAAAATGAGCAAAAGCACAATGAAATTAATACTTGAATCATCTTCATTTTGCTAAAATACACTAATGACAGCAAAAAGTTTGAATCTACAACATTTAGTTAAGGTGTGAGAGCCAAAATGAACTTTTTATTGCTTTAAATGCATTTTCAGCCCGATTGTACACTTCAGGTGAAAATGTCAAAATCTTCAAAATGAGCAAAAGCACAATGAAATTAATGCTTGAATCATCTTCATTTTGCTAACATACACTAATGACAGCAAAAAGTTTGAGTCTACAACATTTAGTTAAGGTGTGAGAGCCAAAATGAACTTTTTATGGCTTTAAATGCATTTTCAGCCCGATTGTACACTTCAGGTGAAAATGTCAAAATCTTCAAAATGAGCAAAAGCACAATGAAATTAATGCTTGAATCATCTTCATTTTGCTAAAATACACTAATGACAGCAAAAAGTTTGAATCTACAACATTTAGTTAAGGTGTGAGAGCCAAAATGAACTTTTTATTGCTTTAAATGCAATTTCAGCCCGATTGTACACTTCAGGTGAAAATGTCAAAATCTTCAAAATGAGCAAAAGCACAATGAAATTAATGCTTGAATCATCTTCATTTTGCTAACATACACTAATGACAGCAAAAAGTTTGAGTCTACAACATTTAGTTAAGGTGTGAGAGCCAAAATGAACTTTTTATGGCTTTAAATGCATTTTCAGCCCGATTGTACACTTCAGGTGAAAATGTCAAAATCTTCAAAATGAGCAAAAGCACAATGAAATTAATGCTTGAATCATCTTCATTTTTCTAAAATACACTAATGACAGCAAAAAGTTTGAGTCTACAACATTTAGTTAAGGTGTGAGAGCCAAAATGAACTTTTTATGGCTTTAAATGCATTTTCAGCCTGATTGTACACTTCAGGTGAAAATGTCAAAATCTTCAAAATGAGCAAAAGCACAATGAAATTAATGCTTGAATCATCTTCATTTTAATAACATACACTAATGACAGCAAAAAGTTTGAGTCTACAACATTTAGTTAAGGTGTGAGAGCCAAAATGAACTTTTTATGGCTTTAAATGCATTTTCAGCCTGATTGTACACTTCAGGTGAAAATGTCAAAATCTTCAAAATGAGCAAAAGCACAATGAAATTAATGCTTGAATCATCTTCATTTTGCTAAAATACACTAATGACAGCAAAAAGTTTGAGTCTACAACATTTAGTTAAGGTGTGAGAGCCAAAATGAACTTTTTATGGCTTTAAATGCATTTTCAGCCTGATTGTA
The DNA here is from genome assembly GCF_054856555.1 of Leptonotus elevatus. Classification (NCBI taxonomy): domain Eukaryota; kingdom Metazoa; phylum Chordata; class Actinopteri; order Syngnathiformes; family Syngnathidae; genus Leptonotus; species Leptonotus elevatus. The sequence continues at coordinate 449,059 of NC_141240.1, read as the reverse complement.
CACTTCAGGTGAAAATGTCAAAATCTTCAAAATGAGCAAAAGCACAATGAAATTAATGCTTGAATCATCTTCATTTTGCTAACATACACTAATGACAGCAAAAAGTTTGAGTCTACAACATTTAGTTAAGGTGTGAGAGCCAAAATGAACTTTTTATGGCTTTAAATGCATTTTCAGCCCGATTGTACACTTCAGGTGAAAATGTCAAAATCTTCAAAATGAGCAAAAGCACAATAAAATTAATGCTTGAATCATCTTCATTTTGCTAAAATATACTAATGACAGCAAAAAGTTTGAGTCTACAACATTTAGTTAAGGTGTGAGAGCCAAAATGAACTTTTTATTGCTTTAAACGCGTTTTCAGCCCCTAATTGTACACTTCAGGTGAAAATGTCAAAATCTTCAAAATGAGCAAAAGCACAATGAAATTAATACTTGAATCATCTTCATTTTGCTAAAATACACTAATGACAGCAAAAAGTTTGAATCTACAACATTTAGTTAAGGTGTGAGAGCCAAAATGAACTTTTTATTGCTTTAAATGCATTTTCAGCCCGATTGTACACTTCAGGTGAAAATGTCAAAATCTTCAAAATGAGCAAAAGCACAATGAAATTAATGCTTGAATCATCTTCATTTTGCTAACATACACTAATGACAGCAAAAAGTTTGAGTCTACAACATTTAGTTAAGGTGTGAGAGCCAAAATGAACTTTTTATTGCTTTAAATGCAATTTCAGCCCGATTGTACACTTCAGGTGAAAATGTCAAAATCTTCAAAATGAGCAAAAGCACAATGAAATTAATGCTGGAATCATCTTCAAGTTGCTAAAATACACTAATGACAGCAAAAAGTTTAAGTCTACAACATTTAGTTAAGGTGTGAGAGCCAAAATGAACTTTGTATTGCTTTAAATGCATTTTCAGCCCGATAGTACACTTCAGGTGAAACTGTCAACATCTTCAAAATGAGCAAAAGCACAATGAAATTAATGCTGGAATCATCTTCAAGTTGCTAAAATACACTAATGACAGCAAAAAGTTTTAGTCTACAACATTTAGTTAAGGTGTGAGAGCCAAAATGAACTTTGTATTGCTGTAAACGCGTTTTCAGCACCTGATTGTACACTTCAGGTGAAACTGTCAAAATCTTCAAAATGAGCAAAAGCACAATGAAATGAATGCTGGAATCATCTTCAAGTTGCTAAAATACACTAATGACAGCAAAAAGTTTGAGTCTACAATATTTAGTTAAGGTGTGAGAGCCAAAATGAACTTTGTATTGCTTTAAAATTCATTTTCAGCCCGATTGTACACTTCAGGTGAAACTGTCAAAATCTTCAAAATGAGCAAAAGCACAATGAAATTAATGCTGGAATCATCTTCAGGTTGCTAAAATACACTAATGACAGCAAAAAGTTTGAGTCTACAACATTTAGTTAAGGTGTGAGAGCCAAAATGAACTTTTTATGGCTTTAAATGCATTTTCAGCCCGATTGTACACTTCAGGTGAAAATGTCAAAATCTTCAAAATGAGCAAAAGCACAATAAAATTAATGCTTGAATCATCTTCATTTTGCTAAAATATACTAATGACAGCAAAAAGTTTGAGTCTACAACATTTAGTTAAGGTGTGAGAGCCAAAATGAACTTTTTATTGCTTTAAACGCGTTTTCAGCCCCTAATTGTACACTTCAGGTGAAAATGTCAAAATCTTCAAAATGAGCAAAAGCACAATGAAATTAATACTTGAATCATCTTCATTTTGCTAAAATACACTAATGACAGCAAAAAGTTTGAATCTACAACATTTAGTTAAGGTGTGAGAGCCAAAATGAACTTTTTATTGCTTTAAATGCATTTTCAGCCCGATTGTACACTTCAGGTGAAAATGTCAAAATCTTCAAAATGAGCAAAAGCACAATGAAATTAATGCTTGAATCATCTTCATTTTGCTAACATACACTAATGACAGCAAAAAGTTTGAGTCTACAACATTTAGTTAAGGTGTGAGAGCCAAAATGAACTTTTTATTGCTTTAAACGCGTTTTCAGCCCCTAATTGTACACTTCAGGTGAAAATGTCAAAATCTTCAAAATGAGCAAAAAGACAATGAAATTAATGCTTGAATCATCTTCATTTTGCTAAAATACACTAATGACAGCAAAAAGTTTGAATCTACAACATTTAGTTAAGGTGTGAGAGCCAAAATGAACTTTTTATTGCTTTAAATGCAATTTCAGCCCGATTGTACACTTCAGGTGAAAATGTCAAAATCTTCAAAATGAGCAAAAGCACAATGAAATTAATGCTGGAATCATCTTCAAGTTGCTAAAATACACTAATGACAGCAAAAAGTTTAAGTCTACAACATTTAGTTAAGGTGTGAGAGCCAAAATGAACTTTGTATTGCTTTAAATGCATTTTCAGCCCGATAGTACACTTCAGGTGAAACTGTCAACATCTTCAAAATGAGCAAAAGCACAATGAAATTAATGCTGGAATCATCTTCAAGTTGCTAAAATACACTAATGACAGCAAAAAGTTTTAGTCTACAACATTTAGTTAAGGTGTGAGAGCCAAAATGAACTTTGTATTGCTGTAAACGCGTTTTCAGCACCTGATTGTACACTTCAGGTGAAACTGTCAAAATCTTCAAAATGAGCAAAAGCACAATGAAATGAATGCTGGAATCATCTTCAAGTTGCTAAAATACACTAATGACAGCAAAAAGTTTGAGTCTACAACATTTAGTTAAGGTGTGAGAGCCAAAATTAACTTTGTATTGCTTTAAAATTCATTTTCAGCCCGATTGTACACTTCAGGTGAAACTGTCAAAATCTTCAAAATGAGCAAAAGCACAATGAAATGAATGCTGGAATCATCTTCAAGTTGCTAAAATACACTAATGACAGCAAAAAGTTTGAGTCTACAACATTTAGTTAAGGTGTGAGAGCCTAAATGAACTTTTCATTGCTTTAAACGCGTTTTCAGCCCTTGATTGTACAATTCAGGTGAAACTGTCAAAATCTTCAAAATGAGCAAAAGCACAATGAAATTAATGCTGGAATCATCTTCAAGTTGCTAAAATACACTAATGACAGCAACAAGTTTGAGTCTACAACATTTAGTTAAGGTGTGAGATTCTAAATTAACTTTGTATTGCTGTAAACGCGTTTTCAGCCCCTGATTGTACACTTCAGGTGAAACTGTCAAAATCTTCAAAATGAGCAAAAGCACAATGAAATTAATGCTGGAATCATCTTCAAGTTGCTAAAATACACTAATGACAGTAAAAAGTTTGAGTGTACAACATTTAGTTAAGGTGTGAGAGCCAAAATGAACTTTGTATTGCTTTAAAAGCACTTTCAGCCCGAATGTACACTTCAGGTGAAACTGTCAAAATCTTCAAAATGAGCAAAAGCACAATGAAATTAAGGCTGGAATCATCTTCAAGTTGCTAAAATACACTAATGACAGCAAAAAGTTTGAGTCTACAACATTTAGTTAAGGTGTGAGAGCCAAAATGAACGTTGTATTGCTTTAAATGCATTTTCAGCCCGAATGTACACTTCAGGTGAAACTGTCAAATTCTTCAAAATGAGCAAAAGCACAATGAAATTAATGCTGGAAACATCTTCAAGTTGCTAAAATACACTAATGACAGCAAAAAGTTTGAATCTACAACATTTAGTTAAGGTGTGAGAGCCAAAATTAACTTTTTATTGCTTTAAATGCATTTTCAGCCCGATTGTACACTTCAGGTGAAAATGTCAAAATCTTCAAAATGAGCAAAAGCACAATGAAATTAATGCTTGAATCATCTTCATTTTGCTAACATACACTAATGACAGCAAAAAGTTTGAGTCTACAACATTTAGTTAAGGTGTGAGAGCCAAAATGAACTTTTTATTGCTTTAAACGCGTTTTCAGCCCCTAATTGTACACTTCAGGTGAAAATGTCAAAATCTTCAAAATGAGCAAAAGCACAATGAAATTAATGCTTGAATCATCTTCATTTTGCTAAAATACACTAATGACAGCAAAAAGTTTGAATCTACAACATTTAGTTAAGGTGTGAGAGCCAAAATGAACTTTTTATTGCTTTAAATGCAATTTCAGCCCGATTGTACACTTCAGGTGAAAATGTCAAAATCTTCAAAATGAGCAAAAGCACAATGAAATTAATGCTGGAATCATCTTCAAGTTGCTAAAATACACTAATGACAGCAAAAAGTTTAAGTCTACAACATTTAGTTAAGGTGTGAGAGCCAAAATGAACTTTGTATTGCTTTAAATGCATTTTCAGCCCGATAGTACACTTCAGGTGAAACTGTCAACATCTTCAAAATGAGCAAAAGCACAATGAAATTAATGCTGGAATCATCTTCAAGTTGCTAAAATACACTAATGACAGCAAAAAGTTTTAGTCTACAACATTTAGTTAAGGTGTGAGAGCCAAAATGAACGTTGTATTGCTTTAAATGCATTTTCAGCCCGAATGTACACTTCAGGTGAAACTGTCAAATTCTTAAAAATGAGCAAAAGCACAATGAAATTAATGCTGGAAACATCTTCAAGTTGCTAAAATACACTAATGACAGCAAAAAGTTTGAGTCTACAACATTTAGTTAAGGTGTGAGAGCCAAAATGAACTTTGTATTGCTTTAAATGCATTTTCAGCCTGATAGTACACTTCAGGTGAAACTGTCAAAATCTTCAAAATGAGCAAAAGCACAATTAAATTAATGCTGGAATCATCTTCAAGTTGCTAAAATACACTAATGACAGCAAAAAGTTTGAGTCTACAACATTTAGTTAAGGTGTGAGAGCCAAAATGAACTTTTTATTGGTTTAAATGCATTTTCAGCCCGATTGTACACTTCAGGTGAAACTGTCAAAATCTTCAAAATGAGCAAAAGCACAATGAAATTAATGCTGGAATCATCTTCAAGTTGCTAAAATACACTAATGACAGCAAAAAGTTTTAGTCTACAACATTTAGTTAAGGTGTGAGAGCCAAAATTAACTTTGTATTGCTGTAAACGCGTTTTCAGCACCTGATTGTACACTTCAGGTGAAACTGTCAAAATCTTCAAAATGAGCAAAAGCACAATGAAATGAATGCTGGAATCATCTTCAAGTTGCTAAAATACACTAATGACAGCAAAAAGTTTGAGTCTACAACATTTAGTTAAGGTGTGAGAGCCAAAATGAACTTTGTATTGCTGTAAACGCGTTTTCAGCACCTGATTGTACACTTTAGGTGAAACTGTCAAAATCTTCAAAATGAGCAAAAGCACAATGAAATTAATGCTGGGATCATCTTCAAGTTGCTAAAATACACTAATGACAGCAACAAGTTTGAGTCTACAACATTTAGTTAAGGTGTGAGATTCTAAATTAACTTTGTATTGCTTTAAATGCATTTTCAGCCCGATTGGACACTTCAGGTGAAACTGTCAAAATCTTCAAAATGAGCAAAAGCACAATGAAATTAATGCTTGAATCATCTTCATTTTGCTAACATACACTAATGACAGCAAAAAGTTTGAGTCTACAACATTTAGTTAAGGTGTGAGAGCCAAAATGAACTTTGTATTGCTTTAAATGCATTTTCAGCCCGATTGGACACTTCAGGTGAAACTGTCAAAATCTTCAAAATGAGCAAAAGCACAATGAAATTAATGCTGGAATCATCTTCAAGTTGCTAAAATACACTAATGACAGTAAAAAGTTTAAGTCTACAACATTTAGTTAAGGTGTGAGAGCCAAAATTAACTTTGTATTGCTTTAAATGCATTTTCAGCCCGATAGTACACTTCAGGTGAAACTGTCAAAATCTTCAAAATGAGCAAAAGCACAATGAAATTAATGCTGAAATCATCTTCAAGTTGCTAAAATACACTAATGACAGCAACAAGTTTTAGTCTACAACATTTAGTTAAGGTGTGAGAGCCAAAATGAACTTTGTATTGCTGTAAACGCGTTTTCAGCACCTGATTGTACACTTCAGGTGAAACTGTCAAAATCTTCAAAATGAGCAAAAGCACAATGAAATGAATGCTGGAATTATCTTCAAGTTGCTAAAATACACTAATGACAGCAAAAAGTTTGAGTCTACAACATTTAGTTAAGGTGTGAGAGCCAAAATGAACTTTGTATTGCTTTAAAATTCATTTTCAGCCCGATTGTACACTTCAGGTGAAACTGTCAAAATCTTCAAAATGAGCAAAAGCACAATGAAATTAATGTTGGAATCATCTTCAAGTTGCTAAAATACACTAATGACAGCAAAAAGTTTGAGTCTACAACATTTAGTTGAGGTGTGAGAGCTTAAATGAACTTTGTATTGCTTTAAATGCATTTTCAGCCCGATTGTACACTTCAGGTAAAACTGTCAAAATCTTCAAAATGAGTAAAAGCACAATGAAATTAATGCTGGAATCATCTTCAAGTTGCTAAAATACACTAATGACAGCAACGAGTTTGAGTCTACAACATTTAGTTAAGGTGTGAGAGCCTAAATGAACTTTGTATTGCTTTAAATGCATTTTCAGCCCGATTGTACACTTCAGGTGAAACTGTCAAAATCTTAAAAATGAGCAAAAGTACAATGAAATTAATGTTGGAATCATCTTCAAGTTGCTAAAATACACTAATGACAGCAAAAAGGTTGAGTCTACAACATTTAGTTAAGTTGTGAGAGCCTAAATGAACTTTTTATTGCTTTAAACGCGTTTTCAGCCCTTGATTGTACACTTCAGGTGAAACTGTCAAAATCTTCAAATTGAGCAAAAGCACAATGAAATTAATGCTGGAATCATCTTCAAGTTGCTAAAATACACTAATGACAGCAAAAAGTTTGAGTCTACAACATTTAGTTAAGGTGTGAGAGCCAAAATGAACTTTGTATTGCTGTAAACGCGTTTTCAGCACCTGATTGTACACTTCAGGTGAAACTGTCAAAATCTTCAAAATGAGCAAAAACACAATGAAATGAATGCTGGAATCATCTTCAAGTTGCTAAAATACACTAATGACAGCAAAAAGTTTGAGTCTACAACATTTAGTTAAGGTGTGAGAGCCAAAATGAACTTTGTATTGCTGTAAACGCGTTTTCAGCACCTGATTGTACACTTCAGGTGAAACTGTCAAAATCTTCAAAATGAGCAAAAGCACAATGAAATGAATGCTGGAATTATCTTCAAGTTGCTAAAATACACTAATGACAGCAAAAAGTTTGAGTCTACAACATTTAGTTAAGGTGTGAGAGCCAAAATGAACTTTGTATTGCTGTAAACGCGTTTTCAGCACCTGATTGTACACTTCAGGCGAAACTGTCAAAATCTTCAAAATGAGCAAAAGCACAATGAAATTAATGCTGGAATCATCTTCAAGTTGCTAAAATACACTAATGACAGCAAAAAGTTTGAGTCTACAATATTTAGTTAAGGTGTGAGAGCCAAAATGAACTTTGTATTGCTTTAAATGCATTTTCAGCCCGATTGTACACTTCAGGTGAAACTGTCAAAATCTTCAAAATGAGCAAAAGCACAATGAAATTAATGTTGGAATCATCTTCAAGTTGCTAAAATACACTAATGACAGCAACAAGTTTGAGTCTACAACATTTAGTTGAGGTGTGAGAGCCTAAATAAACTTTGTATTGCTTTAAATGCATTTTCAGCCCGATTGTACACTTCAGGTGAAACTGTCAAAATCTTAAAAATGAGCAAAAGCACAATGAAATTAATGTTGGAATCATCTTCAAGTTGCTAAAATACACTAATGACAGCAAAAAGTTTGAGTCTACAACATTTAGTTAAGTTGTGAGAGCCTAAATTAACTTTTTATTGCTTTAAACGCGTTTTCAGCCCTTGATTGTACACTTCAGGTGAAATTGTCAAAATCTTCAAATTGAGCAAAAGCACAATGAAATTAAGGCTGGAATCATCTTCAAGTTGCTAAAATACACTAATGACAGCAAAAAGTTTGAGTCTACAACATTTAGTTAAGGTGTGAGAGCCAAAATGAACGTTGTATTGCTTTAAATGCATTTTCAGCCCGAATGTACACTTCAGGTGAAACTGTCAAATTCTTCAAAATGAGCAAAAGCACAATGAAATTAATGCTGGAAACATCTTCAAGTTGCTAAAATACACTAATGACAGCAAAAAGTTTGAATCTACAACATTTAGTTAAGGTGTGAGAGCCAAAATGAACTTTTTATTGCTTTAAATGCATTTTCAGCCCGATTGTACACTTCAGGTGAAAATGTCAAAATCTTCAAAATGAGCAAAAGCACAATGAAATTAATGCTTGAATCATCTTCATTTTGCTAACATACACTAATGACAGCAAAAAGTTTGAGTCTACAACATTTAGTTAAGGTGTGAGAGCCAAAATGAACTTTTTATTGCTTTAAACGCGTTTTCAGCCCCTAATTGTACACTTCAGGTGAAAATGTCAAAATCTTCAAAATGAGCAAAAGCACAATGAAATTAATGCTTGAATCATCTTCATTTTGCTAAAATACACTAATGACAGCAAAAAGTTTGAATCTACAACATTTAGTTAAGGTGTGAGAGCCAAAATGAACTTTTTATTGCTTTAAATGCAATTTCAGCCCGATTGTACACTTCAGGTGAAAATGTCAAAATCTTCAAAATGAGCAAAAGCACAATGAAATTAATGCTGGAATCATCTTCAAGTTGCTAAAATACACTAATGACAGCAAAAAGTTTAAGTCTACAACATTTAGTTAAGGTGTGAGAGCCAAAATGAACTTTGTATTGCTTTAAATGCATTTTCAGCCCGATAGTACACTTCAGGTGAAACTGTCAACATCTTCAAAATGAGCAAAAGCACAATGAAATTAATGCTGGAATCATCTTCAAGTTGCTAAAATACACTAATGACAGCAAAAAGTTTTAGTCTACAACATTTAGTTAAGGTGTGAGAGCCAAAATGAACGTTGTATTGCTTTAAATGCATTTTCAGCCCGAATGTACACTTCAGGTGAAACTGTCAAATTCTTAAAAATGAGCAAAAGCACAATGAAATTAATGCTGGAAACATCTTCAAGTTGCTAAAATACACTAATGACAGCAAAAAGTTTGAGTCTACAACATTTAGTTAAGGTGTGAGAGCCAAAATGAACTTTGTATTGCTTTAAATGCATTTTCAGCCTGATAGTACACTTCAGGTGAAACTGTCAAAATCTTCAAAATGAGCAAAAGCACAATTAAATTAATGCTGGAATCATCTTCAAGTTGCTAAAATACACTAATGACAGCAAAAAGTTTGAGTCTACAACATTTAGTTAAGGTGTGAGAGCCAAAATGAACTTTTTATTGGTTTAAATGCATTTTCAGCCCGATTGTACACTTCAGGTGAAACTGTCAAAATCTTCAAAATGAGCAAAAGCACAATGAAATTAATGCTGGAATCATCTTCAAGTTGCTAAAATACACTAATGACAGCAAAAAGTTTTAGTCTACAACATTTAGTTAAGGTGTGAGAGCCAAAATTAACTTTGTATTGCTGTAAACGCGTTTTCAGCACCTGATTGTACACTTCAGGTGAAACTGTCAAAATCTTCAAAATGAGCAAAAGCACAATGAAATGAATGCTGGAATCATCTTCAAGTTGCTAAAATACACTAATGACAGCAAAAAGTTTGAGTCTACAATATTTAGTTAAGGTGTGAGAGCCAAAATGAACTTTGTATTGCTTTAAAATTCATTTTCAGCCCGATTGTACACTTCAGGTGAAACTGTCAAAATCTTCAAATTGAGCAAAAGCACAATGAAATTAATGCTGGAATCATCTTCAAGTTGCTAAAATACACTAATGACAGCAAAAAGTTTGAGTCTACAACATTTAGTTAAGGTGTGAGAGCCAAAATGAACTTTGTATTGCTGTAAACGCGTTTTCAGCACCTGATTGTACACTTCAGGTGAAACTGTCAAAATCTTCAAAATGAGCAAAAGCACAATGAAATTAATGCTGGGATCATCTTCAAGTTGCTAAAATACACTAATGACAGCAACAAGTTTGAGTCTACAACATTTAGTTAAGGTGTGAGATTCTAAATGAACTTTGTATTGCTTTAAATGCATTTTCAGCCCGATTGGACACTTCAGGTGAAACTGTCAAAATCTTCAAAATGAGCAAAAGCACAATGAAATTAATGCTTGAATCATCTTCATTTTGCTAACATACACTAATGACAGCAAAAAGTTTGAGTCTACAACATTTAGTTAAGGTGTGAGAGCCAAAATGAACTTTGTATTGCTTTAAATGCATTTTCAGCCCGATTGGACACTTCAGGTGAAACTGTCAAAATCTTCAAAATGAGCAAAAGCACAATGAAATTAATGCTGGAATCATCTTCAAGTTGCTAAAATACACTAATGACAGTAAAAAGTTTAAGTCTACAACATTTAGTTAAGGTGTGAGAGCCAAAATTAACTTTGTATTGCTTTAAATGCATTTTCAGCCCGATAGTACACTTCAGGTGAAACTGTCAAAATCTTCAAAATGAGCAAAAGCACAATGAAATTAATGCTGAAATCATCTTCAAGTTGCTAAAATACACTAATGACAGCAACAAGTTTTAGTCTACAACATTTAGTTAAGGTGTGAGAGCCAAAATGAACTTTGTATTGCTGTAAACGCGTTTTCAGCACCTGATTGTACACTTCAGGTGAAACTGTCAAAATCTTCAAAATGAGCAAAAGCACAATGAAATGAATGCTGGAATTATCTTCAAGTTGCTAAAATACACTAATGACAGCAAAAAGTTTGAGTCTACAACATTTAGTTAAGGTGTGAGAGCCAAAATGAACTTTGTATTGCTTTAAAATTCATTTTCAGCCCGATTGTACACTTCAGGTGAAACTGTCAAAATCTTCAAAATGAGCAAAAGCACAATGAAATTAATGTTGGAATCATCTTCAAGTTGCTAAAATACACTAATGACAGCAAAAAGTTTGAGTCTACAACATTTAGTTGAGGTGTGAGAGCCTAAATGAACTTTGTATTGCTTTAAATGCATTTTCAGCCCGATTGTACACTTCAGGTAAAACTGTCAAAATCTTCAAAATGAGTAAAAGCACAATGAAATTAATGCTGGAATCATCTTCAAGTTGCTAAAATACACTAATGACAGCAACGAGTTTGAGTCTACAACATTTAGTTAAGGTGTGAGAGCCTAAATGAACTTTGTATTGCTTTAAATGCATTTTCAGCCCGATTGTACACTTCAGGTGAAACTGTCAAAATCTTAAAAATGAGCAAAAGTACAATGAAATTAATGTTGGAATCATCTTCAAGTTGCTAAAATACACTAATGACAGCAAAAAGGTTGAGTCTACAACATTTAGTTAAGTTGTGAGAGCCTAAATGAACTTTTTATTGCTTTAAACGCGTTTTCAGCCCTTGATTGTACACTTCAGGTGAAACTGTCAAAATCTTCAAATTGAGCAAAAGCACAATGAAATTAATGCTGGAATCATCTTCAAGTTGCTAAAATACACTAATGACAGCAAAAAGTTTGAGTCTACAACATTTAGTTAAGGTGTGAGAGCCAAAATGAACTTTGTATTGCTGTAAACGCGTTTTCAGCACCTGATTGTACACTTCAGGTGAAACTGTCAAAATCTTCAAAATGAGCAAAAACACAATGAAATGAATGCTGGAATCATCTTCAAGTTGCTAAAATACACTAATGACAGCAAAAAGTTTGAGTCTACAACATTTAGTTAAGGTGTGAGAGCCAAAATGAACTTTGTATTGCTGTAAACGCGTTTTCAGCACCTGATTGTACACTTCAGGTGAAACTGTCAAAATCTTCAAAATGAGCAAAAGCACAATGAAATTAATGCTGGAATCATCTTCAAGTTGCTAAAATACACTAATGACAGCAAAAAGTTTGAGTCTACAACATTTAGTTAAGGTGTGAGAGCCAAAATGAACTTTGTATTGCTTTAAATGCATTTTCAGCCCGATTGGACACTTCAGGTGAAACTGTCAAAATCTTCAAAATGAGCAAAAGCACAATGAAATTAATGCTGGAATCATCTTCAAGTTGCTAAAATACACTAATGACAGTAAAAAGTTTAAGTCTACAACATTTAGTTAAGGTGTGAGAGCCAAAATTAACTTTGTATTGCTTTAAATGCATTTTCAGCGCGATAGTACACTTCAGGTGAAACTGTCAAAATCTTCAAAATGAGCAAAAGCACAATGAAATTAATGCTGGAATCATCTTCAAGTTGCTAAAATACACTAATGACAGCAACAAGTTTTAGTCTACAACATTTAGTTAAGGTGTGAGAGCCAAAATGAACTTTGTATTGCTGTAAACGCGTTTTCAGCACCTGATTGTACACTTCAGGTGAAACTGTCAAAATCTTCAAAATGAGCAAAAGCACAATGAAATGAATGCTGGAATCATCTTCAAGTTGCTAAAATACACTAATGACAGCAAAAAGTTTGAGTCTACAACATTTAGTTAAGGTGTGAGAGCCAAAATGGACTTTGTATTGCTGTAAACGCGTTTTCAGCACCTGATTGTACACTTCAGGTGAAACTGTCAAAATCTTCAAAATGAGCAAAAGCACAATGAAATTAATGCTGGAATCATCTTCAAGTTGCTAAAATACACTAATGACAGCAACGAGTTTGAGTCTACAACATTTAGTTAAGGTGTGAGAGCCTAAATGAACTTTGTATTGCTTTAAATGCATTTTCAGCCCGATTGTACACTTCAGGTGAAACTGTCAAAATCTTAAAAATGAGCAAAAGCACAATGAAATTAATGTTGGAATCATCTTCAAGTTGCTAAAATACACTAATGACAGCAAAAAGTTTGAGTCTACAACATTTAGTTAAGTTGTGAGAGCCTAAATTAACTTTTTATTGCTTTAAACGCGTTTTCAGCCCTTGATTGTACACTTCAGGTGAAACTGTCAAAATCTTCAAATTGAGCAAAAGCACAATGAAATTAATGCTGGAATCATCTTCAAGTTGCTAAAATACACTAATGACAGCAAAAAGTTTGAGTCTACAACATTTAGTTAAGGTGTGAGAGCCAAAATGAACTTTGTATTGCTTTAAACGCGTTTTCAGCACCTGATTGTACACTTCAGGTGAAACTGTCAAAATCTTCAAAATGAGCAAAAGCACAATGAAATTAATGCTGGAATCATCTTCAAGTTGCTAAAATACACTAATGACAGCAAAAAGTTTGAGTCTACAACATTTATTTAAGGTGTGAGAGCCAAAATGAACTTTGTATTGCTTTAAATGCATATTCAGCCCGATCGGACACTTCAGGTGAAACTGTCAAAATCTTCAAAATGAGCAAAAGCACAATGAAATTAATGCTGGAATCATCTTCAAGTTGCTAAAATACACTAATGACAGTAAAAAGTTTAAGTCTACAACATTTAGTTAAGGTGTGAGAGCCAAAATGAACTTTGTATTGCTTTAAATGCATTTTCAGCCCGATAGTACACTTCAGGTGAAACTGTCAAAATCTTCAAAATGAGCAAAAGCACAATGAAATTAATGCTGGAATCATCTTCAAGTTGCTAAAATACACTAATGACAGCAAAAAGTTTTAGTCTACAACATTTAGTTAAGGTGTGAGAGCCAAAATGAACTTTGTATTGCTGTAAACGCGTTTTCAGCACCTGATTGTACACTTCAGGTGAAACTGTCAAAATCTTCAAAATGAGCAAAAGCACAATGAAATGAATGCTGGAATCATCTTCAAGTTGCTAAAATACACTAATGACAGCAAAAAGTTTGAGTCTACAATATTTAGTTAAGGTGTGAGAGCCAAAATGAACTTTGTATTGCTTTAAAATTCATTTTCAGACCGATTGTACACTTCAGGTGAAACTGTCAAAATCTTCAAATTGAGCAAAAGCACAATGAAATTAATGCTGGAATCATCTTCAAGTTGCTAAAATACACTAATGACAGCAAAAAGTTTGAGTCTACAACATTTAGTTAAGGTGTGAGAGCCAAAATGAACTTTGTATTGCTGTAAACGCGTTTTCAGCACCTGATTGTACACTTCAGGTGAAACTGTCAAAATCTTCAAAATGAGCAAAAGCACAATGAAATTAATGCTGGAATCATCTTCAAGTTGCTAAAATACACTAATGACAGCAAAAAGTTTGAGTCTACAACATTTAGTTAAGGTGTGAGAGCCAAAATGAACTTTGTATTGCTTTAAATGCATTTTCAGCCCGATTGGACACTTCAGGTGAAACTGTCAAAATCTTCAAAATGAGCAAAAGCACAATGAAATTAATGCTGGAATCATCTTCAAGTTGCTAAAATACACTAATGACAGTAAAAAGTTTAAGTCTACAACATTTAGTTAAGGTGTGAGAGCCAAAATTAACTTTGTATTGCTTTAAATGCATTTTCAGCCCGATAGTACACTTCAGGTGAAACTGTCAAAATCTTAAAAATGAGCAAAAGCACAATGAAATTAATGCTGGAATCATCTTCAAGTTGCTAAAATACACTAATGACAGCAACAAGTTTTAGTCTACAACATTTAGTTAAGGTGTGAGAGCCAAAATGAACTTTGTATTGCTGTAAACGCGTTTTCAGCACCTGATTGTACACTTCAGGTGAAACTGTCAAAATCTTCAAAATGAGCAAAAGCACAATGAAATGAATGCTGGAATTATCTTCAAGTTGCTAAAATACACTAATGACAGCAAAAAGTTTGAGTCTACAACATTTAGTTAAGGTGTGAGAGCCAAAATGAACTTTGTATTGCTTTAAAATTCATTTTCAGCCCGATTGTACACTTCAGGTGAAACTGTCAAAATCTTCAAAATGAGCAAAAGCACAATGAAATTAATGTTGGAATCATCTTCAAGTTGCTAAAATACACTAATGACAGCAAAAAGTTTGAGTCTACAACATTTTTTGAGGTGTGAGAGCCTAAATGAACTTTGTATTGCTTTAAATGCATTTTCAGCCCGATTGTACACTTCAGGTAAAACTGTCAAAATCTTCAAAATGAGCAAAAGCACAATGAAATTAATGCTGGAATCATCTTCAAGTTGCTAAAATACACTAATGACAGCAACGAGTTTGAGTCTACAACATTTAGTTAAGGTGTGAGAGCCTAAATGAACTTTGTATTGCTTTAAATGCATTTTCAGCCCGATTGTACACTTCAGGTGAAACTGTCAAAATCTTAAAAATGAGCAAAAGTACAATGAAATTAATGTTGGAATCATCTTCAAGTTGCTAAAATACACTAATGACAGCAAAAAGTTTGAGTCTACAACATTTAGTTAAGGTGTGAGAGCCAAAATGAACTTTGTATTGCTGTAAACGCGTTTTCAGCACCTGATTGTACACTTCAGGTGAAACTGTCAAAATCTTCAAAATGAGCAAAAGCACAATGAAATGAATGCTGGAATCATCTTCAAGTTGCTAAAATACACTAATGACAGCAAAAAGTTTGAGTCTACAACATTTAGTTAAGGTGTGAGAGCCAAAATGAACTTTGTATTGCTTTAAATGCATTTTCAGCCCGATTGGACACTTCAGGTGAAACTGTCAAAATCTTCAAATTGAGCAAAAGCACAATGAAATTAATGCTGGAATCATCTTCAAGTTGCTAAAATACACTAATGACAGCAAAAAGTTTGAGTCTACAACATTTAGTTAAGGTGTGAGAGCCAAAATGAACTTTGTATTGCTGTAAACGCGTTTTCAGCACCTGATTGTACACTTCAGGTGAAACTGTCAAAATCTTCAAAATGAGCAAAAGCACAATGAAATTAATGCTGGAATCATCTTCAAGTTGCTAAAATACACTAATGACAGTAAAAAGTTTGAGTGTACAACATTTAGTTAAGGTGTGAGAGCCAAAATGAACTTTGTATTGCTTTAAAAGCACTTTCAGCCCGAATGTACACTTCAGGTGAAACTGTCAAAATCTTCAAAATGAGCAAAAGCACAATGAAATTAAGGCTGGAATCATCTTCAAGTTGCTAAAATACACTAATGACAGCAAAAAGTTTGAGTCTACAACATTTAGTTAAGGTGTGAGAGCCAAAATGAACTTTGTATTGCTGTAAACGCGTTTTCAGCACCTGATTGTACACTTCAGGTGAAACTGTCAAAATCTTCAAAATGAGCAAAAGCACAATGAAATTAATGCTGGAATCATCTTCAAGTTGCTAAAATACACTAATGACAGCAAAAAGTTTGAGTCTACAACATTTAGTTAAGGTGTGAGAGCCAAAATGAACTTTGTATTGCTTTAAATGCATTTTCAGCCCGATTGGACACTTCAGGTGAAACTGTCAAAATCTTCAAAATGAGCAAAAGCACAATGAAATTAATGCTGGAATCATCTTCAAGTTGCTAAAATACACTAATGACAGTAAAAAGTTTAAGTCTACAACATTTAGTTAAGGTGTGAGAGCCAAAATTAACTTTGTATTGCTTTAAATGCATTTTCAGCCCGATAGTACACTTCAGGTGAAACTGTCAAAATCTTAAAAATGAGCAAAAGCACAATGAAATTAATGCTGGAATCATCTTCAAGTTGCTAAAATACACTAATGACAGCAACAAGTTTTAGTCTACAACATTTAGTTAAGGTGTGAGAGCCAAAATGAACTTTGTATTGCTGTAAACGCGTTTTCAGCACCTGATTGTACACTTCAGGTGAAACTGTCAAAATCTTCAAAATGAGCAAAAGCACAATGAAATGAATGCTGGAATTATCTTCAAGTTGCTAAAATACACTAATGACAGCAAAAAGTTTGAGTCTACAACATTTAGTTAAGGTGTGAGAGCCAAAATGAACTTTGTATTGCTTTAAAATTCATTTTCAGCCCGATTGTACACTTCAGGTGAAACTGTCAAAATCTTCAAAATGAGCAAAAGCACAATGAAATTAATGTTGGAATCATCTTCAAGTTGCTAAAATACACTAATGACAGCAAAAAGTTTGAGTCTACAACATTTTTTGAGGTGTGAGAGCCTAAATGAACTTTGTATTGCTTTAAATGCATTTTCAGCCCGATTGTACACTTCAGGTAAAACTGTCAAAATCTTCAAAATGAGCAAAAGCACAATGAAATTAATGCTGGAATCATCTTCAAGTTGCTAAAATACACTAATGACAGCAACGAGTTTGAGTCTACAACATTTAGTTAAGGTGTGAGAGCCTAAATGAACTTTGTATTGCTTTAAATGCATTTTCAGCCCGATTGTACACTTCAGGTGAAACTGTCAAAATCTTAAAAATGAGCAAAAGTACAATGAAATTAATGTTGGAATCATCTTCAAGTTGCTAAAATACACTAATGACAGCAAAAAGTTTGAGTCTACAACATTTAGTTAAGGTGTGAGAGCCAAAATGAACTTTGTATTGCTGTAAACGCGTTTTCAGCACCTGATTGTACACTTCAGGTGAAACTGTCAAAATCTTCAAAATGAGCAAAAGCACAATGAAATGAATGCTGGAATCATCTTCAAGTTGCTAAAATACACTAATGACAGCAAAAAGTTTGAGTCTACAACATTTAGTTAAGGTGTGAGAGCCAAAATGAACTTTGTATTGCTTTAAATGCATTTTCAGCCCGATTGGACACTTCAGGTGAAACTGTCAAAATCTTCAAATTGAGCAAAAGCACAATGAAATTAATGCTGGAATCATCTTCAAGTTGCTAAAATACACTAATGACAGCAAAAAGTTTGAGTCTACAACATTTAGTTAAGGTGTGAGAGCCAAAATGAACTTTGTATTGCTGTAAACGCGTTTTCAGCACCTGATTGTACACTTCAGGTGAAACTGTCAAAATCTTCAAAATGAGCAAAAGCACAATGAAATTAATGCTGGAATCATCTTCAAGTTGCTAAAATACACTAATGACAGTAAAAAGTTTGAGTGTACAACATTTAGTTAAGGTGTGAGAGCCAAAATGAACTTTGTATTGCTTTAAAAGCACTTTCAGCCCGAATGTACACTTCAGGTGAAACTGTCAAAATCTTCAAAATGAGCAAAAGCACAATGAAATTAAGGCTGGAATCATCTTCAAGTTGCTAAAATACACTAATGACAGCAAAAAGTTTGAGTCTACAACATTTAGTTAAGGTGTGAGAGCCAAAATGAACGTTGTATTGCTTTAAATGCATTTTCAGCCCGAATGTACACTTCAGGTGAAACTGTCAAATTCTTCAAAATGAGCAAAAGCACAATGGAATTAATGCTGGAAACATCTTCAAGTTGCTAAAATACACTAATGACAGCAACGAGTTTGAGTCTACAACATTTAGTTAAGGTGTGAGAGCCTAAATGAACTTTGTATTGCTTTAAATGCATTTTCAGCCCGATTGTACACTTCAGGTGAAACTGTCAAAATCTTAAAAATGAGCAAAAGTACAATGAAATTAATGTTGGAATCATCTTCAAGTTGCTAAAATACACTAATGACAGCAAAAAGGTTGAGTCTACAACATTTAGTTAAGTTGTGAGAGCCTAAATGAACTTTTTATTGCTTTAAACGCGTTTTCAGCCCTTGATTGTACACTTCAGGTGAAACTGTCAAAATCTTCAAATTGAGCAAAAGCACAATGAAATTAATGCTGGAATCATCTTCAAGTTGCTAAAATACACTAATGACAGCAAAAAGTTTGAGTCTACAACATTTAGTTAAGGTGTGAGAGCCAAAATGAACTTTGTATTGCTGTAAACGCGTTTTCAGCACCTGATTGTACACTTCAGGTGAAACTGTCAAAATCTTCAAAATGAGCAAAAACACAATGAAATGAATGCTGGAATCATCTTCAAGTTGCTAAAATACACTAATGACAGCAAAAAGTTTGAGTCTACAACATTTAGTTAAGGTGTGAGAGCCAAAATGAACTTTGTATTGCTTTAAATGCATTTTCAGCCCGATTGGACACTTCAGGTGAAACTGTCAAAATCTTCAAATTGAGCAAAAGCACAATGAAATTAATGCTGGAATCATCTTCAAGTTGCTAAAATACACTAATGACAGCAAAAAGTTTGAGTCTACAACATTTAGTTAAGGTGTGAGAGCCAAAATGAACTTTGTATTGCTGTAAACGCGTTTTCAGCACCTGATTGGACACTTCAGGTGAAACTGTCAAAATCTTCAAAATGAGCAAAAGCACAATGAAATTAATGCTGGAATCATCTTCAAGTTGCTAAAATACACTAATGACAGTAAAAAGTTTAAGTCTACAACATTTAGTTAAGGTGTGAGAGCCAAAATTAACTTTGTATTGCTTTAAATGCATTTTCAGCCCGATAGTACACTTCAGGTGAAACTGTCAAAATCTTCAAAATGAGCAAAAGCACAATGAAATTAATGCTGGAATCATCTTCAAGTTGCTAAAATACACTAATGACAGCAACAAGTTTTAGTCTACAACATTTAGTTAAGGTGTGAGAGCCAAAATGAACTTTGTATTGCTGTAAACGCGTTTTCAGCACCTGATTGTACACTTCAGGTGAAACTGTCAAAATCTTCAAAATGAGCAAAAGCACAATGAAATGAATGCTGGAATTATCTTCAAGTTGCTAAAATACACTAATGACAGCAAAAAGTTTGAGTCTACAACATTTAGTTAAGGTGTGAGAGCCAAAATGAACTTTGTATTGCTGTAAACGCGTTTTCAGCACCTGATTGTACACTTCAGGCGAAACTGTCAAAATCTTCAAAATGAGCAAAAGCACAATGAAATTAATGCTGGAATCATCTTCAAGTTGCTAAAATACACTAATGACAGCAAAAAGTTTGAGTCTACAATATTTAGTTAAGGTGTGAGAGCCAAAATGAACTTTGTATTGCTTTAAATGCATTTTCAGCCCGATTGTACACTTCAGGTGAAACTGTCAAAATCTTCAAAATGAGCAAAAGCACAATGAAATTAATGTTGGAATCATCTTCAAGTTGCTAAAATACACTAATGACAGCAACAAGTTTGAGTCTACAACATTTAGTTGAGGTGTGAGAGCCTAAATAAACTTTGTATTGCTTTAAATGCATTTTCAGCCCGATTGTACACTTCAGGTGAAACTGTCAAAATCTTAAAAATGAGCAAAAGCACAATGAAATTAATGTTGGAATCATCTTCAAGTTGCTAAAATACACTAATGACAGCAAAAAGTTTGAGTCTACAACATTTAGTTAAGTTGTGAGAGCCTAAATTAACTTTTTATTGCTTTAAACGCGTTTTCAGCCCTTGATTGTACACTTCAGGTGAAACTGTCAAAATCTTCAAATTGAGCAAAACACAATGAAATTAATGCTGGAATCATCTTCAAGTTGCTAAAATACACTAATGACAGCAAAAAGTTTGAGTCTACAACATTTAGTTAAGGTGTGAGAGCCAAAATGAACTTTGTATTGCTGTAAACGCGTTTTCAGCACCTGATTGTACACTTCAGGTGAAACTGTCAAAATCTTCAAAATGAGCAAAAGCACAATGAAATTAATGCTGGAATCATCTTCAAGTTGCTAAAATACACTAATGACAGCAAAAAGTTTGAGTCTACAACATTTAGTTAAGGTGTGAGAGCCAAAATGAACTTTGTATTGCTGTAAACGCGTTTTCAGCACCTGATTGTACACTTCAGGTGAAACTGTCAAAATCTTCAAAATGAGCAAAAGCACAATGAAATTAATGCTGGAATCATCTTCAAGTTGCTAAAATACACTAATGACAGCAAAAAGTTTGAGTCTACAACATTTAGTTAAGGTGTGAGAGCCAAAATGAACTTTGTATTGCTTTAAATGCATTTTCAGCCCGATTGGACACTTCAGGTGAAACTGTCAAAATCTTCAAAATGAGCAAAAGCACAATGAAATTAATGCTGGAATCATCTTCAAGTTGCTAAAATACACTAATGACAGTAAAAAGTTTAAGTCTACAACATTTAGTTAAGGTGTGAGAGCCAAAATTAACTTTGTATTGCTTTAAATGCATTTTCAGCCCGATAGTACACTTCAGGTGAAACTGTCAAAATCTTCAAAATGAGCAAAAGCACAATGAAATTAATGCTGGAATCATCTTCAAGTTGCTAAAATACACTAATGACAGCAACAAGTTTTAGTCTACAACATTTAGTTAAGGTGTGAGAGCCAAAATGAACTTTGTATTGCTGTAAACGCGTTTTCAGCACCTGATTGTACACTTCAGGTGAAACTGTCAAAATCTTCAAAATGAGCAAAAGCACAATGAAATGAATGCTGGAATCATCTTCAAGTTGCTAAAATACACTAATGACAGCAAAAAGTTTGAGTCTACAACATTTAGTTAAGGTGTGAGAGCCAAAATGGACTTTGTATTGCTGTAAACGCGTTTTCAGCACCTGATTGTACACTTCAGGTGAAACTGTCAAAATCTTCAAAATGAGCAAAAGCACAATGAAATTAATGCTGGAATCATCTTCAAGTTGCTAAAATACACTAATGACAGCAACGAGTTTGAGTCTACAACATTTAGTTAAGGTGTGAGAGCCTAAATGAACTTTGTATTGCTTTAAATGCATTTTCAGCCCGATTGTACACTTCAGGTGAAACTGTCAAAATCTTAAAAATGAGCAAAAGCACAATGAAATTAATGTTGGAATCATCTTCAAGTTGCTAAAATACACTAATGACAGCAAAAAGTTTGAGTCTACAACATTTAGTTAAGTTGTGAGAGCCTAAATTAACTTTTTATTGCTTTAAACGCGTTTTCAGCCCTTGATTGTACACTTCAGGTGAAACTGTCAAAATCTTCAAATTGAGCAAAAGCACAATGAAATTAATGCTGGAATCATCTTCAAGTTGCTAAAATACACTAATGACAGCAAAAAGTTTGAGTCTACAACATTTAGTTAAGGTGTGAGAGCCAAAATGAACTTTGTATTGCTTTAAACGCGTTTTCAGCACCTGATTGTACACTTCAGGTGAAACTGTCAAAATCTTCAAAATGAGCAAAAGCACAATGAAATTAATGCTGGAATCATCTTCAAGTTGCTAAAATACACTAATGACAGCAAAAAGTTTGAGTCTACAACATTTATTTAAGGTGTGAGAGCCAAAATGAACTTTGTATTGCTTTAAATGCATATTCAGCCCGATCGGACACTTCAGGTGAAACTGTCAAAATCTTCAAAATGAGCAAAAGCACAATGAAATTAATGCTGGAATCATCTTCAAGTTGCTAAAATACACTAATGACAGCAAAAAGTTTAAGTCTACAACATTTAGTTAAGGTGTGAGAGCCAAAATGAACTTTGTATTGCTTTAAATGCATTTTCAGCCCGATAGTACACTTCAGGTGAAACTGTCAAAATCTTCAAAATGAGCAAAAGCACAATGAAATTAATGCTGGAATCATCTTCAAGTTGCTAAAATACACTAATGACAGCAAAAAGTTTTAGTCTACAACATTTAGTTAAGGTGTGAGAGCCAAAATGAACTTTGTATTGCTGTAAACGCGTTTTCAGCACCTGATTGTACACTTCAGGTGAAACTGTCAAAATCTTCAAAATGAGCAAAAGCACAATGAAATGAATGCTGGAATCATCTTCAAGTTGCTAAAATACACTAATGACAGCAAAAAGTTTGAGTCTACAATATTTAGTTAAGGTGTGAGAGCCAAAATGAACTTTGTATTGCTTTAAAATTCATTTTCAGACCGATTGTACACTTCAGGTGAAACTGTCAAAATCTTCAAATTGAGCAAAAGCACAATGAAATTAATGCTGGAATCATCTTCAAGTTGCTAAAATACACTAATGACAGCAAAAAGTTTGAGTCTACAACATTTAGTTAAGGTGTGAGAGCCAAAATGAACTTTGTATTGCTGTAAACGCGTTTTCAGCACCTGATTGTACACTTCAGGTGAAACTGTCAAAATCTTCAAAATGAGCAAAAGCACAATGAAATTAATGCTGGAATCATCTTCAAGTTGCTAAAATACACTAATGACAGCATAAAGTTTGAGTCTACAACATTTAGTTAAGGTGTGAGAGCCAAAATGAACTTTGTATTGCTTTAAATGCATTTTCAGCCCGATTGGACACTTCAGGTGAAACTGTCAAAATCTTCAAAATGAGCAAAAGCACAATGAAATTAATGCTGGAATCATCTTCAAGTTGCTAAAATACACTAATGACAGTAAAAAGTTTAAGTCTACAACATTTAGTTAAGGTGTGAGAGCCAAAATTAACTTTGTATTGCTTTAAATGCATTTTCAGCCCGATAGTACACTTCAGGTGAAACTGTCAAAATCTTAAAAATGAGCAAAAGCACAATGAAATTAATGCTGGAATCATCTTCAAGTTGCTAAAATACACTAATGACAGCAACAAGTTTTAGTCTACAACATTTAGTTAAGGTGTGAGAGCCAAAATGAACTTTGTATTGCTGTAAACGCGTTTTCAGCACCTGATTGTACACTTCAGGTGAAACTGTCAAAATCTTCAAAATGAGCAAAAGCACAATGAAATGAATGCTGGAATTATCTTCAAGTTGCTAAAATACACTAATGACAGCAAAAAGTTTGAGTCTACAACATTTAGTTAAGGTGTGAGAGCCAAAATGAACTTTGTATTGCTTTAAAATTCATTTTCAGCCCGATTGTACACTTCAGGTGAAACTGTCAAAATCTTCAAAATGAGCAAAAGCACAATGAAATTAATGTTGGAATCATCTTCAAGTTGCTAAAATACACTAATGACAGCAAAAAGTTTGAGTCTACAACATTTTTTGAGGTGTGAGAGCCTAAATGAACTTTGTATTGCTTTAAATGCATTTTCAGCCCGATTGTACACTTCAGGTAAAACTGTCAAAAACTTCAAAATGAGCAAAAGCACAATGAAATTAATGCTGGAATCATCTTCAAGTTGCTAAAATACACTAATGACAGCAACGAGTTTGAGTCTACAAAATTTAGTTAAGGTGTGAGAGCCTAAATGAACTTTGTATTGCTTTAAATGCATTTTCAGCCCGATTGTACACTTCAGGTGAAACTGTCAAAATCTTAAAAATGAGCAAAAGTACAATGAAATTAATGTTGGAATCATCTTCAAGTTGCTAAAATACACTAATGACAGCAAAAAGTTTGAGTCTACAACATTTAGTTAAGGTGTGAGAGCCAAAATGAACTTTGTATTGCTGTAAACGCGTTTTCAGCACCTGATTGTACACTTCAGGTGAAACTGTCAAAATCTTCAAAATGAGCAAAAGCACAATGAAATGAATGCTGGAATCATCTTCAAGTTGCTAAAATACACTAATGACAGCAAAAAGTTTGAGTCTACAACATTTAGTTAAGGTGTGAGAGCCAAAATGAACTTTGTATTGCTTTAAATGCATTTTCAGCCCGATTGGACACTTCAGGTGAAACTGTCAAAATCTTCAAATTGAGCAAAAGCACAATGAAATTAATGCTGGAATCATCTTCAAGTTGCTAAAATACACTAATGACAGCAAAAAGTTTGAGTCTACAACATTTAGTTAAGGTGTGAGAGCCAAAATAAACTTTGTATTGCTGTAAACGCGTTTTCAGCACCTGATTGTACACTTCAGGTGAAACTGTCAAAATCTTCAAAATGAGCAAAAGCACAATGAAATTAATGCTGGAATCATCTTCAAGTTGCTAAAATACACTAATGACAGTAAAAAGTTTGAGTGTACAACATTTAGTTAAGGTGTGAGAGCCAAAATGAACTTTGTATTGCTTTAAAAGCACTTTCAGCCCGAATGTACACTTCAGGTGAAACTGTCAAAATCTTCAAAATGAGCAAAAGCACAATGAAATTAAGGCTGGAATCATCTTCAAGTTGCTAAAATACACTAATTTCAGCAAAAAGTTTGAGTCTACAACATTTAGTTAAGGTGTGAGAGCCAAAATGAACGTTGTATTGCTTTAAATGCATTTTCAGCCCGAATGTACACTTCAGGTGAAACTGTCAAATTCTTCAAAATGAGCAAAAGCACAATGGAATTAATGCTGGAAACATCTTCAAGTTGCTAAAATACACTAATGACAGCAACAAGTTTGAGTCTACAACATTTAGTTAAGGTGTGAGAGCCAAAATGAACTTTGTATTGCTTTAAATGCATTTTCAGCCCGATAGTACACTTCAGGTGAAACTGTCAAAATCTTCAAAATGAGCAAAAGCACAATTAAATTAATGCTGGAATCATCTTCAAGTTGCTAAAATACACTAATGACAGCAAAAAGTTTGAGTCTACAACATTTAGTTAAGGTGTGAGAGCCAAAATGAACTTTGTATTGCTGTAAACGCGTTTTCAGCACCTGATTGTACACTTCAGGCGAAACTGTCAAAATCTTCAAAATGAGCAAAAGCACAATGAAATTAATGCTGGAATCATCTTCAAGTTGCTAAAATACACTAATGACAGCAAAAAGTTTGAGTCTACAATATTTAGTTAAGGTGTGAGAGCCAAAATGAACTTTGTATTGCTTTAAATGCATTTTCAGCACGATTGTACACTTCAGGTGAAACTGTCAAAATCTTCAAAATGAGCAAAAGCACAATGAAATTAATGTTGGAATCATCTTCAAGTTGCTAAAATACACTAATGACAGCAACAAGTTTGAGTCTACAACATTTAGTTGAGGTGTGAGAGCCTAAATGAACTTTGTATTGCTTTAAATGCATTTTCAGCCCGATTGTACACTTCAGGTGAAACTGTCAAAATCTTAAAAATGAGCAAAAGCACAATGAAATTAATGTTGGAATCATCTTCAAGTTGCTAAAATACACTAATGACAGCAAAAAGTTTGAGTCTACAACATTTAGTTAAGTTGTGAGAGCCTAAATTAACTTTTTATTGCTTTAAACGCGTTTTCAGCCCTTGATTGTACACTTTAGGTGAAACTGTCAAAATCTTCAAATTGAGCAAAAGCACAATGAAATTAATGCTGGAATCATCTTCAAGTTGCTGAAATACAATAATGACAGCAAAAAGTTTGAGTCTACAACATTTAGTTAAGGTGTGAGAGCCAAAATGAACTTTGTATTGCTGTAAACGCGTTTTCAGCACCTGATTGTACACTTCAGGTGAAACTGTCAAAATCTTCAAAATGAGCAAAAGCACAATGAAATTAATGCTGGAATCATCTTCAAGTTGCTAAAATACACTAATGACAGCAAAAAGTTTGAGTCTACAACATTTAGTTAAGGTGTGAGAGCCAAAATGAACTTTGTATTGCTTTAAATGCATTTTCAGCCCGATTGGACACTTCAGGTGAAACTGTCAAAATCTTCAAAATGAGCAAAAGCACAATGAAATTAATGCTGGAATCATCTTCAAGTTGCTAAAATACACTAATGACAGTAAAAAGTTTAAGTCTACAACATTTAGTTAAGGTGTGAGAGCCAAAATTAACTTTGTATTGCTTTAAATGCATTTTCAGCCCGATAGTACACTTCAGGTGAAACTGTCAAAATCTTCAAAATGAGCAAAAGCACAATGAAATTAATGCTGGAATCATCTTCAAGTTGCTAAAATACACTAATGACAGCAACAAGTTTTAGTCTACAACATTTAGTTAAGGTGTGAGAGCCAAAATTAACTTTGTATTGCTGTAAACGCGTTTTCAGCACCTGATTGTACACTTCAGGTGAAACTGTCAAAATCTTCAAAATGAGCAAAAGCACAATGAAATGAATGCTGGAATCATCTTCAAGTTGCTAAAATACACTAATGACAGCAAAAAGTTTGAGTCTACAACATTTAGTTAAGGTGTGAGAGCCAAAATGAACTTTGTATTGCTGTAAATGCATTTAGAGCCCGATTGTACACTTCAGGTAAAACTGTCAAAATCTTCAAAATGAGCAAAAGCACAATGAAATTAATGCTGGAATCATCTTCAAGTTGCTAAAATACACTAATGACAGCAACGAGTTTGAGTCTACAACATTTAGTTAAGGTGTGAGAGCCTAAATGAACTTTGTATTGCTTTAAATGCATTTTCAGCCCGATTGTACACTTCAGGTGAAACTGTCAAAATCTTAAAAATGAGCAAAAGCACAATGAAATTAATGTTGGAATCATCTTCAAGTTGCTAAAATACACTAATGACAGCAAAAAGTTTGAGTCTACAATATTTAGTTAAGGTGTGAGAGCCAAAATGAACTTTGTATTGCTTTAAAATTCATTTTCAGCCCGATTGTACACTTCAGGTGAAACTGTCAAAATCTTCAAATTGAGCAAAAGCACAATGAAATTAATGCTGGAATCATCTTCAAGTTGCTAAAATACACTAATGACAGCAAAAAGTTTGAGTCTACAACATTTAGTTAAGGTGTGAGAGCCAAAATGAACTTTGTATTGCTGTAAACGCGTTTTCAGCACCTGATTGTACACTTCAGGTGAAACTGTCAAAATCTTCAAAATGAGCAAAAGCACAATGAAATTAATGCTGGAATCATCTTCAAGTTGCTAAAATACACTAATGACAGCAAAAAGTTTGAGTCTACAACATTTAGTTAAGGTGTGAGAGCCAAAATGAACTTTGTATTGCTTTAAATGCATTTAGAGCCCGATTGTACACTTCAGGTGAAACTGTCAAAATCTTAAAAATGAGCAAAAGTACAATGAAATTAATGCTGGAATCATCTTCAAGTTGCTAAAATACACTAATGACAGCAACGAGTTTGAGTCTACAACATTTAGTTAAGGTGTGAGAGCCTAAATGAACTTTGTATTGCTTTAAATGCATTTTCAGCCCGATTGTACACTTCAGGTGAAACTGTCAAAATCTTAAAAATGAGCAAAAGCACAATGAAATTAATGTTGGAATCATCTTCAAGTTGCTAAAATACACTAATGACAGCAAAAAGTTTGAGTCTACAATATTTAGTTAAGGTGTGAGAGCCAAAATGAACTTTGTATTGCTTTAAAATTCATTTTCAGCCCGATTGTACACTTCAGGTGAAACTGTCAAAATCTTCAAAATGAGCAAAAGCACAATGAAATTAATGCTGGAATCATCTTCAAGTTGCTAAAATACACTAATGACAGCAACGAGTTTGAGTCTACAACATTTAGTTAAGGTGTGAGAGCCTAAATGAACTTTGTATTGCTTTAAATGCATTTTCAGCCCGATTGTACACTTCAGGTGAAACTGTCAAAATCTTAAAAATGAGCAAAAGCACAATGAAATTAATGTTGGAATCATCTTCAAGTTGCTAAAATACACTAATGACAGCAAAAAGTTTGAGTCTACAATATTTAGTTAAGGTGTGAGAGCCAAAATGAACTTTGTATTGCTTTAAAATTCATTTTCAGCCCGATTGTACACTTCAGGTGAAACTGTCAAAATCTTCAAATTGAGCAAAAGCACAATGAAATTAATGCTGGAATCATCTTCAAGTTGCTAAAATACACTAATGACAGCAAAAAGTTTGAGTCTACAACATTTAGTTAAGGTGTGAGAGCCAAAATGAACTTTGTATTGCTGTAAACGCGTTTTCAGCACCTGATTGTACACTTCAGGTGAAACTGTCAAAATCTTCAAAATGAGCAAAAGCACAATGAAATTAATGCTGGAATCATCTTCAAGTTGCTAAAATACACTAATGACAGCAAAAAGTTTGAGTCTACAACATTTAGTTAAGGTGTGAGAGCCAAAATGAACTTTGTATTGCTTTAAATGCATTTTCAGCCCGATTGGACACTTCAGGTGAAACTGTCAAAATCTTCAAAATGAGCAAAAGCACAATGAAATTAATGCTGGAATCATCTTCAAGTTGCTAAAATACACTAATGACAGTAAAAAGTTTAAGTCTACAACATTTAGTTAAGGTGTGAGAGCCAAAATTAACTTTGTATTGCTTTAAATGCATTTTCAGCCCGATAGTACACTTCAGGTGAAACTGTCAAAATCTTCAAAATGAGCAAAAGCACAATGAAATTAATGCTGGAATCATCTTCAAGTTGCTAAAATACACTAATGACAGCAACAAGTTTTAGTCTACAACATTTAGTTAAGGTGTGAGAGCCAAAATGAACTTTGTATTGCTGTAAACGCGTTTTCAGCACCTGATTGTACACTTCAGGTGAAACTGTCAAAATCTTCAAAATGAGCAAAAGCACAATGAAATGAATGCTGGAATTATCTTCAAGTTGCTAAAATACACTAATGACAGCAAAAAGTTTGAGTCTACAACATTTAGTTAAGGTGTGAGAGCCAAAATGAACTTTGTATTGCTTTAAATGCATTTTCAGCCCGATTGGACACTTCAGGTGAAACTGTCAAAATCTTCAAAATGAGCAAAAGCACAATGAAATTAATGCTGGAATCATCTTCAAGTTGCTAAAATACACTAATGACAGTAAAAAGTTTAAGTCTACAACATTTAGTTAAGGTGTGAGAGCCAAAATTAACTTTGTATTGCTTTAAATGCATTTTCAGCCCGATAGTACACTTCAGGTGAAACTGTCAAAATCTTCAAAATGAGCAAAAGCACAATGAAATTAATGCTGGAATCATCTTCAAGTTGCTAAAATACACTAATGACAGCAACAAGTTTTAGTCTACAACATTTAGTTAAGGTGTGAGAGCCAAAATTAACTTTGTATTGCTGTAAACGCGTTTTCAGCACCTGATTGTACACTTCAGGTGAAACTGTCAAAATCTTCAAAATGAGCAAAAGCACAATGAAATGAATGCTGGAATCATCTTCAAGTTGCTAAAATACACTAATGACAGCAAAAAGTTTGAGTCTACAACATTTAGTTAAGGTGTGAGAGCCAAAATGAACTTTGTATTGCTTTAAATGCATTTTCAGCCCGATTGGACACTTCAGGTGAAACTGTCAAAATCTTCAAAATGAGCAAAAGCACAATGAAATTAATGCTGGAATCATCTTCAAGTTGCTAAAATACACTAATGACAGTAAAAAGTTTAAGTCTACAACATTTAGTTAAGGTGTGAGAGCCAAAATTAACTTTGTATTGCTTTAAATGCATTTTCAGCCCGATAGTACACTTCAGGTGAAACTGTCAAAATCTTCAAAATGAGCAAAAGCACAATGAAATTAATGCTGGAATCATCTTCAAGTTGCTAAAATACACTAATGACAGCAACAAGTTTTAGTCTACAACATTTAGTTAAGGTGTGAGAGCCAAAATTAACTTTGTATTGCTGTAAACGCGTTTTCAGCACCTGATTGTACACTTCAGGTGAAACTGTCAAAATCTTCAAAATGAGCAAAAGCACAATGAAATGAATGCTGGAATCATCTTCAAGTTGCTAAAATACACTAATGACAGCAAAAAGTTTGAGTCTACAACATTTAGTTAAGGTGTGAGAGCCTAAATGAACTTTGTATTGCTTTAAATGCATTTTCAGCCCGATTGTACACTTCAGGTGAAACTGTCAAAATCTTAAAAATGAGCAAAAGCACAATGAAATTAATGTTGGAATCATCTTCAAGTTGCTAAAATACACTAATGACAGCAAAAAGTTTGAGTCTACAATATTTAGTTAAGGTGTGAGAGCCAAAATGAACTTTGTATTGCTTTAAAATTCATTTTCAGCCCGATTGTACACTTCAGGTGAAACTGTCAAAATCTTCAAATTGAGCAAAAGCACAATGAAATTAATGCTGGAATCATCTTCAAGTTGCTAAAATACACTAATGACAGCAAAAAGTTTGAGTCTACAACATTTAGTTAAGGTGTGAGAGCCAAAATGAACTTTGTATTGCTGTAAACGCGTTTTCAGCACCTGATTGTACACTTCAGGTGAAACTGTCAAAATCTTCAAAATGAGCAAAAGCACAATGAAATTAATGCTGGAATCATCTTCAAGTTGCTAAAATACACTAATGACAGCAAAAAGTTTGAGTCTACAACATTTAGTTAAGGTGTGAGAGCCAAAATGAACTTTGTATTGCTGTAAACGCGTTTTCAGCACCTGATTGTACACTTCAGGTGAAACTGTCAAAATCTTCAAAATGAGCAAAAGCACAATGAAATTAATGCTGGAATCATCTTCAAGTTGCTAAAATACACTAATGACAGCAAAAAGTTTGAGTCTACAACATTTAGTTAAGTTGTGAGATTCTAAATTAACTTTGTATTGCTTTAAATGCATTTTCAGCCCGATTGGACACTTCAGGTGAAACTGTCAAAATCTTCAAAATGAGCAAAAGCACAATGAAATTAATGTTGGAATCATCTTCAAGTTGCTAAAATACACTAATGACAGCAAAAAGTTTGAGTCTACAACATTTAGTTGAGGTGTGAGAGCCTAAATGAACTTTGTATTGGTTTAAATGCATTTTCAGCCCGATTGTACACTTCAGGTGAAACTGTCAAAATCTTCAAAATGAGCAAAAGCACAATGAAATTAATGCTGGAATCATCTTCAAGTTGCTAAAATACACTAATGACAGCAAAAAGTTTTAGTCTACAACATTTAGTTAAGGTGTGAGAGCCAAAATTAACTTTGTATTGCTGTAAACGCGTTTTCAGCACCTGATTGTACACTTCAGGTGAAACTGTCAAAATCTTCAAAATGAGCAAAAGCACAATGAAATGAATGCTGGAATCATCTTCAAGTTGCTAAAATACACTAATGACAGCAAAAAGTTTGAGTCTACAATATTTAGTTAAGGTGTGAGAGCCAAAATGAACTTTGTATTGCTTTAAAATTCATTTTCAGCCCGATTGTACACTTCAGGTGAAACTGTCAAAATCTTCAAATTGAGCAAAAGCACAATGAAATTAATGCTGGAATCATCTTCAAGTTGCTAAAATACACTAATGACAGCAAAAAGTTTGAGTCTACAACATTTAGTTAAGGTGTGAGAGCCAAAATGAACTTTGTATTGCTGTAAACGCGTTTTCAGCACCTGATTGTACACTTCAGGTGAAACTGTCAAAATCTTCAAAATGAGCAAAAGCACAATGAAATTAATGCTGGGATCATCTTCAAGTTGCTAAAATACACTAATGACAGCAACAAGTTTGAGTCTACAACATTTAGTTAAGGTGTGAGATTCTAAATTAACTTTGTATTGCTTTAAATGCATTTTCAGCCCGATTGGACACTTCAGGTGAAACTGTCAAAATCTTCAAAATGAGCAAAAGCACAATGAAATTAATGCTTGAATCATCTTCATTTTGCTAACATACACTAATGACAGCAAAAAGTTTGAGTCTACAACATTTAGTTAAGGTGTGAGAGCCAAAATGAACTTTGTATTGCTTTAAATGCATTTTCAGCCCGATTGGACACTTCAGGTGAAACTGTCAAAATCTTCAAAATGAGCAAAAGCACAATGAAATTAATGCTGGAATCATCTTCAAGTTGCTAAAATACACTAATGACAGTAAAAAGTTTAAGTCTACAACATTTAGTTAAGGTGTGAGAGCCAAAATTAACTTTGTATTGCTTTAAATGCATTTTCAGCCCGATAGTTCACTTCAGGTGAAACTGTCAAAATCTTCAAAATGAGCAAAAGCACAATGAAATTAATGCTGGAATCATCTTCAAGTTGCTAAAATACACTAATGACAGCAACAAGTTTTAGTCTACAACATTTAGTTAAGGTGTGAGAGCCAAAATGAACTTTGTATTGCTGTAAACGCGTTTTCAGCACCTGATTGTACACTTCAGGTGAAACTGTCAAAATCTTCAAAATGAGCAAAAGCACAATGAAATGAATGCTGGAATTATCTTCAAGTTGCTAAAATACACTAATGACAGCAAAAAGTTTGAGTCTACAACATTTAGTTAAGGTGTGAGAGCCTAAATGAACTTTTTATTGCTTTAAAATGCATTTTCAGCCCGATTGGACACTTCAGGTGAAACTGTCAAAATCTTCAAAATGAGCAAAAGCACAATGAAATTAATGTTGGAATCATCTTCAAGTTGCTAAAATACACTAATGACAGCAAAAAGTTTGAGTCTACAACATTTAGTTGAGGTGTGAGAGCCTAAATGAACTTTGTATTGCTTTAAATGCATTTTCAGACCAATTGTACACTTCAGGTAAAACTGTCAAAATCTTCAAAATGAGTAAAAGCACAATGAAATTAATGCTGGAATCATCTTCAAGTTGCTAAAATACACTAATGACAGCAACGAGTTTGAGTCTACAACATTTAGTTAAGGTGTGAGAGCCTAAATGAACTTTGTATTGCTTTAAATGCATTTTCAGCCCGATTGCACACTTCAGGTGAAACTGTCAAAATCTTAAAAATGAGCAAAAGTACAATGAAATTAATGTTGGAATCATCTTCAAGTTGCTAAAATACACTAATGACAGCAAAAAGGTTGAGTCTACAACATTTAGTTAAGTTGTGAGAGCCTAAATGAACTTTTTATTGCTTTAAACGCGTTTTCAGCCCTTGATTGTACACTTCAGGTGAAACTGTCAAAATCTTCAAATTGAGCAAAAGCACAATGAAATTAATGCTGGAATCATCTTCAAGTTGCTAAAATACACTAATGACAGCAAAAAGTTTGAGTCTACAACATTTAGTTAAGGTGTGAGAGCCAAAATGAACTTTGTATTGCTGTAAACGCGTTTTCAGCACCTGATTGTACACTTCAGGTGAAACTGTCAAAATCTTCAAAATGAGCAAAAACACAATGAAATGAATGCTGGAATCATCTTCAAGTTGCTAAAATACACTAATGACAGCAAAAAGTTTGAGTCTACAACATTTAGTTAAGGTGTGAGAGCCAAAATGAACTTTGTATTGCTTTAAATGCATTTTCAGCCCGATTGGACACTTCAGGTGAAACTGTCAAAATCTTCAAATTGAGCAAAAGCACAATGAAATTAATGCTGGAATCATCTTCAAGTTGCTAAAATACACTAATGACAGCAAAAAGTTTGAGTCTACAACATTTAGTTAAGGTGTGAGAGCCAAAATGAACTTTGTATTGCTGTAAACGCGTTTTCAGCACCTGATTGGACACTTCAGGTGAAACTGTCAAAATCTTCAAAATGAGCAAAAGCACAATGAAATTAATGCTGGGATCATCTTCAAGTTGCTAAAATACACTAATGACAGTAAAAAGTTTAAGTCTACAACATTTAGTTAAGGTGTGAGAGCCAAAATTAACTTTGTATTGCTTTAAATGCATTTTCAGCCCGATAGTACACTTCAGGTGAAACTGTCAAAATCTTCAAAATGAGCAAAAGCACAATGAAATTAATGCTGGAATCATCTTCAAGTTGCTAAAATACACTAATGACAGCAACAAGTTTTAGTCTACAACATTTAGTTAAGGTGTGAGAGCCAAAATGAACTTTGTATTGCTGTAAACGCGTTTTCAGCACCTGATTGTACACTTCAGGTGAAACTGTCAAAATCTTCAAAATGAGCAAAAGCACAATGAAATGAATGCTGGAATTATCTTCAAGTTGCTAAAATACACTAATGACAGCATAAAGTTTGAGTCTACAACATTTAGTTAAGGTGTGAGAGCCAAAATGAACTTTGTATTGCTGTAAACGCGTTTTCAGCACCTGATTGTACACTTCAGGCGAAACTGTCAAAATCTTCAAAATGAGCAAAAGCACAATGAAATTAATGCTGGAATCATCTTCAAGTTGCTAAAATACACTAATGACAGCAAAAAGTTTGAGTCTACAATATTTAGTTAAGGTGTGAGAGCCAAAATGAACTTTGTATTGCTTTAAATGCATTTTCAGCCCGATTGTACACTTCAGGTGAAACTGTCAAAATCTTCAAAATGAGCAAAAGCACAATGAAATTAATGTTGGAATCATCTTCAAGTTGCTAAAATACACTAATGACAGCAACAAGTTTGAGTCTACAACATTTAGTTGAGGTGTGAGAGCCTAAATGAACTTTGTATTGCTTTAAATGCATTTTCAGCCCGATTGTACACTTCAGGTGAAACTGTCAAAATCTTAAAAATGAGCAAAAGCACAATGAAATTAATGTTGGAATCATCTTCAAGTTGCTAAAATACACTAATGACAGCAAAAAGTTTGAGTCTACAACATTTAGTTAAGTTGTGAGAGCCTAAATTAACTTTTTATTGCTTTAAACGCGTTTTCAGCCCTTGATTGTACACTTCAGGTGAAACTGTCAAAATCTTCAAATTGAGCAAAAGCACAATGAAATTAATGCTGGAATCATCTTCAAGTTGCTAAAATACACTAATGACAGCAAAAAGTTTGAGTCTACAACATTTAGTTAAGGTGTGAGAGCCAAAATGAACTTTGTATTGCTGTAAACGCGTTTTCAGCACCTGATTGTACACTTCAGGTGAAACTGTCAAAATCTTCAAAATGAGCAAAAGCACAATGAAATTAATGCTGGAATCATCTTCAAGTTGCTAAAATACACTAATGACAGCAAAAAGTTTGAGTCTACAACATTTAGTTAAGGTGTGAGAGCCAAAATGAACTTTGTATTGCTGTAAACGCGTTTTCAGCACCTGATTGTACACTTCAGGTGAAACTGTCAAAATCTTCAAAATGAGCAAAAGCACAATGAAATTAATGCTGGAATCATCTTCAAGTTGCTAAAATACACTAATGACAGCAAAAAGTTTGAGTCTACAACATTTAGTTAAGTTGTGAGATTCTAAATTAACTTTGTATTGCTTTAAATGCATTTTCAGCCCGATTGGACACTTCAGGTGAAACTGTCAAAATCTTCAAAATGAGCAAAAGCACAATGAAATTAATGTTGGAATCATCTTCAAGTTGCTAAAATACACTAATGACAGCAAAAAGTTTGAGTCTACAACATTTAGTTGAGGTGTGAGAGCCTAAATGAACTTTGTATTGGTTTAAATGCATTTTCAGCCCGATTGTACACTTCAGGTGAAACTGTCAAAATCTTCAAAATGAGCAAAAGCACAATGAAATTAATGCTGGAATCATCTTCAAGTTGCTAAAATACACTAATGACAGCAAAAAGTTTTAGTCTACAACATTTAGTTAAGGTGTGAGAGCCAAAATGAACTTTGTATTGCTTTAAATGCATTTTCAGCCCGATTGGACACTTCAGGTGAAACTGTCAAAATCTTCAAATTGAGCAAAAGCACAATGAAATTAATGCTGGAATCATCTTCAAGTTGCTAAAATACACTAATGACAGCAAAAAGTTTGAGTCTACAACATTTAGTTAAGGTGTGAGAGCCAAAATGAACTTTGTATTGCTGTAAACGCGTTTTCAGCACCTGATTGGACACTTCAGGTGAAACTGTCAAAATCTTCAAAATGAGCAAAAGCACAATGAAATTAATGCTGGGATCATCTTCAAGTTGCTAAAATACACTAATGACAGTAAAAAGTTTAAGTCTACAACATTTAGTTAAGGTGTGAGAGCCAAAATTAACTTTGTATTGCTTTAAATGCATTTTCAGCCCGATAGTACACTTCAGGTGAAACTGTCAAAATCTTCAAAATGAGCAAAAGCACAATGAAATTAATGCTGGAATCATCTTCAAGTTGCTAAAATACACTAATGACAGCAACAAGTTTTAGTCTACAACATTTAGTTAAGGTGTGAGAGCCAAAATGAACTTTGTATTGCTGTAAACGCGTTTTCAGCACCTGATTGTACACTTCAGGTGAAACTGTCAAAATCTTCAAAATGAGCAAAAGCACAATGAAATGAATGCTGGAATTATCTTCAAGTTGCTAAAATACACTAATGACAGCAAAAAGTTTGAGTCTACAACATTTAGTTAAGGTGTGAGAGCCAAAATGAACTTTGTATTGCTGTAAACGCGTTTTCAGCACCTGATTGTACACTTCAGGCGAAACTGTCAAAATCTTCAAAATGAGCAAAAGCACAATGAAATTAATGCTGGAATCATCTTCAAGTTGCTAAAATACACTAATGACAGCAAAAAGTTTGAGTCTACAATATTTAGTTAAGGTGTGAGAGCCAAAATGAACTTTGTATTGCTTTAAATGCATTTTCAGCCCGATTGTACACTTCAGGTGAAACTGTCAAAATCTTCAAAATGAGCAAAAGCACAATGAAATTAATGTTGGAATCATCTTCAAGTTGCTAAAATACACTAATGACAGCAACAAGTTTGAGTCTACAACATTTAGTTGAGGTGTGAGAGCCTAAATGAACTTTGTATTGCTTTAAATGCATTTTCAGCCCGATTGTACACTTCAGGTGAAACTGTCAAAATCTTAAAAATGAGCAAAAGCACAATGAAATTAATGTTGGAATCATCTTCAAGTTGCTAAAATACACTAATGACAGCAAAAAGTTTGAGTCTACAACATTTAGTTAAGTTGTGAGAGCCTAAATTAACTTTTTATTGCTTTAAACGCGTTTTCAGCCCTTGATTGTACACTTCAGGTGAAACTGTCAAAATCTTCAAATTGAGCAAAAGCACAATGAAATTAATGCTGGAATCATCTTCAAGTTGCTAAAATACACTAATGACAGCAAAAAGTTTGAGTCTACAACATTTAGTTAAGGTGTGAGAGCCAAAATGAACTTTGTATTGCTGTAAACGCGTTTTCAGCACCTGATTGTACACTTCAGGTGAAACTGTCAAAATCTTCAAAATGAGCAAAAGCACAATGAAATTAATGCTGGAATCATCTTCAAGTTGCTAAAATACACTAATGACAGCAAAAAGTTTGAGTCTACAACATTTAGTTAAGGTGTGAGAGCCAAAATGAACTTTGTATTGCTGTAAACGCGTTTTCAGCACCTGATTGTACACTTCAGGTGAAACTGTCAAAATCTTCAAAATGAGCAAAAGCACAATGAAATTAATGCTGGAATCATCTTCAAGTTGCTAAAATACACTAATGACAGCAAAAAGTTTGAGTCTACAACATTTAGTTAAGGTGTGAGAGCCAAAATGAACTTTGTATTGCTTTAAATGCATTTTCAGCCCGATTGGACACTTCAGGTGAAACTGTCAAAATCTTCAAAATGAGCAAAAGCACAATGAAATTAATGCTGTAATCATCTTCAAGTTGCTAAAATACACTAATGACAGTAAAAAGTTTAAGTCTACAACATTTAGTTAAGGTGTGAGAGCCAAAATTAACTTTGTATTGCTTTAAATGCATTTTCAGCCCGATAGTACACTTCAGGTGAAACTGTCAAAATCTTCAAAATGAGCAAAAGCACAATGAAATTAATGCTGGAATCATCTTCAAGTTGCTAAAATACACTAATGACAGCAACAAGTTTTAGTCTACAACATTTAGTTAAGTTGTGAGAGCCTAAATTAACTTTTTATTGCTTTAAACGCGTTTTCAGCCCTTGATTGTACACTTCAGGTGAAACTGTCAAAATCTTCAAATTGAGCAAAAGCACAATGAAATTAATGCTGGAATCATCTTCAAGTTGCTAAAATACACTAATGACAGCAAAAAGTTTGAGTCTACAACATTTAGTTAAGGTGTGAGAGCCAAAATGAACTTTGTATTGCTTTAAACGCGTTTTCAGCACCTGATTGTACACTTCAGGTGAAACTGTCAAAATCTTCAAAATGAGCAAAAGCACAATGAAATTAATGCTGGAATCATCTTCAAGTTGCTAAAATACACTAATGACAGCAAAAAGTTTGAGTCTACAACATTTATTTAAGGTGTGAGAGCCAAAATGAACTTTGTATTGCTTTAAATGCATATTCAGCCCGATTGGACACTTCAGGTGAAACTGTCAAAATCTTCAAAATGAGCAAAAGCACAATGAAATTAATGCTGGAATCATCTTCAAGTTGCTAAAATACACTAATGACAGTAAAAAGTTTAAGTCTACAACATTTAGTTAAGGTGTGAGAGCCAAAATGAACTTTGTATTGCTTTAAATGCATTTTCAGCCCGATAGTACACTTCAGGTGAAACTGTCAAAATCTTCAAAATGAGCAAAAGCACAATGAAATTAATGCTGGAATCATCTTCAAGTTGCTAAAATACACTAATGACAGCAAAAAGTTTTAGTCTACAACATTTAGTTAAGGTGTGAGAGCCAAAATGAACTTTGTATTGCTGTAAACGCGTTTTCAGCACCTGATTGTACACTTCAGGTGAAACTGTCAAAATCTTCAAAATGAGCAAAAGCACAATGAAATGAATGCTGGAATCATCTTCAAGTTGCTAAAATACACTAATGACAGCAAAAAGTTTGAGTCTACAATATTTAGTTAAGGTGTGAGAGCCAAAATGAACTTTGTATTGCTTTAAAATTCATTTTCAGACCGATTGTACACTTCAGGTGAAACTGTCAAAATCTTCAAATTGAGCAAAAGCACAATGAAATTAATGCTGGAATCATCTTCAAGTTGCTAAAATACACTAATGACAGCAAAAAGTTTGAGTCTACAACATTTAGTTAAGGTGTGAGAGCCAAAATGAACTTTGTATTGCTGTAAACGCGTTTTCAGCACCTGATTGTACACTTCAGGTGAAACTGTCAAAATCTTCAAAATGAGCAAAAGCACAATGAAATTAATGCTGGAATCATCTTCAAGTTGCTAAAATACACTAATGACAGCAAAAAGTTTGAGTCTACAACATTTAGTTAAGGTGTGAGAGCCAAAATGAACTTTGTATTGCTTTAAATGCATTTTCAGCCCGATTGGACACTTCAGGTGAAACTGTCAAAATCTTCAAAATGAGCAAAAGCACAATGAAATTAATGCTGGAATCATCTTCAAGTTGCTAAAATACACTAATGACAGTAAAAAGTTTAAGTCTACAACATTTAGTTAAGGTGTGAGAGCCAAAATTAACTTTGTATTGCTTTAAATGCATTTTCAGCCCGATAGTACACTTCAGGTGAAACTGTCAAAATCTTCAAAATGAGCAAAAGCACAATGAAATTAATGCTGGAATCATCTTCAAGTTGCTAAAATACACTAATGACAGCAACAAGTTTTAGTCTACAACATTTAGTTAAGGTGTGAGAGCCAAAATGAACTTTGTATTGCTGTAAACGCGTTTTCAGCACCTGATTGTACACTTCAGGTGAAACTGTCAAAATCTTCAAAATGAGCAAAAGCACAATGAAATGAATGCTGGAATTATCTTCAAGTTGCTAAAATACACTAATGACAGCAAAAAGTTTGAGTCTACAACATTTAGTTAAGGTGTGAGAGCCAAAATGAACTTTGTATTGCTTTAAAATTCATTTTCAGCCCGATTGTACACTTCAGGTGAAACTGTCAAAATCTTCAAAATGAGCAAAAGCACAATGAAATTAATGTTGGAATCATCTTCAAGTTGCTAAAATACACTAATGACAGCAAAAAGTTTGAGTCTACAACATTTTTTGAGGTGTGAGAGCCTAAATGAACTTTGTATTGCTTTAAATGCATTTTCAGCCCGATTGTACACTTCAGGTAAAACTGTCAAAATCTTCAAAATGAGCAAAAGCACAATGAAATTAATGCTGGAATCATCTTCAAGTTGCTAAAATACACTAATGACAGTAAAAAGTTTGAGTGTACAACATTTAGTTAAGGTGTGAGAGCCAAAATGAACTTTGTATTGCTTTAAAAGCACTTTCAGCCCGAATGTACACTTCAGGTGAAACTGTCAAAATCTTCAAAATGAGCAAAAGCACAATGAAATTAAGGCTGGAATCATCTTCAAGTTGCTAAAATACACTAATGACAGCAAAAAGTTTGAGTCTACAACATTTAGTTAAGGTGTGAGAGCCAAAATGAACGTTGTATTGCTTTAAATGCATTTTCAGCCCGAATGTACACTTCAGGTGAAACTGTCAAATTCTTCAAAATGAGCAAAAGCACAATGGAATTAATGCTGGAAACATCTTCAAGTTGCTAAAATACACTAATGACAGCAACAAGTTTGAGTCTATAACATTTAGTTAAGGTGTGAGAGCCAAAATAAAACTTTGTATTGCTTTAAATGCATTTTCAGCCCGATAGTACACTTCAGGTGAAACTGTCAAAATCTTCAAAATGAGCAAAAGCACAATTAAATTAATGCTGGAATCATCTTCAAGTTGCTAAAATACACTAATGACAGCAAAAAGTTTGAGTCTACAACATTTAGTTAAGGTGTGAGAGCCAAAATGAACTTTGTATTGCTGTAAACGCGTTTTCAGCACCTGATTGTACACTTCAGGCGAAACTGTCAAAATCTTCAAAATGAGCAAAAGCACAATGAAATTAATGCTGGAATCATCTTCAAGTTGCTAAAATACACTAATGACAGCACAAAGTTTGAGTCTACAACATTTAGTTGAGGTGTGAGAGCCAAAATGAACTTTTTATTGCTTTAAACGCGTTTTCAGCCCCTAATTGTACACTTCAGGTGAAAATGTCAAAATCTTCAAAATGAGCAAAAGCACAATGAAATTAATGCTTGAATCATCTTCATTTTGCTAAAATACACTAATGACAGCAAAAAGTTTGAGTCTACAACATTTAGTTAAGGTGTGAGAGCCAAAATGAACTTTTTATGGCTTTAAATGCATTTTCAGCCCGATTGTACACTTCAGGTGAAAATGTCAAAATCTTCAAAATGAGCAAAAGCACAATAAAATTAATGCTTGAATCATCTTCATTTTGCTAAAATATACTAATGACAGCAAAAAGTTTGAGTCTACAACATTTAGTTAAGGTGTGAGAGCCAAAATGAACTTTTTATTGCTTTAAACGCGTTTTCATCCCCTAATTGTACACTTCAGGTGAAAATGTCAAAATCTTCAAAATGAGCAAAAGCACAATGAAATTAATGCTTGAATCATCTTCATTTTGCTAAAATACACTAATGACAGCAAAAAGTTTGAGTCTACAACATTTAGTTAAGGTGTGAGAGCCAAAACGAACTTTTTATGGCTTTAAATGCATTTTCAGCCTGATTGTACACTTCAGGTGAAAATGTCAAAATCTTCAAAATGAGCAAAAGCACAATGAAATTAATGCTTGAATCATCTTCATTTTGCTAACATACACTAATTACAGCAAAAAGTTTGAGTCTACAACATTTAGTTAAGGTGTGAGAGCCAAAATGAACTTTTTATGGCTTTAAATGCATTTTCAGCCCGATTGTACACTTCAGGTGAAAATGTCAAAATCTTCAAAATGAGCAAAAGCACAATGAAATTAATGCTTGAATCATCTTCATTTTGCTAAAATACACTAATGACAGCAAAAAGTTTGAATCTACAACATTTAGTTAAGGTGTGAGAGCCAAAATGAACTTTTTATTGCTTTAAATGCAATTTCAGCCCGATTGTACACTTCAGGTGAAAATGTCAAAATCTTCAAAATGAGCAAAAGCACAATGAAATTAATGCTTGAATCATCTTCATTTTGCTAACATACACTAATGACAGCAAAAAGTTTGAGTCTACAACATTTAGTTAAGGTGTGAGAGCCAAAATGAACTTTTTATGGCTTTAAATGCATTTTCAGCCCGATTGTACACTTCAGGTGAAAATGTCAAAATCTTCAAAATGAGCAAAAGCACAATGAAATTAATGCTTGAATCATCTTCATTTTTCTAAAATACACTAATGACAGCAAAAAGTTTGAGTCTACAACATTTAGTTAAGGTGTGAGAGCCAAAATGAACTTTTTATGGCTTTAAATGCATTTTCAGCCTGATTGTACACTTCAGGTGAAAATGTCAAAATCTTCAAAATGAGCAAAAGCACAATGAAATTAATGCTTGAATCATCTTCATTTTGCTAACATACACTAATGACAGCAAAAAGTTTGAGTCTACAACATTTAGTTAAGGTGTGAGAGCCAAAATGAACTTTTTATGGCTTTAAATGCATTTTCAGCCTGATTGTACACTTCAGGTGAAAATGTCAAAATCTTCAAAATGAGCAAAAGCACAATGAAATTAATGCTTGAATCATCTTCATTTTGCTAAAATACACTAATGACAGCAAAAAGTTTGAGTCTACAACATTTAGTTAAGGTGTGAGAGCCAAAATGAACTTTTTATGGCTTTAAATGCATTTTCAGCCTGATTGTACACTTCAGGTGAAAATGTCAAAATCTTCAAAATGAGCAAAAGCACAATGAAATTAATGCTTGAATCATCTTCATTTTGCTAACATACACTAATGACAGCAAAAAGTTTGAGTCTACAACATTTAGTTAAGGTGTGAGAGCCAAAATGAACTTTTTATGGCTTTAAATGCATTTTCAGCCCGATTGTACACTTTAGGTGAAAATGTCAAAATCTTCAAAATGAGCAAAAGCACAATAAAATTAATGCTTGAATCATCTTCATTTTGCTAAAATATACTAATGACAGCAAAAAGTTTGAGTCTACAACATTTAGTTAAGGTGTGAGAGCCAAAATGAACTTTTTATTGCTTTAAACGCGTTTTCAGCCCCTAATTGTACACTTCAGGTGAAAATGTCAAAATCTTCAAAATGAGCAAAAGCACAATGAAATTAATACTTGAATCATCTTCATTTTGCTAAAATACACTAATGACAGCAAAAAGTTTGAATCTACAACATTTAGTTAAGGTGTGAGAGCCAAAATGAACTTTTTATTGCTTTAAATGCATTTTCAGCCCGATTGTACACTTCAGGTGAAAATGTCAAAATCTTCAAAATGAGCAAAAGCACAATGAAATTAATGCTTGAATCATCTTCATTTTGCTAACATACACTAATGACAGCAAAAAGTTTGAGTCTACAACATTTAGTTAAGGTGTG
The DNA here is from genome assembly GCF_054856555.1 of Leptonotus elevatus. Classification (NCBI taxonomy): domain Eukaryota; kingdom Metazoa; phylum Chordata; class Actinopteri; order Syngnathiformes; family Syngnathidae; genus Leptonotus; species Leptonotus elevatus. The sequence continues at coordinate 405,346 of NC_141240.1, read as the reverse complement.
AGAGCCAAAATGAACTTTTTATTGCTTTAAACGCGTTTTCAGCCCCTAATTGTACACTTCAGGTGAAAATGTCAAAATCTTCAAAATGAGCAAAAGCACAATGAAATTAATGCTTGAATCATCTTCATTTTGCTAAAATACACTAATGACAGCAAAAAGTTTGAATCTACAACATTTAGTTAAGGTGTGAGAGCCAAAATGAACTTTTTATTGCTTTAAATGCAATTTCAGCCCGATTGTACACTTCAGGTGAAACTGTCAAAATCTTCAAAATGAGCAAAAGCACAATGAAATGAATGCTGGAATCATCTTCAAGTTGCTAAAATACACTAATGACAGCAAAAAGTTTGAGTCTACAACATTTAGTTAAGGTGTGAGAGCCTAAATGAACTTTTCATTGCTTTAAACGCGTTTTCAGCCCTTGATTGTACAATTCAGGTGAAACTGTCAAAATCTTCAAAATGAGCAAAAGCACAATGAAATTAATGCTGGAATCATCTTCAAGTTGCTAAAATACACTAATGACAGCAACAAGTTTGAGTCTACAACATTTAGTTAAGGTGTGAGATTCTAAATTAACTTTGTATTGCTGTAAACGCGTTTTCAGCCCCTGATTGTACACTTCAGGTGAAACTGTCAAAATCTTCAAAATGAGCAAAAGCACAATGAAATTAATGTTGGAATCATCTTCAAGTTGCTAAAATACACTAATGACAGCAAAAAGTTTGAGTCTACAACATTTAGTTAAGTTGTGAGAGCCTAAATTAACTTTTTATTGCTTTAAACGCGTTTTCAGCCCTTGATTGTACACTTCAGGTGAAACTGTCAAAATCTTCAAATTGAGCAAAAGCACAATGAAATTAATGCTGGAATCATCTTCAAGTTGCTAAAATACACTAATGACAGCAAAAAGTTTGAGTCTACAACATTTAGTTAAGGTGTGAGAGCCAAAATGAACTTTGTATTGCTGTAAACACGTTTTCAGCACCTGATTGTACACTTCAGGTGAAACTGTCAAAATCTTCAAAATGAGCAAAAGCACAATGAAATTAATGCTGGAATCATCTTCAAGTTGCTAAAATACACTAATGACAGCAAAAAGTTTGAGTCTACAACATTTAGTTAAGGTGTGAGAGCCAAAATGAACTTTGTATTGCTGTAAACGCGTTTTCAGCACCTGATTGTACACTTCAGGTGAAACTGTCAAAATCTTCAAAATGAGCAAAAGCACAATGAAATTAATGCTGGAATCATCTTCAAGTTGCTAAAATACACTAATGACAGCAAAAAGTTTGAGTCTACAACATTTAGTTAAGGTGTGAGAGCCAAAATGAACTTTGTATTGCTTTAAATGCATTTTCAGCCCGATTGGACACTTCAGGTGAAACTGTCAAAATCTTCAAAATGAGCAAAAGCACAATGAAATTAATGCTGTAATCATCTTCAAGTTGCTAAAATACACTAATGACAGTAAAAAGTTTAAGTCTACAACATTTAGTTAAGGTGTGAGAGCCAAAATTAACTTTGTATTGCTTTAAATGCATTTTCAGCCCGATAGTACACTTCAGGTGAAACTGTCAAAATCTTCAAAATGAGCAAAAGCACAATGAAATTAATGCTGGAATCATCTTCAAGTTGCTAAAATACACTAATGACAGCAACAAGTTTTAGTCTACAACATTTAGTTAAGTTGTGAGAGCCTAAATTAACTTTTTATTGCTTTAAACGCGTTTTCAGCCCTTGATTGTACACTTCAGGTGAAACTGTCAAAATCTTCAAATTGAGCAAAAGCACAATGAAATTAATGCTGGAATCATCTTCAAGTTGCTAAAATACACTAATGACAGCAAAAAGTTTGAGTCTACAACATTTAGTTAAGGTGTGAGAGCCAAAATGAACTTTGTATTGCTTTAAACGCGTTTTCAGCACCTGATTGTACACTTCAGGTGAAACTGTCAAAATCTTCAAAATGAGCAAAAGCACAATGAAATTAATGCTGGAATCATCTTCAAGTTGCTAAAATACACTAATGACAGCAAAAAGTTTGAGTCTACAACATTTATTTAAGGTGTGAGAGCCAAAATGAACTTTGTATTGCTTTAAATGCATATTCAGCCCGATTGGACACTTCAGGTGAAACTGTCAAAATCTTCAAAATGAGCAAAAGCACAATGAAATTAATGCTGGAATCATCTTCAAGTTGCTAAAATACACTAATGACAGTAAAAAGTTTAAGTCTACAACATTTAGTTAAGGTGTGAGAGCCAAAATGAACTTTGTATTGCTTTAAATGCATTTTCAGCCCGATAGTACACTTCAGGTGAAACTGTCAAAATCTTCAAAATGAGCAAAAGCACAATGAAATTAATGCTGGAATCATCTTCAAGTTGCTAAAATACACTAATGACAGCAAAAAGTTTGAGTCTACAACATTTAGTTAAGGTGTGAGAGCCAAAATGAACTTTGTATTGCTGTAAACGCGTTTTCAGCACCTGATTGTACACTTCAGGTGAAACTGTCAAAATCTTCAAAATGAGCAAAAGCACAATGAAATTAATGCTGGAATCATCTTCAAGTTGCTAAAATACACTAATGACAGCAAAAAGTTTGAGTCTACAACATTTAGTTAAGGTGTGAGAGCCAAAATGAACTTTGTATTGCTTTAAATGCATTTTCAGCCCGATTGGACACTTCAGGTGAAACTGTCAAAATCTTCAAAATGAGCAAAAGCACAATGAAATTAATGCTTGAATCATCTTCATTTTGCTAACATACACTAATGACAGCAAAAAGTTTGAGTCTACAACATTTAGTTAAGGTGTGAGAGCCAAAATGAACTTTTTATGGCTTTAAATGCATTTTCAGCCCGATTGTACACTTCAGGTGAAAATGTCAAAATCTTCAAAATGAGCAAAAGCACAATGAAATTAATGCTTGAATCATCTTCATTTTTCTAAAATACACTAATGACAGCAAAAAGTTTGAGTCTACAACATTTAGTTAAGGTGTGAGAGCCAAAATGAACTTTTTATGGCTTTAAATGCATTTTCAGCCTGATTGTACACTTCAGGTGAAAATGTCAAAATCTTCAAAATGAGCAAAAGCACAATGAAATTAATGCTTGAATCATCTTCATTTTGCTAACATACACTAATGACAGCAAAAAGTTTGAGTCTACAACATTTAGTTAAGGTGTGAGAGCCAAAATGAACTTTTTATGGCTTTAAATGCATTTTCAGCCTGATTGTACACTTCAGGTGAAAATGTCAAAATCTTCAAAATGAGCAAAAGCACAATGAAATTAATGCTTGAATCATCTTCATTTTGCTAAAATACACTAATGACAGCAAAAAGTTTGAGTCTACAACATTTAGTTAAGGTGTGAGAGCCAAAATGAACTTTTTATGGCTTTAAATGCATTTTCAGCCTGATTGTACACTTCAGGTGAAAATGTCAAAATCTTCAAAATGAGCAAAAGCACAATGAAATTAATGCTTGAATCATCTTCATTTTGCTAACATACACTAATGACAGCAAAAAGTTTGAGTCTACAACATTTAGTTAAGGTGTGAGAGCCAAAATGAACTTTTTATGGCTTTAAATGCATTTTCAGCCCGATTGTACACTTCAGGTGAAAATGTCAAAATCTTCAAAATGAGCAAAAGCACAATAAAATTAATGCTTGAATCATCTTCATTTTGCTAAAATATACTAATGACAGCAAAAAGTTTGAGTCTACAACATTTAGTTAAGGTGTGAGAGCCAAAATGAACTTTTTATTGCTTTAAACGCGTTTTCAGCCCCTAATTGTACACTTCAGGTGAAAATGTCAAAATCTTCAAAATGAGCAAAAGCACAATGAAATTAATACTTGAATCATCTTCATTTTGCTAAAATACACTAATGACAGCAAAAAGTTTGAATCTACAACATTTAGTTAAGGTGTGAGAGCCAAAATGAACTTTTTATTGCTTTAAATGCATTTTCAGCCCGATTGTACACTTCAGGTGAAAATGTCAAAATCTTCAAAATGAGCAAAAGCACAATGAAATTAATGCTTGAATCATCTTCATTTTGCTAACATACACTAATGACAGCAAAAAGTTTGAGTCTACAACATTTAGTTAAGGTGTGAGAGCCAAAATGAACTTTTTATTGCTTTAAACGCGTTTTCAGCCCTTGATTGTACAATTCAGGTGAAACTGTCAAAATCTTCAAAATGAGCAAAAGCACAATGAAATTAATGCTGGAATCATCTTCAAGTTGCTAAAATACACTAATGACAGCAACAAGTTTGAGTCTACAACATTTAGTTAAGGTGTGAGATTCTAAATTAACTTTGTATTGCTGTAAACGCGTTTTCAGCCCCTGATTGTACACTTCAGGTGAAACTGTCAAAATCTTAAAAATGAGCAAAAGCACAATGAAATTAATGTTGGAATCATCTTCAAGTTGCTAAAATACACTAATGACAGCAAAAAGTTTGAGTCTACAACATTTAGTTAAGTTGTGAGAGCCTAAATTAACTTTTTATTGCTTTAAACGCGTTTTCAGCCCTTGATTGTACACTTCAGGTGAAACTGTCAAAATCTTCAAATTGAGCAAAAGCACAATGAAATTAATGCTGGAATCATCTTCAAGTTGCTAAAATACACTAATGACAGCAAAAAGTTTGAGTCTACAACATTTAGTTAAGGTGTGAGAGCCAAAATGAACTTTGTATTGCTGTAAACGCGTTTTCAGCACCTGATTGTACACTTCAGGTGAAACTGTCAAAATCTTCAAAATGAGCAAAAGCACAATGAAATTAATGCTGGAATCATCTTCAAGTTGCTAAAATACACTAATGACAGCAAAAAGTTTGAGTCTACAACATTTAGTTAAGGTGTGAGAGCCAAAATGAACTTTGTATTGCTGTAAACGCGTTTTCAGCACCTGATTGTACACTTCAGGTGAAACTGTCAAAATCTTCAAAATGAGCAAAAGCACAATGAAATTAATGCTGGAATCATCTTCAAGTTGCTAAAATACACTAATGACAGCAAAAAGTTTGAGTCTACAACATTTAGTTAAGGTGTGAGAGCCAAAATGAACTTTGTATTGCTTTAAATGCATTTTCAGCCCGATTGGACACTTCAGGTGAAACTGTCAAAATCTTCAAAATGAGCAAAAGCACAATGAAATTAATGCTGTAATCATCTTCAAGTTGCTAAAATACACTAATGACAGTAAAAAGTTTAAGTCTACAACATTTAGTTAAGGTGTGAGAGCCAAAATTAACTTTGTATTGCTTTAAATGCATTTTCAGCCCGATAGTACACTTCAGGTGAAACTGTCAAAATCTTCAAAATGAGCAAAAGCACAATGAAATTAATGCTGGAATCATCTTCAAGTTGCTAAAATACACTAATGACAGCAACAAGTTTTAGTCTACAACATTTAGTTAAGTTGTGAGAGCCTAAATTAACTTTTTATTGCTTTAAACGCGTTTTCAGCCCTTGATTGTACACTTCAGGTGAAACTGTCAAAATCTTCAAATTGAGCAAAAGCACAATGAAATTAATGCTGGAATCATCTTCAAGTTGCTAAAATACACTAATGACAGCAAAAAGTTTGAGTCTACAACATTTAGTTAAGGTGTGAGAGCCAAAATGAACTTTGTATTGCTTTAAACGCGTTTTCAGCACCTGATTGTACACTTCAGGTGAAACTGTCAAAATCTTCAAAATGAGCAAAAGCACAATGAAATTAATGCTGGAATCATCTTCAAGTTGCTAAAATACACTAATGACAGCAAAAAGTTTGAGTCTACAACATTTATTTAAGGTGTGAGAGCCAAAATGAACTTTGTATTGCTTTAAATGCATATTCAGCCCGATTGGACACTTCAGGTGAAACTGTCAAAATCTTCAAAATGAGCAAAAGCACAATGAAATTAATGCTGGAATCATCTTCAAGTTGCTAAAATACACTAATGACAGTAAAAAGTTTAAGTCTACAACATTTAGTTAAGGTGTGAGAGCCAAAATGAACTTTGTATTGCTTTAAATGCATTTTCAGCCCGATAGTACACTTCAGGTGAAACTGTCAAAATCTTCAAAATGAGCAAAAGCACAATGAAATTAATGCTGGAATCATCTTCAAGTTGCTAAAATACACTAATGACAGCAAAAAGTTTTAGTCTACAACATTTAGTTAAGGTGTGAGAGCCAAAATGAACTTTGTATTGCTGTAAACGCGTTTTCAGCACCTGATTGTACACTTCAGGTGAAACTGTCAAAATCTTCAAAATGAGCAAAAGCACAATGAAATGAATGCTGGAATCATCTTCAAGTTGCTAAAATACACTAATGACAGCAAAAAGTTTGAGTCTACAATATTTAGTTAAGGTGTGAGAGCCAAAATGAACTTTGTATTGCTTTAAAATTCATTTTCAGACCGATTGTACACTTCAGGTGAAACTGTCAAAATCTTCAAATTGAGCAAAAGCACAATGAAATTAATGCTGGAATCATCTTCAAGTTGCTAAAATACACTAATGACAGCAAAAAGTTTGAGTCTACAACATTTAGTTAAGGTGTGAGAGCCAAAATGAACTTTGTATTGCTGTAAAAGCGTTTTCAGCACCTGATTGTACACTTCAGGTGAAACTGTCAAAATCTTCAAAATGAGCAAAAGCACAATGAAATTAATGCTGGAATCATCTTCAAGTTGCTAAAATACACTAATGACAGCAAAAAGTTTGAGTCTACAACATTTAGTTAAGGTGTGAGAGCCAAAATGAACTTTGTATTGCTTTAAATGCATTTTCAGCCCGATTGGACACTTCAGGTGAAACTGTCAAAATCTTCAAAATGAGCAAAAGCACAATGAAATTAATGCTGGAATCATCTTCAAGTTGCTAAAATACACTAATGACAGTAAAAAGTTTAAGTCTACAACATTTAGTTAAGGTGTGAGAGCCAAAATTAACTTTGTATTGCTTTAAATGCATTTTCAGCCCGATAGTACACTTCAGGTGAAAATGTCAAAATCTTCAAAATGAGCAAAAGCACAATGAAATTAATGCTGGAATCATCTTCAAGTTGCTAAAATACACTAATGACAGCAACAAGTTTTAGTCTACAACATTTAGTTAAGGTGTGAGAGCCAAAATGAACTTTGTATTGCTGTAAACGCGTTTTCAGCACCTGATTGTACACTTCAGGTGAAACTGTCAAAATCTTCAAAATGAGCAAAAGCACAATGAAATGAATGCTGGAATTATCTTCAAGTTGCTAAAATACACTAATGACAGCAAAAAGTTTGAGTCTACAACATTTAGTTAAGGTGTGAGAGCCAAAATGAACTTTGTATTGCTTTAAAATTCATTTTCAGCCCGATTGTACACTTCAGGTGAAACTGTCAAAATCTTCAAAATGAGCAAAAGCACAATGAAATTAATGTTGGAATCATCTTCAAGTTGCTAAAATACACTAATGACAGCAAAAAGTTTGAGTCTACAACATTTTTTGAGGTGTGAGAGCCTAAATGAACTTTGTATTGCTTTAAATGCATTTTCAGCCCGATTGTACACTTCAGGTAAAACTGTCAAAATCTTCAAAATGAGCAAAAGCACAATGAAATTAATGCTGGAATCATCTTCAAGTTGCTAAAATACACTAATGACAGCAACGAGTTTGAGTCTACAACATTTAGTTAAGGTGTGAGAGCCTAAATGAACTTTGTATTGCTTTAAATGCATTTTCAGCCCGATTGTACACTTCAGGTGAAACTGTCAAAATCTTAAAAATGAGCAAAAGTACAATGAAATTAATGTTGGAATCATCTTCAAGTTGCTAAAATACACTAATGACAGCAAAAAGTTTGAGTCTACAACATTTAGTTAAGGTGTGAGAGCCAAAATGAACTTTGTATTGCTGTAAACGCGTTTTCAGCACCTGATTGTACACTTCAGGTGAAACTGTCAAAATCTTCAAAATGAGCAAAAGCACAATGAAATGAATGCTGGAATCATCTTCAAGTTGCTAAAATACACTAATGACAGCAAAAAGTTTGAGTCTACAACATTTAGTTAAGGTGTGAGAGCCAAAATGAACTTTGTATTGCTTTAAATGCATTTTCAGCCCGATTGGACACTTCAGGTGAAACTGTCAAAATCTTCAAATTGAGCAAAAGCACAATGAAATTTATGCTGGAATCATCTTCAAGTTGCTAAAATACACTAATGACAGCAAAAAGTTTGAGTCTACAACATTTAGTTAAGGTGTGAGAGCCAAAATGAACTTTGTATTGCTGTAAACGCGTTTTCAGCACCTGATTGTACACTTCAGGTGAAACTGTCAAAATCTTCAAAATGAGCAAAAGCACAATGAAATTAATGCTGGAATCATCTTCAAGTTGCTAAAATACACTAATGACAGTAAAAAGTTTGAGTGTACAACATTTAGTTAAGGTGTGAGAGCCAAAATGAACTTTGTATTGCTTTAAAAGCACTTTCAGCCCGAATGTACACTTCAGGTGAAACTGTCAAAATCTTCAAAATGAGCAAAAGCACAATGAAATTAAGGCTGGAATCATCTTCAAGTTGCTAAAATACACTAATGACAGCAAAAAGTTTGAGTCTACAACATTTAGTTAAGGTGTGAGAGCCAAAATGAACGTTGTATTGCTTTAAATGCATTTTCAGCCCGAATGTACACTTCAGGTGAAACTGTCAAATTCTTCAAAATGAGCAAAAGCACAATGGAATTAATGCTGGAAACATCTTCAAGTTGCTAAAATACACTAATGACAGCAACAAGTTTGAGTCTATAACATTTAGTTAAGGTGTGAGAGCCAAAATAAAACTTTGTATTGCTTTAAATGCATTTTCAGCCCGATAGTACACTTCAGGTGAAACTGTCAAAATCTTCAAAATGAGCAAAAGCACAATTAAATTAATGCTGGAATCATCTTCAAGTTGCTAAAATACACTAATGACAGCAAAAAGTTTGAGTCTACAACATTTAGTTAAGGTGTGAGAGCCAAAATGAACTTTGTATTGCTGTAAACGCGTTTTCAGCACCTGATTGTACACTTCAGGCGAAACTGTCAAAATCTTCAAAATGAGCAAAAGCACAATGAAATTAATGCTGGAATCATCTTCAAGTTGCTAAAATACACTAATGACAGCACAAAGTTTGAGTCTACAACATTTAGTTGAGGTGTGAGAGCCAAAATGAACTTTTTATTGCTTTAAACGCGTTTTCAGCCCCTAATTGTACACTTCAGGTGAAAATGTCAAAATCTTCAAAATGAGCAAAAGCACAATGAAATTAATGCTTGAATCATCTTCATTTTGCTAAAATACACTAATGACAGCAAAAAGTTTGAGTCTACAACATTTAGTTAAGGTGTGAGAGCCAAAATGAACTTTTTATGGCTTTAAATGCATTTTCAGCCCGATTGTACACTTCAGGTGAAAATGTCAAAATCTTCAAAATGAGCAAAAGCACAATAAAATTAATGCTTGAATCATCTTCATTTTGCTAAAATATACTAATGACAGCAAAAAGTTTGAGTCTACAACATTTAGTTAAGGTGTGAGAGCCAAAATGAACTTTTTATTGCTTTAAACGCGTTTTCATCCCCTAATTGTACACTTCAGGTGAAAATGTCAAAATCTTCAAAATGAGCAAAAGCACAATGAAATTAATGCTTGAATCATCTTCATTTTGCTAAAATACACTAATGACAGCAAAAAGTTTGAGTCTACAACATTTAGTTAAGGTGTGAGAGCCAAAACGAACTTTTTATGGCTTTAAATGCATTTTCAGCCTGATTGTACACTTCAGGTGAAAATGTCAAAATCTTCAAAATGAGCAAAAGCACAATGAAATTAATGCTTGAATCATCTTCATTTTGCTAACATACACTAATTACAGCAAAAAGTTTGAGTCTACAACATTTAGTTAAGGTGTGAGAGCCAAAATGAACTTTTTATGGCTTTAAATGCATTTTCAGCCCGATTGTACACTTCAGGTGAAAATGTCAAAATCTTCAAAATGAGCAAAAGCACAATGAAATTAATGCTTGAATCATCTTCATTTTGCTAAAATACACTAATGACAGCAAAAAGTTTGAATCTACAACATTTAGTTAAGGTGTGAGAGCCAAAATGAACTTTTTATTGCTTTAAATGCAATTTCAGCCCGATTGTACACTTCAGGTGAAAATGTCAAAATCTTCAAAATGAGCAAAAGCACAATGAAATTAATGCTGGAATCATCTTCAAGTTGCTAAAATACACTAATGACAGCAAAAAGTTTAAGTCTACAACATTTAGTTAAGGTGTGAGAGCCAAAATGAACTTTGTATTGCTTTAAATGCATTTTCAGCCCGATAGTACACTTCAGGTGAAACTGTCAACATCTTCAAAATGAGCAAAAGCACAATGAAATTAATGCTGGAATCATCTTCAAGTTGCTAAAATACACTAATGACAGCAAAAAGTTTTAGTCTACAACATTTAGTTAAGGTGTGAGAGCCAAAATGAACTTTGTATTGCTGTAAACGCGTTTTCAGCACCTGATTGTACACTTCAGGTGAAACTGTCAAAATCTTCAAAATGAGCAAAAGCACAATGAAATGAATGCTGGAATCATCTTCAAGTTGCTAAAATACACTAATGACAGCAAAAAGTTTGAGTCTACAATATTTAGTTAAGGTGTGAGAGCCAAAATGATCTTTGTATTGCTTTAAAATTCATTTTCAGCCCGATTGTACACTTCAGGTGAAACTGTCAAAATCTTCAAAATGAGCAAAAGCACAATGAAATTAATGCTGGAATCATCTTCAGGTTGCTAAAATACACTAATGACAGCAAAAAGTTTTAGTCTACAACATTTAGTTAAGGTGTGAGAGCCAAAATTAACTTTGTATTGCTGTAAACGCATTTTCAGCACCTGATTGTACACTTCAGGTGAAAATGTCAAAATCTTCAAAATGAGCAAAAGCACAATGAAATTAATGCTGGAATCATCTTCAAGTTGCTAAAATACACTAATGACAACAATAAGTTTGAGTCTACAACATTTAGTTAAGGTGTGAGATTCTAAATTAACTTTGTATTGCTGTAAACGCGTTTTCAGCCCCTGATTGTACACTTCAGGTGAAACTGTCAAAATCTTCAAAATGAGCAAAAGCACAATGAAATTAATGCTGGAATCATCTTCAAGTTGCTAAAATACACTAATGACAGTAAAAAGTTTGAGTGTACAACATTTAGTTAAGGTGTGAGAGCCAAAATGAACTTTGTATTGCTTAAAAACCCCTTTCAGCCCGAATGTACACTTCAGGTGAAACTGTCAAAATCTTCAAAATGAGCAAAAGCACAATGAAATTAAGGCTGGAATCATCTTCAAGTTGCTAAAATACACTAATGACAGCAAAAAGTTTGAGTCTACAACATTTAGTTAAGGTGTGAGAGCCAAAATGAACGTTGTATTGCTTTAAATGCATTTTCAGCCCGAATGTACACTTCAGGTGAAACTGTCAAATTCTTCAAAATGAGCAAAAGCACAATGAAATTAATGCTGGAAACATCTTCAAGTTGCTAAAATACACTAATGACAGCAACAAGTTTGAGTCTAAAACATTTAGTTAAGGTGTGAGAGCCAAAATAAAACTTTGTATTGCTTTAAATGCATTTTCAGCCCGATAGTACACTTCAGGTGAAACTGTCAAAATCTTCAAAATGAGCAAAAGCACAATTAAATTAATGCTGGAATCATCTTCAAGTTGCTAAAATACACTAATGACAGCAAAAAGTTTGAGTCTACAACATTTAGTTAAGGTGTGAGAGCCAAAATGAACTTTGTATTCTTGTAAACGCGTTTTCAGCACCTGATTGTACACTTCAGGCGAAACTGTCAAAATCTTCAAAATGAGCAAAAGCACAATGAAATTAATGCTGGAATCATCTTCAAGTTGCTAAAATACACTAATGACAGCACAAAGTTTGAGTCTACAACATTTAGTTGAGGTGTGAGAGCCAAAATGAACTTTTTATTGCTTTAAACGCGTTTTCAGCCCCTAATTGTACACTTCAGGTGAAAATGTAAAAATCTTCAAAATGAGCAAAAGCACAATGAAATTAATGCTTGAATCATCTTCATTTTGCTAAAATACACTAATGACAGCAAAAAGTTTGAGTCTACAACATTTAGTTAAGGTGTGAGAGCCAAAATGAACTTTTTATGGCTTTAAATGCATTTTCAGCCTGATTGTACACTTCAGGTGAAAATGTCAAAATCTTCAAAATGAGCAAAAGCACAAAAAAATTAATGCTTGAATCATCTTCATTTTGCTAAAATATACTAATGACAGCAAAAAGTTTGAGTCTACAACATTTAGTTAAGGTGTGAGAGCCAAAATGAACTTTTTATTGCTTTAAACGCGTTTTCAGCCCCTAATTGTACACTTCAGGTGAAAATGTCAAAATCTTCAAAATGAGCAAAAGCACAATGAAATTAATGCTTGAATCATCTTCATTTTGCTAAAATACACTAATGACAGCAAAAAGTTTGAGTCTACAACATTTAGTTAAGGTGTGAGAGCCAAAACGAACTTTTTATGGCTTTAAATGCATTTTCAGCCTGATTGTACACTTCAGGTGAAAATGTCAAAATCTTCAAAATGAGCAAAAGCACAATGAAATTAATGCTTGAATCATCTTCATTTTGCTAACATACACTAATGACAGCAAAAAGTTTGAGTCTACAACATTTAGTTAAGGTGTGAGAGCCAAAATGAACTTTTTATTGCTTTAAATGCAATTTCAGCCCGATTGTACACTTCAGGTGAAAATGTCAAAATCTTCAAAATGAGCAAAAGCACAATGAAATTAATGCTTGAATCATCTTCATTTTGCTAACATACACTAATGACAGCAAAAAGTTTGAGTCTACAACATTTAGTTAAGGTGTGAGAGCCAAAATGAACTTTTTATGGCTTTAAATGCATTTTCAGCCTGATTGTACACTTCAGGTGAAAATGTCAAAATCTTCAAAATGAGCAAAAGCACAATGAAATTAATGCTTGAATCATCTTCATTTTTCTAAAATACACTAATGACAGCAAAAAGTTTGAGTCTACAACATTTAGTTAAGGTGTGAGAGCCAAAATGAACTTTTTATGGCTTTAAATGCATTTTCAGCCTGATTGTACACTTCAGGTGAAAATGTCAAAATCTTCAAAATGAGCAAAAGCACAATGAAATTAATGCTTGAATCATCTTCATTTTGCTAACATACACTAATGACAGCAAAAAGTTTGAGTCTACAACATTTAGTTAAGGTGTGAGAGCCAAAATGAACTTTTTATGGCTTTAAATGCATTTTCAGCCTGATTGTACACTTCAGGTGAAAATGTCAAAATCTTCAAAATGAGCAAAAGCACAATGGAATTAATGCTTGAATCATCTTCATTTTGCTAACATACACTAATGACAGCAAAAAGTTTGAGTCTACAACATTTAGTTAAGGTGTGAGAGCCAAAATGAACTTTTTATGGCTTTAAATGCATTTTCAGCCCGATTGTACACTTCAGGTGAAAATGTCAAAATCTTCAAAATGAGCAAAAGCACAATGAAATTAATACTTGAATCATCTTCATTTTGCTAAAATACACTAATGACAGCAAAAAGTTTGAATCTACAACATTTAGTTAAGGTGTGAGAGCCAAAATGAACTTTTTATTGCTTTAAATGCATTTTCAGCCCGATTGTACACTTCAGGTGAAAATGTCAAAATCTTCAAAATGAGCAAAAGCACAATGAAATTAATGCTTGAATCATCTTCATTTTGCTAACATACACTAATGACAGCAAAAAGTTTGAGTCTACAACATTTAGTTAAGGTGTGAGAGCCAAAATGAACTTTTTATGGCTTTAAATGCATTTTCAGCCCGATTGTACACTTCAGGTGAAAATGTCAAAATCTTCAAAATGAGCAAAAGCACAATAAAATTAATGCTTGAATCATCTTCATTTTGCTAAAATATACTAATGACAGCAAAAAGGTTGAGTCTACAACATTTAGTTAAGGTGTGAGAGCCAAAATGAACTTTTTATTGCTTTAAACGCGTTTTCAGCCCCTAATTGTACACTTCAGGTGAAAATGTCAAAATCTTCAAAATGAGCAAAAGCACAATGAAATTAATGCTTGAATCATCTTCATTTTGCTAAAATACACTAATGACAGCAAAAAGTTTGAATCTACAACATTTAGTTAAGGTGTGAGAGCCAAAATGAACTTTTTATGGCTTTAAATGCATTTTCAGCCTGATTGTACACTTCAGGTGAAAATGTCAAAATCTTCAAAATGAGCAAAAGCACAATGAAATTAATGCTTGAATCATCTTCATTTTGCTAAAATACACTAATGACAGCAAAAAGTTTGAGTCTACAACATTTAGTTAAGGTGTGAGAGCCAAAATGAACTTTTTATGGCTTTAAATGCATTTTCAGCCCGATTGTACACTTCAGGTGAAAATGTCAAAATCTTCAAAATGAGCAAAAGCACAATAAAATTAATGCTTGAATCATCTTCATTTTGCTAAAATATACTAATGACAGCAAAAAGTTTGAGTCTACAACATTTAGTTAAGGTGTGAGAGCCAAAATGAACTTTTTATTGCTTTAAATGCAATTTCAGCCCGATTGTACACTTCAGGTGAAAATGTCAAAATCTTCAAAATGAGCAAAAGCACAATGAAATTAATGCTGGAATCATCTTCAAGTTGCTAAAATACACTAATGACAGCAAAAAGTTTAAGTCTACAACATTTAGTTAAGGTGTGAGAGCCAAAATGAACTTTGTATTGCTTTAAATGCATTTTCAGCCCGATAGTACACTTCAGGTGAAACTGTCAACATCTTCAAAATGAGCAAAAGCACAATGAAATTAATGCTGGAATCATCTTCAAGTTGCTAAAATACACTAATGACAGCAAAAAGTTTTAGTCTACAACATTTAGTTAAGGTGTGAGAGCCAAAATGAACTTTGTATTGCTGTAAACGCGTTTTCAGCACCTGATTGTACACTTCAGGTGAAACTGTCAAAATCTTCAAAATGAGCAAAAGCACAATGAAATGAATGCTGGAATCATCTTCAAGTTGCTAAAATACACTAATGACAGCAAAAAGTTTGAGTCTACAATATTTAGTTAAGGTGTGAGAGCCAAAATGAACTTTGTATTGCTTTAAAATTCATTTTCAGCCCGATTGTACACTTCAGGTGAAAGTGTCAAAATCTTCAAAATGAGCAAAAGCACAATGAAATTAATGCTGGAATCATCTTCAGGTTGCTAAAATACACTAATGACAGCAAAAAGTTTTAGTCTACAACATTTAGTTAAGGTGTGAGAGCCAAAATGAACTTTGTATTGCTGTAAACGCATTTTCAGCACCTGATTGTACACTTCAGGTGAAAATGTCAAAATCTTCAAAATGAGCAAAAGCACAATGAAATTAATGCTGGAATCATCTTCAAGTTGCTAAAATACACTAATGACAGCAAAAAGTTTGAGTCTACAACATTTAGTTAAGGTGTGAGAGCCAAAATTAACTTTGTATTGCTTTAAAATTCATTTTCAGCCCGATTGTACACTTCAGGTGAAACTGTCAAAATCTTCAAAATGAGCAAAAGCACAATGAAATGAATGCTGGAATCATCTTCAAGTTGCTAAAATACACTAATGACAGCAAAAAGTTTGAGTCTACAACATTTAGTTAAGGTGTGAGAGCCTAAATGAACTTTTCATTGCTTTTAACGCGTTTTCAGCCCTTGATTGTACAATTCAGGTGAAACTGTCAAAATCTTCAAAATGAGCAAAAGCACAATGAAATTAATGCTGGAATCGTCTTCAAGTTGCTAAAATACACTAATGACAGCAAAAAGTTTGAGTCTACAACATTTAGTTAAGGTGTGAGAGCCAAAATGAACTTTGTATTGCTTTAAATGCATTTTCAGCCCGATTGGACACTTCAGGTGAAACTGTCAAAATCTTCAAAATGAGCAAAAGCACAATGAAATTAATGCTGGAATCATCTTCAAGTTGCTAAAATACACTAATGACAGCAACAAGTTTGAGTCTACAACATTTAGTTAAGGTGTGAGATTCTAAATTAACTTTGTATTGCTGTAAACGCGTTTTCAGCCCCTGATTGTACACTTCAGGTGAAACTGTCAAAATCTTCAAAATGAGCAAAAGCACAATGAAATTAATGCTGGAATCATCTTCAAGTTGCTAAAATACACTAATGACAGTAAAAAGTTTGAGTGTACAACATTTAGTTAAGGTGTGAGAGCCAAAATGAACTTTGTATTGCTTTAAAAGCACTTTCAGCCCGAATGTACACTTCAGGTGAAACTGTCAAAATCTTCAAAATGAGCAAAAGCACAATGAAATTAAGGCTGGAATCATCTTCAAGTTGCTAAAATACACTAATGACAGCAAAAAGTTTGAGTCTACAACATTTAGTTAAGGTGTGAGAGCCAAAATGAACGTTGTATTGCTTTAAATGCATTTTCAGCCCGAATGTACACTTCAGGTGAAACTGTCAAATTCTTCAAAATGAGCAAAAGCACAATGAAATTAATGCTGGAAACATCTTCAAGTTGCTAAAATACACTAATGACAGCAAAAAGTTTGAGTCTACAACATTTAGTTAAGGTGTGAGAGCCAAAATGAACTTTTTATTGCTTTAAACGCGTTTTCAGCCCCTAATTGTACACTTCAGGTGAAAATGTCAAAATCTTCAAAATGAGCAAAAGCACAATGAAATTAATGCTTGAATCATCTTCATTTTGCTAAAATACACTAATGACAGCAAAAAGTTTGAATCTACAACATTTAGTTAAGGTGTGAGAGCCAAAATGAACTTTTTATTGCTTTAAATGCAATTTCAGCCCGATTGTACACTTCAGGTGAAAATGTCAAAATCTTCAAAATGAGCAAAAGCACAATGAAATTAATGCTGGAATCATCTTCAAGTTGCTAAAATACACTAATGACAGCAAAAAGTTTAAGTCTACAACATTTAGTTAAGGTGTGAGAGCCAAAATGAACTTTGTATTGCTTTAAATGCATTTTCAGCCCGATAGTACACTTCAGGTGAAACTGTCAACATCTTCAAAATGAGCAAAAGCACAATGAAATTAATGCTGGAATCATCTTCAAGTTGCTAAAATACACTAATGACAGCAAAAAGTTTTAGTCTACAACATTTAGTTAAGGTGTGAGAGCCAAAATGAACTTTGTATTGCTGTAAACGCGTTTTCAGCACCTGATTGTACACTTCAGGTGAAACTGTCAAAATCTTCAAAATGAGCAAAAGCACAATGAAATGAATGCTGGAATCATCTTCAAGTTGCTAAAATACACTAATGACAGCAAAAAGTTTGAGTCTACAATATTTAGTTAAGGTGTGAGAGCCAAAATGATCTTTGTATTGCTTTAAAATTCATTTTCAGCCCGATTGTACACTTCAGGTGAAACTGTCAAAATCTTCAAAATGAGCAAAAGCACAATGAAATTAATGCTGGAATCATCTTCAGGTTGCTAAAATACACTAATGACAGCAAAAAGTTTTAGTCTACAACATTTAGTTAAGGTGTGAGAGCCAAAATTAACTTTGTATTGCTGTAAACGCATTTTCAGCACCTGATTGTACACTTCAGGTGAAAATGTCAAAATCTTCAAAATGAGCAAAAGCACAATGAAATTAATGCTGGAATCATCTTCAAGTTGCTAAAATACACTAATGACAGCAAAAAGTTTGAGTCTACAACATTTAGTTAAGGTGTGAGAGCCAAAATTAACTTTGTATTGCTTTAAAATTCATTTTCAGCCCGATTGTACACTTCAGGTGAAACTGTCAAAATCTTCAAAATGAGCAAAAGCACAATGAAATGAATGCTGGAATCATCTTCAAGTTGCTAAAATACACTAATGACAGCAAAAAGTTTGAGTCTACAACATTTAGTTAAGGTGTGAGAGCCTAAATGAACTTTTCATTGCTTTAAACGCGTTTTCAGCCCTTGATTGTACAATTCAGGTGAAACTGTCAAAATCTTCAAAATGAGCAAAAGCACAATGAAATTAATGCTGGAATCATCTTCAAGTTGCTAAAATACACTAATGACAGCAACAAGTTTGAGTCTACAACATTTAGTTAAGGTGTGAGATTCTAAATTAACTTTGTATTGCTGTAAACGCGTTTTCAGCCCCTGATTGTACACTTCAGGTGAAACTGTCAAAATCTTCAAAATGAGCAAAAGCACAATGAAATTAATGCTGGAATCATCTTCAAGTTGCTAAAATACACTAATGACAGTAAAAAGTTTGAGTGTACAACATTTAGTTAAGGTGTGAGAGCCAAAATGAACTTTGTATTGCTTAAAAACCCCTTTCAGCCCGAATGTACACTTCAGGTGAAACTGTCAAAATCTTCAAAATGAGCAAAAGCACAATGAAATTAATGCTTGAATCATCTTCATTTTGCTAACATACACTAATGACAGCAAAAAGTTTGAGTCTACAACATTTAGTTAAGGTGTGAGAGCCAAAATGAACTTTGTATTGCTTTAAATGCATTTTCAGCCCGATTGGACACTTCAGGTGAAACTGTCAAAATCTTCAAAATGAGCAAAAGCACAATGAAATTAATGCTGGAATCATCTTCAAGTTGCTAAAATACACTAATGACAGTAAAAAGTTTAAGTCTACAACATTTAGTTAAGGTGTGAGAGTCAAAATTAACTTTGTATTGCTTTAAATGCATTTTCAGCCCGATAGTTCACTTCAGGTGAAACTGTCAAAATCTTCAAAATGAGCAAAAGCACAATGAAATTAATGCTGGAATCATCTTCAAGTTGCTAAAATACACTAATGACAGCAACAAGTTTTAGTCTACAACATTTAGTTAAGGTGTGAGAGCCAAAATGAACTTTGTATTGCTGTAAACGCGTTTTCAGCACCTGATTGTACACTTCAGGTGAAACTGTCAAAATCTTCAAAATGAGCAAAAGCACAATGAAATTAATGCTTGAATCATCTTCATTTTGCTAACATACACTAATGACAGCAAAAAGTTTGAGTCTACAACATTTAGTTAAGGTGTGAGAGCCAAAATGAACTTTTTATGGCTTTAAATGCATTTTCAGCCCGATTGTACACTTCAGGTGAAAATGTCAAAATCTTCAAAATGAGCAAAAGCACAATAAAATTAATGCTTGAATCATCTTCATTTTGCTAAAATATACTAATGACAGCAAAAAGTTTGAGTCTACAACATTTAGTTAAGGTGTGAGAGCCAAAATGAACTTTTTATTGCTTTAAACGCGTTTTCAGCCCCTAATTGTACACTTCAGGTGAAAATGTCAAAATCTTCAAAATGAGCAAAAGCACAATGAAATTAATGCTTGAATCATCTTCAAGTTGCTAAAATACACTAATGACAGCAAAAAGTTTGAGTCTACAACATTTAGTTAAGGTGTGAGAGCCAAAATGGACTTTGTATTGCTGTAAACGCGTTTTCAGCACCTGATTGTACACTTCAGGTGAAACTGTCAAAATCTTCAAAATGAGCAAAAGCACAATGAAATTAATGTTGGAATCATCTTCAAGTTGCTAAAATACACTAATGACAGCAAAAAGGTTGAGTCTACAACATTTAGTTAAGTTGTGAGAGCCTAAATGAACTTTTTATTGCTTTAAACGCGTTTTCAGCCCTTGATTGTACACTTCAGGTGAAACTGTCAAAATCTTCAAATTGAGCAAAAGCACAATGAAATTAATGCTGGAATCATCTTCAAGTTGCTAAAATACACTAATGACAGCAAAAAGTTTGAGTCTACAACATTTAGTTAAGGTGTGAGAGCCAAAATGAACTTTGTATTGCTGTAAACGCGTTTTCAGCACCTGATTGTACACTTCAGGTGAAACTGTCAAAATCTTCAAAATGAGCAAAAACACAATGAAATGAATGCTGGAATCATCTTCAAGTTGCTAAAATACACTAATGACAGCAAAAAGTTTGAGTCTACAACATTTAGTTAAGGTGTGAGAGCCAAAATGAACTTTGTATTGCTTTAAATGCATTTTCAGCCCGATTGGACACTTCAGGTGAAACTGTCAAAATCTTCAAATTGAGCAAAAGCACAATGAAATTAATGCTGGAATCATCTTCAAGTTGCTAAAATACACTAATGACAGCAAAAAGTTTGAGTCTACAACATTTAGTTAAGGTGTGAGAGCCAAAATGAACTTTGTATTGCTGTAAACGCGTTTTCAGCACCTGATTGGACACTTCAGGTGAAACTGTCAAAATCTTCAAAATGAGCAAAAGCACAATGAAATTAATGCTGGAATCATCTTCAAGTTGCTAAAATACACTAATGACAGTAAAAAGTTTAAGTCTACAACATTTAGTTAAGGTGTGAGAGCCAAAATTAACTTTGTATTGCTTTAAATGCATTTTCAGCCCGATAGTACACTTCAGGTGAAACTGTCAAAATCTTCAAAATGAGCAAAAGCACAATGAAATTAATGCTGGAATCATCTTCAAGTTGCTAAAATACACTAATGACAGCAACAAGTTTTAGTCTACAACATTTAGTTAAGGTGTGAGAGCCAAAATGAACTTTGTATTGCTGTAAACGCGTTTTCAGCACCTGATTGTACACTTCAGGTGAAACTGTCAAAATCTTCAAAATGAGCAAAAGCACAATGAAATGAATGCTGGAATTATCTTCAAGTTGCTAAAATACACTAATGACAGCAAAAAGTTTGAGTCTACAACATTTAGTTAAAGTGTGAGAGCCAAAATGAACTTTGTATTGCTGTAAACGCGTTTTCAGCACCTGATTGTACACTTCAGGCGAAACTGTCAAAATCTTCAAAATGAGCAAAAGCACAATGAAATTAATGCTGGAATCATCTTCAAGTTGCTAAAATACACTAATGACAGCAAAAAGTTTGAGTCTACAATATTTAGTTAAGGTGTGAGAGCCAAAATGAACTTTGTATTGCTTTAAATGCATTTTCAGCCCGATTGTACACTTCAGGTGAAACTGTCAAAATCTTCAAAATGAGCAAAAGCACAATGAAATTAATGTTGGAATCATCTTCAAGTTGCTAAAATACACTAATGACAGCAACAAGTTTGAGTCTACAACATTTAGTTGAGGTGTGAGAGCCTAAATGAACTTTGTATTGCTTTAAATGCATTTTCAGCCCGATTGTACACTTCAGGTGAAACTGTCAAAATCTTAAAAATGAGCAAAAGCACAATGAAATTAATGTTGGAATCATCTTCAAGTTGCTAAAATACACTAATGACAGCAAAAAGTTTGAGTCTACAACATTTAGTTAAGTTGTGAGAGCCTAAATTAACTTTTTATTGCTTTAAACGCGTTTTCAGCCCTTGATTGTACACTTCAGGTGAAACTGTCAAAATCTTCAAATTGAGCAAAAGCACAATGAAATTAATGCTGGAATCATCTTCAAGTTGCTAAAATACACTAATGACAGCAAAAAGTTTGAGTCTACAACATTTAGTTAAGGTGTGAGAGCCAAAATGAACTTTGTATTGCTGTAAACGCGTTTTCAGCACCTGATTGTACACTTCAGGTGAAACTGTCAAAATCTTCAAAATGAGCAAAAGCACAATGAAATTAATGCTGGAATCATCTTCAAGTTGCTAAAATACACTAATGACAGCAAAAAGTTTGAGTCTACAACATTTAGTTAAGGTGTGAGAGCCAAAATGAACTTTGTATTGCTGTAAACGCGTTTTCAGCACCTGATTGTACACTTCAGGTGAAACTGTCAAAATCTTCAAAATGAGCAAAAGCACAATGAAATTAATGCTGGAATCATCTTCAAGTTGCTAAAATACACTAATGACAGCAAAAAGTTTGAGTCTACAACATTTAGTTAAGGTGTGAGAGCCAAAATGAACTTTGTATTGCTTTAAATGCATTTTCAGCCCGATTGGACACTTCAGGTGAAACTGTCAAAATCTTCAAAATGAGCAAAAGCACAATGAAATTAATGCTGGAATCATCTTCAAGTTGCTAAAATACACTAATGACAGTAAAAAGTTTAAGTCTACAACATTTAGTTAAGGTGTGAGAGCCAAAATTAACTTTGTATTGCTTTAAATGCATTTTCAGCCCGATAGTACACTTCAGGTGAAACTGTCAAAATCTTCAAAATGAGCAAAAGCACAATGAAATTAATGCTGGAATCATCTTCAAGTTGCTAAAATACACTAATGACAGCAACAAGTTTTAGTCTACAACATTTAGTTAAGTTGTGAGAGCCTAAATTAACTTTTTATTGCTTTAAACGCGTTTTCAGCCCTTGATTGTACACTTCAGGTGAAACTGTCAAAATCTTCAAATTGAGCAAAAGCACAATGAAATTAATGCTGGAATCATCTTCAAGTTGCTAAAATACACTAATGACAGCAAAAAGTTTGAGTCTACAACATTTAGTTAAGGTGTGAGAGCCAAAATGAACTTTGTATTGTTTTAAACGCGTTTTCAGCACCTGATTGTACACTTCAGGTGAAACTGTCAAAATCTTCAAAATGAGCAAAAGCACAATGAAATTAATGCTGGAATCATCTTCAAGTTGCTAAAATACACTAATGACAGCAAAAAGTTTGAGTCTACAACATTTATTTAAGGTGTGAGAGCCAAAATGAACTTTGTATTGCTTTAAATGCATATTCAGCCCGATTGGACACTTCAGGTGAAACTGTCAAAATCTTCAAAATGAGCAAAAGCACAATGAAATTAATGCTGGAATCATCTTCAAGTTGCTAAAATACACTAATGACAGTAAAAAGTTTAAGTCTACAACATTTAGTTAAGGTGTGAGAGCCAAAATGAACTTTGTATTGCTTTAAATGCATTTTCAGCCCGATAGTACACTTCAGGTGAAACTGTCAAAATCTTCAAAATGAGCAAAAGCACAATGAAATTAATGCTGGAATCATCTTCAAGTTGCTAAAATACACTAATGACAGCAAAAAGTTTTAGTCTACAACATTTAGTTAAGGTGTGAGAGCCAAAATGAACTTTGTATTGCTGTAAACGCGTTTTCAGCACCTGATTGTACACTTCAGGTGAAACTGTCAAAATCTTCAAAATGAGCAAAAGCACAATGAAATGAATGCTGGAATCATCTTCAAGTTGCTAAAATACACTAATGACAGCAAAAAGTTTGAGTCTACAATATTTAGTTAAGGTGTGAGAGCCAAAATGAACTTTGTATTGCTTTAAAATTCATTTTCAGACCGATTGTACACTTCAGGTGAAACTGTCAAAATCTTCAAATTGAGCAAAAGCACAATGAAATTAATGCTGGAATCATCTTCAAGTTGCTAAAATACACTAATGACAGCAAAAAGTTTGAGTCTACAACATTTAGTTAAGGTGTGAGAGCCAAAATTAACTTTGTATTGCTGTAAACGCGTTTTCAGCACCTGATTGTACACTTCAGGTGAAACTGTCAAAATCTTCAAAATGAGCAAAAGCACAATGAAATTAATGCTGGAATCATCTTCAAGTTGCTAAAATACACTAATGACAGCAAAAAGTTTGAGTCTACAACATTTAGTTAAGGTGTGAGAGCCAAAATGAACTTTGTATTGCTTTAAATGCATTTTCAGCCCGATTGGACACTTCAGGTGAAACTGTCAAAATCTTCAAAATGAGCAAAAGCACAATGAAATTAATGCTGGAATCATCTTCAAGTTGCTAAAATACACTAATGACAGTAAAAAGTTTAAGTCTACAACATTTAGTTAAGGTGTGAGAGCCAAAATTAACTTTGTATTGCTTTAAATGCATTTTCAGCCCGATAGTACACTTCAGGTGAAACTGTTAAAATCTTCAAAATGAGCAAAAGCACAATGAAATTAATGCTGGAATCATCTTCAAGTTGCTAAAATACACTAATGACAGCAACAAGTTTTAGTCTACAACATTTAGTTAAGGTGTGAGAGCCAAAATGAACTTTGTATTGCTGTAAACGCGTTTTCAGCACCTGATTGTACACTTCAGGTGAAACTGTCAAAATCTTCAAAATGAGCAAAAGCACAATGAAATGAATGCTGGAATTATCTTCAAGTTGCTAAAATACACTAATGACAGCAAAAAGTTTGAGTCTACAACATTTAGTTAAGGTGTGAGAGCCAAAATGAACTTTGTATTGCTTTAAAATTCATTTTCAGCCCGATTGTACACTTCAGGTGAAACTGTCAAAATCTTCAAAATGAGCAAAAGCACAATGAAATTAATGTTGGAATCATCTTCAAGTTGCTAAAATACACTAATGACAGCAAAAAGTTTGAGTCTACAACATTTTTTGAGGTGTGAGAGCCTAAATGAACTTTGTATTGCTTTAAATGCATTTTCAGCCCGATTGTACACTTCAGGTAAAACTGTCAAAATCTTCAAAATGAGCAAAAGCACAATGAAATTAATGCTGGAATCATCTTCAAGTTGCTAAAATACACTAATGACAGCAACGAGTTTGAGTCTACAACATTTAGTTAAGGTGTGAGAGCCTAAATGAACTTTGTATTGCTTTAAATGCATTTTCAGCCCGATTGTACACTTCAGGTGAAACTGTCAAAATCTTAAAAATGAGCAAAAGTACAATGAAATTAATGTTGGAATCATCTTCAAGTTGCTAAAATACACTAATGACAGCAAAAAGTTTGAGTCTACAACATTTAGTTAAGGTGTGAGAGCCAAAATGAACTTTGTATTGCTGTAAACGCGTTTTCAGCACCTGATTGTACACTTCAGGTGAAACTGTCAAAATCTTCAAAATGAGCAAAAGCACAATGAAATGAATGCTGGAATCATCTTCAAGTTGCTAAAATACACTAATGACAGCAAAAAGTTTGAGTCTACAACATTTAGTTAAGGTGTGAGAGCCAAAATGAACTTTGTATTGCTTTAAATGCATTTTCAGCCCGATTGGACACTTCAGGTGAAACTGTCAAAATCTTCAAAATGAGCAAAAGCACAATGAAATTAATGCTGGAATCATCTTCAAGTTGCTAAAATACACTAATGACAGCAAAAAGTTTGAGTCTACAACATTTAGTTAAGGTGTGAGAGCCAAAATGAACTTTGTATTGCTTTAAATGCATTTTCAGCCCGATTGGACACTTCAGGTGAAACTGTCAAAATCTTCAAAATGAGCAAAAGCACAATGAAATTAATGCTGGAATCATCTTCAAGTTGCTAAAATACACTAATGACAGTAAAAAGTTTAAGTCTACAACATTTAGTTAAGGTGTGAGAGCCAAAATTAACTTTGTATTGCTTTAAATGCATTTTCAGCCCGATAGTACACTTCAGGTGAAACTGTCAAAATCTTCAAAATGAGCAAAAGCACAATGAAATTAATGCTGGAATCATCTTCAAGTTGCTAAAATACACTAATGACAGCAACAAGTTTTAGTCTACAACATTTAGTTAAGTTGTGAGAGCCTAAATTAACTTTTTATTGCTTTAAACGCGTTTTCAGCCCTTGATTGTACACTTCAGGTGAAACTGTCAAAATCTTCAAATTGAGCAAAAGCACAATGAAATTAATGCTGGAATCATCTTCAAGTTGCTAAAATACACTAATGACAGCAAAAAGTTTGAGTCTACAACATTTAGTTAAGGTGTGAGAGCCAAAATGAACTTTGTATTGTTTTAAACGCGTTTTCAGCACCTGATTGTACACTTCAGGTGAAACTGTCAAAATCTTCAAAATGAGCAAAAGCACAATGAAATTAATGCTGGAATCATCTTCAAGTTGCTAAAATACACTAATGACAGCAAAAAGTTTGAGTCTACAACATTTATTTAAGGTGTGAGAGCCAAAATGAACTTTGTATTGCTTTAAATGCATATTCAGCCCGATTGGACACTTCAGGTGAAACTGTCAAAATCTTCAAAATGAGCAAAAGCACAATGAAATTAATGCTGGAATCATCTTCAAGTTGCTAAAATACACTAATGACAGTAAAAAGTTTAAGTCTACAACATTTAGTTAAGGTGTGAGAGCCAAAATGAACTTTGTATTGCTTTAAATGCATTTTCAGCCCGATAGTACACTTCAGGTGAAACTGTCAAAATCTTCAAAATGAGCAAAAGCACAATGAAATTAATGCTGGAATCATCTTCAAGTTGCTAAAATACACTAATGACAGCAAAAAGTTTTAGTCTACAACATTTAGTTAAGGTGTGAGAGCCAAAATGAACTTTGTATTGCTGTAAACGCGTTTTCAGCACCTGATTGTACACTTCAGGTGAAACTGTCAAAATCTTCAAAATGAGCAAAAGCACAATGAAATGAATGCTGGAATCATCTTCAAGTTGCTAAAATACACTAATGACAGCAAAAAGTTTGAGTCTACAATATTTAGTTAAGGTGTGAGAGCCAAAATGAACTTTGTATTGCTTTAAAATTCATTTTCAGACCGATTGTACACTTCAGGTGAAACTGTCAAAATCTTCAAATTGAGCAAAAGCACAATGAAATTAATGCTGGAATCATCTTCAAGTTGCTAAAATACACTAATGACAGCAAAAAGTTTGAGTCTACAACATTTAGTTAAGGTGTGAGAGCCAAAATTAACTTTGTATTGCTGTAAACGCGTTTTCAGCACCTGATTGTACACTTCAGGTGAAACTGTCAAAATCTTCAAAATGAGCAAAAGCACAATGAAATTAATGCTGGAATCATCTTCAAGTTGCTAAAATACACTAATGACAGCAAAAAGTTTGAGTCTACAACATTTAGTTAAGGTGTGAGAGCCAAAATGAACTTTGTATTGCTTTAAATGCATTTTCAGCCCGATTGGACACTTCAGGTGAAACTGTCAAAATCTTCAAAATGAGCAAAAGCACAATGAAATTAATGCTGGAATCATCTTCAAGTTGCTAAAATACACTAATGACAGTAAAAAGTTTAAGTCTACAACATTTAGTTAAGGTGTGAGAGCCAAAATTAACTTTGTATTGCTTTAAATGCATTTTCAGCCCGATAGTACACTTCAGGTGAAACTGTTAAAATCTTCAAAATGAGCAAAAGCACAATGAAATTAATGCTGGAATCATCTTCAAGTTGCTAAAATACACTAATGACAGCAACAAGTTTTAGTCTACAACATTTAGTTAAGGTGTGAGAGCCAAAATGAACTTTGTATTGCTGTAAACGCGTTTTCAGCACCTGATTGTACACTTCAGGTGAAACTGTCAAAATCTTCAAAATGAGCAAAAGCACAATGAAATGAATGCTGGAATTATCTTCAAGTTGCTAAAATACACTAATGACAGCAAAAAGTTTGAGTCTACAACATTTAGTTAAGGTGTGAGAGCCAAAATGAACTTTGTATTGCTTTAAAATTCATTTTCAGCCCGATTGTACACTTCAGGTGAAACTGTCAAAATCTTCAAAATGAGCAAAAGCACAATGAAATTAATGTTGGAATCATCTTCAAGTTGCTAAAATACACTAATGACAGCAAAAAGTTTGAGTCTACAACATTTTTTGAGGTGTGAGAGCCTAAATGAACTTTGTATTGCTTTAAATGCATTTTCAGCCCGATTGTACACTTCAGGTAAAACTGTCAAAATCTTCAAAATGAGCAAAAGCACAATGAAATTAATGCTGGAATCATCTTCAAGTTGCTAAAATACACTAATGACAGCAACGAGTTTGAGTCTACAACATTTAGTTAAGGTGTGAGAGCCTAAATGAACTTTGTATTGCTTTAAATGCATTTTCAGCCCGATTGTACACTTCAGGTGAAACTGTCAAAATCTTAAAAATGAGCAAAAGTACAATGAAATTAATGTTGGAATCATCTTCAAGTTGCTAAAATACACTAATGACAGCAAAAAGTTTGAGTCTACAACATTTAGTTAAGGTGTGAGAGCCAAAATGAACTTTGTATTGCTGTAAACGCGTTTTCAGCACCTGATTGTACACTTCAGGTGAAACTGTCAAAATCTTCAAAATGAGCAAAAGCACAATGAAATGAATGCTGGAATCATCTTCAAGTTGCTAAAATACACTAATGACAGCAAAAAGTTTGAGTCTACAACATTTAGTTAAGGTGTGAGAGCCAAAATGAACTTTGTATTGCTTTAAATGCATTTTCAGCCCGATTGGACACTTCAGGTGAAACTGTCAAAATCTTCAAATTGAGCAAAAGCACAATGAAATTTATGCTGGAATCATCTTCAAGTTGCTAAAATACACTAATGACAGCAAAAAGTTTGAGTCTACAACATTTAGTTAAGGTGTGAGAGCCAAAATGAACTTTGTATTGCTTTAAAAGCACTTTCAGCCCGAATGTACACTTCAGGTGAAACTGTCAAAATCTTCAAAATGAGCAAAAGCACAATGAAATTAAGGCTGGAATCATCTTCAAGTTGCTAAAATACACTAATGACAGCAAAAAGTTTGAGTCTACAACATTTAGTTAAGGTGTGAGAGCCAAAATGAACGTTGTATTGCTTTAAATGCATTTTCAGCCCGAATGTACACTTCAGGTGAAACTGTCAAATTCTTCAAAATGAGCAAAAGCACAATGGAATTAATGCTGGAAACATCTTCAAGTTGCTAAAATACACTAATGACAGCAAAAAGTTTGAGTCTACAACATTTAGTTAAGGTGTGAGAGCCAAAATGAACTTTGTATTGCTGTAAACGCGTTTTCAGCACCTGATTGTACACTTCAGGCGAAACTGTCAAAATCTTCAAAATGAGCAAAAGCACAATGAAATTAATGCTGGAATCATCTTCAAGTTGCTAAAATACACTAATGACAGCACAAAGTTTGAGTCTACAACATTTAGTTGAGGTGTGAGAGCCAAAATGAACTTTTTATTGCTTTAAACGCGTTTTCAGCCCCTAATTGTACACTTCAGGTGAAAATGTCAAAATCTTCAAAATGAGCAAAAGCACAATGAAATTAATGCTTGAATCATCTTCATTTTGCTAAAATACACTAATGACAGCAAAAAGTTTGAGTCTACAACATTTAGTTAAGGTGTGAGAGCCAAAATGAACTTTTTATGGCTTTAAATGCATTTTCAGCCCGATTGTACACTTCAGGTGAAAATGTCAAAATCTTCAAAATGAGCAAAAGCACAATAAAATTAATGCTTGAATCATCTTCATTTTGCTAAAATATACTAATGACAGCAAAAAGTTTGAGTCTACAACATTTAGTTAAGGTGTGAGAGCCAAAATGAACTTTTTATTGCTTTAAACGCGTTTTCATCCCCTAATTGTACACTTCAGGTGAAAATGTCAAAATCTTCAAAATGAGCAAAAGCACAATGAAATTAATGCTTGAATCATCTTCATTTTGCTAAAATACACTAATGACAGCAAAAAGTTTGAGTCTACAACATTTAGTTAAGGTGTGAGAGCCAAAACGAACTTTTTATGGCTTTAAATGCATTTTCAGCCTGATTGTACACTTCAGGTGAAAATGTCAAAATCTTCAAAATGAGCAAAAGCACAATGAAATTAATGCTTGAATCATCTTCATTTTGCTAACATACACTAATTACAGCAAAAAGTTTGAGTCTACAACATTTAGTTAAGGTGTGAGAGCCAAAATGAACTTTTTATGGCTTTAAATGCATTTTCAGCCCGATTGTACACTTCAGGTGAAAATGTCAAAATCTTCAAAATGAGCAAAAGCACAATGAAATTAATGCTTGAATCATCTTCATTTTGCTAAAATACACTAATGACAGCAAAAAGTTTGAATCTACAACATTTAGTTAAGGTGTGAGAGCCAAAATGAACTTTTTATTGCTTTAAATGCAATTTCAGCCCGATTGTACACTTCAGGTGAAAATGTCAAAATCTTCAAAATGAGCAAAAGCACAATGAAATTAATGCTTGAATCATCTTCATTTTGCTAACATACACTAATGACAGCAAAAAGTTTGAGTCTACAACATTTAGTTAAGGTGTGAGAGCCAAAATGAACTTTTTATGGCTTTAAATGCATTTTCAGCCCGATTGTACACTTCAGGTGAAAATGTCAAAATCTTCAAAATGAGCAAAAGCACAATGAAATTAATGCTTGAATCATCTTCATTTTTCTAAAATACACTAATGACAGCAAAAAGTTTGAGTCTACAACATTTAGTTAAGGTGTGAGAGCCAAAATGAACTTTTTATGGCTTTAAATGCATTTTCAGCCTGATTGTACACTTCAGGTGAAAATGTCAAAATCTTCAAAATGAGCAAAAGCACAATGAAATTAATGCTTGAATCATCTTCATTTTGCTAACATACACTAATGACAGCAAAAAGTTTGAGTCTACAACATTTAGTTAAGGTGTGAGAGCCAAAATGAACTTTTTATGGCTTTAAATGCATTTTCAGCCTGATTGTACACTTCAGGTGAAAATGTCAAAATCTTCAAAATGAGCAAAAGCACAATGAAATTAATGCTTGAATCATCTTCATTTTGCTAAAATACACTAATGACAGCAAAAAGTTTGAGTCTACAACATTTAGTTAAGGTGTGAGAGCCAAAATGAACTTTTTATGGCTTTAAATGCATTTTCAGCCTGATTGTACACTTCAGGTGAAAATGTCAAAATCTTCAAAATGAGCAAAAGCACAATGAAATTAATGCTTGAATCATCTTCATTTTGCTAACATACACTAATGACAGCAAAAAGTTTGAGTCTACAACATTTAGTTAAGGTGTGAGAGCCAAAATGAACTTTTTATGGCTTTAAATGCATTTTCAGCCCGATTGTACACTTCAGGTGAAAATGTCAAAATCTTCAAAATGAGCAAAAGCACAATAAAATTAATGCTTGAATCATCTTCATTTTGCTAAAATATACTAATGACAGCAAAAAGTTTGAGTCTACAACATTTGGTTAAGGTGTGAGAGCCAAAATGAACTTTTTATTGCTTTAAACGCGTTTTCAGCCCCTAATTGTACACTTCAGGTGAAAATGTCAAAATCTTCAAAATGAGCAAAAG
The DNA here is from genome assembly GCF_054856555.1 of Leptonotus elevatus. NCBI lineage: Eukaryota > Metazoa > Chordata > Actinopteri > Syngnathiformes > Syngnathidae > Leptonotus > Leptonotus elevatus. Next base: position 374,251 of record NC_141240.1, on the reverse strand, counting down.
CACAATGAAATTAATACTTGAATCATCTTCATTTTGCTAAAATACACTAATGACAGCAAAAAGTTTGAATCTACAACATTTAGTTAAGGTGTGAGAGCCAAAATGAACTTTTTATTGCTTTAAATGCATTTTCAGCCCGATTGTACACTTCAGGTGAAAATGTCAAAATCTTCAAAATGAGCAAAAGCACAATGAAATTAATGCTTGAATCATCTTCATTTTGCTAACATACACTAATGACAGCAAAAAGTTTGAGTCTACAACATTTAGTTAAGGTGTGAGAGCCAAAATGAACTTTTTATTGCTTTAAACGCGTTTTCAGCCCCTAATTGTACACTTCAGGTGAAAATGTCAAAATCTTCAAAATGAGCAAAAGCACAATGAAATTAATGCTTGAATCATCTTCATTTTGCTAAAATACACTAATGACAGCAAAAAGTTTGAATCTACAACATTTAGTTAAGGTGTGAGAGCCAAAATGAACTTTTTATTGCTTTAAATGCAATTTCAGCCCGATTGTACACTTCAGGTGAAACTGTCAAAATCTTCAAAATGAGCAAAAGCACAATGAAATGAATGCTGGAATCATCTTCAAGTTGCTAAAATACACTAATGACAGCAAAAAGTTTGAGTCTACAACATTTAGTTAAGGTGTGAGAGCCTAAATGAACTTTTCATTGCTTTAAACGCGTTTTCAGCCCTTGATTGTACAATTCAGGTGAAACTGTCAAAATCTTCAAAATGAGCAAAAGCACAATGAAATTAATGCTGGAATCATCTTCAAGTTGCTAAAATACACTAATGACAGCAACAAGTTTGAGTCTACAACATTTAGTTAAGGTGTGAGATTCTAAATTAACTTTGTATTGCTGTAAACGCGTTTTCAGCCCCTGATTGTACACTTCAGGTGAAACTGTCAAAATCTTCAAAATGAGCAAAAGCACAATGAAATTAATGCTGGAATCATCTTCAAGTTGCTAAAATACACTAATGACAGTAAAAAGTTTGAGTGTACAACATTTAGTTAAGGTGTGAGAGCCAAAATGAACTTTGTATTGCTTTAAAAGCACTTTCAGCCCGAATGTACACTTCAGGTGAAACTGTCAAAATCTTCAAAATGAGCAAAAGCACAATGAAATTAAGGCTGGAATCATCTTCAAGTTGCTAAAATACACTAATGACAGCAAAAAGTTTGAGTCTACAACATTTAGTTAAGGTGTGAGAGCCAAAATGAACGTTGTATTGCTTTAAATGCATTTTCAGCCCGAATGTACACTTCAGGTGAAACTGTCAAATTCTTCAAAATGAGCAAAAGCACAATGAAATTAATGCTGGAAACATCTTCAAGTTGCTAAAATACACTAATGACAGCAACAAGTTTGAGTCTATAACATTTAGTTAAGGTGTGAGAGCCAAAATAAAACTTTGTATTGCTTTAAATGCATTTTCAGCCCGATAGTACACTTCAGGTGAAACTGTCAAAATCTTCAAAATGAGCAAAAGCACAATTAAATTAATGCTGGAATCATCTTCAAGTTGCTAAAATACACTAATGACAGCAAAAAGTTTGAGTCTACAACATTTAGTTAAGGTGTGAGAGCCAAAATGAACTTTGTATTGCTGTAAACGCGTTTTCAGCACCTGATTGTACACTTCAGGCGAAACTGTCAAAATCTTCAAAATGAGCAAAAGCACAATGAAATTAATGCTGGAATCATCTTCAAGTTGCTAAAATACACTAATGACAGCACAAAGTTTGAGTCTACAACATTTAGTTGAGGTGTGAGAGCCAAAATGAACTTTTTATTGCTTTAAACGCGTTTTCAGCCCCTAATTGTACACTTCAGGTGAAAATGTCAAAATCTTCAAAATGAGCAAAAGCACAATGAAATTAATGCTTGAATCATCTTCATTTTGCTAAAATACACTAATGACAGCAAAAAGTTTGAGTCTACAACATTTAGTTAAGGTGTGAGAGCCAAAATGAACTTTTTATTGCTTTAAATGCATTTTCAGCCCGATTGTACACTTCAGGTGAAAATGTCAAAATCTTCAAAATGAGCAAAAGCACAATAAAATTAATGCTTGAATCATCTTCATTTTCCTAAAATATACTAATGACAGCAAAAAGTTTGAGTCTACAACATTTAGTTAAGGTGTGAGAGCCAAAATGATTTTTTTATTGCTTTAAACGCGTTTTCATCCCCTAATTGTACACTTCAGGTGAAAATGTCAAAATCTTCAAAATGAGCAAAAGCACAATGAAATTAATGCTTGAATCATCTTCATTTTGCTAAAATACACTAATGACAGCAAAAAGTTTGAGTCTACAACATTTAGTTAAGGTGTGAGAGCCAAAACGAACTTTTTATGGCTTTAAATGCATTTTCAGCCTGATTGTACACTTCAGGTGAAAATGTCAAAATCTTCAAAATGAGCAAAAGCACAATGAAATTAATGCTTGAATCATCTTCATTTTGCTAACATACACTAATTACAGCAAAAAGTTTGAGTCTACAACATTTAGTTAAGGTGTGAGAGCCAAAATGAACTTTTTATGGCTTTAAATGCATTTTCAGCCCGATTGTACACTTCAGGTGAAAATGTCAAAATCTTCAAAATGAGCAAAAGCACAATGAAATTAATGCTTGAATCATCTTCATTTTGCTAAAATACACTAATGACAGCAAAAAGTTTGAATCTACAACATTTAGTTAAGGTGTGAGAGCCAAAATGAACTTTTTATTGCTTTAAATGCAATTTCAGCCCAATTGTACACTTCAGGTGAAAATGTCAAAATCTTCAAAATGAGCAAAAGCACAATGAAATTAATGCTTGAATCATCTTCATTTTGCTAACATACACTAATGACAGCAAAAAGTTTGAGTCTACAACATTTAGTTAAGGTGTGAGAGCCAAAATGAACTTTTTATGGCTTTAAATGCATTTTCAGCCCGATTGTACACTTCAGGTGAAAATGTCAAAATCTTCAAAATGAGCAAAAGCACAATGAAATTAATGCTTGAATCATCTTCATTTTTCTAAAATACACTAATGACAGCAAAAAGTTTGAGTCTACAACATTTAGTTAAGGTGTGAGAGCCAAAATGAACTTTTTATGGCTTTAAATGCATTTTCAGCCTGATTGTACACTTCAGGTGAAAATGTCAAAATCTTCAAAATGAGCAAAAGCACAATGAAATTAATGCTTGAATCATCTTCATTTTAATAACATACACTAATGACAGCAAAAAGTTTGAGTCTACAACATTTAGTTAAGGTGTGAGAGCCAAAATGAACTTTTTATGGCTTTAAATGCATTTTCAGCCTGATTGTACACTTCAGGTGAAAATGTCAAAATCTTCAAAATGAGCAAAAGCACAATGAAATTAATGCTTGAATCATCTTCATTTTGCTAAAATACACTAATGACAGCAAAAAGTTTGAGTCTACAACATTTAGTTAAGGTGTGAGAGCCAAAATGAACTTTTTATGGCTTTAAATGCATTTTCAGCCTGATTGTACACTTCAGGTGAAAATGTCAAAATCTTCAAAATGAGCAAAAGCACAATGAAATTAATGCTTGAATCATCTTCATTTTGCTAACATACACTAATGACAGCAAAAAGTTTGAGTCTACAACATTTAGTTAAGGTGTGAGAGCCAAAATGAACTTTTTATGGCTTTAAATGCATTTTCAGCCCGATTGTACACTTCAGGTGAAAATGTCAAAATCTTCAAAATGAGCAAAAGCACAATAAAATTAATGCTTGAATCATCTTCATTTTGCTAAAATATACTAATGACAGCAAAAAGTTTGAGTCTACAACATTTAGTTAAGGTGTGAGAGCCAAAATGAACTTTTTATTGCTTTAAACGCGTTTTCAGCCCCTAATTGTACACTTCAGGTGAAAATGTCAAAATCTTCAAAATGAGCAAAAGCACAATGAAATTAATACTTGAATCATCTTCATTTTGCTAAAATACACTAATGACAGCAAAAAGTTTGAATCTACAACATTTAGTTAAGGTGTGAGAGCCAAAATGAACTTTTTATTGCTTTAAATGCATTTTCAGCCCGATTGTACACTTCAGGTGAAAATGTCAAAATCTTCAAAATGAGCAAAAGCACAATGAAATTAATGCTTGAATCATCTTCATTTTGCTAACATACACTAATGACAGCAAAAAGTTTGAGTCTACAACATTTAGTTAAGGTGTGAGAGCCAAAATGAACTTTTTATTGCTTTAAACGCGTTTTCAGCCCCTAATTGTACACTTCAGGTGAAAATGTCAAAATCTTCAAAATGAGCAAAAGCACAATGAAATTAATGCTTGAATCATCTTCATTTTGCTAAAATACACTAATGACAGCAAAAAGTTTGAATCTACAACATTTAGTTAAGGTGTGAGAGCCAAAATGAACTTTTTATTGCTTTAAATGCAATTTCAGCCCGATTGTACACTTCAGGTGAAAATGTCAAAATCTTCAAAATGAGCAAAAGCACAATGAAATTAATGCTGGAATCATCTTCAAGTTGCTAAAATACACTAATGACAGCAAAAAGTTTAAGTCTACAACATTTAGTTAAGGTGTGAGAGCCAAAATGAACTTTGTATTGCTTTAAATGCATTTTCAGCCCGATAGTACACTTCAGGTGAAACTGTCAACATCTTCAAAATGAGCAAAAGCACAATGAAATTAATGCTGGAATCATCTTCAAGTTGCTAAAATACACTAATGACAGCAATAAGTTTTAGTCTACAACATTTAGTTAAGGTGTGAGAGCCAAAATGAACTTTGTATTGCTGTAAATGCATTTTCAGCCCGAATGTACACTTCAGGTGAAACTGTCAAATTCTTCAAAATGAGCAAAAGCACAATGAAATTAATGCTGGAAACATCTTCAAGTTGCTAAAATACACTAATGACAGCAACAAGTTTGAGTCTATAACATTTAGTTAAGGTGTGAAAGCCAAAATAAAACTTTGTATTGCTTTAAATGCATTTTCAGCCCGATAGTACACTTCAGGTGAAACTGTCAAAATCTTCAAAATGAGCAAAAGCACAATTAAATTAATGCTGGAATCATCTTCAAGTTGCTAAAATACACTAATGACAGCAAAAAGTTTGAGTCTACAACATTTAGTTAAGGTGTGAGAGCCAAAATGAACTTTGTATTGCTGTAAACGCGTTTTCAGCACCTGATTGTACACTTCAGGCGAAACTGTCAAAATCTTCAAAATGAGCAAAAGCACAATGAAATTAATGCTGGAATCATCTTCAAGTTGCTAAAATACACTAATGACAGCACAAAGTTTGAGTCTACAACATTTAGTTGAGGTGTGAGAGCCAAAATGAACTTTTTATTGCTTTAAACGCGTTTTCAGCCCCTAATTGTACACTTCAGGTGAAAATGTCAAAATCTTCAAAATGAGCAAAAGCACAATGAAATTAATGCTTGAATCATCTTCATTTTGCTAAAATACACTAATGACAGCAAAAAGTTTGAGTCTACAACATTTAGTTAAGGTGTGAGAGCCAAAATGAACTTTTTATTGCTTTAAATGCATTTTCAGCCCGATTGTACACTTCAGGTGAAAATGTCAAAATCTTCAAAATGAGCAAAAGCACAATAAAATTAATGCTTGAATCATCTTCATTTTCCTAAAATATACTAATGACAGCAAAAAGTTTGAGTCTACAACATTTAGTTAAGGTGTGAGAGCCAAAATGATTTTTTTATTGCTTTAAACGCGTTTTCATCCCCTAATTGTACACTTCAGGTGAAAATGTCAAAATCTTCAAAATGAGCAAAAGCACAATGAAATTAATGCTTGAATCATCTTCATTTTGCTAAAATACACTAATGACAGCAAAAAGTTTGAGTCTACAACATTTAGTTAAGGTGTGAGAGCCAAAACGAACTTTTTATGGCTTTAAATGCATTTTCAGCCTGATTGTACACTTCAGGTGAAAATGTCAAAATCTTCAAAATGAGCAAAAGCACAATGAAATTAATGCTTGAATCATCTTCATTTTGCTAACATACACTAATTACAGCAAAAAGTTTGAGTCTACAACATTTAGTTAAGGTGTGAGAGCCAAAATGAACTTTTTATGGCTTTAAATGCATTTTCAGCCCGATTGTACACTTCAGGTGAAAATGTCAAAATCTTCAAAATGAGCAAAAGCACAATGAAATTAATGCTTGAATCATCTTCATTTTGCTAAAATACACTAATGACAGCAAAAAGTTTGAATCTACAACATTTAGTTAAGGTGTGAGAGCCAAAATGAACTTTTTATTGCTTTAAATGCAATTTCAGCCCAATTGTACACTTCAGGTGAAAATGTCAAAATCTTCAAAATGAGCAAAAGCACAATGAAATTAATGCTTGAATCATCTTCATTTTGCTAACATACACTAATGACAGCAAAAAGTTTGAGTCTACAACATTTAGTTAAGGTGTGAGAGCCAAAATGAACTTTTTATGGCTTTAAATGCATTTTCAGCCCGATTGTACACTTCAGGTGAAAATGTCAAAATCTTCAAAATGAGCAAAAGCACAATGAAATTAATGCTTGAATCATCTTCATTTTTCTAAAATACACTAATGACAGCAAAAAGTTTGAGTCTACAACATTTAGTTAAGGTGTGAGAGCCAAAATGAACTTTTTATGGCTTTAAATGCATTTTCAGCCTGATTGTACACTTCAGGTGAAAATGTCAAAATCTTCAAAATGAGCAAAAGCACAATGAAATTAATGCTTGAATCATCTTCATTTTGCTAACATACACTAATGACAGCAAAAAGTTTGAGTCTACAACATTTAGTTAAGGTGTGAGAGCCAAAATGAACTTTTTATGGCTTTAAATGCATTTTCAGCCTGATTGTACACTTCAGGTGAAAATGTCAAAATCTTCAAAATGAGCAAAAGCACAATGAAATTAATGCTTGAATCATCTTCATTTTGCTAAAATACACTAATGACAGCAAAAAGTTTGAGTCTACAACATTTAGTTAAGGTGTGAGAGCCAAAATGAACTTTTTATGGCTTTAAATGCATTTTCAGCCTGATTGTACACTTCAGGTGAAAATGTCAAAATCTTCAAAATGAGCAAAAGCACAATGAAATTAATGCTTGAATCATCTTCATTTTGCTAACATACACTAATGACAGCAAAAAGTTTGAGTCTACAACATTTAGTTAAGGTGTGAGAGCCAAAATGAACTTTTTATGGCTTTAAATGCATTTTCAGCCCGATTGTACACTTCAGGTGAAAATGTCAAAATCTTCAAAATGAGCAAAAGCACAATAAAATTAATGCTTGAATCATCTTCATTTTGCTAAAATATACTAATGACAGCAAAAAGTTTGAGTCTACAACATTTGGTTAAGGTGTGAGAGCCAAAATGAACTTTTTATTGCTTTAAACGCGTTTTCAGCCCCTAATTGTACACTTCAGGTGAAAATGTCAAAATCTTCAAAATGAGCAAAAGCACAATGAAATTAATACTTGAATCATCTTCATTTTGCTAAAATACACTAATGACAGCAAAACGTTTGAATCTACAACATTTAGTTAAGGTGTGAGAGCCAAAATGAACTTTTTATTGCTTTAAATGCATTTTCAGCCCGATTGTACACTTCAGGTGAAAATGTCAAAATCTTCAAAATGAGCAAAAGCACAATGAAATTAATGCTTGAATCATCTTCATTTTGCTAACATACACTAATGACAGCAAAAAGTTTGAGTCTACAACATTTAGTTAAGGTGTGAGAGCCAAAATGAACTTTTTATTGCTTTAAACGCGTTTTCAGCCCCTAATTGTACACTTCAGGTGAAAATGTCAAAATCTTCAAAATGAGCAAAAGCACAATGAAATTAATGCTTGAATCATCTTCATTTTGCTAAAATACACTAATGACAGCAAAAAGTTTGAATCTACAACATTTAGTTAAGGTGTGAGAGCCAAAATGAACTTTTTATTGCTTTAAATGCAATTTCAGCCCGATTGTACACTTCAGGTGAAACTGTCAAAATCTTCAAAATGAGCAAAAGCACAATGAAATGAATGCTGGAATCATCTTCAAGTTGCTAAAATACACTAATGACAGCAAAAAGTTTGAGTCTACAACATTTAGTTAAGGTGTGAGAGCCTAAATGAACTTTTCATTGCTTTAAACGCGTTTTCAGCCCTTGATTGTACAATTCAGGTGAAACTGTCAAAATCTTCAAAATGAGCAAAAGCACAATGAAATTAATGCTGGAATCATCTTCAAGTTGCTAAAATACACTAATGACAGCAACAAGTTTGAGTCTACAACATTTAGTTAAGGTGTGAGATTCTAAATTAACTTTGTATTGCTGTAAACGCGTTTTCAGCCCCTGATTGTACACTTCAGGTGAAACTGTCAAAATCTTCAAAATGAGCAAAAGCACAATGAAATTAATGCTGGAATCATCTTCAAGTTGCTAAAATACACTAATGACAGTAAAAAGTTTGAGTGTACAACATTTAGTTAAGGTGTGAGAGCCAAAATGAACTTTGTATTGCTTTAAAAGCACTTTCAGCCCGAATGTACACTTCAGGTGAAACTGTCAAAATCTTCAAAATGAGCAAAAGCACAATGAAATTAAGGCTGGAATCATCTTCAAGTTGCTAAAATACACTAATGACAGCAAAAAGTTTGAGTCTACAACATTTAGTTAAGGTGTGAGAGCCAAAATGAACGTTGTATTGCTTTAAATGCATTTTCAGCCCGAATGTACACTTCAGGTGAAACTGTCAAATTCTTCAAAATGAGCAAAAGCACAATGAAATTAATGCTGGAAACATCTTCAAGTTGCTAAAATACACTAATGACAGCAACAAGTTTGAGTCTATAACATTTAGTTAAGGTGTGAGAGCCAAAATAAAACTTTGTATTGCTTTAAATGCATTTTCAGCCCGATAGTACACTTCAGGTGAAACTGTCAAAATCTTCAAAATGAGCAAAAGCACAATTAAATTAATGCTGGAATCATCTTCAAGTTGCTAAAATACACTAATGACAGCAAAAAGTTTGAGTCTACAACATTTAGTTAAGGTGTGAGAGCCAAAATGAACTTTGTATTGCTGTAAACGCGTTTTCAGCACCTGATTGTACACTTCAGGCGAAACTGTCAAAATCTTCAAAATGAGCAAAAGCACAATGAAATTAATGCTGGAATCATCTTCAAGTTGCTAAAATACACTAATGACAGCACAAAGTTTGAGTCTACAACATTTAGTTGAGGTGTGAGAGCCAAAATGAACTTTTTATTGCTTTAAACGCGTTTTCAGCCCCTAATTGTACACTTCAGGTGAAAATGTCAAAATCTTCAAAATGAGCAAAAGCACAATGAAATTAATGCTTGAATCATCTTCATTTTGCTAAAATACACTAATGACAGCAAAAAGTTTGAGTCTACAACATTTAGTTAAGGTGTGAGAGCCAAAATGAACTTTTTATTGCTTTAAATGCATTTTCAGCCCGATTGTACACTTCAGGTGAAAATGTCAAAATCTTCAAAATGAGCAAAAGCACAATAAAATTAATGCTTGAATCATCTTCATTTTCCTAAAATATACTAATGACAGCAAAAAGTTTGAGTCTACAACATTTAGTTAAGGTGTGAGAGCCAAAATGATTTTTTTATTGCTTTAAACGCGTTTTCATCCCCTAATTGTACACTTCAGGTGAAAATGTCAAAATCTTCAAAATGAGCAAAAGCACAATGAAATTAATGCTTGAATCATCTTCATTTTGCTAAAATACACTAATGACAGCAAAAAGTTTGAGTCTACAACATTTAGTTAAGGTGTGAGAGCCAAAACGAACTTTTTATGGCTTTAAATGCATTTTCAGCCTGATTGTACACTTCAGGTGAAAATGTCAAAATCTTCAAAATGAGCAAAAGCACAATGAAATTAATGCTTGAATCATCTTCATTTTGCTAACATACACTAATTACAGCAAAAAGTTTGAGTCTACAACATTTAGTTAAGGTGTGAGAGCCAAAATGAACTTTTTATGGCTTTAAATGCATTTTCAGCCCGATTGTACACTTCAGGTGAAAATGTCAAAATCTTCAAAATGAGCAAAAGCACAATGAAATTAATGCTTGAATCATCTTCATTTTGCTAAAATACACTAATGACAGCAAAAAGTTTGAATCTACAACATTTAGTTAAGGTGTGAGAGCCAAAATGAACTTTTTATTGCTTTAAATGCAATTTCAGCCCAATTGTACACTTCAGGTGAAAATGTCAAAATCTTCAAAATGAGCAAAAGCACAATGAAATTAATGCTTGAATCATCTTCATTTTGCTAACATACACTAATGACAGCAAAAAGTTTGAGTCTACAACATTTAGTTAAGGTGTGAGAGCCAAAATGAACTTTTTATGGCTTTAAATGCATTTTCAGCCCGATTGTACACTTCAGGTGAAAATGTCAAAATCTTCAAAATGAGCAAAAGCACAATGAAATTAATGCTTGAATCATCTTCATTTTTCTAAAATACACTAATGACAGCAAAAAGTTTGAGTCTACAACATTTAGTTAAGGTGTGAGAGCCAAAATGAACTTTTTATGGCTTTAAATGCATTTTCAGCCTGATTGTACACTTCAGGTGAAAATGTCAAAATCTTCAAAATGAGCAAAAGCACAATGAAATTAATGCTTGAATCATCTTCATTTTAATAACATACACTAATGACAGCAAAAAGTTTGAGTCTACAACATTTAGTTAAGGTGTGAGAGCCAAAATGAACTTTTTATGGCTTTAAATGCATTTTCAGCCTGATTGTACACTTCAGGTGAAAATGTCAAAATCTTCAAAATGAGCAAAAGCACAATGAAATTAATGCTTGAATCATCTTCATTTTGCTAAAATACACTAATGACAGCAAAAAGTTTGAGTCTACAACATTTAGTTAAGGTGTGAGAGCCAAAATGAACTTTTTATGGCTTTAAATGCATTTTCAGCCTGATTGTACACTTCAGGTGAAAATGTCAAAATCTTCAAAATGAGCAAAAGCACAATGAAATTAATGCTTGAATCATCTTCATTTTGCTAACATACACTAATGACAGCAAAAAGTTTGAGTCTACAACATTTAGTTAAGGTGTGAGAGCCAAAATGAACTTTTTATGGCTTTAAATGCATTTTCAGCCCGATTGTACACTTCAGGTGAAAATGTCAAAATCTTCAAAATGAGCAAAAGCACAATAAAATTAATGCTTGAATCATCTTCATTTTGCTAAAATATACTAATGACAGCAAAAAGTTTGAGTCTACAACATTTAGTTAAGGTGTGAGAGCCAAAATGAACTTTTTATTGCTTTAAACGCGTTTTCAGCCCCTAATTGTACACTTCAGGTGAAAATGTCAAAATCTTCAAAATGAGCAAAAGCACAATGAAATTAATACTTGAATCATCTTCATTTTGCTAAAATACACTAATGACAGCAAAAAGTTTGAATCTACAACATTTAGTTAAGGTGTGAGAGCCAAAATGAACTTTTTATTGCTTTAAATGCATTTTCAGCCCGATTGTACACTTCAGGTGAAAATGTCAAAATCTTCAAAATGAGCAAAAGCACAATGAAATTAATGCTTGAATCATCTTCATTTTGCTAACATACACTAATGACAGCAAAAAGTTTGAGTCTACAACATTTAGTTAAGGTGTGAGAGCCAAAATGAACTTTTTATTGCTTTAAACGCGTTTTCAGCCCCTAATTGTACACTTCAGGTGAAAATGTCAAAATCTTCAAAATGAGCAAAAGCACAATGAAATTAATGCTTGAATCATCTTCATTTTGCTAAAATACACTAATGACAGCAAAAAGTTTGAATCTACAACATTTAGTTAAGGTGTGAGAGCCAAAATGAACTTTTTATTGCTTTAAATGCAATTTCAGCCCGATTGTACACTTCAGGTGAAAATGTCAAAATCTTCAAAATGAGCAAAAGCACAATGAAATTAATGCTGGAATCATCTTCAAGTTGCTAAAATACACTAATGACAGCAAAAAGTTTAAGTCTACAACATTTAGTTAAGGTGTGAGAGCCAAAATGAACTTTGTATTGCTTTAAATGCATTTTCAGCCCGATAGTACACTTCAGGTGAAACTGTCAACATCTTCAAAATGAGCAAAAGCACAATGAAATTAATGCTGGAATCATCTTCAAGTTGCTAAAATACACTAATGACAGCAAAAAGTTTTAGTCTACAACATTTAGTTAAGGTGTGAGAGCCAAAATGAACTTTTTATTGCTTTAAACGCGTTTTCAGCCCCTAATTGTACACTTCAGGTGAAAATGTCAAAATCTTCAAAATGAGCAAAAGCACAATGAAATTAATACTTGAATCATCTTCATTTTGCTAAAATACACTAATGACAGCAAAAAGTTTGAATCTACAACATTTAGTTAAGGTGTGAGAGCCAAAATGAACTTTTTATTGCTTTAAATGCATTTTCAGCCCGATTGTACACTTCAGGTGAAAATGTCAAAATCTTCAAAATGAGCAAAAGCACAATGAAATTAATGCTTGAATCATCTTCATTTTGCTAACATACACTAATGACAGCAAAAAGTTTGAGTCTACAACATTTAGTTAAGGTGTGAGAGCCAAAATGAACTTTTTATTGCTTTAAACGCGTTTTCAGCCCCTAATTGTACACTTCAGGTGAAAATGTCAAAATCTTCAAAATGAGCAAAAGCACAATGAAATTAATGCTTGAATCATCTTCATTTTGCTAAAATACACTAATGACAGCAAAAAGTTTGAATCTACAACATTTAGTTAAGGTGTGAGAGCCAAAATGAACTTTTTATTGCTTTAAATGCAATTTCAGCCCGATTGTACACTTCAGGTGAAAATGTCAAAATCTTCAAAATGAGCAAAAGCACAATGAAATTAATGCTGGAATCATCTTCAAGTTGCTAAAATACACTAATGACAGCAAAAAGTTTAAGTCTACAACATTTAGTTAAGGTGTGAGAGCCAAAATGAACTTTGTATTGCTTTAAATGCATTTTCAGCCCGATAGTACACTTCAGGTGAAACTGTCAACATCTTCAAAATGAGCAAAAGCACAATGAAATTAATGCTGGAATCATCTTCAAGTTGCTAAAATACACTAATGACAGCAAAAAGTTTTAGTCTACAACATTTAGTTAAGGTGTGAGAGCCAAAATGAACTTTGTATTGCTGTAAATGCATTTTCAGCCCGAATGTACACTTCAGGTGAAACTGTCAAATTCTTCAAAATGAGCAAAAGCACAATGAAATTAATGCTGGAAACATCTTCAAGTTGCTAAAATACACTAATGACAGCAACAAGTTTGAGTCTATAACATTTAGTTAAGGTGTGAAAGCCAAAATAAAACTTTGTATTGCTTTAAATGCATTTTCAGCCCGATAGTACACTTCAGGTGAAACTGTCAAAATCTTCAAAATGAGCAAAAGCACAATTAAATTAATGCTGGAATCATCTTCAAGTTGCTAAAATACACTAATGACAGCAAAAAGTTTGAGTCTACAACATTTAGTTAAGGTGTGAGAGCCAAAATGAACTTTGTATTGCTGTAAACGCGTTTTCAGCACCTGATTGTACACTTCAGGCGAAACTGTCAAAATCTTCAAAATGAGCAAAAGCACAATGAAATTAATGCTGGAATCATCTTCAAGTTGCTAAAATACACTAATGACAGCACAAAGTTTGAGTCTACAACATTTAGTTGAGGTGTGAGAGCCAAAATGAACTTTTTATTGCTTTAAACGCGTTTTCAGCCCCTAATTGTACACTTCAGGTGAAAATGTCAAAATCTTCAAAATGAGCAAAAGCACAATGAAATTAATGCTTGAATCATCTTCATTTTGCTAAAATACACTAATGACAGCAAAAAGTTTGAGTCTACAACATTTAGTTAAGGTGTGAGAGCCAAAATGAACTTTTTATTGCTTTAAATGCATTTTCAGCCCGATTGTACACTTCAGGTGAAAATGTCAAAATCTTCAAAATGAGCAAAAGCACAATAAAATTAATGCTTGAATCATCTTCATTTTCCTAAAATATACTAATGACAGCAAAAAGTTTGAGTCTACAACATTTAGTTAAGGTGTGAGAGCCAAAATGATTTTTTTATTGCTTTAAACGCGTTTTCATCCCCTAATTGTACACTTCAGGTGAAAATGTCAAAATCTTCAAAATGAGCAAAAGCACAATGAAATTAATGCTTGAATCATCTTCATTTTGCTAAAATACACTAATGACAGCAAAAAGTTTGAGTCTACAACATTTAGTTAAGGTGTGAGAGCCAAAACGAACTTTTTATGGCTTTAAATGCATTTTCAGCCTGATTGTACACTTCAGGTGAAAATGTCAAAATCTTCAAAATGAGCAAAAGCACAATGAAATTAATGCTTGAATCATCTTCATTTTGCTAACATACACTAATTACAGCAAAAAGTTTGAGTCTACAACATTTAGTTAAGGTGTGAGAGCCAAAATGAACTTTTTATGGCTTTAAATGCATTTTCAGCCCGATTGTACACTTCAGGTGAAAATGTCAAAATCTTCAAAATGAGCAAAAGCACAATGAAATTAATGCTTGAATCATCTTCATTTTGCTAAAATACACTAATGACAGCAAAAAGTTTGAATCTACAACATTTAGTTAAGGTGTGAGAGCCAAAATGAACTTTTTATTGCTTTAAATGCAATTTCAGCCCAATTGTACACTTCAGGTGAAAATGTCAAAATCTTCAAAATGAGCAAAAGCACAATGAAATTAATGCTTGAATCATCTTCATTTTGCTAACATACACTAATGACAGCAAAAAGTTTGAGTCTACAACATTTAGTTAAGGTGTGAGAGCCAAAATGAACTTTTTATGGCTTTAAATGCATTTTCAGCCCGATTGTACACTTCAGGTGAAAATGTCAAAATCTTCAAAATGAGCAAAAGCACAATGAAATTAATGCTTGAATCATCTTCATTTTTCTAAAATACACTAATGACAGCAAAAAGTTTGAGTCTACAACATTTAGTTAAGGTGTGAGAGCCAAAATGAACTTTTTATGGCTTTAAATGCATTTTCAGCCTGATTGTACACTTCAGGTGAAAATGTCAAAATCTTCAAAATGAGCAAAAGCACAATGAAATTAATGCTTGAATCATCTTCATTTTAATAACATACACTAATGACAGCAAAAAGTTTGAGTCTACAACATTTAGTTAAGGTGTGAGAGCCAAAATGAACTTTTTATGGCTTTAAATGCATTTTCAGCCTGATTGTACACTTCAGGTGAAAATGTCAAAATCTTCAAAATGAGCAAAAGCACAATGAAATTAATGCTTGAATCATCTTCATTTTGCTAAAATACACTAATGACAGCAAAAAGTTTGAGTCTACAACATTTAGTTAAGGTGTGAGAGCCAAAATGAACTTTTTATGGCTTTAAATGCATTTTCAGCCTGATTGTACACTTCAGGTGAAAATGTCAAAATCTTCAAAATGAGCAAAAGCACAATGAAATTAATGCTTGAATCATCTTCATTTTGCTAACATACACTAATGACAGCAAAAAGTTTGAGTCTACAACATTTAGTTAAGGTGTGAGAGCCAAAATGAACTTTTTATGGCTTTAAATGCATTTTCAGCCCGATTGTACACTTCAGGTGAAAATGTCAAAATCTTCAAAATGAGCAAAAGCACAATAAAATTAATGCTTGAATCATCTTCATTTTGCTAAAATATACTAATGACAGCAAAAAGTTTGAGTCTACAACATTTAGTTAAGGTGTGAGAGCCAAAATGAACTTTTTATTGCTTTAAACGCGTTTTCAGCCCCTAATTGTACACTTCAGGTGAAAATGTCAAAATCTTCAAAATGAGCAAAAGCACAATGAAATTAATACTTGAATCATCTTCATTTTGCTAAAATACACTAATGACAGCAAAAAGTTTGAATCTACAACATTTAGTTAAGGTGTGAGAGCCAAAATGAACTTTTTATTGCTTTAAATGCATTTTCAGCCCGATTGTACACTTCAGGTGAAAATGTCAAAATCTTCAAAATGAGCAAAAGCACAATGAAATTAATGCTTGAATCATCTTCATTTTGCTAACATACACTAATGACAGCAAAAAGTTTGAGTCTACAACATTTAGTTAAGGTGTGAGAGCCAAAATGAACTTTTTATTGCTTTAAACGCGTTTTCAGCCCCTAATTGTACACTTCAGGTGAAAATGTCAAAATCTTCAAAATGAGCAAAAGCACAATGAAATTAATGCTTGAATCATCTTCATTTTGCTAAAATACACTAATGACAGCAAAAAGTTTGAATCTACAACATTTAGTTAAGGTGTGAGAGCCAAAATGAACTTTTTATTGCTTTAAATGCAATTTCAGCCCGATTGTACACTTCAGGTGAAAATGTCAAAATCTTCAAAATGAGCAAAAGCACAATGAAATTAATGCTGGAATCATCTTCAAGTTGCTAAAATACACTAATGACAGCAAAAAGTTTAAGTCTACAACATTTAGTTAAGGTGTGAGAGCCAAAATGAACTTTGTATTGCTTTAAATGCATTTTCAGCCCGATAGTACACTTCAGGTGAAACTGTCAACATCTTCAAAATGAGCAAAAGCACAATGAAATTAATGCTGGAATCATCTTCAAGTTGCTAAAATACACTAATGACAGCAAAAAGTTTTAGTCTACAACATTTAGTTAAGGTGTGAGAGCCAAAATGAACTTTGTATTGCTGTAAATGCATTTTCAGCCCGAATGTACACTTCAGGTGAAACTGTCAAATTCTTCAAAATGAGCAAAAGCACAATGAAATTAATGCTGGAAACATCTTCAAGTTGCTAAAATACACTAATGACAGCAACAAGTTTGAGTCTATAACATTTAGTTAAGGTGTGAAAGCCAAAATAAAACTTTGTATTGCTTTAAATGCATTTTCAGCCCGATAGTACACTTCAGGTGAAACTGTCAAAATCTTCAAAATGAGCAAAAGCACAATTAAATTAATGCTGGAATCATCTTCAAGTTGCTAAAATACACTAATGACAGCAAAAAGTTTGAGTCTACAACATTTAGTTAAGGTGTGAGAGCCAAAATGAACTTTGTATTGCTGTAAACGCGTTTTCAGCACCTGATTGTACACTTCAGGCGAAACTGTCAAAATCTTCAAAATGAGCAAAAGCACAATGAAATTAATGCTGGAATCATCTTCAAGTTGCTAAAATACACTAATGACAGCACAAAGTTTGAGTCTACAACATTTAGTTGAGGTGTGAGAGCCAAAATGAACTTTTTATTGCTTTAAACGCGTTTTCAGCCCCTAATTGTACACTTCAGGTGAAAATGTCAAAATCTTCAAAATGAGCAAAAGCACAATGAAATTAATGCTTGAATCATCTTCATTTTGCTAAAATACACTAATGACAGCAAAAAGTTTGAGTCTACAACATTTAGTTAAGGTGTGAGAGCCAAAATGAACTTTTTATTGCTTTAAATGCATTTTCAGCCCGATTGTACACTTCAGGTGAAAATGTCAAAATCTTCAAAATGAGCAAAAGCACAATAAAATTAATGCTTGAATCATCTTCATTTTCCTAAAATATACTAATGACAGCAAAAAGTTTGAGTCTACAACATTTAGTTAAGGTGTGAGAGCCAAAATGATTTTTTTATTGCTTTAAACGCGTTTTCATCCCCTAATTGTACACTTCAGGTGAAAATGTCAAAATCTTCAAAATGAGCAAAAGCACAATGAAATTAATGCTTGAATCATCTTCATTTTGCTAAAATACACTAATGACAGCAAAAAGTTTGAGTCTACAACATTTAGTTAAGGTGTGAGAGCCAAAACGAACTTTTTATGGCTTTAAATGCATTTTCAGCCTGATTGTACACTTCAGGTGAAAATGTCAAAATCTTCAAAATGAGCAAAAGCACAATGAAATTAATGCTTGAATCATCTTCATTTTGCTAACATACACTAATTACAGCAAAAAGTTTGAGTCTACAACATTTAGTTAAGGTGTGAGAGCCAAAATGAACTTTTTATGGCTTTAAATGCATTTTCAGCCCGATTGTACACTTCAGGTGAAAATGTCAAAATCTTCAAAATGAGCAAAAGCACAATGAAATTAATGCTTGAATCATCTTCATTTTGCTAAAATACACTAATGACAGCAAAAAGTTTGAATCTACAACATTTAGTTAAGGTGTGAGAGCCAAAATGAACTTTTTATTGCTTTAAATGCAATTTCAGCCCAATTGTACACTTCAGGTGAAAATGTCAAAATCTTCAAAATGAGCAAAAGCACAATGAAATTAATGCTTGAATCATCTTCATTTTGCTAACATACACTAATGACAGCAAAAAGTTTGAGTCTACAACATTTAGTTAAGGTGTGAGAGCCAAAATGAACTTTTTATGGCTTTAAATGCATTTTCAGCCCGATTGTACACTTCAGGTGAAAATGTCAAAATCTTCAAAATGAGCAAAAGCACAATGAAATTAATGCTTGAATCATCTTCATTTTTCTAAAATACACTAATGACAGCAAAAAGTTTGAGTCTACAACATTTAGTTAAGGTGTGAGAGCCAAAATGAACTTTTTATGGCTTTAAATGCATTTTCAGCCTGATTGTACACTTCAGGTGAAAATGTCAAAATCTTCAAAATGAGCAAAAGCACAATGAAATTAATGCTTGAATCATCTTCATTTTAATAACATACACTAATGACAGCAAAAAGTTTGAGTCTACAACATTTAGTTAAGGTGTGAGAGCCAAAATGAACTTTTTATGGCTTTAAATGCATTTTCAGCCTGATTGTACACTTCAGGTGAAAATGTCAAAATCTTCAAAATGAGCAAAAGCACAATGAAATTAATGCTTGAATCATCTTCATTTTGCTAAAATACACTAATGACAGCAAAAAGTTTGAGTCTACAACATTTAGTTAAGGTGTGAGAGCCAAAATGAACTTTTTATGGCTTTAAATGCATTTTCAGCCTGATTGTACACTTCAGGTGAAAATGTCAAAATCTTCAAAATGAGCAAAAGCACAATGAAATTAATGCTTGAATCATCTTCATTTTGCTAACATACACTAATGACAGCAAAAAGTTTGAGTCTACAACATTTAGTTAAGGTGTGAGAGCCAAAATGAACTTTTTATGGCTTTAAATGCATTTTCAGCCCGATTGTACACTTCAGGTGAAAATGTCAAAATCTTCAAAATGAGCAAAAGCACAATAAAATTAATGCTTGAATCATCTTCATTTTGCTAAAATATACTAATGACAGCAAAAAGTTTGAGTCTACAACATTTAGTTAAGGTGTGAGAGCCAAAATGAACTTTTTATTGCTTTAAACGCGTTTTCAGCCCCTAATTGTACACTTCAGGTGAAAATGTCAAAATCTTCAAAATGAGCAAAAGCACAATGAAATTAATACTTGAATCATCTTCATTTTGCTAAAATACACTAATGACAGCAAAAAGTTTGAATCTACAACATTTAGTTAAGGTGTGAGAGCCAAAATGAACTTTTTATTGCTTTAAATGCATTTTCAGCCCGATTGTACACTTCAGGTGAAAATGTCAAAATCTTCAAAATGAGCAAAAGCACAATGAAATTAATGCTTGAATCATCTTCATTTTGCTAACATACACTAATGACAGCAAAAAGTTTGAGTCTACAACATTTAGTTAAGGTGTGAGAGCCAAAATGAACTTTTTATTGCTTTAAACGCGTTTTCAGCCCCTAATTGTACACTTCAGGTGAAAATGTCAAAATCTTCAAAATGAGCAAAAGCACAATGAAATTAATGCTTGAATCATCTTCATTTTGCTAAAATACACTAATGACAGCAAAAAGTTTGAATCTACAACATTTAGTTAAGGTGTGAGAGCCAAAATGAACTTTTTATTGCTTTAAATGCAATTTCAGCCCGATTGTACACTTCAGGTGAAAATGTCAAAATCTTCAAAATGAGCAAAAGCACAATGAAATTAATGCTGGAATCATCTTCAAGTTGCTAAAATACACTAATGACAGCAAAAAGTTTAAGTCTACAACATTTAGTTAAGGTGTGAGAGCCAAAATGAACTTTGTATTGCTTTAAATGCATTTTCAGCCCGATAGTACACTTCAGGTGAAACTGTCAACATCTTCAAAATGAGCAAAAGCACAATGAAATTAATGCTGGAATCATCTTCAAGTTGCTAAAATACACTAATGACAGCAAAAAGTTTTAGTCTACAACATTTAGTTAAGGTGTGAGAGCCAAAATGAACTTTGTATTGCTGTAAATGCATTTTCAGCCCGAATGTACACTTCAGGTGAAACTGTCAAATTCTTCAAAATGAGCAAAAGCACAATGAAATTAATGCTGGAAACATCTTCAAGTTGCTAAAATACACTAATGACAGCAACAAGTTTGAGTCTATAACATTTAGTTAAGGTGTGAAAGCCAAAATAAAACTTTGTATTGCTTTAAATGCATTTTCAGCCCGATAGTACACTTCAGGTGAAACTGTCAAAATCTTCAAAATGAGCAAAAGCACAATTAAATTAATGCTGGAATCATCTTCAAGTTGCTAAAATACACTAATGACAGCAAAAAGTTTGAGTCTACAACATTTAGTTAAGGTGTGAGAGCCAAAATGAACTTTGTATTGCTGTAAACGCGTTTTCAGCACCTGATTGTACACTTCAGGCGAAACTGTCAAAATCTTCAAAATGAGCAAAAGCACAATGAAATTAATGCTGGAATCATCTTCAAGTTGCTAAAATACACTAATGACAGCACAAAGTTTGAGTCTACAACATTTAGTTGAGGTGTGAGAGCCAAAATGAACTTTTTATTGCTTTAAACGCGTTTTCAGCCCCTAATTGTACACTTCAGGTGAAAATGTCAAAATCTTCAAAATGAGCAAAAGCACAATGAAATTAATGCTTGAATCATCTTCATTTTGCTAAAATACACTAATGACAGCAAAAAGTTTGAGTCTACAACATTTAGTTAAGGTGTGAGAGCCAAAATGAACTTTTTATTGCTTTAAATGCATTTTCAGCCCGATTGTACACTTCAGGTGAAAATGTCAAAATCTTCAAAATGAGCAAAAGCACAATAAAATTAATGCTTGAATCATCTTCATTTTCCTAAAATATACTAATGACAGCAAAAAGTTTGAGTCTACAACATTTAGTTAAGGTGTGAGAGCCAAAATGATTTTTTTATTGCTTTAAACGCGTTTTCATCCCCTAATTGTACACTTCAGGTGAAAATGTCAAAATCTTCAAAATGAGCAAAAGCACAATGAAATTAATGCTTGAATCATCTTCATTTTGCTAAAATACACTAATGACAGCAAAAAGTTTGAGTCTACAACATTTAGTTAAGGTGTGAGAGCCAAAACGAACTTTTTATGGCTTTAAATGCATTTTCAGCCTGATTGTACACTTCAGGTGAAAATGTCAAAATCTTCAAAATGAGCAAAAGCACAATGAAATTAATGCTTGAATCATCTTCATTTTGCTAACATACACTAATTACAGCAAAAAGTTTGAGTCTACAACATTTAGTTAAGGTGTGAGAGCCAAAATGAACTTTTTATGGCTTTAAATGCATTTTCAGCCCGATTGTACACTTCAGGTGAAAATGTCAAAATCTTCAAAATGAGCAAAAGCACAATGAAATTAATGCTTGAATCATCTTCATTTTGCTAAAATACACTAATGACAGCAAAAAGTTTGAATCTACAACATTTAGTTAAGGTGTGAGAGCCAAAATGAACTTTTTATTGCTTTAAATGCAATTTCAGCCCAATTGTACACTTCAGGTGAAAATGTCAAAATCTTCAAAATGAGCAAAAGCACAATGAAATTAATGCTTGAATCATCTTCATTTTGCTAACATACACTAATGACAGCAAAAAGTTTGAGTCTACAACATTTAGTTAAGGTGTGAGAGCCAAAATGAACTTTTTATGGCTTTAAATGCATTTTCAGCCCGATTGTACACTTCAGGTGAAAATGTCAAAATCTTCAAAATGAGCAAAAGCACAATGAAATTAATGCTTGAATCATCTTCATTTTTCTAAAATACACTAATGACAGCAAAAAGTTTGAGTCTACAACATTTAGTTAAGGTGTGAGAGCCAAAATGAACTTTTTATGGCTTTAAATGCATTTTCAGCCTGATTGTACACTTCAGGTGAAAATGTCAAAATCTTCAAAATGAGCAAAAGCACAATGAAATTAATGCTTGAATCATCTTCATTTTAATAACATACACTAATGACAGCAAAAAGTTTGAGTCTACAACATTTAGTTAAGGTGTGAGAGCCAAAATGAACTTTTTATGGCTTTAAATGCATTTTCAGCCTGATTGTACACTTCAGGTGAAAATGTCAAAATCTTCAAAATGAGCAAAAGCACAATGAAATTAATGCTTGAATCATCTTCATTTTGCTAAAATACACTAATGACAGCAAAAAGTTTGAGTCTACAACATTTAGTTAAGGTGTGAGAGCCAAAATGAACTTTTTATGGCTTTAAATGCATTTTCAGCCTGATTGTACACTTCAGGTGAAAATGTCAAAATCTTCAAAATGAGCAAAAGCACAATGAAATTAATGCTTGAATCATCTTCATTTTGCTAACATACACTAATGACAGCAAAAAGTTTGAGTCTACAACATTTAGTTAAGGTGTGAGAGCCAAAATGAACTTTTTATGGCTTTAAATGCATTTTCAGCCCGATTGTACACTTCAGGTGAAAATGTCAAAATCTTCAAAATGAGCAAAAGCACAATAAAATTAATGCTTGAATCATCTTCATTTTGCTAAAATATACTAATGACAGCAAAAAGTTTGAGTCTACAACATTTAGTTAAGGTGTGAGAGCCAAAATGAACTTTTTATTGCTTTAAACGCGTTTTCAGCCCCTAATTGTACACTTCAGGTGAAAATGTCAAAATCTTCAAAATGAGCAAAAGCACAATGAAATTAATACTTGAATCATCTTCATTTTGCTAAAATACACTAATGACAGCAAAAAGTTTGAATCTACAACATTTAGTTAAGGTGTGAGAGCCAAAATGAACTTTTTATTGCTTTAAATGCATTTTCAGCCCGATTGTACACTTCAGGTGAAAATGTCAAAATCTTCAAAATGAGCAAAAGCACAATGAAATTAATGCTTGAATCATCTTCATTTTGCTAACATACACTAATGACAGCAAAAAGTTTGAGTCTACAACATTTAGTTAAGGTGTGAGAGCCAAAATGAACTTTTTATTGCTTTAAACGCGTTTTCAGCCCCTAATTGTACACTTCAGGTGAAAATGTCAAAATCTTCAAAATGAGCAAAAGCACAATGAAATTAATGCTTGAATCATCTTCATTTTGCTAAAATACACTAATGACAGCAAAAAGTTTGAATCTACAACATTTAGTTAAGGTGTGAGAGCCAAAATGAACTTTTTATTGCTTTAAATGCAATTTCAGCCCGATTGTACACTTCAGGTGAAAATGTCAAAATCTTCAAAATGAGCAAAAGCACAATGAAATTAATGCTGGAATCATCTTCAAGTTGCTAAAATACACTAATGACAGCAAAAAGTTTAAGTCTACAACATTTAGTTAAGGTGTGAGAGCCAAAATGAACTTTGTATTGCTTTAAATGCATTTTCAGCCCGATAGTACACTTCAGGTGAAACTGTCAACATCTTCAAAATGAGCAAAAGCACAATGAAATTAATGCTGGAATCATCTTCAAGTTGCTAAAATACACTAATGACAGCAAAAAGTTTTAGTCTACAACATTTAGTTAAGGTGTGAGAGCCAAAATGAACTTTGTATTGCTGTAAACGCGTTTTCAGCACCTGATTGTACACTTCAGGTGAAACTGTCAAAATCTTCAAAATGAGCAAAAGCACAATGAAATGAATGCTGGAATCATCTTCAAGTTGCTAAAATACACTAATGACAGCAAAAAGTTTGAGTCTACAATATTTAGTTAATGTGTGAGAGCCAAAATGAACTTTGTATTGCTTTAAAATTCATTTTCAGCCCGATTGTACACTTCAGGTGAAACTGTCAAAATCTTCAAAATGAGCAAAAGCACAATGAAATTAATGCTGGAATCATCTTCAGGTTGCTAAAATACACTAATGACAGCAAAAAGTTTGAGTCTACAACATTTAGTTAAGGTGTGAGAGCCAAAATGAACTTGTTATGGCTTTAAATGCATTTTCAGCCCGATTGTACACTTCAGGTGAAAATGTCAAAATCTTCAAAATGAGCAAAAGCACAATAAAATTAATGCTTGAATCATCTTCATTTTGCTAAAATATACTAATGACAGCAAAAAGTTTGAGTCTACAACATTTAGTTAAGGTGTGAGAGCCAAAATAAACTTTTTATTGCTTTAAACGCGTTTTCAGCCCCTAATTGTACACTTCAGGTGAAAATGTCAAAATCTTCAAAATGAGCAAAAGCACAATGAAATTAATACTTGAATCATCTTCATTTTGCTAAAATACACTAATGACAGCAAAAAGTTTGAATCTACAACATTTAGTTAAGGTGTGAGAGCCAAAATGAACTTTTTATTGCTTTAAATGCATTTTCAGCCCGATTGTACACTTCAGGTGAAAATGTCAAAATCTTCAAAATGAGCAAAAGCACAATGAAATTAATGCTTGAATCATCTTCATTTTGCTAACATACACTAATGACAGCAAAAAGTTTGAGTCTACAACATTTAGTTAAGGTGTGAGAGCCAAAATGAACTTTTTATTGCTTTAAACGCGTTTTCAGCCCCTAATTGTACACTTCAGGTGAAAATGTCAAAATCTTCAAAATGAGCAAAAAGACAATGAAATTAATGCTTGAATCATCTTCATTTTGCTAAAATACACTAATGACAGCAAAAAGTTTGAATCTACAACATTTAGTTAAGGTGTGAGAGCCAAAATGAACTTTTTATTGCTTTAAATGCAATTTCAGCCCGATTGTACACTTCAGGTGAAAATGTCAAAATCTTCAAAATGAGCAAAAGCACAATGAAATTAATGCTGGAATCATCTTCAAGTTGCTAAAATACACTAATGACAGCAAAAAGTTTAAGTCTACAACATTTAGTTAAGGTGTGAGAGCCAAAATGAACTTTGTATTGCTTTAAATGCATTTTCAGCCCGATAGTACACTTCAGGTGAAACTGTCAACATCTTCAAAATGAGCAAAAGCACAATGAAATTAATGCTGGAATCATCTTCAAGTTGCTAAAATACACTAATGACAGCAAAAAGTTTTAGTCTACAACATTTAGTTAAGGTGTGAGAGCCAAAATGAACTTTGTATTGCTGTAAACGCGTTTTCAGCACCTGATTGTACACTTCAGGTGAAACTGTCAAAATCTTCAAAATGAGCAAAAGCACAATGAAATGAATGCTGGAATCATCTTCAAGTTGCTAAAATACACTAATGACAGCAAAAAGTTTGAGTCTACAATATTTAGTTAAGGTGTGAGAGCCAAAATGAACTTTGTATTGCTTTAAAATTCATTTTCAGCCCGATTGTACACTTCAGGTGAAACTGTCAAAATCTTCAAAATGAGCAAAAGCACAATGAAATTAATGCTGGAATCATCTTCAGGTTGCTAAAATACACTAATGACAGCAAAAAGTTTTAGTCTACAACATTTAGTTAAGGTGTGAGAGCCAAAATGAACTTTGTATTGCTGTAAACGCATTTTCAGCACCTGATTGTACACTTCAGGTGAAAATGTCAAAATCTTCAAAATGAGCAAAAGCACAATGAAATTAATGCTGGAATCATCTTCAAGTTGCTAAAATACACTAATGACAGCAAAAAGTTTGAGTCTACAACATTTAGTTAAGGTGTGAGAGCCAAAATTAACTTTGTATTGCTTTAAAATTCATTTTCAGCCCGATTGTACACTTCAGGTGAAACTGTCAAAATCTTCAAAATGAGCAAAAGCACAATGAAATGAATGCTGGAATCATCTTCAAGTTGCTAAAATACACTAATGACAGCAAAAAGTTTGAGTCTACAACATTTAGTTAAGGTGTGAGAGCCTAAATGAACTTTTCATTGCTTTAAACGCGTTTTCAGCCCTTGATTGTACAATTCAGGTGAAACTGTCAAAATCTTCAAAATGAGCAAAAGCACAATGAAATTAATGCTGGAATCATCTTCAAGTTGCTAAAATACACTAATGACAGCAACAAGTTTGAGTCTACAACATTTAGTTAAGGTGTGAGATTCTAAATTAACTTTGTATTGCTGTAAACGCGTTTTCAGCCCCTGATTGTACACTTCAGGTGAAACTGTCAAAATCTTCAAAATGAGCAAAAGCACAATGAAATTAATGCTGGAATCATCTTCAAGTTGCTAAAATACACTAATGACAGTAAAAAGTTTGAGTGTACAACATTTAGTTAAGGTGTGAGAGCCAAAATGAACTTTGTATTGCTTTAAAAGCACTTTCAGCCCGAATGTACACTTCAGGTGAAACTGTCAAAATCTTCAAAATGAGCAAAAGCACAATGAAATTAAGGCTGGAATCATCTTCAAGTTGCTAAAATACACTAATGACAGCAAAAAGTTTGAGTCTACAACATTTAGTTAAGGTGTGAGAGCCAAAATGAACGTTGTATTGCTTTAAATGCATTTTCAGCCCGAATGTACACTTCAGGTGAAACTGTCAAATTCTTCAAAATGAGCAAAAGCACAATGAAATTAATGCTGGAAACATCTTCAAGTTGCTAAAATACACTAATGACAGCAAAAAGTTTGAATCTACAACATTTAGTTAAGGTGTGAGAGCCAAAATGAACTTTTTATTGCTTTAAATGCATTTTCAGCCCGATTGTACACTTCAGGTGAAAATGTCAAAATCTTCAAAATGAGCAAAAGCACAATGAAATTAATGCTTGAATCATCTTCATTTTGCTAACATACACTAATGACAGCAAAAAGTTTGAGTCTACAACATTTAGTTAAGGTGTGAGAGCCAAAATGAACTTTTTATTGCTTTAAACGCGTTTTCATCCCCTAATTGTACACTTCAGGTGAAAATGTCAAAATCTTCAAAATGAGCAAAAGCACAATGAAATTAATACTTGAATCATCTTCATTTTGCTAAAATACACTAATGACAGCAAAAAGTTTGAATCTACAACATTTAGTTAAGGTGTGAGAGCCAAAATGAACTTTTTATTGCTTTAAATGCATTTTCAGCCCGATTGTACACTTCAGGTGAAAATGTCAAAATCTTCAAAATGAGCAAAAGCACAATGAAATTAATGCTTGAATCATCTTCATTTTGCTAACATACACTAATGACAGCAAAAAGTTTGAGTCTACAACATTTAGTTAAGGTGTGAGAGCCAAAATGAACTTTTTATTGCTTTAAACGCGTTTTCAGCCCCTAATTGTACACTTCAGGTGAAAATGTCAAAATCTTCAAAATGAGCAAAAGCACAATGAAATTAATGCTTGAATCATCTTCATTTTGCTAAAATACACTAATGACAGCAAAAAGTTTGAATCTACAACATTTAGTTAAGGTGTGAGAGCCAAAATGAACTTTTTATTGCTTTAAATGCAATTTCAGCCCGATTGTACACTTCAGGTGAAAATGTCAAAATCTTCAAAATGAGCAAAAGCACAATGAAATTAATGCTGGAATCATCTTCAAGTTGCTAAAATACACTAATGACAGCAAAAAGTTTAAGTCTACAACATTTAGTTAAGGTGTGAGAGCCAAAATGAACTTTGTATTGCTTTAAATGCATTTTCAGCCCGATAGTACACTTCAGGTGAAACTGTCAACATCTTCAAAATGAGCAAAAGCACAATGAAATTAATGCTGGAATCATCTTCAAGTTGCTAAAATACACTAATGACAGCAAAAAGTTTTAGTCTACAACATTTAGTTAAGGTGTGAGAGCCAAAATGAACTTTGTATTGCTGTAAATGCATTTTCAGCCCGAATGTACACTTCAGGTGAAACTGTCAAATTCTTCAAAATGAGCAAAAGCACAATGAAATTAATGCTGGAAACATCTTCAAGTTGCTAAAATACACTAATGACAGCAACAAGTTTGAGTCTATAACATTTAGTTAAGGTGTGAAAGCCAAAATAAAACTTTGTATTGCTTTAAATGCATTTTCAGCCCGATAGTACACTTCAGGTGAAACTGTCAAAATCTTCAAAATGAGCAAAAGCACAATTAAATTAATGCTGGAATCATCTTCAAGTTGCTAAAATACACTAATGACAGCAAAAAGTTTGAGTCTACAACATTTAGTTAAGGTGTGAGAGCCAAAATGAACTTTGTATTGCTGTAAACGCGTTTTCAGCACCTGATTGTACACTTCAGGCGAAACTGTCAAAATCTTCAAAATGAGCAAAAGCACAATGAAATTAATGCTGGAATCATCTTCAAGTTGCTAAAATACACTAATGACAGCACAAAGTTTGAGTCTACAACATTTAGTTGAGGTGTGAGAGCCAAAATGAACTTTTTATTGCTTTAAACGCGTTTTCAGCCCCTAATTGTACACTTCAGGTGAAAATGTCAAAATCTTCAAAATGAGCAAAAGCACAATGAAATTAATGCTTGAATCATCTTCATTTTGCTAAAATACACTAATGACAGCAAAAAGTTTGAGTCTACAACATTTAGTTAAGGTGTGAGAGCCAAAATGAACTTTTTATTGCTTTAAATGCATTTTCAGCCCGATTGTACACTTCAGGTGAAAATGTCAAAATCTTCAAAATGAGCAAAAGCACAATAAAATTAATGCTTGAATCATCTTCATTTTCCTAAAATATACTAATGACAGCAAAAAGTTTGAGTCTACAACATTTAGTTAAGGTGTGAGAGCCAAAATGATTTTTTTATTGCTTTAAACGCGTTTTCATCCCCTAATTGTACACTTCAGGTGAAAATGTCAAAATCTTCAAAATGAGCAAAAGCACAATGAAATTAATGCTTGAATCATCTTCATTTTGCTAAAATACACTAATGACAGCAAAAAGTTTGAGTCTACAACATTTAGTTAAGGTGTGAGAGCCAAAACGAACTTTTTATGGCTTTAAATGCATTTTCAGCCTGATTGTACACTTCAGGTGAAAATGTCAAAATCTTCAAAATGAGCAAAAGCACAATGAAATTAATGCTTGAATCATCTTCATTTTGCTAACATACACTAATTACAGCAAAAAGTTTGAGTCTACAACATTTAGTTAAGGTGTGAGAGCCAAAATGAACTTTTTATGGCTTTAAATGCATTTTCAGCCCGATTGTACACTTCAGGTGAAAATGTCAAAATCTTCAAAATGAGCAAAAGCACAATGAAATTAATGCTTGAATCATCTTCATTTTGCTAAAATACACTAATGACAGCAAAAAGTTTGAATCTACAACATTTAGTTAAGGTGTGAGAGCCAAAATGAACTTTTTATTGCTTTAAATGCAATTTCAGCCCAATTGTACACTTCAGGTGAAAATGTCAAAATCTTCAAAATGAGCAAAAGCACAATGAAATTAATGCTTGAATCATCTTCATTTTGCTAACATACACTAATGACAGCAAAAAGTTTGAGTCTACAACATTTAGTTAAGGTGTGAGAGCCAAAATGAACTTTTTATGGCTTTAAATGCATTTTCAGCCCGATTGTACACTTCAGGTGAAAATGTCAAAATCTTCAAAATGAGCAAAAGCACAATGAAATTAATGCTTGAATCATCTTCATTTTTCTAAAATACACTAATGACAGCAAAAAGTTTGAGTCTACAACATTTAGTTAAGGTGTGAGAGCCAAAATGAACTTTTTATGGCTTTAAATGCATTTTCAGCCTGATTGTACACTTCAGGTGAAAATGTCAAAATCTTCAAAATGAGCAAAAGCACAATGAAATTAATGCTTGAATCATCTTCATTTTAATAACATACACTAATGACAGCAAAAAGTTTGAGTCTACAACATTTAGTTAAGGTGTGAGAGCCAAAATGAACTTTTTATGGCTTTAAATGCATTTTCAGCCTGATTGTACACTTCAGGTGAAAATGTCAAAATCTTCAAAATGAGCAAAAGCACAATGAAATTAATGCTTGAATCATCTTCATTTTGCTAAAATACACTAATGACAGCAAAAAGTTTGAGTCTACAACATTTAGTTAAGGTGTGAGAGCCAAAATGAACTTTTTATGGCTTTAAATGCATTTTCAGCCTGATTGTACACTTCAGGTGAAAATGTCAAAATCTTCAAAATGAGCAAAAGCACAATGAAATTAATGCTTGAATCATCTTCATTTTGCTAACATACACTAATGACAGCAAAAAGTTTGAGTCTACAACATTTAGTTAAGGTGTGAGAGCCAAAATGAACTTTTTATGGCTTTAAATGCATTTTCAGCCCGATTGTACACTTCAGGTGAAAATGTCAAAATCTTCAAAATGAGCAAAAGCACAATAAAATTAATGCTTGAATCATCTTCATTTTGCTAAAATATACTAATGACAGCAAAAAGTTTGAGTCTACAACATTTAGTTAAGGTGTGAGAGCCAAAATGAACTTTTTATTGCTTTAAACGCGTTTTCAGCCCCTAATTGTACACTTCAGGTGAAAATGTCAAAATCTTCAAAATGAGCAAAAGCACAATGAAATTAATACTTGAATCATCTTCATTTTGCTAAAATACACTAATGACAGCAAAAAGTTTGAATCTACAACATTTAGTTAAGGTGTGAGAGCCAAAATGAACTTTTTATTGCTTTAAATGCATTTTCAGCCCGATTGTACACTTCAGGTGAAAATGTCAAAATCTTCAAAATGAGCAAAAGCACAATGAAATTAATGCTTGAATCATCTTCATTTTGCTAACATACACTAATGACAGCAAAAAGTTTGAGTCTACAACATTTAGTTAAGGTGTGAGAGCCAAAATGAACTTTTTATTGCTTTAAACGCGTTTTCAGCCCCTAATTGTACACTTCAGGTGAAAATGTCAAAATCTTCAAAATGAGCAAAAGCACAATGAAATTAATGCTTGAATCATCTTCATTTTGCTAAAATACACTAATGACAGCAAAAAGTTTGAATCTACAACATTTAGTTAAGGTGTGAGAGCCAAAATGAACTTTTTATTGCTTTAAATGCAATTTCAGCCCGATTGTACACTTCAGGTGAAAATGTCAAAATCTTCAAAATGAGCAAAAGCACAATGAAATTAATGCTGGAATCATCTTCAAGTTGCTAAAATACACTAATGACAGCAAAAAGTTTAAGTCTACAACATTTAGTTAAGGTGTGAGAGCCAAAATGAACTTTGTATTGCTTTAAATGCATTTTCAGCCCGATAGTACACTTCAGGTGAAACTGTCAACATCTTCAAAATGAGCAAAAGCACAATGAAATTAATGCTGGAATCATCTTCAAGTTGCTAAAATACACTAATGACAGCAAAAAGTTTTAGTCTACAACATTTAGTTAAGGTGTGAGAGCCAAAATGAACTTTGTATTGCTGTAAACGCGTTTTCAGCACCTGATTGTACACTTCAGGTGAAACTGTCAAAATCTTCAAAATGAGCAAAAGCACAATGAAATGAATGCTGGAATCATCTTCAAGTTGCTAAAATACACTAATGACAGCAAAAAGTTTGAGTCTACAATATTTAGTTAATGTGTGAGAGCCAAAATGAACTTTGTATTGCTTTAAAATTCATTTTCAGCCCGATTGTACACTTCAGGTGAAACTGTCAAAATCTTCAAAATGAGCAAAAGCACAATGAAATTAATGCTGGAATCATCTTCAGGTTGCTAAAATACACTAATGACAGCAAAAAGTTTGAGTCTACAACATTTAGTTAAGGTGTGAGAGCCAAAATGAACTTGTTATGGCTTTAAATGCATTTTCAGCCCGATTGTACACTTCAGGTGAAAATGTCAAAATCTTCAAAATGAGCAAAAGCACAATAAAATTAATGCTTGAATCATCTTCATTTTGCTAAAATATACTAATGACAGCAAAAAGTTTGAGTCTACAACATTTAGTTAAGGTGTGAGAGCCAAAATAAACTTTTTATTGCTTTAAACGCGTTTTCAGCCCCTAATTGTACACTTCAGGTGAAAATGTCAAAATCTTCAAAATGAGCAAAAGCACAATGAAATTAATACTTGAATCATCTTCATTTTGCTAAAATACACTAATGACAGCAAAAAGTTTGAATCTACAACATTTAGTTAAGGTGTGAGAGCCAAAATGAACTTTTTATTGCTTTAAATGCATTTTCAGCCCGATTGTACACTTCAGGTGAAAATGTCAAAATCTTCAAAATGAGCAAAAGCACAATGAAATTAATGCTTGAATCATCTTCATTTTGCTAACATACACTAATGACAGCAAAAAGTTTGAGTCTACAACATTTAGTTAAGGTGTGAGAGCCAAAATGAACTTTTTATTGCTTTAAACGCGTTTTCAGCCCCTAATTGTACACTTCAGGTGAAAATGTCAAAATCTTCAAAATGAGCAAAAAGACAATGAAATTAATGCTTGAATCATCTTCATTTTGCTAAAATACACTAATGACAGCAAAAAGTTTGAATCTACAACATTTAGTTAAGGTGTGAGAGCCAAAATGAACTTTTTATTGCTTTAAATGCAATTTCAGCCCGATTGTACACTTCAGGTGAAAATGTCAAAATCTTCAAAATGAGCAAAAGCACAATGAAATTAATGCTGGAATCATCTTCAAGTTGCTAAAATACACTAATGACAGCAAAAAGTTTAAGTCTACAACATTTAGTTAAGGTGTGAGAGCCAAAATGAACTTTGTATTGCTTTAAATGCATTTTCAGCCCGATAGTACACTTCAGGTGAAACTGTCAACATCTTCAAAATGAGCAAAAGCACAATGAAATTAATGCTGGAATCATCTTCAAGTTGCTAAAATACACTAATGACAGCAAAAAGTTTTAGTCTACAACATTTAGTTAAGGTGTGAGAGCCAAAATGAACTTTGTATTGCTGTAAACGCGTTTTCAGCACCTGATTGTACACTTCAGGTGAAACTGTCAAAATCTTCAAAATGAGCAAAAGCACAATGAAATGAATGCTGGAATCATCTTCAAGTTGCTAAAATACACTAATGACAGCAAAAAGTTTGAGTCTACAATATTTAGTTAAGGTGTGAGAGCCAAAATGAACTTTGTATTGCTTTAAAATTCATTTTCAGCCCGATTGTACACTTCAGGTGAAACTGTCAAAATCTTCAAAATGAGCAAAAGCACAATGAAATTAATGCTGGAATCATCTTCAGGTTGCTAAAATACACTAATGACAGCAAAAAGTTTTAGTCTACAACATTTAGTTAAGGTGTGAGAGCCAAAATGAACTTTGTATTGCTGTAAACGCATTTTCAGCACCTGATTGTACACTTCAGGTGAAAATGTCAAAATCTTCAAAATGAGCAAAAGCACAATGAAATTAATGCTGGAATCATCTTCAAGTTGCTAAAATACACTAATGACAGCAAAAAGTTTGAGTCTACAACATTTAGTTAAGGTGTGAGAGCCAAAATTAACTTTGTATTGCTTTAAAATTCATTTTCAGCCCGATTGTACACTTCAGGTGAAACTGTCAAAATCTTCAAAATGAGCAAAAGCACAATGAAATGAATGCTGGAATCATCTTCAAGTTGCTAAAATACACTAATGACAGCAAAAAGTTTGAGTCTACAACATTTAGTTAAGGTGTGAGAGCCTAAATGAACTTTTCATTGCTTTAAACGCGTTTTCAGCCCTTGATTGTACAATTCAGGTGAAACTGTCAAAATCTTCAAAATGAGCAAAAGCACAATGAAATTAATGCTGGAATCATCTTCAAGTTGCTAAAATACACTAATGACAGCAACAAGTTTGAGTCTACAACATTTAGTTAAGGTGTGAGATTCTAAATTAACTTTGTATTGCTGTAAACGCGTTTTCAGCCCCTGATTGTACACTTCAGGTGAAACTGTCAAAATCTTCAAAATGAGCAAAAGCACAATGAAATTAATGCTGGAATCATCTTCAAGTTGCTAAAATACACTAATGACAGTAAAAAGTTTGAGTGTACAACATTTAGTTAAGGTGTGAGAGCCAAAATGAACTTTGTATTGCTTTAAAAGCACTTTCAGCCCGAATGTACACTTCAGGTGAAACTGTCAAAATCTTCAAAATGAGCAAAAGCACAATGAAATTAAGGCTGGAATCATCTTCAAGTTGCTAAAATACACTAATGACAGCAAAAAGTTTGAGTCTACAACATTTAGTTAAGGTGTGAGAGCCAAAATGAACGTTGTATTGCTTTAAATGCATTTTCAGCCCGAATGTACACTTCAGGTGAAACTGTCAAATTCTTCAAAATGAGCAAAAGCACAATGAAATTAATGCTGGAAACATCTTCAAGTTGCTAAAATACACTAATGACAGCAAAAAGTTTGAATCTACAACATTTAGTTAAGGTGTGAGAGCCAAAATGAACTTTTTATTGCTTTAAATGCATTTTCAGCCCGATTGTACACTTCAGGTGAAAATGTCAAAATCTTCAAAATGAGCAAAAGCACAATGAAATTAATGCTTGAATCATCTTCATTTTGCTAACATACACTAATGACAGCAAAAAGTTTGAGTCTACAACATTTAGTTAAGGTGTGAGAGCCAAAATGAACTTTTTATTGCTTTAAACGCGTTTTCAGCCCCTAATTGTACACTTCAGGTGAAAATGTCAAAATCTTCAAAATGAGCAAAAGCACAATGAAATTAATGCTTGAATCATCTTCATTTTGCTAAAATACACTAATGACAGCAAAAAGTTTGAATCTACAACATTTAGTTAAGGTGTGAGAGCCAAAATGAACTTTTTATTGCTTTAAATGCAATTTCAGCCCGATTGTACACTTCAGGTGAAAATGTCAAAATCTTCAAAATGAGCAAAAGCACAATGAAATTAATGCTGGAATCATCTTCAAGTTGCTAAAATACACTAATGACAGCAAAAAGTTTAAGTCTACAACATTTAGTTAAGGTGTGAGAGCCAAAATGAACTTTGTATTGCTTTAAATGCATTTTCAGCCCGATAGTACACTTCAGGTGAAACTGTCAACATCTTCAAAATGAGCAAAAGCACAATGAAATTAATGCTGGAATCATCTTCAAGTTGCTAAAATACACTAATGACAGCAAAAAGTTTTAGTCTACAACATTTAGTTAAGGTGTGAGAGCCAAAATGAACTTTGTATTGCTGTAAACGCGTTTTCAGCACCTGATTGTACACTTCAGGTGAAACTGTCAAAATCTTCAAAATGAGCAAAAGCACAATGAAATGAATGCTGGAATCATCTTCAAGTTGCTAAAATACACTAATGACAGCAAAAAGTTTGAGTCTACAATATTTAGTTAAGGTGTGAGAGCCAAAATGATCTTTGTATTGCTTTAAAATTCATTTTCAGCCCGATTGTACACTTCAGGTGAAACTGTCAAAATCTTCAAAATGAGCAAAAGCACAATGAAATTAATGCTGGAATCATCTTCAGGTTGCTAAAATACACTAATGACAGCAAAAAGTTTTAGTCTACAACATTTAGTTAAGGTGTGAGAGCCAAAATTAACTTTGTATTGCTGTAAACGCATTTTCAGCACCTGATTGTACACTTCAGGTGAAAATGTCAAAATCTTCAAAATGAGCAAAAGCACAATGAAATTAATGCTGGAATCATCTTCAAGTTGCTAAAATACACTAATGACAGCAAAAAGTTTGAGTCTACAACATTTAGTTAAGGTGTGAGAGCCAAAATTAACTTTGTATTGCTTTAAAATTCATTTTCAGCCCGATTGTACACTTCAGGTGAAACTGTCAAAATCTTCAAAATGAGCAAAAGCACAATGAAATGAATGCTGGAATCATCTTCAAGTTGCTAAAATACACTAATGACAGCAAAAAGTTTGAGTCTACAACATTTAGTTAAGGTGTGAGAGCCTAAATGAACTTTTCATTGCTTTAAACGCGTTTTCAGCCCTTGATTGTACAATTCAGGTGAAACTGTCAAAATCTTCAAAATGAGCAAAAGCACAATGAAATTAATGCTGGAATCATCTTCAAGTTGCTAAAATACACTAATGACAGCAACAAGTTTGAGTCTACAACATTTAGTTAAGGTGTGAGATTCTAAATTAACTTTGTATTGCTGTAAACGCGTTTTCAGCCCCTGATTGTACACTTCAGGTGAAACTGTCAAAATCTTCAAAATGAGCAAAAGCACAATGAAATTAATGCTGGAATCATCTTCAAGTTGCTAAAATACACTAATGACAGTAAAAAGTTTGAGTGTACAACATTTAGTTAAGGTGTGAGAGCCAAAATGAACTTTGTATTGCTTAAAAACCCCTTTCAGCCCGAATGTACACTTCAGGTGAAACTGTCAAAATCTTCAAAATGAGCAAAAGCACAATGAAATTAAGGCTGGAATCATCTTCAAGTTGCTAAAATACACTAATGACAGCAAAAAGTTTGAGTCTACAACATTTAGTTAAGGTGTGAGAGCCAAAATGAACGTTGTATTGCTTTAAATGCATTTTCAGCCCGAATGTACACTTCAGGTGAAACTGTCAAATTCTTCAAAATGAGCAAAAGCACAATGAAATTAATGCTGGAAACATCTTCAAGTTGCTAAAATACACTAATGACAGCAACAAGTTTGAGTCTACAACATTTAGTTAAGGTGTGAGAGCCAAAATAAAACTTTGTATTGCTTTAAATGCATTTTCAGCCCGATAGTACACTTCAGGTGAAACTGTCAAAATCTTCAAAATGAGCAAAAGCACAATTAAATTAATGCTGGAATCATCTTCAAGTTGCTAAAATACACTAATGACAGCAAAAAGTTTGAGTCTACAACATTTAGTTAAGGTGTGAGAGCCAAAATGAACTTTGTATTGCTGTAAACGCGTTTTCAGCACCTGATTGTACACTTCAGGCGAAACTGTCAAAATCTTCAAAATGAGCAAAAGCACAATGAAATTAATGCTGGAATCATCTTCAAGTTGCTAAAATACACTAATGACAGCACAAAGTTTGAGTCTACAACATTTAGTTGAGGTGTGAGAGCCAAAATGAACTTTTTATTGCTTTAAACGCGTTTTCAGCCCCTAATTGTACACTTCAGGTGAAAATGTAAAAATCTTCAAAATGAGCAAAAGCACAATGAAATTAATGCTTGAATCATCTTCATTTTGCTAAAATACACTAATGACAGCAAAAAGTTTGAGTCTACAACATTTAGTTAAGGTGTGAGAGCCAAAATGAACTTTTTATGGCTTTAAATGCATTTTCAGCCTGATTGTACACTTCAGGTGAAAATGTCAAAATCTTCAAAATGAGCAAAAGCACAAAAAAATTAATGCTTGAATCATCTTCATTTTGCTAAAATATACTAATGACAGCAAAAAGTTTGAGTCTACAACATTTAGTTAAGGTGTGAGAGCCAAAATGAACTTTTTATTGCTTTAAACGCGTTTTCAGCCCCTAATTGTACACTTCAGGTGAAAATGTCAAAATCTTCAAAATGAGCAAAAGCACAATGAAATTAATGCTTGAATCATCTTCATTTTGCTAACATACACTAATGACAGCAAAAAGTTTGAGTCTACAACATTTAGTTAAGGTGTGAGAGCCAAAATGAACTTTTTATTGCTTTAAATGCAATTTCAGCCCGATTGTACACTTCAGGTGAAAATGTCAAAATCTTCAAAATGAGCAAAAGCACAATGAAATTAATGCTTGAATCATCTTCATTTTGCTAACATACACTAATGACAGCAAAAAGTTTGAGTCTACAACATTTAGTTAAGGTGTGAGAGCCAAAATGAACTTTTTATGGCTTTAAATGCATTTTCAGCCTGATTGTACACTTCAGGTGAAAATGTCAAAATCTTCAAAATGAGCAAAAGCACAATGAAATTAATGCTTGAATCATCTTCATTTTTCTAAAATACACTAATGACAGCAAAAAGTTTGAGTCTACAACATTTAGTTAAGGTGTGAGAGCCAAAATGAACTTTTTATGGCTTTAAATGCATTTTCAGCCTGATTGTACACTTCAGGTGAAAATGTCAAAATCTTCAAAATGAGCAAAAGCACAATGAAATTAATGCTTGAATCATCTTCATTTTGCTAACATACACTAATGACAGCAAAAAGTTTGAGTCTACAACATTTAGTTAAGGTGTGAGAGCCAAAATGAACTTTTTATGGCTTTAAATGCATTTTCAGCCTGATTGTACACTTCAGGTGAAAATGTCAAAATCTTCAAAATGAGCAAAAGCACAATGGAATTAATGCTTGAATCATCTTCATTTTGCTAACATACACTAATGACAGCAAAAAGTTTGAGTCTACAACATTTAGTTAAGGTGTGAGAGCCAAAATGAACTTTTTATGGCTTTAAATGCATTTTCAGCCCGATTGTACACTTCAGGTGAAAATGTCAAAATCTTCAAAATGAGCAAAAGCACAATAAAATTAATGCTTGAATCATCTTCATTTTGCTAAAATATACTAATGACAGCAAAAAGGTTGAGTCTACAACATTTAGTTAAGGTGTGAGAGCCAAAATGAACTTTTTATTGCTTTAAACGCGTTTTCAGCCCCTAATTGTACACTTCAGGTGAAAATGTCAAAATCTTCAAAATGAGCAAAAGCACAATGAAATTAATGCTTGAATCATCTTCATTTTGCTAAAATACACTAATGACAGCAAAAAGTTTGAATCTACAACATTTAGTTAAGGTGTGAGAGCCAAAATGAACTTTTTATGGCTTTAAATGCATTTTCAGCCTGATTGTACACTTCAGGTGAAAATGTCAAAATCTTCAAAATGAGCAAAAGCACAATGAAATTAATGCTTGAATCATCTTCATTTTGCTAAAATACACTAATGACAGCAAAAAGTTTGAGTCTACAACATTTAGTTAAGGTGTGAGAGCCAAAATGAACTTTTTATGGCTTTAAATGCATTTTCAGCCTGATTGTACACTTCAGGTGAAAATGTCAAAATCTTCAAAATGAGCAAAAGCACAATGAAATTAATGCTTGAATCATCTTCATTTTGCTAACATACACTAATGACAGCAAAAAGTTTGAGTCTACAACATTTAGTTAAGGTGTGAGAGCCAAAATGAACTTTTTATGGCTTTAAATGCATTTTCAGCCCGATTGTACACTTCAGGTGAAAATGTCAAAATCTTCAAAATGAGCAAAAGCACAATAAAATTAATGCTTGAATCATCTTCATTTTGCTAAAATATACTAATGACAGCAAAAAGTTTGAGTCTACAACATTTAGTTAAGGTGTGAGAGCCAAAATGAACTTTTTATTGCTTTAAACGCGTTTTCAGCCCCTAATTGTACACTTCAGGTGAAAATGTCAAAATCTTCAAAATGAGCAAAAGCACAATGAAATTAATACTTGAATCATCTTCATTTTGCTAAAATACACTAATGACAGCAAAAAGTTTGAATCTACAACATTTAGTTAAGGTGTGAGAGCCAAAATGAACTTTTTATTGCTTTAAACGCGTTTTCAGCCCCTAATTGTACACTTCAGGTGAAAATGTCAAAATCTTCAAAATGAGCAAAAGCACAATGAAATTAATACTTGAATCATCTTCATTTTGCTAAAATACACTAATGACAGCAAAAAGTTTGAGTCTACAACATTTAGTTAAGGTGTGAGAGCCAAAATGAACTTTGTATTGCTTTAAAAGCACTTTCAGCCCGAATGTACACTTCAGGTGAAACTGTCAAAATCTTCAAAATGAGCAAAAGCACAATGAAATTAAGGCTGGAATCATCTTCAAGTTGCTAAAATACACTAATGACAGCAAAAAGTTTGAGTCTACAACATTTAGTTAAGGTGTGAGAGCCAAAATGAACTTTTTATGGCTTTAAATGCATTTTCAGCCTGATTGTACACTTCAGGTGAAAATGTCAAAATCTTCAAAATGAGCAAAAGCACAATGGAATTAATGCTTGAATCATCTTCATTTTGCTAACATACACTAATGACAGCAAAAAGTTTGAGTCTACAACATTTAGTTAAGGTGTGAGAGCCAAAATGAACTTTTTATGGCTTTAAATGCATTTTCAGCCCGATTGTACACTTCAGGTGAAAATGTCAAAATCTTCAAAATGAGCAAAAGCACAATAAAATTAATGCTTGAATCATCTTCATTTTGCTAAAATATACTAATGACAGCAAAAAGTTTGAGTTTACAACATTTAGTTAAAGTGTGAGAGCCAAAATGAACTTTTTATTGCTTTAAACGCGTTTTCAGCCCCTAATTGTACACTTCAGGTGAAAATGTCAAAATCTTCAAAATGAGCAAAAGCACAATGAAATTAATACTTGAATCATCTTCATTTTGCTAAAATACACTAATGACAGCAAAAAGTTTGAATCTACAACATTTAGTTAAGGTGTGAGAGCCAAAATGAACTTTTTATTGCTTTAAATGCATTTTCAGCCCGATTGTACACTTCAGGTGAAAATGTCAAAATCTTCAAAATGAGCAAAAGCACAATGAAATTAATGCTTGAATCATCTTCATTTTGCTAACATACACTAATGACAGCAAAAAGTTTGAGTCTACAACATTTAGTTAAGGTGTGAGAGCCAAAATGAACTTTTTATTGCTTTAAACGTGTTTTCAGCCCCTAATTGTACACTTCAGGTGAAAATGTCAAAATCTTCAAAATGAGCAAAAGCACAATGAAATTAATACTTGAATCATCTTCATTTTGCTAAAATACACTAATGACAGCAAAAAGTTTGAATCTACAACATTTAGTTAAGGTGTGAGAGCCAAAATGAACTTTTTATTGCTTTAAATGCATTTTCAGCCCGATTGTACACTTCAGGTGAAAATGTCAAAATCTTCAAAATGAGCAAAAGCACAATGAAATTAATGCTTGAATCATCTTCATTTTGCTAACATACACTAATGACAGCAAAAAGTTTGAGTCTACAACATTTAGTTAAGGTGTGAGAGCCAAAATGAACTTTTTATGGCTTTAAATGCATTTTCAGCCCGATTGTACACTTCAGGTGAAAATGTCAAAATCTTCAAAATGAGCAAAAGCACAATAAAATTAATGCTTGAATCATCTTCATTTTGCTAAAATATACTAATGACAGCAAAAAGGTTGAGTCTACAACATTTAGTTAAGGTGTGAGAGCCAAAATGAACTTTTTATTGCTTTAAACGCGTTTTCAGCCCCTAATTGTACACTTCAGGTGAAAATGTCAAAATCTTCAAAATGAGCAAAAGCACAATGAAATTAATGCTTGAATCATCTTCATTTTGCTAAAATACACTAATGACAGCAAAAAGTTTGAATCTTCAACATTTAGTTAAGGTGTGAGAGCCAAAATGAACTTTTTATTGCTTTAAATGCAATTTCAGCCCGATTGTACACTTCAGGTGAAAATGTCAAAATCTTCAAAATGAGCAAAAGCACAATGAAATTAATGCTTGAATCATCTTCATTTTGCTAACATACACTAATGACAGCAAAAAGTTTGAGTCTACAACATTTAGTTAAGGTGTGAGAGCCAAAATGAACTTTTTATGGCTTTAAATGCATTTTCAGCCTGATTGTACACTTCAGGTGAAAATGTCAAAATCTTCAAAATGAGCAAAAGCACAATGAAATTAATGCTTGAATCGTCTTCATTTTGCTAAAATACACTAATGACAGCAAAAAGTTTGAGTCTACAACATTTAGTTAAGGTGTGAGAGCCAAAATGAACTTTTTATGGCTTTAAATGCATTTTCAGCCTGATTGTACACTTCAGGTGAAAATGTCAAAATCTTCAAAATGAGCAAAAGCACAATGAAATTAATGCTTGAATCATCTTCATTTTGCTAACATACACTAATGACAGCAAAAAGTTTGAGTCTACAACATTTAGTTAAGGTGTGAGAGCCAAAATGAACTTTTTATGGCTTTAAATGCATTTTCAGCCCGATTGTACACTTCAGGTGAAAATGTCAAAATCTTCAAAATGAGCAAAAGCACAATAAAATTAATGCTTGAATCATCTTCATTTTGCTAAAATATACTAATGACAGCAAAAAGTTTGAGTCTACAACATTTAGTTAAGTTGTGAGAGCCTAAATTAACTTTTTTTTGCTTTAAACGCGTTTTCAGCCCTTGATTGTACACTTCAGGTGAAACTGTCAAAATCTTCAAATTGAGCAAAAGCACAATTAAATTAATGCTGGAATCATCTTCAAGTTGCTAAAATACACTAATGACAGCAAAAAGTTTGAGTCTACAACATTTAGTTAAGGTGTGAGAGCCAAAATGAACTTTGTATTGCTGTAAACGCGTTTTCAGCACCTGATTGTACACTTCAGGCGAAACTGTCAAAATCTTCAAAATGAGCAAAAGCACAATGAAATTAATGCTGGAATCATCTTCAAGTTGCTAAAATACACTAATGACAGCACAAAGTTTGAGTCTACAACATTTAGTTGAGGTGTGAGAGCCAAAATGAACTTTTTATTGCTTTAAACGCGTTTTCAGCCCCTAATTGTACACTTCAGGTGAAAATGTCAAAATCTTCAAAATGAGCAAAAGCACAATGAAATTAATGCTTGAATCATCTTCATTTTGCTAAAATACACTAATGACAGCAAAAAGTTTGAGTCTACAACATTTAGTTAAGGTGTGAGAGCCAAAATGAACTTTTTATGGCTTTAAATGCATTTTCAGCCCGATTGTACACTTCAGGTGAAAATGTCAAAATCTTCAAAATGAGCAAAAGCACAATAAAATTAATGCTTGAATCATCTTCATTTTGCTAAAATATACTAATGACAGCAAAAAGTTTGAGTCTACAACATTTAGTTAAGGTGTGAGAGCCAAAATGAACTTTTTATTGCTTTAAACGCGTTTTCATCCCCTAATTGTACACTTCAGGTGAAAATGTCAAAATCTTCAAAATGAGCAAAAGCACAATGAAATTAATGCTTGAATCATCTTCATTTTGCTAAAATACACTAATGACAGCAAAAAGTTTGAGTCTACAACATTTAGTTAAGGTGTGAGAGCCAAAATGAACTTTTTATGGCTTTAAATGCATTTTCAGCCTGATTGTACACTTCAGGTGAAAATGTCAAAATCTTCAAAATGAGCAAAAGCACAATGAAATTAATGCTTGAATCATCTTCATTTTGCTAACATACACTAATGACAGCAAAAAGTTTGAGTCTACAACATTTAGTTAAGGTGTGAGAGCCAAAATGAACTTTTTATGGCTTTAAATGCATTTTCAGCCCGATTGTACACTTCAGGTGAAAATGTCAAAATCTTCAAAATGAGCAAAAGCACAATAAAATTAATGCTTGAATCATCTTCATTTTGCTAAAATATACTAATGACAGCAAAAAGTTTGAGTCTACAACATTTAGTTAAGTTGTGAGAGCCTAAATTAACTTTTTTTTGCTTTAAACGCGTTTTCAGCCCTTGATTGTACACTTCAGGTGAAACTGTCAAAATCTTCAAATTGAGCAAAAGCACAATTAAATTAATGCTGGAATCATCTTCAAGTTGCTAAAATACACTAATGACAGCAAAAAGTTTGAGTCTACAACATTTAGTTAAGGTGTGAGAGCCAAAATGAACTTTGTATTGCTGTAAACGCGTTTTCAGCACCTGATTGTACACTTCAGGCGAAACTGTCAAAATCTTCAAAATGAGCAAAAGCACAATGAAATTAATGCTGGAATCATCTTCAAGTTGCTAAAATACACTAATGACAGCACAAAGTTTGAGTCTACAACATTTAGTTGAGGTGTGAGAGCCAAAATGAACTTTTTATGGCTTTAAA
Source organism: Leptonotus elevatus (assembly GCF_054856555.1). NCBI lineage: Eukaryota > Metazoa > Chordata > Actinopteri > Syngnathiformes > Syngnathidae > Leptonotus > Leptonotus elevatus. Next base: position 330,197 of record NC_141240.1, on the reverse strand, counting down.
CGCGTTTTCAGCCCCTAATTGTACACTTCAGGTGAAAATGTCAAAATCTTCAAAATGAGCAAAAGCACAATGAAATTAATGCTTGAATCATCTTCATTTTGCTAAAATACACTAATGACAGCAAAAAGTTTGAGTCTACAACATTTAGTTAAGGTGTGAGAGCCAAAATGAACTTTTTATGGCTTTAAATGCATTTTCAGCCCGATTGTACACTTCAGGTGAAAATGTCAAAATCTTCAAAATGAGCAAAAGCACAATAAAATTAATGCTTGAATCATCTTCATTTTGCTAAAATATACTAATGACAGCAAAAAGTTTGAGTCTACAACATTTAGTTAAGGTGTGAGAGCCAAAATGAACTTTTTATTGCTTTAAACGCGTTTTCATCCCCTAATTGTACACTTCAGGTGAAAATGTCAAAATCTTCAAAATGAGCAAAAGCACAATGAAATTAATGCTTGAATCATCTTCATTTTGCTAAAATACACTAATGACAGCAAAAAGTTTGAGTCTACAACATTTAGTTAAGGTGTGAGAGCCAAAACGAACTTTTTATGGCTTTAAATGCATTTTCAGCCTGATTGTACACTTCAGGTGAAAATGTCAAAATCTTCAAAATGAGCAAAAGCACAATGAAATTAATGCTTGAATCATCTTCATTTTGCTAACATACACTAATGACAGCAAAAAGTTTGAGTCTACAACATTTAGTTAAGGTGTGAGAGCCAAAATGAACTTTTTATGGCTTTAAATGCATTTTCAGCCTGATTGTACACTTCAGGTGAAAATGTCAAAATCTTCAAAATGAGCAAAAGCACAATGAAATTAATGCTTGAATCATCTTCATTTTGCTAAAATACACTAATGACAGCAAAAAGTTTGAGTCTACAACATTTAGTTAAGGTGTGAGAGCCAAAATGAACTTTTTATGGCTTTAAATGCATTTTCAGCCTGATTGTACACTTCAGGTGAAAATGTCAAAATCTTCAAAATGAGCAAAAGCACAATGAAATTAATGCTTGAATCATCTTCATTTTGCTAACATACACTAATGACAGCAAAAAGTTTGAGTCTACAACATTTAGTTAAGGTGTGAGAGCCAAAATGAACTTTTTATGGCTTTAAATGCATTTTCAGCCAGATTGTACACTTCAGGTGAAAATGTCAAAATCTTCAAAATGAGCAAAAGCACAATAAAATTAATGCTTGAATCATCTTCATTTTGCTAAAATATACTAATGACAGCAAAAAGTTTGAGTCTACAACATTTAGTTAAGGTGTGAGAGCCAAAATGAACTTTTTATTGCTTTAAACGCGTTTTCAGCCCCTAATTGTACACTTCAGGTGAAAATGTCAAAATCTTCAAAATGAGCAAAAGCACAATGAAATTAATACTTGAATCATCTTCATTTTGCTAAAATACACTAATGACAGCAAAAAGTTTGAATCTACAACATTTAGTTAAGGTGTGAGAGCCAAAATGAACTTTTTATTGCTTTAAATGCATTTTCAGCCCGATTGTACACTTCAGGTGAAAATGTCAAAATCTTCAAAATGAGCAAAAGCACAATGAAATTAATGCTTGAATCATCTTCATTTTGCTAACATACACTAATGACAGCAAAAAGTTTGAGTCTACAACATTTAGTTAAGGTGTGAGAGCCAAAATGAACTTTTTATTGCTTTAAACGCGTTTTCAGCCCCTAATTGTACACTTCAGGTGAAAATGTCAAAATCTTCAAAATGAGCAAAAGCACAATGAAATTAATGCTTGAATCATCTTCATTTTGCTAAAATACACTAATGACAGCAAAAAGTTTGAATCTACAACATTTAGTTAAGGTGTGAGAGCCAAAATGAACTTTTTATTGCTTTAAATGCAATTTCAGCCCGATTGTACACTTCAGGTGAAAATGTCAAAATCTTCAAAATGAGCAAAAGCACAATGAAATTAATGCTGGAATCATCTTCAAGTTGCTAAAATACACTAATGACAGCAAAAAGTTTAAGTCTACAACATTTAGTTAAGGTGTGAGAGCCAAAATGAACTTTGTATTGCTTTAAATGCATTTTCAGCCCGATAGTACACTTCAGGTGAAACTGTCAACATCTTCAAAATGAGCAAAAGCACAATGAAATTAATTGCTGGAATCATCTTCAAGTTGCTAAAATACACTAATGACAGCAAAAAGTTTTAGTCTACAACATTTAGTTAAGGTGTGAGAGCCAAAATGAACTTTGTATTGCTGTAAATGCATTTTCAGCCCGAATGTACACTTCAGGTGAAACTGTCAAATTCTTCAAAATGAGCAAAAGCACAATGAAATTAATGCTGGAAACATCTTCAAGTTGCTAAAATACACTAATGACAGCAACAAGTTTGAGTCTATAACATTTAGTTAAGGTGTGAGAGCCAAAATAAAACTTTGTATTGCTTTAAATGCATTTTCAGCCCGATAGTACACTTCAGGTGAAACTGTCAAAATCTTCAAAATGAGCAAAAGCACAATTAAATTAATGCTGGAATCATCTTCAAGTTGCTAAAATACACTAATGACAGCAAAAAGTTTGAGTCTACAACATTTAGTTAAGGTGTGAGAGCCAAAATGAACTTTGTATTGCTGTAAACGCGTTTTCAGCACCTGATTGTACACTTCAGGCGAAACTGTCAAAATCTTCAAAATGAGCAAAAGCACAATGAAATTAATGCTGGAATCATCTTCAAGTTGCTAAAATACACTAATGACAGCACAAAGTTTGAGTCTACAACATTTAGTTGAGGTGTGAGAGCCAAAATGAACTTTTTATTGCTTTAAACGCGTTTTCAGCCCCTAATTGTACACTTCAGGTGAAAATGTCAAAATCTTCAAAATGAGCAAAAGCACAATGAAATTAATGCTTGAATCATCTTCATTTTGCTAAAATATACTAATGACAGCAAAAAGTTTGAGTCTACAACATTTAGTTAAGGTGTGAGAGCCAAAATGAACTTTTTATGGCTTTAAATGCATTTTCAGCCTGATTGTACACTTCAGGTGAAAATTTCAAAATCTTCAAAATGAGCAAAAGCACAATGAAATTAATGCTTGAATCATCTTCATTTTGCTAAAATACACTAATGACAGCAAAAAGTTTGAGTCTACAACATTTAGTTAAGGTGTGAGAGCCAAAATGAACTTTTTATGGCTTTAAATGCATTTTCAGCCTGATTGTACACTTCAGGTGAAAATGTCAAAATCTTCAAAATGAGCAAAAGCACAATGAAATTAATGCTTGAATCATCTTCATTTTGCTAACATACACTAATGACAGCAAAAAGTTTGAGTCTACAACATTTAGTTAAGGTGTGAGAGCCAAAATGAACTTTTTATGGCTTTAAATGCATTTTCAGCCCGATTGTACACTTCAGGTGAAAATGTCAAAATCTTCAAAATGAGCAAAAGCACAATAAAATTAATGCTTGAATCATCTTCATTTTGCTAAAATATACTAATGACAGCAAAAAGTTTGAGTCTACAACATTTAGTTAAGGTGTGAGAGCCAAAATGAACTTTTTATTGCTTTAAACGCGTTTTCAGCCCCTAATTGTACACTTCAGGTGAAAATGTCAAAATCTTCAAAATGAGCAAAAGCACAATGAAATTAATACTTGAATCATCTTCATTTTGCTAAAATACACTAATGACAGCAAAAAGTTTGAATCTACAACATTTAGTTAAGGTGTGAGAGCCAAAATGAACTTTTTATTGCTTTAAATGCATTTTCAGCCCGATTGTACACTTCAGGTGAAAATGTCAAAATCTTCAAAATGAGCAAAAGCACAATGAAATTAATGCTTGAATCATCTTCATTTTGCTAAAATACACTAATGACAGCAAAAAGTTTGAGTCTACAACATTTAGTTAAGGTGTGAGAGCCAAAATGAACTTTTTATGGCTTTAAATGCATTTTCAGCCCGATTGTACACTTCAGGTGAAAATGTCAAAATCTTCAAAATGAGCAAAAGCACAATGAAATTAATGCTTGAATCATCTTCATTTTGCTAAAATACACTAATGACAGCAAAAAGTTTGAGTCTACAACATTTAGTTAAGGTGTGAGAGCCAAAATGAACTTTTTATTGCTTTAAACGCGTTTTCAGCCCCTAATTGTACACTTCAGGTGAAAATGTCAAAATCTTCAAAATGAGCAAAAGCACAATGAAATTAATGCTTGAATCATCTTCATTTTGCTAACATACACTAATGACAGCAAAAAGTTTGAGTCTACAACATTTAGTTAAGGTGTGAGAGCCAAAATGAACTTTTTATTGCTTTAAATGCAATTTCAGCCCGATTGTACACTTCAGGTGAAAATGTCAAAATCTTCAAAATGAGCAAAAGCACAATGAAATTAATGCTTGAATCATCTTCATTTTGCTAACATACACTAATGACAGCAAAAAGTTTGAGTCTACAACATTTAGTTAAGGTGTGAGAGCCAAAATGAACTTTTTATGGCTTTAAATGCATTTTCAGCCTGATTGTACACTTCAGGTGAAAATGTCAAAATCTTCAAAATGAGCAAAAGCACAATGAAATTAATGCTTGAATCATCTTCATTTTTCTAAAATACACTAATGACAGCAAAAAGTTTGAGTCTACAACATTTAGTTAAGGTGTGAGAGCCAAAATGAACTTTTTATGGCTTTAAATGCATTTTCAGCCTGATTGTACACTTCAGGTGAAAATGTCAAAATCTTCAAAATGAGCAAAAGCACAATGAAATTAATGCTTGAATCATCTTCATTTTGCTAACATACACTAATGACAGCAAAAAGTTTGAGTCTACAACATTTAGTTAAGGTGTGAGAGCCAAAATGAACTTTTTATGGCTTTAAATGCATTTTCAGCCTGATTGTACACTTCAGGTGAAAATGTCAAAATCTTCAAAATGAGCAAAAGCACAATGGAATTAATGCTTGAATCATCTTCATTTTGCTAACATACACTAATGACAGCAAAAAGTTTGAGTCTACAACATTTAGTTAAGGTGTGAGAGCCAAAATGAACTTTTTATGGCTTTAAATGCATTTTCAGCCCGATTGTACACTTCAGGTGAAAATGTCAAAATCTTCAAAATGAGCAAAAGCACAATGAAATTAATACTTGAATCATCTTCATTTTGCTAAAATACACTAATGACAGCAAAAAGTTTGAATCTACAACATTTAGTTAAGGTGTGAGAGCCAAAATGAACTTTTTATTGCTTTAAATGCATTTTCAGCCCGATTGTACACTTCAGGTGAAAATGTCAAAATCTTCAAAATGAGCAAAAGCACAATGAAATTAATGCTTGAATCATCTTCATTTTGCTAACATACACTAATGACAGCAAAAAGTTTGAGTCTACAACATTTAGTTAAGGTGTGAGAGCCAAAATGAACTTTTTATGGCTTTAAATGCATTTTCAGCCCGATTGTACACTTCAGGTGAAAATGTCAAAATCTTCAAAATGAGCAAAAGCACAATAAAATTAATGCTTGAATCATCTTCATTTTGCTAAAATATACTAATGACAGCAAAAAGGTTGAGTCTACAACATTTAGTTAAGGTGTGAGAGCCAAAATGAACTTTTTATTGCTTTAAACGCGTTTTCAGCCCCTAATTGTACACTTCAGGTGAAAATGTCAAAATCTTCAAAATGAGCAAAAGCACAATGAAATTAATGCTTGAATCATCTTCATTTTGCTAAAATACACTAATGACAGCAAAAAGTTTGAATCTACAACATTTAGTTAAGGTGTGAGAGCCAAAATGAACTTTTTATGGCTTTAAATGCATTTTCAGCCTGATTGTACACTTCAGGTGAAAATGTCAAAATCTTCAAAATGAGCAAAAGCACAATGAAATTAATGCTTGAATCATCTTCATTTTGCTAAAATACACTAATGACAGCAAAAAGTTTGAGTCTACAACATTTAGTTAAGGTGTGAGAGCCAAAATGAACTTTTTATGGCTTTAAATGCATTTTCAGCCTGATTGTACACTTCAGGTGAAAATGTCAAAATCTTCAAAATGAGCAAAAGCACAATGAAATTAATGCTTGAATCATCTTCATTTTGCTAACATACACTAATGACAGCAAAAAGTTTGAGTCTACAACATTTAGTTAAGGTGTGAGAGCCAAAATGAACTTTTTATGGCTTTAAATGCATTTTCAGCCCGATTGTACACTTCAGGTGAAAATGTCAAAATCTTCAAAATGAGCAAAAGCACAATAAAATTAATGCTTGAATCATCTTCATTTTGCTAAAATATACTAATGACAGCAAAAAGTTTGAGTCTACAACATTTAGTTAAGGTGTGAGAGCCAAAATGAACTTTTTATTGCTTTAAACGCGTTTTCAGCCCCTAATTGTACACTTCAGGTGAAAATGTCAAAATCTTCAAAATGAGCAAAAGCACAATGAAATTAATACTTGAATCATCTTCATTTTGCTAAAATACACTAATGACAGCAAAAAGTTTGAATCTACAACATTTAGTTAAGGTGTGAGAGCCAAAATGAACTTTTTATTGCTTTAAACGCGTTTTCAGCCCCTAATTGTACACTTCAGGTGAAAATGTCAAAATCTTCAAAATGAGCAAAAGCACAATGAAATTAATACTTGAATCATCTTCATTTTGCTAAAATACACTAATGACAGCAAAAAGTTTGAGTCTACAACATTTAGTTAAGGTGTGAGAGCCAAAATGAGCTTTTTATGGCTTTAAATGCATTTTCAGCCTGATTGTACACTTCAGGTGAAAATGTCAAAATCTTCAAAATGAGCAAAAGCACAATAAAATTAATGTTTGAATCATCTTCATTTTGCTAAAATATACTAATGACAGCAAAAAGGTTGAGTCTACAACATTTAGTTAAGGTGTGAGAGCCAAAATGAACTTTTTATTGCTTTAAACGCGTTTTCAGCCCCTAATTGTACACTTCAGGTGAAAATGTCAAAATCTTCAAAATGAGCAAAAGCACAATGAAATTAATGCTTGAATCATCTTCATTTTGCTAAAATACACTAATGACAGCAACAAGTTTGAGTCTACAACATTTAGTTAAGGTGTGAGAGCCAAAATGAACTTTGTATTGCTTTAAAAGCACTTTCAGCCCGAATGTACACTTCAGGTGAAACTGTCAAAATCTTCAAAATGAGCAAAAGCACAATGAAATTAAGGCTGGAATCATCTTCAAGTTGCTAAAATACACTAATGACAGCAAAAAGTTTGAGTCTACAACATTTAGTTAAGGTGTGAGAGCCAAAATGAACTTTTTATGGCTTTAAATGCATTTTCAGCCTGATTGTACACTTCAGGTGAAAATGTCAAAATCTTCAAAATGAGCAAAAGCACAATGGAATTAATGCTTGAATCATCTTCATTTTGCTAACATACACTAATGACAGCAAAAAGTTTGAGTCTACAACATTTAGTTAAGGTGTGAGAGCCAAAATGAACTTTTTATGGCTTTAAATGCATTTTCAGCCCGATTGTACACTTCAGGTGAAAATGTCAAAATCTTCAAAATGAGCAAAAGCACAATAAAATTAATGCTTGAATCATCTTCATTTTGCTAAAATATACTAATGACAGCAAAAAGTTTGAGTTTACAACATTTAGTTAAGGTGTGAGAGCCAAAATGAACTTTTTATTGCTTTAAACGCGTTTTCAGCCCCTAATTGTACACTTCAGGTGAAAATGTCAAAATCTTCAAAATGAGCAAAAGCACAATGAAATTAATACTTGAATCATCTTCATTTTGCTAAAATACACTAATGACAGCAAAAAGTTTGAATCTACAACATTTAGTTAAGGTGTGAGAGCCAAAATGAACTTTTTATTGCTTTAAATGCATTTTCAGCCCGATTGTACACTTCAGGTGAAAATGTCAAAATCTTCAAAATGAGCAAAAGCACAATGAAATTAATGCTTGAATCATCTTCATTTTGCTAACATACACTAATGACAGCAAAAAGTTTGAGTCTACAACATTTAGTTAAGGTGTGAGAGCCAAAATGAACTTTTTATTGCTTTAAACGTGTTTTCAGCCCCTAATTGTACACTTCAGGTGAAAATGTCAAAATCTTCAAAATGAGCAAAAGCACAATGAAATTAATACTTGAATCATCTTCATTTTGCTAAAATACACTAATGACAGCAAAAAGTTTGAATCTACAACATTTAGTTAAGGTGTGAGAGCCAAAATGAACTTTTTATTGCTTTAAATGCATTTTCAGCCCGATTGTACACTTCAGGTGAAAATGTCAAAATCTTCAAAATGAGCAAAAGCACAATGAAATTAATGCTTGAATCATCTTCATTTTGCTAACATACACTAATGACAGCAAAAAGTTTGAGTCTACAACATTTAGTTAAGGTGTGAGAGCCAAAATGAACTTTTTATGGCTTTAAATGCATTTTCAGCCCGATTGTACACTTCAGGTGAAAATGTCAAAATCTTCAAAATGAGCAAAAGCACAATAAAATTAATGCTTGAATCATCTTCATTTTGCTAAAATATACTAATGACAGCAAAAAGGTTGAGTCTACAACATTTAGTTAAGGTGTGAGAGCCAAAATGAACTTTTTATTGCTTTAAACGCGTTTTCAGCCCCTAATTGTACACTTCAGGTGAAAATGTCAAAATCTTCAAAATGAGCAAAAGCACAATGAAATTAATGCTTGAATCATCTTCATTTTGCTAAAATACACTAATGACAGCAAAAAGTTTGAATCTACAACATTTAGTTAAGGTGTGAGAGCCAAAATGAACTTTTTATTGCTTTAAATGCAATTTCAGCCCGATTGTACACTTCAGGTGAAAATGTCAAAATCTTCAAAATGAGCAAAAGCACAATGAAATTAATGCTTGAATCATCTTCATTTTGCTAACATACACTAATGACAGCAAAAAGTTTGAGTCTACAACATTTAGTTAAGGTGTGAGAGCCAAAATGAACTTTTTATGGCTTTAAATGCATTTTCAGCCTGATTGTACACTTCAGGTGAAAATGTCAAAATCTTCAAAATGAGCAAAAGCACAATGAAATTAATGCTTGAATCGTCTTCATTTTGCTAAAATACACTAATGACAGCAAAAAGTTTGAGTCTACAACATTTAGTTAAGGTGTGAGAGCCAAAATGAACTTTTTATGGCTTTAAATGCATTTTCAGCCTGATTGTACACTTCAGGTGAAAATGTCAAAATCTTCAAAATGAGCAAAAGCACAATGAAATTAATGCTTGAATCATCTTCATTTTGCTAACATACACTAATGACAGCAAAAAGTTTGAGTCTACAACATTTAGTTAAGGTGTGAGAGCCAAAATGAACTTTTTATGGCTTTAAATGCATTTTCAGCCCGATTGTACACTTCAGGTGAAAATGTCAAAATCTTCAAAATGAGCAAAAGCACAATAAAATTAATGCTTGAATCATCTTCATTTTGCTAAAATATACTAATGACAGCAAAAAGTTTGAGTCTACAACATTTAGTTAAGTTGTGAGAGCCTAAATTAACTTTTTTTTGCTTTAAACGCGTTTTCAGCCCTTGATTGTACACTTCAGGTGAAACTGTCAAAATCTTCAAATTGAGCAAAAGCACAATTAAATTAATGCTGGAATCATCTTCAAGTTGCTAAAATACACTAATGACAGCAAAAAGTTTGAGTCTACAACATTTAGTTAAGGTGTGAGAGCCAAAATGAACTTTGTATTGCTGTAAACGCGTTTTCAGCACCTGATTGTACACTTCAGGCGAAACTGTCAAAATCTTCAAAATGAGCAAAAGCACAATGAAATTAATGCTGGAATCATCTTCAAGTTGCTAAAATACACTAATGACAGCACAAAGTTTGAGTCTACAACATTTAGTTGAGGTGTGAGAGCCAAAATGAACTTTTTATTGCTTTAAACGCGTTTTCAGCCCCTAATTGTACACTTCAGGTGAAAATGTCAAAATCTTCAAAATGAGCAAAAGCACAATGAAATTAATGCTTGAATCATCTTCATTTTGCTAAAATACACTAATGACAGCAAAAAGTTTGAGTCTACAACATTTAGTTAAGGTGTGAGAGCCAAAATGAACTTTTTATGGCTTTAAATGCATTTTCAGCCCGATTGTACACTTCAGGTGAAAATGTCAAAATCTTCAAAATGAGCAAAAGCACAATAAAATTAATGCTTGAATCATCTTCATTTTGCTAAAATATACTAATGACAGCAAAAAGTTTGAGTCTACAACATTTAGTTAAGGTGTGAGAGCCAAAATGAACTTTTTATTGCTTTAAACGCGTTTTCATCCCCTAATTGTACACTTCAGGTGAAAATGTCAAAATCTTCAAAATGAGCAAAAGCACAATGAAATTAATGCTTGAATCATCTTCATTTTGCTAAAATACACTAATGACAGCAAAAAGTTTGAGTCTACAACATTTAGTTAAGGTGTGAGAGCCAAAATGAACTTTTTATGGCTTTAAATGCATTTTCAGCCTGATTGTACACTTCAGGTGAAAATGTCAAAATCTTCAAAATGAGCAAAAGCACAATGAAATTAATGCTTGAATCATCTTCATTTTGCTAACATACACTAATGACAGCAAAAAGTTTGAGTCTACAACATTTAGTTAAGGTGTGAGAGCCAAAATGAACTTTTTATGGCTTTAAATGCATTTTCAGCCCGATTGTACACTTCAGGTGAAAATGTCAAAATCTTCAAAATGAGCAAAAGCACAATAAAATTAATGCTTGAATCATCTTCATTTTGCTAAAATATACTAATGACAGCAAAAAGTTTGAGTCTACAACATTTAGTTAAGTTGTGAGAGCCTAAATTAACTTTTTTTTGCTTTAAACGCGTTTTCAGCCCTTGATTGTACACTTCAGGTGAAACTGTCAAAATCTTCAAATTGAGCAAAAGCACAATTAAATTAATGCTGGAATCATCTTCAAGTTGCTAAAATACACTAATGACAGCAAAAAGTTTGAGTCTACAACATTTAGTTAAGGTGTGAGAGCCAAAATGAACTTTGTATTGCTGTAAACGCGTTTTCAGCACCTGATTGTACACTTCAGGCGAAACTGTCAAAATCTTCAAAATGAGCAAAAGCACAATGAAATTAATGCTGGAATCATCTTCAAGTTGCTAAAATACACTAATGACAGCACAAAGTTTGAGTCTACAACATTTAGTTGAGGTGTGAGAGCCAAAATGAACTTTTTATTGCTTTAAACGCGTTTTCAGCCCCTAATTGTACACTTCAGGTGAAAATGTCAAAATCTTCAAAATGAGCAAAAGCACAATGAAATTAATGCTTGAATCATCTTCATTTTGCTAAAATACACTAATGACAGCAAAAAGTTTGAGTCTACAACATTTAGTTAAGGTGTGAGAGCCAAAATGAACTTTTTATGGCTTTAAATGCATTTTCAGCCCGATTGTACACTTCAGGTGAAAATGTCAAAATCTTCAAAATGAGCAAAAGCACAATAAAATTAATGCTTGAATCATCTTCATTTTGCTAAAATATACTAATGACAGCAAAAAGTTTGAGTCTACAACATTTAGTTAAGGTGTGAGAGCCAAAATGAACTTTTTATTGCTTTAAACGCGTTTTCATCCCCTAATTGTACACTTCAGGTGAAAATGTCAAAATCTTCAAAATGAGCAAAAGCACAATGAAATTAATGCTTGAATCATCTTCATTTTGCTAAAATACACTAATGACAGCAAAAAGTTTGAGTCTACAACATTTAGTTAAGGTGTGAGAGCCAAAACGAACTTTTTATGGCTTTAAATGCATTTTCAGCCTGATTGTACACTTCAGGTGAAAATGTCAAAATCTTCAAAATGAGCAAAAGCACAATGAAATTAATGCTTGAATCATCTTCATTTTGCTAACATACACTAATGACAGCAAAAAGTTTGAGTCTACAACATTTAGTTAAGGTGTGAGAGCCAAAATGAACTTTTTATGGCTTTAAATGCATTTTCAGCCTGATTGTACACTTCAGGTGAAAATGTCAAAATCTTCAAAATGAGCAAAAGCACAATGAAATTAATGCTTGAATCATCTTCATTTTGCTAAAATACACTAATGACAGCAAAAAGTTTGAGTCTACAACATTTAGTTAAGGTGTGAGAGCCAAAATGAACTTTTTATGGCTTTAAATGCATTTTCAGCCTGATTGTACACTTCAGGTGAAAATGTCAAAATCTTCAAAATGAGCAAAAGCACAATGAAATTAATGCTTGAATCATCTTCATTTTGCTAACATACACTAATGACAGCAAAAAGTTTGAGTCTACAACATTTAGTTAAGGTGTGAGAGCCAAAATGAACTTTTTATGGCTTTAAATGCATTTTCAGCCAGATTGTACACTTCAGGTGAAAATGTCAAAATCTTCAAAATGAGCAAAAGCACAATAAAATTAATGCTTGAATCATCTTCATTTTGCTAAAATATACTAATGACAGCAAAAAGTTTGAGTCTACAACATTTAGTTAAGGTGTGAGAGCCAAAATGAACTTTTTATTGCTTTAAACGCGTTTTCAGCCCCTAATTGTACACTTCAGGTGAAAATGTCAAAATCTTCAAAATGAGCAAAAGCACAATGAAATTAATACTTGAATCATCTTCATTTTGCTAAAATACACTAATGACAGCAAAAAGTTTGAATCTACAACATTTAGTTAAGGTGTGAGAGCCAAAATGAACTTTTTATTGCTTTAAATGCATTTTCAGCCCGATTGTACACTTCAGGTGAAAATGTCAAAATCTTCAAAATGAGCAAAAGCACAATGAAATTAATGCTTGAATCATCTTCATTTTGCTAACATACACTAATGACAGCAAAAAGTTTGAGTCTACAACATTTAGTTAAGGTGTGAGAGCCAAAATGAACTTTTTATTGCTTTAAACGCGTTTTCAGCCCCTAATTGTACACTTCAGGTGAAAATGTCAAAATCTTCAAAATGAGCAAAAGCACAATGAAATTAATGCTTGAATCATCTTCATTTTGCTAAAATACACTAATGACAGCAAAAAGTTTGAATCTACAACATTTAGTTAAGGTGTGAGAGCCAAAATGAACTTTTTATTGCTTTAAATGCAATTTCAGCCCGATTGTACACTTCAGGTGAAAATGTCAAAATCTTCAAAATGAGCAAAAGCACAATGAAATTAATGCTGGAATCATCTTCAAGTTGCTAAAATACACTAATGACAGCAAAAAGTTTAAGTCTACAACATTTAGTTAAGGTGTGAGAGCCAAAATGAACTTTGTATTGCTTTAAATGCATTTTCAGCCCGATAGTACACTTCAGGTGAAACTGTCAACATCTTCAAAATGAGCAAAAGCACAATGAAATTAATTGCTGGAATCATCTTCAAGTTGCTAAAATACACTAATGACAGCAAAAAGTTTTAGTCTACAACATTTAGTTAAGGTGTGAGAGCCAAAATGAACTTTGTATTGCTGTAAATGCATTTTCAGCCCGAATGTACACTTCAGGTGAAACTGTCAAATTCTTCAAAATGAGCAAAAGCACAATGAAATTAATGCTGGAAACATCTTCAAGTTGCTAAAATACACTAATGACAGCAACAAGTTTGAGTCTATAACATTTAGTTAAGGTGTGAGAGCCAAAATAAAACTTTGTATTGCTTTAAATGCATTTTCAGCCCGATAGTACACTTCAGGTGAAACTGTCAAAATCTTCAAAATGAGCAAAAGCACAATTAAATTAATGCTGGAATCATCTTCAAGTTGCTAAAATACACTAATGACAGCAAAAAGTTTGAGTCTACAACATTTAGTTAAGGTGTGAGAGCCAAAATGAACTTTGTATTGCTGTAAACGCGTTTTCAGCACCTGATTGTACACTTCAGGCGAAACTGTCAAAATCTTCAAAATGAGCAAAAGCACAATGAAATTAATGCTGGAATCATCTTCAAGTTGCTAAAATACACTAATGACAGCACAAAGTTTGAGTCTACAACATTTAGTTGAGGTGTGAGAGCCAAAATGAACTTTTTATTGCTTTAAACGCGTTTTCAGCCCCTAATTGTACACTTCAGGTGAAAATGTCAAAATCTTCAAAATGAGCAAAAGCACAATGAAATTAATGCTTGAATCATCTTCATTTTGCTAAAATATACTAATGACAGCAAAAAGTTTGAGTCTACAACATTTAGTTAAGGTGTGAGAGCCAAAATGAACTTTTTATGGCTTTAAATGCATTTTCAGCCTGATTGTACACTTCAGGTGAAAATTTCAAAATCTTCAAAATGAGCAAAAGCACAATGAAATTAATGCTTGAATCATCTTCATTTTGCTAAAATACACTAATGACAGCAAAAAGTTTGAGTCTACAACATTTAGTTAAGGTGTGAGAGCCAAAATGAACTTTTTATGGCTTTAAATGCATTTTCAGCCTGATTGTACACTTCAGGTGAAAATGTCAAAATCTTCAAAATGAGCAAAAGCACAATGAAATTAATGCTTGAATCATCTTCATTTTGCTAACATACACTAATGACAGCAAAAAGTTTGAGTCTACAACATTTAGTTAAGGTGTGAGAGCCAAAATGAACTTTTTATGGCTTTAAATGCATTTTCAGCCCGATTGTACACTTCAGGTGAAAATGTCAAAATCTTCAAAATGAGCAAAAGCACAATAAAATTAATGCTTGAATCATCTTCATTTTGCTAAAATATACTAATGACAGCAAAAAGTTTGAGTCTACAACATTTAGTTAAGGTGTGAGAGCCAAAATGAACTTTTTATTGCTTTAAACGCGTTTTCAGCCCCTAATTGTACACTTCAGGTGAAAATGTCAAAATCTTCAAAATGAGCAAAAGCACAATGAAATTAATACTTGAATCATCTTCATTTTGCTAAAATACACTAATGACAGCAAAAAGTTTGAATCTACAACATTTAGTTAAGGTGTGAGAGCCAAAATGAACTTTTTATTGCTTTAAATGCATTTTCAGCCCGATTGTACACTTCAGGTGAAAATGTCAAAATCTTCAAAATGAGCAAAAGCACAATGAAATTAATGCTTGAATCATCTTCATTTTGCTAAAATACACTAATGACAGCAAAAAGTTTGAGTCTACAACATTTAGTTAAGGTGTGAGAGCCAAAATGAACTTTTTATGGCTTTAAATGCATTTTCAGCCCGATTGTACACTTCAGGTGAAAATGTCAAAATCTTCAAAATGAGCAAAAGCACAATGAAATTAATGCTTGAATCATCTTCATTTTGCTAAAATACACTAATGACAGCAAAAAGTTTGAGTCTACAACATTTAGTTAAGGTGTGAGAGCCAAAATGAACTTTTTATGGCTTTAAATGCATTTTCAGCCTGATTGTACACTTCAGGTGAAAATGTCAAAATCTTCAAAATGAGCAAAAGCACAATAAAATTAATGCTTGAATCATCTTCATTTTGCTAAAATATACTAATGACAGCAAAAAGGTTGAGTCTACAACATTTAGTTAAGGTGTGAGAGCCAAAATGAACTTTTTATTGCTTTAAACGCGTTTTCAGCCCCTAATTGTACACTTCAGGTGAAAATGTCAAAATCTTCAAAATGAGCAAAAGCACAATGAAATTAATGCTTGAATCATCTTCATTTTGCTAAAATACACTAATGACAGCAACAAGTTTGAGTCTACAACATTTAGTTAAGGTGTGAGAGCCAAAATGAACTTTGTATTGCTTTAAAAGCACTTTCAGCCCGAATGTACACTTCAGGTGAAACTGTCAAAATCTTCAAAATGAGCAAAAGCACAATGAAATTAAGGCTGGAATCATCTTCAAGTTGCTAAAATACACTAATGACAGCAAAAAGTTTGAGTCTACAACATTTAGTTAAGGTGTGAGAGCCAAAATGAACTTTTTATGGCTTTAAATGCATTTTCAGCCTGATTGTACACTTCAGGTGAAAATGTCAAAATCTTCAAAATGAGCAAAAGCACAATGGAATTAATGCTTGAATCATCTTCATTTTGCTAACATACACTAATGACAGCAAAAAGTTTGAGTCTACAACATTTAGTTAAGGTGTGAGAGCCAAAATGAACTTTTTATGGCTTTAAATGCATTTTCAGCCCGATTGTACACTTCAGGTGAAAATGTCAAAATCTTCAAAATGAGCAAAAGCACAATAAAATTAATGCTTGAATCATCTTCATTTTGCTAAAATATACTAATGACAGCAAAAAGTTTGAGTTTACAACATTTAGTTAAGGTGTGAGAGCCAAAATGAACTTTTTATTGCTTTAAACGCGTTTTCAGCCCCTAATTGTACACTTCAGGTGAAAATGTCAAAATCTTCAAAATGAGCAAAAGCACAATGAAATTAATACTTGAATCATCTTCATTTTGCTAAAATACACTAATGACAGCAAAAAGTTTGAATCTACAACATTTAGTTAAGGTGTGAGAGCCAAAATGAACTTTTTATTGCTTTAAATGCATTTTCAGCCCGATTGTACACTTCAGGTGAAAATGTCAAAATCTTCAAAATGAGCAAAAGCACAATGAAATTAATGCTTGAATCATCTTCATTTTGCTAACATACACTAATGACAGCAAAAAGTTTGAGTCTACAACATTTAGTTAAGGTGTGAGAGCCAAAATGAACTTTTTATTGCTTTAAACGTGTTTTCAGCCCCTAATTGTACACTTCAGGTGAAAATGTCAAAATCTTCAAAATGAGCAAAAGCACAATGAAATTAATACTTGAATCATCTTCATTTTGCTAAAATACACTAATGACAGCAAAAAGTTTGAATCTACAACATTTAGTTAAGGTGTGAGAGCCAAAATGAACTTTTTATTGCTTTAAATGCATTTTCAGCCCGATTGTACACTTCAGGTGAAAATGTCAAAATCTTCAAAATGAGCAAAAGCACAATGAAATTAATGCTTGAATCATCTTCATTTTGCTAACATACACTAATGACAGCAAAAAGTTTGAGTCTACAACATTTAGTTAAGGTGTGAGAGCCAAAATGAACTTTTTATGGCTTTAAATGCATTTTCAGCCCGATTGTACACTTCAGGTGAAAATGTCAAAATCTTCAAAATGAGCAAAAGCACAATAAAATTAATGCTTGAATCATCTTCATTTTGCTAAAATATACTAATGACAGCAAAAAGGTTGAGTCTACAACATTTAGTTAAGGTGTGAGAGCCAAAATGAACTTTTTATTGCTTTAAACGCGTTTTCAGCCCCTAATTGTACACTTCAGGTGAAAATGTCAAAATCTTCAAAATGAGCAAAAGCACAATGAAATTAATGCTTGAATCATCTTCATTTTGCTAAAATACACTAATGACAGCAAAAAGTTTGAATCTACAACATTTAGTTAAGGTGTGAGAGCCAAAATGAACTTTTTATTGCTTTAAATGCAATTTCAGCCCGATTGTACACTTCAGGTGAAAATGTCAAAATCTTCAAAATGAGCAAAAGCACAATGAAATTAATGCTTGAATCATCTTCATTTTGCTAACATACACTAATGACAGCAAAAAGTTTGAGTCTACAACATTTAGTTAAGGTGTGAGAGCCAAAATGAACTTTTTATGGCTTTAAATGCATTTTCAGCCTGATTGTACACTTCAGGTGAAAATGTCAAAATCTTCAAAATGAGCAAAAGCACAATGAAATTAATGCTTGAATCATCTTCATTTTGCTAAAATACACTAATGACAGCAAAAAGTTTGAGTCTACAACATTTAGTTAAGGTGTGAGAGCCAAAATGAACTTTTTATGGCTTTAAATGCATTTTCAGCCTGATTGTACACTTCAGGTGAAAATGTCAAAATCTTCAAAATGAGCAAAAGCACAATGAAATTAATGCTTGAATCATCTTCATTTTGCTAACATACACTAATGACAGCAAAAAGTTTGAGTCTACAACATTTAGTTAAGGTGTGAGAGCCAAAATGAACTTTTTATGGCTTTAAATGCATTTTCAGCCCGATTGTACACTTCAGGTGAAAATGTCAAAATCTTCAAAATGAGCAAAAGCACAATAAAATTAATGCTTGAATCATCTTCATTTTGCTAAAATATACTAATGACAGCAAAAAGTTTGAGTCTACAACATTTAGTTAAGTTGTGAGAGCCTAAATTAACTTTTTTTTGCTTTAAACGCGTTTTCAGCCCTTGATTGTACACTTCAGGTGAAACTGTCAAAATCTTCAAATTGAGCAAAAGCACAATTAAATTAATGCTGGAATCATCTTCAAGTTGCTAAAATACACTAATGACAGCAAAAAGTTTGAGTCTACAACATTTAGTTAAGGTGTGAGAGCCAAAATGAACTTTGTATTGCTGTAAACGCGTTTTCAGCACCTGATTGTACACTTCAGGCGAAACTGTCAAAATCTTCAAAATGAGCAAAAGCACAATGAAATTAATGCTGGAATCATCTTCAAGTTGCTAAAATACACTAATGACAGCACAAAGTTTGAGTCTACAACATTTAGTTGAGGTGTGAGAGCCAAAATGAACTTTTTATTGCTTTAAACGCGTTTTCAGCCCCTAATTGTACACTTCAGGTGAAAATGTCAAAATCTTCAAAATGAGCAAAAGCACAATGAAATTAATGCTTGAATCATCTTCATTTTGCTAAAATACACTAATGACAGCAAAAAGTTTGAGTCTACAACATTTAGTTAAGGTGTGAGAGCCAAAATGAACTTTTTATGGCTTTAAATGCATTTTCAGCCCGATTGTACACTTCAGGTGAAAATGTCAAAATCTTCAAAATGAGCAAAAGCACAATAAAATTAATGCTTGAATCATCTTCATTTTGCTAAAATATACTAATGACAGCAAAAAGTTTGAGTCTACAACATTTAGTTAAGGTGTGAGAGCCAAAATGAACTTTTTATTGCTTTAAACGCGTTTTCATCCCCTAATTGTACACTTCAGGTGAAAATGTCAAAATCTTCAAAATGAGCAAAAGCACAATGAAATTAATGCTTGAATCATCTTCATTTTGCTAAAATACACTAATGACAGCAAAAAGTTTGAGTCTACAACATTTAGTTAAGGTGTGAGAGCCAAAATGAACTTTTTATGGCTTTAAATGCATTTTCAGCCTGATTGTACACTTCAGGTGAAAATGTCAAAATCTTCAAAATGAGCAAAAGCACAATGAAATTAATGCTTGAATCATCTTCATTTTGCTAACATACACTAATGACAGCAAAAAGTTTGAGTCTACAACATTTAGTTAAGGTGTGAGAGCCAAAATGAACTTTTTATGGCTTTAAATGCATTTTCAGCCCGATTGTACACTTCAGGTGAAAATGTCAAAATCTTCAAAATGAGCAAAAGCACAATAAAATTAATGCTTGAATCATCTTCATTTTGCTAAAATATACTAATGACAGCAAAAAGTTTGAGTCTACAACATTTAGTTAAGTTGTGAGAGCCTAAATTAACTTTTTTTTGCTTTAAACGCGTTTTCAGCCCTTGATTGTACACTTCAGGTGAAACTGTCAAAATCTTCAAATTGAGCAAAAGCACAATTAAATTAATGCTGGAATCATCTTCAAGTTGCTAAAATACACTAATGACAGCAAAAAGTTTGAGTCTACAACATTTAGTTAAGGTG
The DNA here is from genome assembly GCF_054856555.1 of Leptonotus elevatus. Classification (NCBI taxonomy): domain Eukaryota; kingdom Metazoa; phylum Chordata; class Actinopteri; order Syngnathiformes; family Syngnathidae; genus Leptonotus; species Leptonotus elevatus. Next base: position 310,517 of record NC_141240.1, on the reverse strand, counting down.
TGAGAGCCAAAATGAACTTTGTATTGCTGTAAACGCGTTTTCAGCACCTGATTGTACACTTCAGGCGAAACTGTCAAAATCTTCAAAATGAGCAAAAGCACAATGAAATTAATGCTGGAATCATCTTCAAGTTGCTAAAATACACTAATGACAGCACAAAGTTTGAGTCTACAACATTTAGTTGAGGTGTGAGAGCCAAAATGAACTTTTTATTGCTTTAAACGCGTTTTCAGCCCCTAATTGTACACTTCAGGTGAAAATGTCAAAATCTTCAAAATGAGCAAAAGCACAATGAAATTAATGCTTGAATCATCTTCATTTTGCTAAAATACACTAATGACAGCAAAAAGTTTGAGTCTACAACATTTAGTTAAGGTGTGAGAGCCAAAATGAACTTTTTATGGCTTTAAATGCATTTTCAGCCCGATTGTACACTTCAGGTGAAAATGTCAAAATCTTCAAAATGAGCAAAAGCACAATAAAATTAATGCTTGAATCATCTTCATTTTGCTAAAATATACTAATGACAGCAAAAAGTTTGAGTCTACAACATTTAGTTAAGGTGTGAGAGCCAAAATGAACTTTTTATGGCTTTAAATGCATTTTCAGCCCGATTGTACACTTCAGGTGAAAATGTCAAAATCTTCAAAATGAGCAAAAGCACAAACAAATTAATGCTTGAATCATCTTCATTTTGCTAAAATATACTAATGACAGCAAAAAGTTTGAGTCTACAACATTTAGTTAAGGTGTGAGAGACAAAATGAACTTTTTATTGCTTTAAACGCGTTTTCATCCCCTAATTGTACACTTCAGGTGAAAATGTCAAAATCTTCAAAATGAGCAAAAGCACAATGAAATTAATGCTTGAATCATCTTCATTTTGCTAAAATACACTAATGACAGCAAAAAGTTTGAGTCTACAACATTTAGTTAAGGTGTGAGAGCCAAAACGAACTTTTTATGGCTTTAAATGCATTTTCAGCCTGATTGTACACTTCAGGTGAAAATGTCAAAATCTTCAAAATGAGCAAAAGCACAATGAAATTAATGCTTGAATCATCTTCATTTTGCTAACATACACTAATTACAGCAAAAAGTTTGAGTCTACAACATTTAGTTAAGGTGTGAGAGCCAAAATGAACTTTTTATGGCTTTAAATGCATTTTCAGCCCGATTGTACACTTCAGGTGAAAATGTCAAAATCTTCAAAATGAGCAAAAGCACAATGAAATTAATGCTTGAATCATCTTCATTTTGCTAAAATACACTAATGACAGCAAAAAGTTTGAATCTACAACATTTAGTTAAGGTGTGAGAGCCAAAATGAACTTTTTATTGCTTTAAATGCAATTTCAGCCCGATTGTACACTTCAGGTGAAAATGTCAAAATCTTCAAAATGAGCAAAAGCACAATGAAATTAATGCTTGAATCATCTTCATTTTGCTAACATACACTAATGACAGCAAAAAGTTTGAGTCTACAACATTTAGTTAAGGTGTGAGAGCCAAAATGAACTTTTTATGGCTTTAAATGCATTTTCAGCCCGATTGTACACTTCAGGTGAAAATGTCAAAATCTTCAAAATGAGCAAAAGCACAATGAAATTAATGCTTGAATCATCTTCATTTTTCTAAAATACACTAATGACAGCAAAAAGTTTGAGTCTACAACATTTAGTTAAGGTGTGAGAGCCAAAATGAACTTTTTATGGCTTTAAATGCATTTTCAGCCTGATTGTACACTTCAGGTGAAAATGTCAAAATCTTCAAAATGAGCAAAAGCACAATGAAATTAATGCTTGAATCATCTTCATTTTGCTAACATACACTAATGACAGCAAAAAGTTTGAGTCTACAACATTTAGTTAAGGTGTGAGAGCCAAAATGAACTTTTTATGGCTTTAAATGCATTTTCAGCCTGATTGTACACTTCAGGTGAAAATGTCAAAATCTTCAAAATGAGCAAAAGCACAATGAAATTAATGCTTGAATCATCTTCATTTTGCTAAAATACACTAATGACAGCAAAAAGTTTGAATCTACAACATTTAGTTAAGGTGTGAGAGCCAAAATGAACTTTTTATTGCTTTAAATGCAATTTCAGCCCGATTGTACACTTCAGGTGAAAATGTCAAAATCTTCAAAATGAGCAAAAGCACAATGAAATTAATGCTTGAATCATCTTCATTTTGCTAACATACACTAATGACAGCAAAAAGTTTGAGTCTACAACATTTAGTTAAGGTGTGAGAGCCAAAATGAACTTTTTATGGCTTTAAATGCATTTTCAGCCCGATTGTACACTTCAGGTGAAAATGTCAAAATCTTCAAAATGAGCAAAAGCACAATGAAATTAATGCTTGAATCATCTTCATTTTTCTAAAATACACTAATGACAGCAAAAAGTTTGAGTCTACAACATTTAGTTAAGGTGTGAGAGCCAAAATGAACTTTTTATGGCTTTAAATGCATTTTCAGCCTGATTGTACACTTCAGGTGAAAATGTCAAAATCTTCAAAATGAGCAAAAGCACAATGAAATTAATGCTTGAATCATCTTCATTTTGCTAACATACACTAATGACAGCAAAAAGTTTGAGTCTACAACATTTAGTTAAGGTGTGAGAGCCAAAATGAACTTTTTATGGCTTTAAATGCATTTTCAGCCTGATTGTACACTTCAGGTGAAAATGTCAAAATCTTCAAAATGAGCAAAAGCACAATGAAATTAATGCTTGAATCATCTTCATTTTGCTAAAATACACTAATGACAGCAAAAAGTTTGAGTCTACAACATTTAGTTAAGGTGTGAGAGCCAAAATGAACTTTTTATGGCTTTAAATGCATTTTCAGCCTGATTGTACACTTCAGGTGAAAATGTCAAAATCTTCAAAATGAGCAAAAGCACAATGAAATTAATGCTTGAATCATCTTCATTTTGCTAACATACACTAATGACAGCAAAAAGTTTGAGTCTACAACATTTAGTTAAGGTGTGAGAGCCAAAATGAACTTTTTATGGCTTTAAATGCATTTTCAGCCCGATTGTACACTTCAGGTGAAAATGTCAAAATCTTCAAAATGAGCAAAAGCACAATAAAATTAATGCTTGAATCATCTTCATTTTGCTAAAATATACTAATGACAGCAAAAAGTTTGAGTCTACAACATTTAGTTAAGGTGTGAGAGCCAAAATGAACTTTTTATTGCTTTAAACGCGTTTTCAGCCCCTAATTGTACACTTCAGGTGAAAATGTCAAAATCTTCAAAATGAGCAAAAGCACAATGAAATTAATACTTGAATCATCTTCATTTTGCTAAAATACACTAATGACAGCAAAAAGTTTGAATCTACAACATTTAGTTAAGGTGTGAGAGCCAAAATGAACTTTTTATTGCTTTAAATGCATTTTCAGCCCGATTGTACACTTCAGGTGAAAATGTCAAAATCTTCAAAATGAGCAAAAGCACAATGAAATTAATGCTTGAATCATCTTCATTTTGCTAACATACACTAATGACAGCAAAAAGTTTGAGTCTACAACATTTAGTTAAGGTGTGAGAGCCAAAATGAACTTTTTATTGCTTTAAACGCGTTTTCAGCCCCTAATTGTACACTTCAGGTGAAAATGTCAAAATCTTCAAAATGAGCAAAAGCACAATGAAATTAATGCTTGAATCATCTTCATTTTGCTAAAATACACTAATGACAGCAAAAAGTTTGAATCTACAACATTTAGTTAAGGTGTGAGAGCCAAAATGAACTTTTTATTGCTTTAAATGCAATTTCAGCCCGATTGTACACTTCAGGTGAAAATGTCAAAATCTTCAAAATGAGCAAAAGCACAATGAAATTAATGCTGGAATCATCTTCAAGTTGCTAAAATACACTAATGACAGCAAAAAGTTTAAGTCTACAACATTTAGTTAAGGTGTGAGAGCCAAAATGAACTTTGTATTGCTTTAAATGCATTTTCAGCCCGATAGTACACTTCAGGTGAAACTGTCAACATCTTCAAAATGAGCAAAAGCACAATGAAATTAATGCTGGAATCATCTTCAAGTTGCTAAAATACACTAATGACAGCAAAAAGTTTTAGTCTACAACATTTAGTTAAGGTGTGAGAGCCAAAATGAACTTTGTATTGCTGTAAATGCATTTTCAGCCCGAATGTACACTTCAGGTGAAACTGTCAAATTCTTCAAAATGAGCAAAAGCACAATGAAATTAATGCTGGAAACATCTTCAAGTTGCTAAAATACACTAATGACAGCAACAAGTTTGAGTCTATAACATTTAGTTAAGGTGTGAGAGCCAAAATAAAACTTTGTATTGCTTTAAATGCATTTTCAGCCCGATAGTACACTTCAGGTGAAACTGTCAAAATCTTCAAAATGAGCAAAAGCACAATTAAATTAATGCTGGAATCATCTTCAAGTTGCTAAAATACACTAATGACAGCAAAAAGTTTGAGTCTACAACATTTAGTTAAGGTGTGAGAGCCAAAATGAACTTTGTATTGCTGTAAACGCGTTTTCAGCACCTGATTGTACACTTCAGGCGAAACTGTCAAAATCTTCAAAATGAGCAAAAGCACAATGAAATTAATGCTGGAATCATCTTCAAGTTGCTAAAATACACTAATGACAGCACAAAGTTTGAGTCTACAACATTTAGTTGAGGTGTGAGAGCCAAAATGAACTTTTTATTGCTTTAAACGCGTTTTCAGCCCCTAATTGTACACTTCAGGTGAAAATGTCAAAATCTTCAAAATGAGCAAAAGCACAATGAAATTAATGCTTGAATCATCTTCATTTTGCTAAAATACACTAATGACAGCAAAAAGTTTGAGTCTACAACATTTAGTTAAGGTGTGAGAGCCAAAATGAACTTTTTATGGCTTTAAATGCATTTTCAGCCCGATTGTACACTTCAGGTGAAAATGTCAAAATCTTCAAAATGAGCAAAAGCACAATAAAATTAATGCTTGAATCATCTTCATTTTGCTAAAATATACTAATGACAGCAAAAAGTTTGAGTCTACAACATTTAGTTAAGGTGTGAGAGCCAAAATGAACTTTTTATTGCTTTAAACGCGTTTTCATCCCCTAATTGTACACTTCAGGTGAAAATGTCAAAATCTTCAAAATGAGCAAAAGCACAATGAAATTAATGCTTGAATCATCTTCATTTTGCTAAAATACACTAATGACAGCAAAAAGTTTGAGTCTACAACATTTAGTTAAGGTGTGAGAGCCAAAACGAACTTTTTATGGCTTTAAATGCATTTTCAGCCTGATTGTACACTTCAGGTGAAAATGTCAAAATCTTCAAAATGAGCAAAAGCACAATGAAATTAATGCTTGAATCGTCTTCATTTTGCTAACATACACTAATTACAGCAAAAAGTTTGAGTCTACAACATTTAGTTAAGGTGTGAGAGCCAAAATGAACTTTTTATGGCTTTAAATGCATTTTCAGCCCGATTGTACACTTCAGGTGAAAATGTCAAAATCTTCAAAATGAGCAAAAGCACAATGAAATTAATGCTTGAATCATCTTCATTTTGCTAAAATACACTAATGACAGCAAAAAGTTTGAATCTACAACATTTAGTTAAGGTGTGAGAGCCAAAATGAACTTTTTATTGCTTTAAATGCAATTTCAGCCCGATTGTACACTTCAGGTGAAAATGTCAAAATCTTCAAAATGAGCAAAAGCACAATGAAATTAATGCTTGAATCATCTTCATTTTGCTAACATACACTAATGACAGCAAAAAGTTTGAGTCTACAACATTTAGTTAAGGTGTGAGAGCCAAAATGAACTTTTTATGGCTTTAAATGCATTTTCAGCCCGATTGTACACTTCAGGTGAAAATGTCAAAATCTTCAAAATGAGCAAAAGCACAATGAAATTAATGCTTGAATCATCTTCATTTTTCTAAAATACACTAATGACAGCAAAAAGTTTGAGTCTACAACATTTAGTTAAGGTGTGAGAGCCAAAATGAACTTTTTATGGCTTTAAATGCATTTTCAGCCTGATTGTACACTTCAGGTGAAAATGTCAAAATCTTCAAAATGAGCAAAAGCACAATGAAATTAATGCTTGAATCATCTTCATTTTAATAACATACACTAATGACAGCAAAAAGTTTGAGTCTACAACATTTAGTTAAGGTGTGAGAGCCAAAATGAACTTTTTATGGCTTTAAATGCATTTTCAGCCTGATTGTACACTTCAGGTGAAAATGTCAAAATCTTCAAAATGAGCAAAAGCACAATGAAATTAATGCTTGAATCATCTTCATTTTGCTAAAATACACTAATGACAGCAAAAAGTTTGAGTCTACAACATTTAGTTAAGGTGTGAGAGCCAAAATGAACTTTTTATGGCTTTAAATGCATTTTCAGCCTGATTGTACACTTCAGGTGAAAATGTCAAAATCTTCAAAATGAGCAAAAGCACAATGAAATTAATGCTTGAATCATCTTCATTTTGCTAACATACACTAATGACAGCAAAAAGTTTGAGTCTACAACATTTAGTTAAGGTGTGAGAGCCAAAATGAACTTTTTATGGCTTTAAATGCATTTTCAGCCCGATTGTACACTTCAGGTGAAAATGTCAAAATCTTCAAAATGAGCAAAAGCACAATAAAATTAATGCTTGAATCATCTTCATTTTGCTAAAATATACTAATGACAGCAAAAAGTTTGAGTCTACAACATTTAGTTAAGGTGTGAGAGCCAAAATGAACTTTTTATTGCTTTAAACGCGTTTTCAGCCCCTAATTGTACACTTCAGGTGAAAATGTCAAAATCTTCAAAATGAGCAAAAGCACAATGAAATTAATACTTGAATCATCTTCATTTTGCTAAAATACACTAATGACAGCAAAAAGTTTGAATCTACAACATTTAGTTAAGGTGTGAGAGCCAAAATGAACTTTTTATTGCTTTAAATGCATTTTCAGCCCGATTGTACACTTCAGGTGAAAATGTCAAAATCTTCAAAATGAGCAAAAGCACAATGAAATTAATGCTTGAATCATCTTCATTTTGCTAACATACACTAATGACAGCAAAAAGTTTGAGTCTACAACATTTAGTTAAGGTGTGAGAGCCAAAATGAACTTTTTATTGCTTTAAACGCGTTTTCAGCCCCTAATTGTACACTTCAGGTGAAAATGTCAAAATCTTCAAAATGAGCAAAAGCACAATGAAATTAATGCTTGAATCATCTTCATTTTGCTAAAATACACTAATGACAGCAAAAAGTTTGAATCTACAACATTTAGTTAAGGTGTGAGAGCCAAAATGAACTTTTTATTGCTTTAAATGCAATTTCAGCCCGATTGTACACTTCAGGTGAAAATGTCAAAATCTTCAAAATGAGCAAAAGCACAATGAAATTAATGCTGGAATCATCTTCAAGTTGCTAAAATACACTAATGACAGCAAAAAGTTTAAGTCTACAACATTTAGTTAAGGTGTGAGAGCCAAAATGAACTTTGTATTGCTTTAAATGCATTTTCAGCCCGATAGTACACTTCAGGTGAAACTGTCAACATCTTCAAAATGAGCAAAAGCACAATGAAATTAATGCTGGAATCATCTTCAAGTTGCTAAAATACACTAATGACAGCAAAAAGTTTTAGTCTACAACATTTAGTTAAGGTGTGAGAGCCAAAATGAACTTTGTATTGTTGTAAACGCGTTTTCAGCACCTGATTGTACACTTCAGGTGAAACTGTCAAAATCTTCAAAATGAGCAAAAGCACAATGAAATGAATGCTGGAATCATCTTCAAGTTGCTAAAATACACTAATGACAGCAAAAAGTTTGAGTCTACAATATTTAGTTAAGGTGTGAGAGCCAAAATGAACTTTGTATTGCTTTAAAATTCATTTTCAGCCCGATTGTACACTTCAGGTGAAACTGTCAAAATCTTCAAAATGAGCAAAAGCACAATGAAATTAATGCTGGAATCATCTTCAGGTTGCTAAAATACACTAATGACAGCAAAAAGTTTTAGTCTACAACATTTAGTTAAGGTGTGAGAGCCAAAATGAACTTTGTATTGCTGTAAACGCATTTTCAGCACCTGATTGTACACTTCAGGTGAAAATGTCAAAATCTTCAAAATGAGCAAAAGCACAATGAAATTAATGCTGGAATCATCTTCAAGTTGCTAAAATACACTAATGACAGCAAAAAGTTTGAGTCTACAACATTTAGTTAAGGTGTGAGAGCCAAAATTAACTTTGTATTGCTTTAAAATTCATTTTCAGCCCGATTGTACACTTCAGGTGAAACTGTCAAAATCTTCAAAATGAGCAAAAGCACAATGAAATGAATGCTGGAATCATCTTCAAGTTGCTAAAATACACTAATGACAGCAAAAAGTTTGAGTCTACAACATTTAGTTAAGGTGTGAGAGCCTAAATGAACTTTTCATTGCTTTAAACGCGTTTTCAGCCCTTGATTGTACAATTCAGGTGAAACTGTCAAAATCTTCAAAATGAGCAAAAGCACAATGAAATTAATGCTGGAATCATCTTCAAGTTGCTAAAATACACTAATGACAGCAACAAGTTTGAGTCTACAACATTTAGTTAAGGTGTGAGATTCTAAATTAACTTTGTATTGCTGTAAACGCGTTTTCAGCCCCTGATTGTACACTTCAGGTGAAACTGTCAAAATCTTCAAAATGAGCAAAAGCACAATGAAATTAATGCTGGAATCATCTTCAAGTTGCTAAAATACACTAATGACAGTAAAAAGTTTGAGTGTACAACATTTAGTTAAGGTGTGAGAGCCAAAATGAACTTTGTATTGCTTTAAAAGCACTTTCAGCCCGAATGTACACTTCAGGTGAAACTGTCAAAATCTTCAAAATGAGCAAAAGCACAATGAAATTAAGGCTGGAATCATCTTCAAGTTGCTAAAATACACTAATGACAGCAAAAAGTTTGAGTCTACAACATTTAGTTAAGGTGTGAGAGCCAAAATGAACGTTGTATTGCTTTAAATGCATTTTCAGCCCGAATGTACACTTCAGGTGAAACTGTCAAATTCTTCAAAATGAGCAAAAGCACAATGAAATTAATGCTGGAAACATCTTCAAGTTGCTAAAATACACTAATGACAGCAAAAAGTTTGAATCTACAACATTTAGTTAAGGTGTGAGAGCCAAAATGAACTTTTTATTGCTTTAAATGCATTTTCAGCCCGATTGTACACTTCAGGTGAAACTGTCAAAATCTTCAAAATGAGCAAAAGCACAATGAAATTAATGCTTGAATCATCTTCATGTTGCTAACATACACTAATGACAGCAAAAAGTTTGAGTCTACAACATTTAGTTAAGGTGTGAGAGCCAAAATGAACTTTTTATGGCTTTAAATGCATTTTCAGCCTGATTGTACACTTCAGGTGAAAATGTCAAAATCTTCAAAATGAGCAAAAGCACAATGAAATTAATGCTTGAATCATCTTCATTTTAATAACATACACTAATGACAGCAAAAAGTTTGAGTCTACAACATTTAGTTAAGGTGTGAGAGCCAAAATGAACTTTTTATGGCTTTAAATGCATTTTCAGCCTGATTGTACACTTCAGGTGAAAATGTCAAAATCTTCAAAATGAGCAAAAGCACAATGAAATTAATGCTTGAATCATCTTCATTTTGCTAAAATACACTAATGACAGCAAAAAGTTTGAGTCTACAACATTTAGTTAAGGTGTGAGAGCCAAAATGAACTTTTTATGGCTTTAAATGCATTTTCAGCCTGATTGTACACTTCAGGTGAAAATGTCAAAATCTTCAAAATGAGCAAAAGCACAATGAAATTAATGCTTGAATCATCTTCATTTTGCTAACATACACTAATGACAGCAAAAAGTTTGAGTCTACAACATTTAGTTAAGGTGTGAGAGCCAAAATGAACTTTTTATGGCTTTAAATGCATTTTCAGCCCGATTGTACACTTCAGGTGAAAATGTCAAAATCTTCAAAATGAGCAAAAGCACAATAAAATTAATGCTTGAATCATCTTCAAGTTGCTAAAATACACTAATGACAGCAAAAAGTTTGAGTCTACAATATTTAGTTAAGGTGTGAGAGCCAAAATGAACTTTGTATTGCTTTAAAATTCATTTTCAGCCCGATTGTACACTTCAGGTGAAACTGTCAAAATCTTCAAAATGAGCAAAAGCACAATGAAATTAATGCTGGAATCATCTTCAGGTTGCTAAAATACACTAATGACAGCAAAAAGTTTTAGTCTACAACATTTAGTTAAGGTGTGAGAGCCAAAATGAACTTTGTATTGCTGTAAACGCATTTTCAGCACCTGATTGTACACTTCAGGTGAAAATGTCAAAATCTTCAAAATGAGCAAAAGCACAATGAAATTAATGCTGGAATCATCTTCAAGTTGCTAAAATACACTAATGACAGCAAAAAGTTTGAGTCTACAACATTTAGTTAAGGTGTGAGAGCCAAAATTAACTTTGTATTGCTTTAAAATTCATTTTCAGCCCGATTGTACACTTCAGGTGAAACTGTCAAAATCTTCAAAATGAGCAAAAGCACAATGAAATGAATGCTGGAATCATCTTCAAGTTGCTAAAATACACTAATGACAGCAAAAAGTTTGAGTCTACAACATTTAGTTAAGGTGTGAGAGCCTAAATGAACTTTTCATTGCTTTAAACGCGTTTTCAGCCCTTGATTGTACAATTCAGGTGAAACTGTCAAAATCTTCAAAATGAGCAAAAGCACAATGAAATTAATGCTGGAATCATCTTCAAGTTGCTAAAATACACTAATGACAGCAACAAGTTTGAGTCTACAACATTTAGTTAAGGTGTGAGATTCTAAATTAACTTTGTATTGCTGTAAACGCGTTTTCAGCCCCTGATTGTACACTTCAGGTGAAACTGTCAAAATCTTCAAAATGAGCAAAAGCACAATGAAATTAATGCTGGAATCATCTTCAAGTTGCTAAAATACACTAATGACAGTAAAAAGTTTGAGTGTACAACATTTAGTTAAGGTGTGAGAGCCAAAATGAACTTTGTATTGCTTTAAAAGCACTTTCAGCCCGAATGTACACTTCAGGTGAAACTGTCAAAATCTTCAAAATGAGCAAAAGCACAATGAAATTAAGGCTGGAATCATCTTCAAGTTGCTAAAATACACTAATGACAGCAAAAAGTTTGAGTCTACAACATTTAGTTAAGGTGTGAGAGCCAAAATGAACGTTGTATTGCTTTAAATGCATTTTCAGCCCGAATGTACACTTCAGGTGAAACTGTCAAATTCTTCAAAATGAGCAAAAGCACAATGAAATTAATGCTGGAAACATCTTCAAGTTGCTAAAATACACTAATGACAGCAAAAAGTTTGAATCTACAACATTTAGTTAAGGTGTGAGAGCCAAAATGAACTTTTTATTGCTTTAAATGCATTTTCAGCCCGATTGTACACTTCAGGTGAAACTGTCAAAATCTTCAAAATGAGCAAAAGCACAATGAAATTAATGCTTGAATCATCTTCATGTTGCTAACATACACTAATGACAGCAAAAAGTTTGAGTCTACAACATTTAGTTAAGGTGTGAGAGCCAAAATGAACTTTTTATGGCTTTAAATGCATTTTCAGCCTGATTGTACACTTCAGGTGAAAATGTCAAAATCTTCAAAATGAGCAAAAGCACAATGAAATTAATGCTTGAATCATCTTCATTTTAATAACATACACTAATGACAGCAAAAAGTTTGAGTCTACAACATTTAGTTAAGGTGTGAGAGCCAAAATGAACTTTTTATGGCTTTAAATGCATTTTCAGCCTGATTGTACACTTCAGGTGAAAATGTCAAAATCTTCAAAATGAGCAAAAGCACAATGAAATTAATGCTTGAATCATCTTCATTTTGCTAAAATACACTAATGACAGCAAAAAGTTTGAGTCTACAACATTTAGTTAAGGTGTGAGAGCCAAAATGAACTTTTTATGGCTTTAAATGCATTTTCAGCCTGATTGTACACTTCAGGTGAAAATGTCAAAATCTTCAAAATGAGCAAAAGCACAATGAAATTAATGCTTGAATCATCTTCATTTTGCTAACATACACTAATGACAGCAAAAAGTTTGAGTCTACAACATTTAGTTAAGGTGTGAGAGCCAAAATGAACTTTTTATGGCTTTAAATGCATTTTCAGCCCGATTGTACACTTCAGGTGAAAATGTCAAAATCTTCAAAATGAGCAAAAGCACAATAAAATTAATGCTTGAATCATCTTCATTTTGCTAAAATATACTAATGACAGCAAAAAGTTTGAGTCTACAACATTTAGTTAAGGTGTGAGAGCCAAAATGAACTTTTTATTGCTTTAAACGCGTTTTCAGCCCCTAATTGTACACTTCAGGTGAAAATGTCAAAATCTTCAAAATGAGCAAAAGCACAATGAAATTAATACTTGAATCATCTTCATTTTGCTAAAATACACTAATGACAGCAAAAAGTTTGAATCTACAACATTTAGTTAAGGTGTGAGAGCCAAAATGAACTTTTTATTGCTTTAAATGCATTTTCAGCCCGATTGTACACTTCAGGTGAAAATGTCAAAATCTTCAAAATGAGCAAAAGCACAATGAAATTAATGCTTGAATCATCTTCATTTTGCTAACATACACTAATGACAGCAAAAAGTTTGAGTCTACAACATTTAGTTAAGGTGTGAGAGCCAAAATGAACTTTTTATTGCTTTAAACGCGTTTTCAGCCCCTAATTGTACACTTCAGGTGAAAATGTCAAAATCTTCAAAATGAGCAAAAGCACAATGAAATTAATGCTTGAATCATCTTCATTTTGCTAAAATACACTAATGACAGCAAAAAGTTTGAATCTACAACATTTAGTTAAGGTGTGAGAGCCAAAATGAACTTTTTATTGCTTTAAATGCAATTTCAGCCCGATTGTACACTTCAGGTGAAAATGTCAAAATCTTCAAAATGAGCAAAAGCACAATGAAATTAATGCTGGAATCATCTTCAAGTTGCTAAAATACACTAATGACAGCAAAAAGTTTAAGTCTACAACATTTAGTTAAGGTGTGAGAGCCAAAATGAACTTTGTATTGCTTTAAATGCATTTTCAGCCCGATAGTACACTTCAGGTGAAACTGTCAACATCTTCAAAATGAGCAAAAGCACAATGAAATTAATGCTGGAATCATCTTCAAGTTGCTAAAATACACTAATGACAGCAAAAAGTTTTAGTCTACAACATTTAGTTAAGGTGTGAGAGCCAAAATGAACTTTGTATTGTTGTAAACGCGTTTTCAGCACCTGATTGTACACTTCAGGTGAAACTGTCAAAATCTTCAAAATGAGCAAAAGCACAATGAAATGAATGCTGGAATCATCTTCAAGTTGCTAAAATACACTAATGACAGCAAAAAGTTTGAGTCTACAATATTTAGTTAAGGTGTGAGAGCCAAAATGAACTTTGTATTGCTTTAAAATTCATTTTCAGCCCGATTGTACACTTCAGGTGAAACTGTCAAAATCTTCAAAATGAGCAAAAGCACAATGAAATTAATGCTGGAATCATCTTCAGGTTGCTAAAATACACTAATGACAGCAAAAAGTTTTAGTCTACAACATTTAGTTAAGGTGTGAGAGCCAAAATGAACTTTGTATTGCTGTAAACGCATTTTCAGCACCTGATTGTACACTTCAGGTGAAAATGTCAAAATCTTCAAAATGAGCAAAAGCACAATGAAATTAATGCTGGAATCATCTTCAAGTTGCTAAAATACACTAATGACAGCAAAAAGTTTGAGTCTACAACATTTAGTTAAGGTGTGAGAGCCAAAATTAACTTTGTATTGCTTTAAAATTCATTTTCAGCCCGATTGTACACTTCAGGTGAAACTGTCAAAATCTTCAAAATGAGCAAAAGCACAATGAAATGAATGCTGGAATCATCTTCAAGTTGCTAAAATACACTAATGACAGCAAAAAGTTTGAGTCTACAACATTTAGTTAAGGTGTGAGAGCCTAAATGAACTTTTCATTGCTTTAAACGCGTTTTCAGCCCTTGATTGTACAATTCAGGTGAAACTGTCAAAATCTTCAAAATGAGCAAAAGCACAATGAAATTAATGCTGGAATCATCTTCAAGTTGCTAAAATACACTAATGACAGCAACAAGTTTGAGTCTACAACATTTAGTTAAGGTGTGAGATTCTAAATTAACTTTGTATTGCTGTAAACGCGTTTTCAGCCCCTGATTGTACACTTCAGGTGAAACTGTCAAAATCTTCAAAATGAGCAAAAGCACAATGAAATTAATGCTGGAATCATCTTCAAGTTGCTAAAATACACTAATGACAGTAAAAAGTTTGAGTGTACAACATTTAGTTAAGGTGTGAGAGCCAAAATGAACTTTGTATTGCTTTAAAAGCACTTTCAGCCCGAATGTACACTTCAGGTGAAACTGTCAAAATCTTCAAAATGAGCAAAAGCACAATGAAATTAAGGCTGGAATCATCTTCAAGTTGCTAAAATACACTAATGACAGCAAAAAGTTTGAGTCTACAACATTTAGTTAAGGTGTGAGAGCCAAAATGAACGTTGTATTGCTTTAAATGCATTTTCAGCCCGAATGTACACTTCAGGTGAAACTGTCAAATTCTTCAAAATGAGCAAAAGCACAATGAAATTAATGCTGGAAACATCTTCAAGTTGCTAAAATACACTAATGACAGCAAAAAGTTTGAATCTACAACATTTAGTTAAGGTGTGAGAGCCAAAATGAACTTTTTATTGCTTTAAATGCATTTTCAGCCCGATTGTACACTTCAGGTGAAACTGTCAAAATCTTCAAAATGAGCAAAAGCACAATGAAATTAATGCTTGAATCATCTTCATGTTGCTAACATACACTAATGACAGCAAAAAGTTTGAGTCTACAACATTTAGTTAAGGTGTGAGAGCCAAAATGAACTTTTTATGGCTTTAAATGCATTTTCAGCCCGATTGTACACTTCAGGTGAAAATGTCAAAATCTTCAAAATGAGCAAAAGCACAATAAAATTAATGCTTGAATCATCTTCATTTTGCTAAAATATACTAATGACAGCAAAAAGTTTGAGTCTACAACATTTAGTTAAGGTGTGAGAGCCAAAATGAACTTTTTATGGCTTTAAATGCATTTTCAGCCTGATTGTACACTTCAGGTGAAAATGTCAAAATCTTCAAAATGAGCAAAAGCACAATGAAATTAATGCTTGAATCATCTTCATTTTAATAACATACACTAATGACAGCAAAAAGTTTGAGTCTACAACATTTAGTTAAGGTGTGAGAGCCAAAATGAACTTTTTATGGCTTTAAATGCATTTTCAGCCTGATTGTACACTTCAGGTGAAAATGTCAAAATCTTCAAAATGAGCAAAAGCACAATGAAATTAATGCTTGAATCATCTTCATTTTGCTAAAATACACTAATGACAGCAAAAAGTTTGAGTCTACAACATTTAGTTAAGGTGTGAGAGCCAAAATGAACTTTTTATGGCTTTAAATGCATTTTCAGCCTGATTGTACACTTCAGGTGAAAATGTCAAAATCTTCAAAATGAGCAAAAGCACAATGAAATTAATGCTTGAATCATCTTCATTTTGCTAACATACACTAATGACAGCAAAAAGTTTGAGTCTACAACATTTAGTTAAGGTGTGAGAGCCAAAATGAACTTTTTATGGCTTTAAATGCATTTTCAGCCCGATTGTACACTTCAGGTGAAAATGTCAAAATCTTCAAAATGAGCAAAAGCACAATAAAATTAATGCTTGAATCATCTTCATTTTGCTAAAATATACTAATGACAGCAAAAAGTTTGAGTCTACAACATTTAGTTAAGGTGTGAGAGCCAAAATGAACTTTTTATTGCTTTAAACGCGTTTTCAGCCCCTAATTGTACACTTCAGGTGAAAATGTCAAAATCTTCAAAATGAGCAAAAGCACAATGAAATTAATACTTGAATCATCTTCATTTTGCTAAAATACACTAATGACAGCAAAAAGTTTGAATCTACAACATTTAGTTAAGGTGTGAGAGCCAAAATGAACTTTTTATTGCTTTAAATGCATTTTCAGCCCGATTGTACACTTCAGGTGAAAATGTCAAAATCTTCAAAATGAGCAAAAGCACAATGAAATTAATGCTTGAATCATCTTCATTTTGCTAACATACACTAATGACAGCAAAAAGTTTGAGTCTACAACATTTAGTTAAGGTGTGCGAGCCAAAATGAACTTTTTATTGCTTTAAACGCGTTTTCAGCCCCTAATTGTACACTTCAGGTGAAAATGTCAAAATCTTCAAAATGAGCAAAAGCACAATGAAATTAATGCTTGAATCATCTTCATTTTGCTAAAATACACTAATGACAGCAAAAAGTTTGAATCTACAACATTTAGTTAAGGTGTGAGAGCCAAAATGAACTTTTTATTGCTTTAAATGCAATTTCAGCCCGATTGTACACTTCAGGTGAAAATGTCAAAATCTTCAAAATGAGCAAAAGCACAATGAAATTAATGCTGGAATCATCTTCAAGTTGCTAAAATACACTAATGACAGCAAAAAGTTTAAGTCTACAACATTTAGTTAAGGTGTGAGAGCCAAAATGAACTTTGTATTGCTTTAAATGCATTTTCAGCCCGATAGTACACTTCAGGTGAAACTGTCAACATCTTCAAAATGAGCAAAAGCACAATGAAATTAATGCTGGAATCATCTTCAAGTTGCTAAAATACACTAATGACAGCAAAAAGTTTTAGTCTACAACATTTAGTTAAGGTGTGAGAGCCAAAATGAACTTTGTATTGCTGTAAACGCGTTTTCAGCACCTGATTGTACACTTCAGGTGAAACTGTCAAAATCTTCAAAATGAGCAAAAGCACAATGAAATGAATGCTGGAATCATCTTCAAGTTGCTAAAATACACTAATGACAGCAAAAAGTTTGAGTCTACAATATTTAGTTAAGGTGTGAGAGCCAAATTGAACTTTGTATTGCTTTAAAATTCATTTTCAGCCCGATTGTACACTTCAGGTGAAACTGTCAAAATCTTCAAAATGAGCAAAAGCACAATGAAATTAATGCTGGAATCATCTTCAGGTTGCTAAAATACACTAATGACAGCAAAAAGTTTTAGTCTACAACATTTAGTTAAGGTGTGAGAGCCAAAATGAACTTTGTATTGCTGTAAACGCATTTTCAGCACCTGATTGTACACTTCAGGTGAAAATGTCAAAATCTTCAAAATGAGCAAAAGCACAATGAAATTAATGCTGGAATCATCTTCAAGTTGCTAAAATACACTAATGACAGCAAAAAGTTTGAGTCTACAACATTTAGTTAAGGTGTGAGAGCCAAAATTAACTTTGTATTGCTTTAAAATTCATTTTCAGCCCGATTGTACACTTCAGGTGAAACTGTCAAAATCTTCAAAATGAGCAAAAGCACAATGAAATGAATGCTGGAATCATCTTCAAGTTGCTAAAATACACTAATGACAGCAAAAAGTTTGAGTCTACAACATTTAGTTAAGGTGTGAGAGCCTAAATGAACTTTTCATTGCTTTAAACGCGTTTTCAGCCCTTGATTGTACAATTCAGGTGAAACTGTCAAAATCTTCAAAATGAGCAAAAGCACAATGAAATTAATGCTGGAATCATCTTCAAGTTGCTAAAATACACTAATGACAGCAACAAGTTTGAGTCTACAACATTTAGTTAAGGTGTGAGATTCTAAATTAACTTTGTATTGCTGTAAACGCGTTTTCAGCCCCTGATTGTACACTTCAGGTGAAACTGTCAAAATCTTCAAAATGAGCAAAAGCACAATGAAATTAATGCTGGAATCATCTTCAAGTTGCTAAAATACACTAATGACAGTAAAAAGTTTGAGTGTACAACATTTAGTTAAGGTGTGAGAGCCAAAATGAACTTTGTATTGCTTTAAAAGCACTTTCAGCCCGAATGTACACTTCAGGTGAAACTGTCAAAATCTTCAAAATGAGCAAAAGCACAATGAAATTAAGGCTGGAATCATCTTCAAGTTGCTAAAATACACTAATGACAGCAAAAAGTTTGAGTCTACAACATTTAGTTAAGGTGTGAGAGCCAAAATGAACGTTGTATTGCTTTAAATGCATTTTCAGCCCGAATGTACACTTCAGGTGAAACTGTCAAATTCTTCAAAATGAGCAAAAGCACAATGAAATTAATGCTGGAAACATCTTCAAGTTGCTAAAATACACTAATGACAGCAAAAAGTTTGAATCTACAACATTTAGTTAAGGTGTGAGAGCCAAAATGAACTTTTTATTGCTTTAAATGCATTTTCAGCCCGATTGTACACTTCAGGTGAAAATGTCAAAATCTTCAAAATGAGCAAAAGCACAATGAAATTAATGCTTGAATCATCTTCATTTTGCTAACATACACTAATGACAGCAAAAAGTTTGAGTCTACAACATTTAGTTAAGGTGTGAGAGCCAAAATGAACTTTTTATTGCTTTAAACGCGTTTTCAGCCCCTAATTGTACACTTCAGGTGAAAATGTCAAAATCTTCAAAATGAGCAAAAGCACAATGAAATTAATGCTTGAATCATCTTCATTTTGCTAAAATACACTAATGACAGCAAAAAGTTTGAATCTACAACATTTAGTTAAGGTGTGAGAGCCAAAATGAACTTTTTATTGCTTTAAATGCAATTTCAGCCCGATTGTACACTTCAGGTGAAAATGTCAAAATCTTCAAAATGAGCAAAAGCACAATGAAATTAATGCTGGAATCATCTTCAAGTTGCTAAAATACACTAATGACAGCAAAAAGTTTAAGTCTACAACATTTAGTTAAGGTGTGAGAGCCAAAATGAACTTTGTATTGCTTTAAATGCATTTTCAGCCCGATAGTACACTTCAGGTGAAACTGTCAACATCTTCAAAATGAGCAAAAGCACAATGAAATTAATGCTGGAATCATCTTCAAGTTGCTAAAATACACTAATGACAGCAAAAAGTTTTAGTCTACAACATTTAGTTAAGGTGTGAGAGCCAAAATGAACTTTGTATTGCTGTAAACGCGTTTTCAGCACCTGATTGTACACTTCAGGTGAAACTGTCAAAATCTTCAAAATGAGCAAAAGCACAATGAAATGAATGCTGGAATCATCTTCAAGTTGCTAAAATACACTAATGACAGCAAAAAGTTTGAGTCTACAATATTTAGTTAAGGTGTGAGAGCCAAAATGATCTTTGTATTGCTTTAAAATTCATTTTCAGCCCGATTGTACACTTCAGGTGAAACTGTCAAAATCTTCAAAATGAGCAAAAGCACAATGAAATTAATGCTGGAATCATCTTCATTTTGCTAAAATACACTAATGACAGCAAAAAGTTTGAATCTACAACATTTAGTTAAGGTGTGAGAGCCAAAATGAACTTTTTATTGCTTTAAACGCGTTTTCATCCCCTAATTGTACACTTCAGGTGAAAATGTCAAAATCTTCAAAATGAGCAAAAGCACAATGAAATTAATGCTTGAATCATCTTCATTTTGCTAAAATACACTAATGACAGCAAAAAGTTTGAGTCTACAACATTTAGTTAAGGTGTGAGAGCCAAAACGAACTTTTTATGGCTTTAAATGCATTTTCAGCCTGATTGTACACTTCAGGTGAAAATGTCAAAATCTTCAAAATGAGCAAAAGCACAATGAAATTAATGCTTGAATCATCTTCATTTTGCTAACATACACTAATTACAGCAAAAAGTTTGAGTCTACAACATTTAGTTAAGGTGTGAGAGCCAAAATGAACTTTTTATGGCTTTAAATGCATTTTCAGCCCGATTGTACACTTCAGGTGAAAATGTCAAAATCTTCAAAATGAGCAAAAGCACAATGAAATTAATGCTTGAATCATCTTCATTTTGCTAAAATACACTAATGACAGCAAAAAGTTTGAATCTACAACATTTAGTTAAGGTGTGAGAGCCAAAATGAACTTTTTATTGCTTTAAATGCAATTTCAGCCCGATTGTACACTTCAGGTGAAAATGTCAAAATCTTCAAAATGAGCAAAAGCACAATGAAATTAATGCTTGAATCATCTTCATTTTGCTAACATACACTAATGACAGCAAAAAGTTTGAGTCTACAACATTTAGTTAAGGTGTGAGAGCCAAAATGAACTTTTTATGGCTTTAAATGCATTTTCAGCCCGATTGTACACTTCAGGTGAAAATGTCAAAATCTTCAAAATGAGCAAAAGCACAATGAAATTAATGCTTGAATCATCTTCATTTTTCTAAAATACACTAATGACAGCAAAAAGTTTGAGTCTACAACATTTAGTTAAGGTGTGAGAGCCAAAATGAACTTTTTATGGCTTTAAATGCATTTTCAGCCTGATTGTACACTTCAGGTGAAAATGTCAAAATCTTCAAAATGAGCAAAAGCACAATGAAATTAATGCTTGAATCATCTTCATTTTGCTAACATACACTAATGACAGCAAAAAGTTTGAGTCTACAACATTTAGTTAAGGTGTGAGAGCCAAAATGAACTTTTTATGGCTTTAAATGCATTTTCAGCCTGATTGTACACTTCAGGTGAAAATGTCAAAATCTTCAAAATGAGCAAAAGCACAATGAAATTAATGCTTGAATCATCTTCATTTTGCTAAAATACACTAATGACAGCAAAAAGTTTGAGTCTACAACATTTAGTTAAGGTGTGAGAGCCAAAATGAACTTTTTATGGCTTTAAATGCATTTTCAGCCTGATTGTACACTTCAGGTGAAAATGTCAAAATCTTCAAAATGAGCAAAAGCACAATGAAATTAATGCTTGAATCATCTTCATTTTGCTAACATACACTAATGACAGCAAAAAGTTTGAGTCTACAACATTTAGTTAAGGTGTGAGAGCCAAAATGAACTTTTTATGGCTTTAAATGCATTTTCAGCCCGATTGTACACTTCAGGTGAAAATGTCAAAATCTTCAAAATGAGCAAAAGCACAATAAAATTAATGCTTGAATCATCTTCATTTTGCTAAAATATACTAATGACAGCAAAAAGTTTGAGTCTACAACATTTAGTTAAGGTGTGAGAGCCAAAATGAACTTTTTATTGCTTTAAACGCGTTTTCAGCCCCTAATTGTACACTTCAGGTGAAAATGTCAAAATCTTCAAAATGAGCAAAAGCACAATGAAATTAATACTTGAATCATCTTCATTTTGCTAAAATACACTAATGACAGCAAAAAGTTTGAATCTACAACATTTAGTTAAGGTGTGAGAGCCAAAATGAACTTTTTATTGCTTTAAATGCATTTTCAGCCCGATTGTACACTTCAGGTGAAAATGTCAAAATCTTCAAAATGAGCAAAAGCACAATGAAATTAATGCTTGAATCATCTTCATTTTGCTAACATACACTAATGACAGCAAAAAGTTTGAGTCTACAACATTTAGTTAAGGTGTGAGAGCCAAAATGAACTTTTTATTGCTTTAAACGCGTTTTCAGCCCCTAATTGTACACTTCAGGTGAAAATGTAAAAATCTTCAAAATGAGCAAAAGCACAATGAAATTAATGCTTGAATCATCTTCATTTTGCTAAAATACACTAATGACAGCAAAAAGTTTGAATCTACAACATTTAGTTAAGGTGTGAGAGCCAAAATTAACTTTTTATTGCTTTAAATGCAATTTCAGCCCGATTGTACACTTCAGGTGAAAATGTCAAAATCTTCAAAATGAGCAAAAGCACAATGAAATTAATGCTGGAATCATCTTCAAGTTGCTAAAATACACTAATGACAGCAAAAAGTTTAAGTCTACAACATTTAGTTAAGGTGTGAGAGCCAAAATGAACTTTGTATTGCTTTAAATGCATTTTCAGCCCGATAGTACACTTCAGGTGAAACTGTCAACATCTTCAAAATGAGCAAAAGCACAATGAAATTAATGCTGGAATCATCTTCAAGTTGCTAAAATACACTAATGACAGCAAAAAGTTTTAGTCTACAACATTTAGTTAAGGTGTGAGAGCCAAAATGAACTTTGTATTGCTGTAAATGCATTTTCAGCCCGAATGTACACTTCAGGTGAAACTGTCAAATTCTTCAAAATGAGCAAAAGCACAATGAAATTAATGCTGGAAACATCTTCAAGTTGCTAAAATACACTAATGACAGCAACAAGTTTGAGTCTATAACATTTAGTTAAGGTGTGAGAGCCAAAATAAAACTTTGTATTGCTTTAAATGCATTTTCAGCCCGATAGTACACTTCAGGTGAAACTGTCAAAATCTTCAAAATGAGCAAAAGCACAATTAAATTAATGCTGGAATCATCTTCAAGTTGCTAAAATACACTAATGACAGCAAAAAGTTTGAGTCTACAACATTTAGTTAAGGTGTGAGAGCCAAAATGAACTTTGTATTGCTGTAAACGCGTTTTCAGCACCTGATTGTACACTTCAGGCGAAACTGTCAAAATCTTCAAAATGAGCAAAAGCACAATGAAATTAATGCTGGAATCATCTTCAAGTTGCTAAAATACACTAATGACAGCACAAAGTTTGAGTCTACAACATTTAGTTGAGGTGTGAGAGCCAAAATGAACTTTTTATTGCTTTAAACGCGTTTTCAGCCCCTAATTGTACACTTCAGGTGAAAATGTCAAAATCTTCAAAATGAGCAAAAGCACAATGAAATTAATGCTTGAATCATCTTCATTTTGCTAAAATACACTAATGACAGCAAAAAGTTTGAGTCTACAACATTTAGTTAAGGTGTGAGAGCCAAAATGAACTTTTTATGGCTTTAAATGCATTTTCAGCCCGATTGTACACTTCAGGTGAAAATGTCAAAATCTTCAAAATGAGCAAAAGCACAATAAAATTAATGCTTGAATCATCTTCATTTTGCTAAAATATACTAATGACAGCAAAAAGTTTGAGTCTACAACATTTAGTTAAGGTGTGAGAGCCAAAATGAACTTTTTATTGCTTTAAACGCGTTTTCATCCCCTAATTGTACACTTCAGGTGAAAATGTCAAAATCTTCAAAATGAGCAAAAGCACAATGAAATTAATGCTTGAATCATCTTCATTTTGCTAAAATACACTAATGACAGCAAAAAGTTTGAGTCTACAACATTTAGTTAAGGTGTGAGAGCCAAAACGAACTTTTTATGGCTTTAAATGCATTTTCAGCCTGATTGTACACTTCAGGTGAAAATGTCAAAATCTTCAAAATGAGCAAAAGCACAATGAAATTAATGCTTGAATCATCTTCATTTTGCTAACATACACTAATTACAGCAAAAAGTTTGAGTCTACAACATTTAGTTAAGGTGTGAGAGCCAAAATGAACTTTTTATGGCTTTAAATGCATTTTCAGCCCGATTGTACACTTCAGGTGAAAATGTCAAAATCTTCAAAATGAGCAAAAGCACAATGAAATTAATGCTTGAATCATCTTCATTTTGCTAAAATACACTAATGACAGCAAAAAGTTTGAATCTACAACATTTAGTTAAGGTGTGAGAGCCAAAATGAACTTTTTATTGCTTTAAATGCAATTTCAGCCCGATTGTACACTTCAGGTGAAAATGTCAAAATCTTCAAAATGAGCAAAAGCACAATGAAATTAATGCTTGAATCATCTTCATTTTGCTAACATACACTAATGACAGCAAAAAGTTTGAGTCTACAACATTTAGTTAAGGTGTGAGAGCCAAAATGAACTTTTTATGGCTTTAAATGCATTTTCAGCCCGATTGTACACTTCAGGTGAAAATGTCAAAATCTTCAAAATGAGCAAAAGCACAATGAAATTAATGCTTGAATCATCTTCATTTTTCTAAAATACACTAATGACAGCAAAAAGTTTGAGTCTACAACATTTAGTTAAGGTGTGAGAGCCAAAATGAACTTTTTATGGCTTTAAATGCATTTTCAGCCTGATTGTACACTTCAGGTGAAAATGTCAAAATCTTCAAAATGAGCAAAAGCACAATGAAATTAATGCTTGAATCATCTTCATTTTAATAACATACACTAATGACAGCAAAAAGTTTGAGTCTACAACATTTAGTTAAGGTGTGAGAGCCAAAATGAACTTTTTATGGCTTTAAATGCATTTTCAGCCTGATTGTACACTTCAGGTGAAAATGTCAAAATCTTCAAAATGAGCAAAAGCACAATGAAATTAATGCTTGAATCATCTTCATTTTGCTAAAATACACTAATGACAGCAAAAAGTTTGAGTCTACAACATTTAGTTAAGGTGTGAGAGCCAAAATGAACTTTTTATGGCTTTAAATGCATTTTCAGCCTGATTGTACACTTCAGGTGAAAATGTCAAAATCTTCAAAATGAGCAAAAGCACAATGAAATTAATGCTTGAATCATCTTCATTTTGCTAACATACACTAATGACAGCAAAAAGTTTGAGTCTACAACATTTAGTTAAGGTGTGAGAGCCAAAATGAACTTTTTATGGCTTTAAATGCATTTTCAGCCCGATTGTACACTTCAGGTGAAAATGTCAAAATCTTCAAAATGAGCAAAAGCACAATAAAATTAATGCTTGAATCATCTTCATTTTGCTAAAATATACTAATGACAGCAAAAAGTTTGAGTCTACAACATTTAGTTAAGGTGTGAGAGCCAAAATGAACTTTTTATTGCTTTAAACGCGTTTTCAGCCCCTAATTGTACACTTCAGGTGAAAATGTCAAAATCTTCAAAATGAGCAAAAGCACAATGAAATTAATACTTGAATCATCTTCATTTTGCTAAAATACACTAATGACAGCAAAAAGTTTGAATCTACAACATTTAGTTAAGGTGTGAGAGCCAAAATGAACTTTTTATTGCTTTAAATGCATTTTCAGCCCGATTGTACACTTCAGGTGAAAATGTCAAAATCTTCAAAATGAGCAAAAGCACAATGAAATTAATGCTTGAATCATCTTCATTTTGCTAACATACACTAATGACAGCAAAAAGTTTGAGTCTACAACATTTAGTTAAGGTGTGAGAGCCAAAATGAACTTTTTATTGCTTTAAACGCGTTTTCAGCCCCTAATTGTACACTTCAGGTGAAAATGTCAAAATCTTCAAAATGAGCAAAAGCACAATGAAATTAATGCTTGAATCATCTTCATTTTGCTAAAATACACTAATGACAGCAAAAAGTTTGAATCTACAACATTTAGTTAAGGTGTGAGAGCCAAAATGAACTTTTTATTGCTTTAAATGCAATTTCAGCCCGATTGTACACTTCAGGTGAAAATGTCAAAATCTTCAAAATGAGCAAAAGCACAATGAAATTAATGCTGGAATCATCTTCAAGTTGCTAAAATACACTAATGACAGCAAAAAGTTTAAGTCTACAACATTTAGTTAAGGTGTGAGAGCCAAAATGAACTTTGTATTGCTTTAAATGCATTTTCAGCCCGATAGTACACTTCAGGTGAAACTGTCAACATCTTCAAAATGAGCAAAAGCACAATGAAATTAATGCTGGAATCATCTTCAAGTTGCTAAAATACACTAATGACAGCAAAAAGTTTTAGTCTACAACATTTAGTTAAGGTGTGAGAGCCAAAATGAACTTTGTATTGTTGTAAACGCGTTTTCAGCACCTGATTGTACACTTCAGGTGAAACTGTCAAAATCTTCAAAATGAGCAAAAGCACAATGAAATGAATGCTGGAATCATCTTCAAGTTGCTAAAATACACTAATGACAGCAAAAAGTTTGAGTCTACAATATTTAGTTAAGGTGTGAGAGCCAAAATGAACTTTGTATTGCTTTAAAATTCATTTTCAGCCCGATTGTACACTTCAGGTGAAACTGTCAAAATCTTCAAAATGAGCAAAAGCACAATGAAATTAATGCTGGAATCATCTTCAGGTTGCTAAAATACACTAATGACAGCAAAAAGTTTTAGTCTACAACATTTAGTTAAGGTGTGAGAGCCAAAATGAACTTTGTATTGCTGTAAACGCATTTTCAGCACCTGATTGTACACTTCAGGTGAAAATGTCAAAATCTTCAAAATGAGCAAAAGCACAATGAAATTAATGCTGGAATCATCTTCAAGTTGCTAAAATACACTAATGACAGCAAAAAGTTTGAGTCTACAACATTTAGTTGAGGTGTGAGAGCCAAAATTAACTTTGTATTGCTTTAAAATTCATTTTCAGCCCGATTGTACACTTCAGGTGAAACTGTCAAAATCTTCAAAATGAGCAAAAGCACAATGAAATGAATGCTGGAATCATCTTCAAGTTGCTAAAATACACTAATGACAGCAAAAAGTTTGAGTCTACAACATTTAGTTAAGGTGTGAGAGCCTAAATGAACTTTTCATTGCTTTAAACGCGTTTTCAGCCCTTGATTGTACAATTCAGGTGAAACTGTCAAAATCTTCAAAATGAGCAAAAGCACAATGAAATTAATGCTGGAATCATCTTCAAGTTGCTAAAATACACTAATGACAGCAACAAGTTTGAGTCTACAACATTTAGTTAAGGTGTGAGATTCTAAATTAACTTTGTATTGCTGTAAACGCGTTTTCAGCCCCTGATTGTACACTTCAGGTGAAACTGTCAAAATCTTCA
This sequence comes from Leptonotus elevatus, assembly GCF_054856555.1. Lineage (NCBI taxonomy): Eukaryota > Metazoa > Chordata > Actinopteri > Syngnathiformes > Syngnathidae > Leptonotus > Leptonotus elevatus. The sequence goes on along the minus strand of NC_141240.1, from coordinate 283,781 downwards.
AAATGAGCAAAAGCACAATGAAATTAATGCTGGAATCATCTTCAAGTTGCTAAAATACACTAATGACAGTAAAAAGTTTGAGTGTACAACATTTAGTTAAGGTGTGAGAGCCAAAATGAACTTTGTATTGCTTTAAAAGCACTTTCAGCCCGAATGTACACTTCAGGTGAAACTGTCAAAATCTTCAAAATGAGCAAAAGCACAATGAAATTAAGGCTGGAATCATCTTCAAGTTGCTAAAATACACTAATGACAGCAAAAAGTTTGAGTCTACAACATTTAGTTAAGGTGTGAGAGCCAAAATGAACGTTGTATTGCTTTAAATGCATTTTCAGCCCGAATGTACACTTCAGGTGAAACTGTCAAATTCTTCAAAATGAGCAAAAGCACAATGAAATTAATGCTGGAAACATCTTCAAGTTGCTAAAATACACTAATGACAGCAAAAAGTTTGAATCTACAACATTTAGTTAAGGTGTGAGAGCCAAAATGAACTTTTTATTGCTTTAAATGCATTTTCAGCCCGATTGTACACTTCAGGTGAAAATGTCAAAATCTTCAAAATGAGCAAAAGCACAATGAAATTAATGCTTGAATCATCTTCATTTTGCTAACATACACTAATGACAGCAAAAAGTTTGAGTCTACAACATTTAGTTAAGGTGTGAGAGCCAAAATGAACTTTTTATTGCTTTAAACGCGTTTTCAGCCCCTAATTGTACACTTCAGGTGAAAATGTCAAAATCTTCAAAATGAGCAAAAGCACAATGAAATTAATGCTTGAATCATCTTCATTTTGCTAAAATACACTAATGACAGCAAAAAGTTTGAATCTACAACATTTAGTTAAGGTGTGAGAGCCAAAATGAACTTTTTATTGCTTTAAATGCAATTTCAGCCCGATTGTACACTTCAGGTGAAAATGTCAAAATCTTCAAAATGAGCAAAAGCACAATGAAATTAATGCTGGAATCATCTTCAAGTTGCTAAAATACACTAATGACAGCAAAAAGTTTGAGTCTACAACATTTAGTTGAGGTGTGAGAGCCAAAATGAACTTTTTATTGCTTTAAACGCGTTTTCAGCCCCTAATTGTACACTTCAGGTGAAAATGTCAAAATCTTCAAAATGAGCAAAAGCACAATGAAATTAATGCTTGAATCATCTTCATTTTGCTAAAATACACTAATGACAGCAAAAAGTTTGAGTCTACAACATTTAGTTAAGGTGTGAGAGCCAAAATGAACTTTTTATGGCTTTAAATGCATTTTCAGCCCGATTGTACACTTCAGGTGAAAATGTCAAAATCTTCAAAATGAGCAAAAGCACAATAAAATTAATGCTTGAATCATCTTCATTTTGCTAAAATATACTAATGACAGCAAAAAGTTTGAGTCTACAACATTTAGTTAAGGTGTGAGAGCCAAAATGAACTTTTTATTGCTTTAAACGCGTTTTCATCCCCTAATTGTACACTTCAGGTGAAAATGTCAAAATCTTCAAAATGAGCAAAAGCACAATGAAATTAATGCTTGAATCATCTTCATTTTGCTAAAATACACTAATGACAGCAAAAAGTTTGAGTCTACAACATTTAGTTAAGGTGTGAGAGCCAAAACGAACTTTTTATGGCTTTAAATGCATTTTCAGCCTGATTGTACACTTCAGGTGAAAATGTCAAAATCTTCAAAATGAGCAAAAGCACAATGAAATTAATGCTTGAATCATCTTCATTTTGCTAACATACACTAATTACAGCAAAAAGTTTGAGTCTACAACATTTAGTTAAGGTGTGAGAGCCAAAATGAACTTTTTATGGCTTTAAATGCATTTTCAGCCCGATTGTACACTTCAGGTGAAAATGTCAAAATCTTCAAAATGAGCAAAAGCACAATGAAATTAATGCTTGAATCATCTTCATTTTGCTAAAATACACTAATGACAGCAAAAAGTTTGAATCTACAACATTTAGTTAAGGTGTGAGAGCCAAAATGAACTTTTTATTGCTTTAAATGCAATTTCAGCCCGATTGTACACTTCAGGTGAAAATGTCAAAATCTTCAAAATGAGCAAAAGCACAATGAAATTAATGCTTGAATCATCTTCATTTTGCTAACATACACTAATGACAGCAAAAAGTTTGAGTCTACAACATTTAGTTAAGGTGTGAGAGCCAAAATGAACTTTTTATGGCTTTAAATGCATTTTCAGCCCGATTGTACACTTCAGGTGAAAATGTCAAAATCTTCAAAATGAGCAAAAGCACAATGAAATTAATGCTTGAATCATCTTCATTTTTCTAAAATACACTAATGACAGCAAAAAGTTTGAGTCTACAACATTTAGTTAAGGTGTGAGAGCCAAAATGAACTTTTTATGGCTTTAAATGCATTTTCAGCCTGATTGTACACTTCAGGTGAAAATGTCAAAATCTTCAAAATGAGCAAAAGCACAATGAAATTAATGCTTGAATCATCTTCATTTTAATAACATACACTAATGACAGCAAAAAGTTTGAGTCTACAACATTTAGTTAAGGTGTGAGAGCCAAAATGAACTTTTTATGGCTTTAAATGCATTTTCAGCCTGATTGTACACTTCAGGTGAAAATGTCAAAATCTTCAAAATGAGCAAAAGCACAATGAAATTAATGCTTGAATCATCTTCATTTTGCTAAAATACACTAATGACAGCAAAAAGTTTGAGTCTACAACATTTAGTTAAGGTGTGAGAGCCAAAATGAACTTTTTATGGCTTTAAATGCATTTTCAGCCTGATTGTACACTTCAGGTGAAAATGTCAAAATCTTCAAAATGAGCAAAAGCACAATGAAATTAATGCTTGAATCATCTTCATTTTGCTAACATACACTAATGACAGCAAAAAGTTTGAGTCTACAACATTTAGTTAAGGTGTGATAGCCAAAATGAACTTTTTATGGCTTTAAATGCATTTTCAGCCCGATTGTACACTTCAGGTGAAAATGTCAAAATCTTCAAAATGAGCAAAAGCACAATAAAATTAATGCTTGAATCATCTTCATTTTGCTAAAATATACTAATGACAGCAAAAAGTTTGAGTCTACAACATTTAGTTAAGGTGTGAGAGCCAAAATGAACTTTTTATTGCTTTAAACGCGTTTTCAGCCCCTAATTGTACACTTCAGGTGAAAATGTCAAAATCTTCAAAATGAGCAAAAGCACAATGAAATTAATACTTGAATCATCTTCATTTTGCTAAAATACACTAATGACAGCAAAAAGTTTGAATCTACAACATTTAGTTAAGGTGTGAGAGCCAAAATGAACTTTTTATTGCTTTAAATGCATTTTCAGCCCTATTGTACACTTCAGGTGAAAATGTCAAAATCTTCAAAATGAGCAAAAGCACAATGAAATTAATGCTTGAATCATCTTCATTTTGCTAACATACACTAATGACAGCAAAAAGTTTGAGTCTACAACATTTAGTTAAGGTGTGAGAGCCAAAATGAACTTTTTATTGCTTTAAACGCGTTTTCAGCCCCTAATTGTACACTTCAGGTGAAAATGTCAAAATCTTCAAAATGAGCAAAAGCACAATGAAATTAATGCTTGAATCATCTTCATTTTGCTAAAATACACTAATGACAGCAAAAAGTTTGAATCTACAACATTTAGTTAAGGTGTGAGAGCCAAAATGAACTTTTTATTGCTTTAAATGCAATTTCAGCCCGATTGTACACTTCAGGTGAAAATGTCAAAATCTTCAAAATGAGCAAAAGCACAATGAAATTAATGCTGGAATCATCTTCAAGTTGCTAAAATACACTAATGACAGCAAAAAGTTTAAGTCTACAACATTTAGTTAAGGTGTGAGAGCCAAAATGAACTTTGTATTGCTTTAAATGCATTTTCAGCCCGATAGTACACTTCAGGTGAAACTGTCAACATCTTCAAAATGAGCAAAAGCACAATGAAATTAATGCTGGAATCATCTTCAAGTTGCTAAAATACACTAATGACAGCAAAAAGTTTTAGTCTACAACATTTAGTTAAGGTGTGAGAGCCAAAATGAACTTTGTATTGCTGTAAACGCGTTTTCAGCACCTGATTGTACACTTCAGGTGAAACTGTCAAAATCTTCAAAATGAGCAAAAGCACAATGAAATGAATGCTGGAATCATCTTCAAGTTGCTAAAATACACTAATGACAGCAAAAAGTTTGAGTCTACAATATTTAGTTAAGGTGTGAGAGCCAAAATGAACTTTGTATTGCTTTAAAATTCATTTTCAGCCCGATTGTACACTTCAGGTGAAACTGTCAAAATCTTCAAAATGAGCAAAAGCACAATGAAATTAATGCTGGAATCATCTTCAGGTTGCTAAAATACACTAATGACAGCAAAAAGTTTTAGTCTACAACATTTAGTTAAGGTGTGAGAGCCAAAATGAACTTTGTATTGCTGTAAACGCATTTTCAGCACCTGATTGTACACTTCAGGTGAAAATGTCAAAATCTTCAAAATGAGCAAAAGCACAATGAAATTAATGCTGGAATCATCTTCAAGTTGCTAAAATACACTAATGACAGCAAAAAGTTTGAGTCTACAACATTTAGTTAAGGTGTGAGAGCCAAAATTAACTTTGTATTGCTTTAAAATTCATTTTCAGCCCGATTGTACACTTCAGGTGAAACTGTCAAAATCTTCAAAATGAGCAAAAGCACAATGAAATGAATGCTGGAATCATCTTCAAGTTGCTAAAATACACTAATGACAGCAAAAAGTTTGAGTCTACAACATTTAGTTAAGGTGTGAGAGCCTAAATGAACTTTTCATTGCTTTAAACGCGTTTTCAGCCCTTGATTGTACAATTCAGGTGAAACTGTCAAAATCTTCAAAATGAGCAAAAGCACAATGAAATTAATGCTGGAATCATCTTCAAGTTGCTAAAATACACTAATGACAGCAACAAGTTTGAGTCTACAACATTTAGTTAAGGTGTGAGATTCTAAATTAACTTTGTATTGCTGTAAACGCGTTTTCAGCCCCTGATTGTACACTTCAGGTGAAACTGTCAAAATCTTCAAAATGAGCAAAAGCACAATGAAATTAATGCTGGAATCATCTTCAAGTTGCTAAAATACACTAATGACAGTAAAAAGTTTGAGTGTACAACATTTAGTTAAGGTGTGAGAGCCAAAATGAACTTTGTATTGCTTTAAAAGCACTTTCAGCCCGAATGTACACTTCAGGTGAAACTGTCAAAATCTTCAAAATGAGCAAAAGCACAATGAAATTAAGGCTGGAATCATCTTCAAGTTGCTAAAATACACTAATGACAGCAAAAAGTTTGAGTCTACAACATTTAGTTAAGGTGTGAGAGCCAAAATGAACGTTGTATTGCTTTAAATGCATTTTCAGCCCGAATGTACACTTCAGGTGAAACTGTCAAATTCTTCAAAATGAGCAAAAGCACAATGAAATTAATGCTGGAAACATCTTCAAGTTGCTAAAATACACTAATGACAGCAAAAAGTTTGAATCTACAACATTTAGTTAAGGTGTGAGAGCCAAAATGAACTTTTTATTGCTTTAAATGCATTTTCAGCCCGATTGTACACTTCAGGTGAAAATGTCAAAATCTTCAAAATGAGCAAAAGCACAATGAAATTAATGCTTGAATCATCTTCATTTTGCTAACATACACTAATGACAGCAAAAAGTTTGAGTCTACAACATTTAGTTAAGGTGTGAGAGCCAAAATGAACTTTTTATTGCTTTAAACGCGTTTTCAGCCCCTAATTGTACACTTCAGGTGAAAATGTCAAAATCTTCAAAATGAGCAAAAGCACAATGAAATTAATGCTTGAATCATCTTCATTTTGCTAAAATACACTAATGACAGCAAAAAGTTTGAATCTACAACATTTAGTTAAGGTGTGAGAGCCAAAATGAACTTTTTATTACTTTAAATGCAATTTCAGCCCGATTGTACACTTCAGGTGAAAATGTCAAAATCTTCAAAATGAGCAAAAGCACAATGAAATTAATGCTGGAATCATCTTCAAGTTGCTAAAATACACTAATGACAGCAAAAAGTTTAAGTCTACAACATTTAGTTAAGGTGTGAGAGCCAAAATGAACTTTGTATTGCTTTAAATGCATTTTCAGCCCGATAGTACACTTCAGGTGAAACTGTCAACATCTTCAAAATGAGCAAAAGCACAATGAAATTAATGCTGGAATCATCTTCAAGTTGCTAAAATACACTAATGACAGCAAAAAGTTTTAGTCTACAACATTTAGTTAAGGTGTGAGAGCCAAAATGAACTTTGTATTGCTGTAAACGCGTTTTCAGCACCTGATTGTACACTTCAGGTGAAACTGTCAAAATCTTCAAAATGAGCAAAAGCACAATGAAATGAATGCTGGAATCATCTTCAAGTTGCTAAAATACACTAATGACAGCAAAAAGTTTGAGTCTACAATATTTAGTTAAGGTGTGAGAGCCAAAATGATCTTTGTATTGCTTTAAAATTCATTTTCAGCCCGATTGTACACTTCAGGTGAAACTGTCAAAATCTTCAAAATGAGCAAAAGCACAATGAAATTAATGCTGGAATCATCTTCATTTTGCTAAAATACACTAATGACAGCAAAAAGTTTGAATCTACAACATTTAGTTAAGGTGTGAGAGCCAAAATGAACTTTTTATTGCTTTAAACGCGTTTTCATCCCCTAATTGTACACTTCAGGTGAAAATGTCAAAATCTTCAAAATGAGCAAAAGCACAATGAAATTAATGCTTGAATCATCTTCATTTTGCTAAAATACACTAATGACAGCAAAAAGTTTGAGTCTACAACATTTAGTTAAGGTGTGAGAGCCAAAACGAACTTTTTATGGCTTTAAATGCATTTTCAGCCTGATTGTACACTTCAGGTGAAAATGTCAAAATCTTCAAAATGAGCAAAAGCACAATGAAATTAATGCTTGAATCATCTTCATTTTGCTAACATACACTAATTACAGCAAAAAGTTTGAGTCTACAACATTTAGTTAAGGTGTGAGAGCCAAAATGAACTTTTTATGGCTTCAAATGCATTTTCAGCCCGATTGTACACTTCAGGTGAAAATGTCAAAATCTTCAAAATGAGCAAAAGCACAATGAAATTAATGCTTGAATCATCTTCATTTTGCTAAAATACACTAATGACAGCAAAAAGTTTGAATCTACAACATTTAGTTAAGGTGTGAGAGCCAAAATGAACTTTTTATTGCTTTAAATGCAATTTCAGCCCGATTGTACACTTCAGGTGAAAATGTCAAAATCTTCAAAATGAGCAAAAGCACAATGAAATTAATGCTTGAATCATCTTCATTTTGCTAACATACACTAATGACAGCAAAAAGTTTGAGTCTACAACATTTAGTTAAGGTGTGAGAGCCAAAATGAACTTTTTATGGCTTTAAATGCATTTTCAGCCCGATTGTACACTTCAGGTGAAAATGTCAAAATCTTCAAAATGAGCAAAAGCACAATGAAATTAATGCTTGAATCATCTTCATTTTTCTAAAATACACTAATGACAGCAAAAAGTTTGAGTCTACAACATTTAGTTAAGGTGTGAGAGCCAAAATGAACTTTTTATGGCTTTAAATGCATTTTCAGCCTGATTGTACACTTCAGGTGAAAATGTCAAAATCTTCAAAATGAGCAAAAGCACAATGAAATTAATGCTTGAATCATCTTCATTTTGCTAACATACACTAATGACAGCAAAAAGTTTGAGTCTACAACATTTAGTTAAGGTGTGAGAGCCAAAATGAACTTTTTATGGCTTTAAATGCATTTTCAGCCTGATTGTACACTTCAGGTGAAAATGTCAAAATCTTCAAAATGAGCAAAAGCACAATGAAATTAATGCTTGAATCATCTTCATTTTGCTAAAATACACTAATGACAGCAAAAAGTTTGAGTCTACAACATTTAGTTAAGGTGTGAGAGCCAAAATGAACTTTTTATGGCTTTAAATGCATTTTCAGCCTGATTGTACACTTCAGGTGAAAATGTCAAAATCTTCAAAATGAGCAAAAGCACAATGAAATTAATGCTTGAATCATCTTCATTTTGCTAACATACACTAATGACAGCAAAAAGTTTGAGTCTACAACATTTAGTTAAGGTGTGAGAGCCAAAATGAACTTTTTATGGCTTTAAATGCATTTTCAGCCCGATTGTACACTTCAGGTGAAAATGTCAAAATCTTCAAAATGAGCAAAAGCACAATAAAATTAATGCTTGAATCATCTTCATTTTGCTAAAATATACTAATGACAGCAAAAAGTTTGAGTCTACAACATTTAGTTAAGGTGTGAGAGCCAAAATGAACTTTTTATTGCTTTAAACGCGTTTTCAGCCCCTAATTGTACACTTCAGGTGAAAATGTCAAAATCTTCAAAATGAGCAAAAGCACAATGAAATTAATACTTGAATCATCTTCATTTTGCTAAAATACACTAATGACAGCAAAAAGTTTGAATCTACAACATTTAGTTAAGGTGTGAGAGCCAAAATGAACTTTTTATTGCTTTAAATGCATTTTCAGCCCGATTGTACACTTCAGGTGAAAATGTCAAAATCTTCAAAATGAGCAAAAGCACAATGAAATTAATGCTTGAATCATCTTCATTTTGCTAACATACACTAATGACAGCAAAAAGTTTGAGTCTACAACATTTAGTTAAGGTGTGAGAGCCAAAATGAACTTTTTATTGCTTTAAACGCGTTTTCAGCCCCTAATTGTACACTTCAGGTGAAAATGTCAAAATCTTCAAAATGAGCAAAAGCACAATGAAATTAATGCTTGAATCATCTTCATTTTGCTAAAATACACTAATGACAGCAAAAAGTTTGAATCTACAACATTTAGTTAAGGTGTGAGAGCCAAAATGAACTTTTTATTGCTTTAAATGCAATTTCAGCCCGATTGTACACTTCAGGTGAAAATGTCAAAATCTTCAAAATGAGCAAAAGCACAATGAAATTAATGCTGGAATCATCTTCAAGTTGCTAAAATACACTAATGACAGCAAAAAGTTTAAGTCTACAACATTTAGTTAAGGTGTGAGAGCCAAAATGAACTTTGTATTGCTTTAAATGCATTTTCAGCCCGATAGTACACTTCAGGTGAAACTGTCAACATCTTCAAAATGAGCAAAAGCACAATGAAATTAATGCTGGAATCATCTTCAAGTTGCTAAAATACACTAATGACAGCAAAAAGTTTTAGTCTACAACATTTAGTTAAGGTGTGAGAGCCAAAATGAACTTTGTATTGCTGTAAATGCATTTTCAGCCCGAATGTACACTTCAGGTGAAACTGTCAAATTCTTCAAAATGAGCAAAAGCACAATGAAATTAATGCTGGAAACATCTTCAAGTTGCTAAAATACACTAATGACAGCAACAAGTTTGAGTCTATAACATTTAGTTAAGGTGTGAGAGCCAAAATAAAACTTTGTATTGCTTTAAATGCATTTTCAGCCCGATAGTACACTTCAGGTGAAACTGTCAAAATCTTCAAAATGAGCAAAAGCACAATTAAATTAATGCTGGAATCATCTTCAAGTTGCTAAAATACACTAATGACAGCAAAAAGTTTGAGTCTACAACATTTAGTTAAGGTGTGAGAGCCAAAATGAACTTTTTATGGCTTTAAATGCATTTTCAGCCTGATTGTACACTTCAGGTGAAAATGTCAAAATCTTCAAAATGAGCAAAAGCACAATGAAATTAATGCTTGAATCATCTTCAAGTTGCTAAAATACACTAATGACAGCAAAAAGTTTAAGTCTACAACATTTAGTTAAGGTGTGAGAGCCAAAATGAACTTTGTATTGCTTTAAATGCATTTTCAGCCCGATAGTACACTTCAGGTGAAAATGTCAAAATCTTCAAAATGAGCAAAAGCTCAATGAAATTAATGCTGGAATCATCTTCAAGTTGCTAAAATACACTAATGACAGCAAAAAGTTTAAGTCTACAACATTTAGTTAAGGTGTGAGAGCCAAAATGAACTTTGTATTGCTTTAAATGCATTTTCAGCCCGATAGTACACTTCAGGTGAAACTGTCAACATCTTCAAAATGAGCAAAAGCACAATGAAATTAATGCTGGAATCATCTTCAAGTTGCTAAAATACACTAATGACAGCAAAAAGTTTTAGTCTACAACATTTAGTTAAGGTGTGAGAGCCAAAATGAACTTTGTATTGCTGTAAATGCATTTTCAGCCCGAATGTACACTTCAGGTGAAACTGTCAAATTCTTCAAAATGAGCAAAAGCACAATGAAATTAATGCTGGAAACATCTTCAAGTTGCTAAAATACACTAATGACAGCAACAAGTTTGAGTCTATAACATTTAGTTAAGGTGTGAGAGCCAAAATAAAACTTTGTATTGCTTTAAATGCATTTTCAGCCCGATAGTACACTTCAGGTGAAACTGTCAAAATCTTCAAAATGAGCAAAAGCACAATTAAATTAATGCTGGAATCATCTTCAAGTTGCTAAAATACACTAATGACAGCAAAAAGTTTGAGTCTACAACATTTAGTTAAGGTGTGAGAGCCAAAATGAACTTTTTATGGCTTTAAATGCATTTTCAGCCTGATTGTACACTTCAGGTGAAAATGTCAAAATCTTCAAAATGAGCAAAAGCACAATGAAATTAATGCTTGAATCATCTTCATTTTGCTAAAATATACTAATGACAGCAAAAAGTTTGAGTCTACAACATTTAGTTAAGGTGTGAGAGCCAAAATGAACTTTTTATTGCTTTAAACGCGTTTTCAGCCCCTAATTGTACACTTCAGGTGAAAATGTCAAAATCTTCAAAATGAGCAAAAGCACAATGAAATTAATGCTTGAATCATCTTCATTTTGCTAAAATACACTAATGACAGCAAAAAGTTTGAGTCTACAACATTTAGTTAAGGTGTGAGAGCCAAAACGAACTTTTTATGGCTTTAAATGCATTTTCAGCCTGATTGTACACTTCAGGTGAAAATGTCAAAATCTTCAAAATGAGCAAAAGCACAATGAAATTAATGCTTGAATCATCTTCATTTTGCTAACATACACTAATGACAGCAAAAAGTTTGAGTCTACAACATTTAGTTAAGGTGTGAGAGCCAAAATGAACTTTTTATGGCTTTAAATGCATTTTCAGCCCGATTGTACACTTCAGGTGAAAATGTCAAAATCTTCAAAATGAGCAAAAGCACAATGAAATTAATGCTTGAATCATCTTCATTTTGCTAAAATACACTAATGACAGCAAAAAGTTTGAATCTACAACATTTAGTTAAGGTGTGAGAGCCAAAATGAACTTTTTATTGCTTTAAATGCAATTTCAGCCCGATTGTACACTTCAGGTGAAAATGTCAAAATCTTCAAAATGAGCAAAAGCACAATGAAATTAATGCTTGAATCATCTTCATTTAGCTAACATACACTAATGACAGCAAAAAGTTTGAGTCTACAACATTTAGTTAAGGTGTGAGAGCCAAAATGAACTTTTTATGGCTTTAAATGCATTTTCAGCCTGATTGTACACTTCAGGTGAAAATGTCAAAATCTTCAAAATGAGCAAAAGCACAATGAAATTAATGCTTGAATCATCTTCATTTTTCTAAAATACACTAATGACAGCAAAAAGTTTGAGTCTACAACATTTAGTTAAGGTGTGAGAGCCAAAATGAACTTTTTATGGCTTTAAATGCATTTTCAGCCTGATTGTACACTTCAGGTGAAAATGTCAAAATCTTCAAAATGAGCAAAAGCACAATGAAATTAATGCTTGAATCATCTTCATTTTGCTAACATACACTAATGACAGCAAAAAGTTTGAGTCTACAACATTTAGTTAAGGTGTGAGAGCCAAAATGAACTTTTTATGGCTTTAAATGCATTTTCAGCCTGATTGTACACTTCAGGTGAAAATGTCAAAATCTTCAAAATGAGCAAAAGCACAATGGAATTAATGCTTGAATCATCTTCATTTTGCTAACATACACTAATGACAGCAAAAAGTTTGAGTCTACAACATTTAGTTAAGGTGTGAGAGCCAAAATGAACTTTTTATGGCTTTAAATGCATTTTCAGCCCGATTGTACACTTCAGGTGAAAATGTCAAAATCTTCAAAATGAGCAAAAGCACAATGAAATTAATACTTGAATTATCTTCATTTTGCTAAAATACACTAATGACAGCAAAAAGTTTGAATCTACAACATTTAGTTAAGGTGTGAGAGCCAAAATGAACTTTTTATTGCTTTAAATGCATTTTCAGCCCGATTGTACACTTCAGGTGAAAATGTCAAAATCTTCAAAATGAGCAAAAGCACAATGAAATTAATGCTTGAATCATCTTCATTTTGCTAACATACACTAATGACAGCAAAAAGTTTGAGTCTACAACATTTAGTTAAGGTGTGAGAGCCAAAATGAACTTTTTATGGCTTTAAATGCATTTTCAGCCCGATTGTACACTTCAGGTGAAAATGTCAAAATCTTCAAAATGAGCAAAAGCACAATAAAATTAATGCTTGAATCATCTTCATTTTGCTAAAATATACTAATGACAGCAAAAAGGTTGAGTCTACAACATTTAGTTAAGGTGTGAGAGCCAAAATGAACTTTTTATTGCTTTAAACGCGTTTTCAGCCCCTAATTGTACACTTCAGGTGAAAATGTCAAAATCTTCAAAATGAGCAAAAGCACAATGAAATTAATGCTTGAATCATCTTCATTTTGCTAAAATACACTAATGACAGCAAAAAGTTTGAATCTACAACATTTAGTTAAGGTGTGAGAGCCAAAATGAACTTTTTATTGCTTTAAATGCAATTTCAGCCCGATTGTACACTTCAGGTGAAAATGTCAAAATCTTCAAAATGAGCAAAAGCACAATGAAATTAATGCTTGAATCATCTTCATTTTGCTAACATACACTAATGACAGCAAAAAGTTTGAGTCTACAACATTTAGTTAAGGTGTGAGAGCCAAAATGAACTTTTTATGGCTTTAAATGCATTTTCAGCCTGATTGTACACTTCAGGTGAAAATGTCAAAATCTTCAAAATGAGCAAAAGCACAATGAAATTAATGCTTGAATCATCTTCATTTTGCTAAAATACACTAATGACAGCAAAAAGTTTGAGTCTACAACATTTAGTTAAGGTGTGAGAGCCAAAATGAACTTTTTATGGCTTTAAATGCATTTTCAGCCTGATTGTACACTTCAGGTGAAAATGTCAAAATCTTCAAAATGAGCAAAAGCACAATGAAATTAATGCTTGAATCATCTTCATTTTGCTAACATACACTAATGACAGCAAACAGTTTGAGTCTACAACATTTAGTTAAGGTGTGAGAGCCAAAATGAACTTTTTATGGCTTTAAATGCATTTTCAGCCCGATTGTACACTTCAGGTGAAAATGTCAAAATCTTCAAAATGAGCAAAAGCACAATAAAATTAATGCTTGAATCATCTTCATTTTGCTAAAATATACTAATGACAGCAAAAAGTTTGAGTCTACAACATTTAGTTAAGGTGTGAGAGCCAAAATGAACTTTTTATTGCTTTAAACGCGTTTTCAGCCCCTAATTGTACACTTCAGGTGAAAATGTCAAAATCTTCAAAATGAGCAAAAGCACAATGAAATTAATACTTGAATCATCTTCATTTTGCTAAAATACACTAATGACAGCAAAAAGTTTGAATCTACAACATTTAGTTAAGGTGTGAGAGCCAAAATGAACTTTTTATTGCTTTAAATGCATTTTCAGCCCGATTGTACACTTCAGGTGAAAATGTCAAAATCTTCAAAATGAGCAAAAGCACAATGAAATTAATGCTTGAATCATCTTCATTTTGCTAAAATACACTAATGACAGCAAAAAGTTTGAGTCTACAACATTTAGTTAAGGTGTGAGAGCCAAAATGAACTTTTTATGGCTTTAAATGCATTTTCAGCCCGATTGTACACTTCAGGTGAAAATGTCAAAATCTTCAAAATGAGCAAAAGCACAATGAAATTAATGCTTGAATCATCTTCATTTTGCTAAAATACACTAATGACAGCAAAAAGTTTGAGTCTACAACATTTAGTTAAGGTGTGAGAGCCAAAATGAACTTTTTATGGCTTTAAATGCATTTTCAGCCTGATTGTACACTTCAGGTGAAAATGTCAAAATCTTCAAAATGAGCAAAAGCACAATAAAATTAATGCTTGAATCATCTTCATTTTGCTAAAATATACTAATGACAGCAAAAAGTTTGAGTCTACAACATTTAGTTAAGGTGTGAGAGCCAAAATGAACTTTTTATTGCTTTAAACGCGTTTTCAGCCCCTAATTGTACACTTCAGGTGAAAATGTCAAAATCTTCAAAATGAGCAAAAGCACAATGAAATTAATGCTTGAATCATCTTCATTTTGCTAAAATACACTAATGACAGCAAAAAGTTTGAGTCTACAACATTTAGTTAAGGTGTGAGAGCCAAAACGAACTTTTTATGGCTTTAAATGCATTTTCAGCCTGATTGTACACTTCAGGTGAAAATGTCAAAATCTTCAAAATGAGCAAAAGCACAATGAAATTAATGCTTGAATCATCTTCATTTTGCTAACATACACTAATGACAGCAAAAAGTTTGAGTCTACAACATTTAGTTAAGGTGTGAGAGCCAAAATGAACTTTTTATGGCTTTAAATGCATTTTCAGCCCGATTGTACACTTCAGGTGAAAATGTCAAAATCTTCAAAATGAGCAAAAGCACAATGAAATTAATGCTTGAATCATCTTCATTTTGCTAAAATACACTAATGACAGCAAAAAGTTTGAATCTACAACATTTAGTTAAGGTGTGAGAGCCAAAATGAACTTTTTATTGCTTTAAATGCAATTTCAGCCCGATTGTACACTTCAGGTGAAAATGTCAAAATCTTCAAAATGAGCAAAAGCACAATGAAATTAATGCTTGAATCATCTTCATTTTGCTAACATACACTAATGACAGCAAAAAGTTTGAGTCTACAACATTTAGTTAAGGTGTGAGAGCCAAAATGAACTTTTTATGGCTTTAAATGCATTTTCAGCCTGATTGTACACTTCAGGTGAAAATGTCAAAATCTTCAAAATGAGCAAAAGCACAATGAAATTAATGCTTGAATCATCTTCATTTTTCTAAAATACACTAATGACAGCAAAAAGTTTGAGTCTACAACATTTAGTTAAGGTGTGAGAGCCAAAATGAACTTTTTATGGCTTTAAATGCATTTTCAGCCTGATTGTACACTTCAGGTGAAAATGTCAAAATCTTCAAAATGAGCAAAAGCACAATGAAATTAATGCTTGAATCATCTTCATTTTGCTAACATACACTAATGACAGCAAAAAGTTTGAGTCTACAACATTTAGTTAAGGTGTGAGAGCCAAAATGAACTTTTTATGGCTTTAAATGCATTTTCAGCCTGATTGTACACTTCAGGTGAAAATGTCAAAATCTTCAAAATGAGCAAAAGCACAATGGAATTAATGCTTGAATCATCTTCATTTTGCTAACATACACTAATGACAGCAAAAAGTTTGAGTCTACAACATTTAGTTAAGGTGTGAGAGCCAAAATGAACTTTTTATGGCTTTAAATGCATTTTCAGCCCGATTGTACACTTCAGGTGAAAATGTCAAAATCTTCAAAATGAGCAAAAGCACAATGAAATTAATACTTGAATCATCTTCATTTTGCTAAAATACACTAATGACAGCAAAAAGTTTGAATCTACAACATTTAGTTAAGGTGTGAGAGCCAAAATGAACTTTTTATTGCTTTAAATGCATTTTCAGCCCGATTGTACACTTCAGGTGAAAATGTCAAAATCTTCAAAATGAGCAAAAGCACAATGAAATTAATGCTTGAATCATCTTCATTTTGCTAACATACACTAATGACAGCAAAAAGTTTGAGTCTACAACATTTAGTTAAGGTGTGAGAGCCAAAATGAACTTTTTATGGCTTTAAATGCATTTTCAGCCCGATTGTACACTTCAGGTGAAAATGTCAAAATCTTCAAAATGAGCAAAAGCACAATAAAATTAATGCTTGAATCATCTTCATTTTGCTAAAATATACTAATGACAGCAAAAAGGTTGAGTCTACAACATTTAGTTAAGGTGTGAGAGCCAAAATGAACTTTTTATTGCTTTAAACGCGTTTTCAGCCCCTAATTGTACACTTCAGGTGAAAATGTCAAAATCTTCAAAATGAGCAAAAGCACAATGAAATTAATGCTTGAATCATCTTCATTTTGCTAAAATACACTAATGACAGCAAAAAGTTTGAATCTACAACATTTAGTTAAGGTGTGAGAGCCAAAATGAACTTTTTATTGCTTTAAATGCAATTTCAGCCCGATTGTACACTTCAGGTGAAAATGTCAAAATCTTCAAAATGAGCAAAAGCACAATGAAATTAATGCTTGAATCATCTTCATTTTGCTAACATACACTAATGACAGCAAAAAGTTTGAGTCTACAACATTTAGTTAAGGTGTGAGAGCCAAAATGAACTTTTTATGGCTTTAAATGCATTTTCAGCCCGATTGTACACTTCAGGTGAAAATGTCAAAATCTTCAAAATGAGCAAAAGCACAATAAAATTAATGCTTGAATCATCTTCATTTTGCTAAAATATACTAATGACAGCAAAAAGTTTGAGTCTACAACATTTAGTTAAGGTGTGAGAGCCAAAATGAACTTTTTATTGCTTTAAACGCGTTTTCAGCCCCTAATTGTACACTTCAGGTGAAAATGTCAAAATCTTCAAAATGAGCAAAAGCACAATGAAATTAATACTTGAATCATCTTCATTTTGCTAAAATACACTAATGACAGCAAAAAGTTTGAATCTACAACATTTAGTTAAGGTGTGAGAGCCAAAATGAACTTTTTATTGCTTTAAATGCATTTTCAGCCCGATTGTACACTTCAGGTGAAAATGTCAAAATCTTCAAAATGAGCAAAAGCACAATGAAATTAATGCTTGAATCATCTTCATTTTGCTAAAATACACTAATGACAGCAAAAAGTTTGAGTCTACAACATTTAGTTAAGGTGTGAGAGCCAAAATGAACTTTTTATGGCTTTAAATGCATTTTCAGCCCGATTGTACACTTCAGGTGAAAATGTCAAAATCTTCAAAATGAGCAAAAGCACAATGAAATTAATGCTTGAATCATCTTCATTTTGCTAAAATACACTAATGACAGCAAAAAGTTTGAGTCTACAACATTTAGTTAAGGTGTGAGAGCCAAAATGAACTTTTTATGGCTTTAAATGCATTTTCAGCCTGATTGTACACTTCAGGTGAAAATGTCAAAATCTTCAAAATGAGCAAAAGCACAATAAAATTAATGCTTGAATCATCTTCATTTTGCTAAAATATACTAATGACAGCAAAAAGGTTGAGTCTACAACATTTAGTTAAGGTGTGAGAGCCAAAATGAACTTTTTATTGCTTTAAACGCGTTTTCAGCCCCTAATTGTACACTTCAGGTGAAAATGTCAAAATCTTCAAAATGAGCAAAAGCACAATGAAATTAATGCTTGAATCATCTTCATTTTGCTAAAATACACTAATGACAGCAACAAGTTTGAGTCTACAACATTTAGTTAAGGTGTGAGAGCCAAAATGAACTTTGTATTGCTTTAAAAGCACTTTCAGCCCGAATGTACACTTCAGGTGAAACTGTCAAAATCTTCAAAATGAGCAAAAGCACAATGAAATTAAGGCTGGAATCATCTTCAAGTTGCTAAAATACACTAATGACAGCAAAAAGTTTGAGTCTACAACATTTAGTTAAGGTGTGAGAGCCAAAATGAACTTTTTATGGCTTTAAATGCATTTTCAGCCTGATTGTACACTTCAGGTGAAAATGTCAAAATCTTCAAAATGAGCAAAAGCACAATGGAATTAATGCTTGAATCATCTTCATTTTGCTAACATACACTAATGACAGCAAAAAGTTTGAGTCTACAACATTTAGTTAAGGTGTGAGAGCCAAAATGAACTTTTTATGGCTTTAAATGCATTTTCAGCCCGATTGTACACTTCAGGTGAAAATGTCAAAATCTTCAAAATGAGCAAAAGCACAATAAAATTAATGCTTGAATCATCTTCATTTTGCTAAAATATACTAATGACAGCAAAAAGTTTGAGTTTACAACATTTAGTTAAGGTGTGAGAGCCAAAATGAACTTTTTATTGCTTTAAACGCGTTTTCAGCCCCTAATTGTACACTTCAGGTGAAAATGTCAAAATCTTCAAAATGAGCAAAAGCACAATGAAATTAATGCTTGAATCATCTTCATTTTGCTAACATACACTAATGACAGCAAAAAGTTTGAATCTACAACATTTAGTTAAGGTGTGAGAGCCAAAATGAACTTTTTATTGCTTTAAATGCATTTTCAGCCCGATTGTACACTTCAGGTGAAAATGTCAAAATCTTCAAAATGAGCAAAAGCACAATGAAATTAATGCTTGAATCATCTTCATTTTGCTAACATACACTAATGACAGCAAAAAGTTTGAGTCTACAACATTTAGTTAAGGTGTGAGAGCCAAAATGAACTTTTTATTGCTTTAAACGTGTTTTCAGCCCCTAATTGTACACTTCAGGTGAAAATGTCAAAATCTTCAAAATGAGCAAAAGCACAATGAAATTAATACTTGAATCATCTTCATTTTGCTAAAATACACTAATGACAGCAAAAAGTTTGAATCTACAACATTTAGTTAAGGTGTGAGAGCCAAAATGAACTTTTTATTGCTTTAAATGCATTTTCAGCCCGATTGTACACTTCAGGTGAAAATGTCAAAATCTTCAAAATGAGCAAAAGCACAATGAAATTAATGCTTGAATCATCTTCATTTTGCTAACATACACTAATGACAGCAAAAAGTTTGAGTCTACAACATTTAGTTAAGGTGTGAGAGCCAAAATGAACTTTTTATGGCTTTAAATGCATTTTCAGCCCGATTGTACACTTCAGGTGAAAATGTCAAAATCTTCAAAATGAGCAAAAGCACAATGAAATTAATGCTTGAATCATCTTCATTTTGCTAAAATACACTAATGACAGCAAAAAGTTTGAGTCTACAACATTTAGTTAAGGTGTGAGAGCCAAAATGAACTTTTTATGGCTTTAAATGCATTTTCAGCCCGATTGTACACTTCAGGTGAAAATGTCAAAATCTTCAAAATGAGCAAAAGCACAATGAAATTAATGCTTGAATCATCTTCATTTTGCTAAAATACACTAATGACAGCAAAAAGTTTGAGTCTACAACATTTAGTTAAGGTGTGAGAGCCAAAATGAACTTTTTATGGCTTTAAATGCATTTTCAGCCTGATTGTACACTTCAGGTGAAAATGTCAAAATCTTCAAAATGAGCAAAAGCACAATGAAATTAATGCTTGAATCATCTTCATTTTGCTAAAATACACTAATGACAGCAAAAAGTTTGAATCTACAACATTTAGTTAAGGTGTGAGAGCCAAAATGAACTTTTTATTGCTTTAAATGCAATTTCAGCCCGATTGTACACTTCAGGTGAAAATGTCAAAATCTTCAAAATGAGCAAAAGCACAATGAAATTAATGCTGGAATCATCTTCAAGTTGCTAAAATACACTAATGACAGCAAAAAGTTTAAGTCTACAACATTTAGTTAAGGTGTGAGAGCCAAAATGAACTTTGTATTGCTTTAAATGCATTTTCAGCCCGATAGTACACTTCAGGTGAAACTGTCAACATCTTCAAAATGAGCAAAAGCACAATGAAATTAATGCTGGAATCATCTTCAAGTTGCTAAAATACACTAATGACAGCAAAAAGTTTTAGTCTACAACATTTAGTTAAGGTGTGAGAGCCAAAATGAACTTTGTATTGCTGTAAACGCGTTTTCAGCACCTGATTGTACACTTCAGGTGAAACTGTCAAAATCTTCAAAATGAGCAAAAGCACAATGAAATGAATGCTGGAATCATCTTCAAGTTGCTAAAATACACTAATGACAGCAAAAAGTTTGAGTCTACAATATTTAGTTAAGGTGTGAGAGCCAAAATGATCTTTGTATTGCTTTAAAATTCATTTTCAGCCCGATTGTACACTTCAGGTGAAACTGTCAAAATCTTCAAAATGAGCAAAAGCACAATGAAATTAATGCTGGAATCATCTTCAGGTTGCTAAAATACACTAATGACAGCAAAAAGTTTTAGTCTACAACATTTAGTTAAGGTGTGAGAGCCAAAATTAACTTTGTATTGCTGTAAACGCATTTTCAGCACCTGATTGTACACTTCAGGTGAAAATGTCAAAATCTTCAAAATGACTAAAAGCACAATGAAATTAATGCTGGAATCATCTTCAAGTTGCTAAAATACACTAATGACAGCAAAAAGTTTGAGTCTACAACATTTAGTTAAGGTGTGAGAGCCAAAATTAACTTTGTATTGCTTTAAAATTCATTTTCAGCCCGATTGTACACTTCAGGTGAAACTGTCAAAATCTTCAAAATGAGCAAAAGCACAATGAAATGAATGCTGGAATCATCTTCAAGTTGCTAAAATACACTAATGACAGCAAAAAGTTTGAGTCTACAACATTTAGTTAAGGTGTGAGAGCCTAAATGAACTTTTCATTGCTTTAAACGCGTTTTCAGCCCTTGATTGTACAATTCAGGTGAAACTGTCAAAATCTTCAAAATGAGCAAAAGCACAATGAAATTAATGCTGGAATCATCTTCAAGTTGCTAAAATACACTAATGACAGCAACAAGTTTGAGTCTACAACATTTAGTTAAGGTGTGAGATTCTAAATTAACTTTGTATTGCTGTAAACGCGTTTTCAGCCCCTGATTGTACACTTCAGGTGAAACTGTCAAAATCTTCAAAATGAGCAAAAGCACAATGAAATTAATGCTGGAATCATCTTCAAGTTGCTAAAATACACTAATGACAGTAAAAAGTTTGAGTGTACAACATTTAGTTAAGGTGTGAGAGCCAAAATGAACTTTGTATTGCTTAAAAACCCCTTTCAGCCCGAATGTACACTTCAGGTGAAACTGTCAAAATCTTCAAAATGAGCAAAAGCACAATGAAATTAAGGCTGGAATCATCTTCAAGTTGCTAAAATACACTAATGACAGCAAAAAGTTTGAGTCTACAACATTTAGTTAAGGTGTGAGAGCCAAAATGAACGTTGTATTGCTTTAAATGCATTTTCAGCCCGAATGTACACTTCAGGTGAAACTGTCAAATTCTTCAAAATGAGCAAAAGCACAATGAAATTAATGCTGGAAACATCTTCAAGTTGCTAAAATACACTAATGACAGCAACAAGTTTGAGTCTACAACATTTAGTTAAGGTGTGAGAGCCAAAATAAAACTTTGTATTGCTTTAAATGCATTTTCAGCCCGATAGTACACTTCAGGTGAAACTGTCAAAATCTTCAAATGAGCAAAAGCACAATTAAATTAATGCTGGAATCATCTTCAAGTTGCTAAAATACACTAATGACAGCAAAAAGTTTGAGTCTACAACATTTAGTTAAGGTGTGAGAGCCAAAATGAACTTTGTATTGCTGTAAACGCGTTTTCAGCACCTGATTGTACACTTCAGGCGAAACTGTCAAAATCTTCAAAATGAGCAAAAGCACAATGAAATTAATGCTGGAATCATCTTCAAGTTGCTAAAATACACTAATGACAGCACAAAGTTTGAGTCTACAACATTTAGTTGAGGTGTGAGAGCCAAAATGAACTTTTTATTGCTTTAAACGCGTTTTCAGCCCCTAATTGTACACTTCAGGTGAAAATGTAAAAATCTTCAAAATGAGCAAAAGCACAATTAAATTAATGCTTGAATCATCTTCATTTTGCTAAAATACACTAATGACAGCAAAAAGTTTGAGTCTACAACATTTAGTTAAGGTGTGAGAGCCAAAATGAACTTTTTATGGCTTTAAATGCATTTTCAGCCTGATTGTACACTTCAGGTGAAATTGTCAAAATCTTCAAAATGAGCAAAAGCACAAAAAAATTAATGCTTGAATCATCTTCATTTTGCTAAAATATACTAATGACAGCAAAAAGTTTGAGTCTACAACATTTAGTTAAGGTGTGAGAGCCAAAATGAACTTTTTATTGCTTTAAACGCGTTTTCAGCCCCTAATTGTACACTTCAGGTGAAAATGTCAAAATCTTCAAAATGAGCAAAAGCACAATGAAATTAATGCTTGAATCATCTTCATTTTGCTAAAATACACTAATGACAGCAAAAAGTTTGAGTCTACAACATTTAGTTAAGGTGTGAGAGCCAAAACGAACTTTTTATGGCTTTAAATGCATTTTCAGCCTGATTGTACACTTCAGGTGAAAATGTCAAAATCTTCAAAATGAGCAAAAGCACAATGAAATTAATGCTTGAATCATCTTCATTTTGCTAACATACACTAATGACAGCAAAAAGTTTGAGTCTACAACATTTAGTTAAGGTGTGAGAGCCAAAATAAACTTTTTATGGCTTTAAATGCATTTTCAGCCTGATTGTACACTTCAGGTGAAAATGTCAAAATCTTCAAAATGAGCAAAAGCACAATGAAATTAATGCTTGAATCATCTTCATTTTGCTAAAATACACTAATGACAGCAAAAAGTTTGAGTCTACAACATTTAGTTAAGGTGTGAGAGCCAAAATGAACTTTTTATGGCTTTAAATGCATTTTCAGCCTGATTGTACACTTCAGGTGAAAATGTCAAAATCTTCAAAATGAGCAAAAGCACAATGAAATTAATGCTTGAATCATCTTCATTTTGCTAACATACACTAATGACAGCAAAAAGTTTGAGTCTACAACATTTAGTTAAGGTGTGAGAGCCAAAATGAACTTTTTATGGCTTTAAATGCATTTTCAGCCCGATTGTACACTTCAGGTGAAAATGTCAAAATCTTCAAAATGAGCAAAAGCACAATAAAATTAATGCTTGAATCATCTTCATTTTGCTAAAATATACTAATGACAGCAAAAAGGTTGAGTCTACAACATTTAGTTAAGGTGTGAGAGCCAAAATGAACTTTTTATTGCTTTAAACGCGTTTTCAGCCCCTAATTGTACACTTCAGGTGAAAATGTCAAAATCTTCAAAATGAGCAAAAGCACAATGAAATTAATGCTTGAATCATCTTCATTTTGCTAAAATACACTAATGACAGCAACAAGTTTGAGTCTACAACATTTAGTTAAGGTGTAAGATTCTAAATTAACTTTGTATTGCTGTAAACGCGTTTTCAGCCCCTGATTGTACACTTCAGGTGAAACTGTCAAAATCTTCAAAATGAGCAAAAGCACAATGAAATTAATGCTGGAATCATCTTCAAGTTGCTAAAATACACTAATGACAGTAAAAAGTTTGAGTGTACAACATTTAGTTAAGGTGTGAGAGCCAAAATGAACTTTGTATTGCTTTAAAAGCACTTTCAGCCCGAATGTACACTTCAGGTGAAACTGTCAAAATCTTCAAAATGAGCAAAAGCACAATGAAATTAAGGCTGGAATCATCTTCAAGTTGCTAAAATACACTAATGACAGCAAAAAGTTTGAGTCTACAACATTTAGTTAAGGTGTGAGAGCCAAAATGAACGTTGTATTGCTTTAAATGCATTTTCAGCCCGAATGTACACTTCAGGTGAAACTGTCAAATTCTTCAAAATGAGCAAAAGCACAATGAAATTAATGCTGGAAACATCTTCAAGTTGCTAAAATACACTAATGACAGCAACAAGTTTGAGTCTACAACATTTAGTTAAGGTGTGAGAGCCAAAATAAAACTTTCTATTGCTTTAAATGCATTTTCAGCCCGATAGTACACTTCAGGTGAAACTGTCAAAATCTTCAAAATGAGCAAAAGCACAATTAAATTAATGCTGGAATCATCTTCAAGTTGCTAAAATACACTAATGACATCAAAAAGTTTGAGTCTACAACATTTAGTTAAGGTGTGAGAGCCAAAATGAACTTTGTATTGCTGTAAACGCGTTTTCAGCACCTGATTGTACACTTCAGGCGAAACTGTCAAAATCTTCAAAATGAGCAAAAGCACAATGAAATTAATGCTGGAATCATCTTCAAGTTGCTAAAATACACTAATGACAGCAAAAAGTTTGAGTCTACAACATTTAGTTAAGGTGTGAGAGCCAAAATGAACTTTTTATGGCTTTAAATGCATTTTCAGCCCGATTGTACACTTCAGGTGAAAATGTCAAAATCTTCAAAATGAGCAAAAGCACAATAAAATTAATGCTTGAATCATCTTCATTTTGCTAAAATATACTAATGACAGCAAAAAGTTTGAGTCTACAACATTTAGTTAAGGTGTGAGAGCCAAAATTAACTTTTTATTGCTTTAAACGCGTTTTCAGCCCCTAATTGTACACTTCAGGTGAAAATGTCAAAATCTTCAAAATGAGCAAAAGCACAATGAAATTAATGCTTGAATCATCTTCATTTTGCTAAAATACACTAATGACAGCAAAAAGTTTGAGTCTACAACATTTAGTTAAGGTGTGAGAGCCAAAATGAACTTTTTATGGCTTTAAATGCATTTTCAGCCTGATTGTACACTTCAGGTGAAAATGTCAAAATCTTCAAAATGAGCAAAAGCACAATGAAATTAATGCTTGAATCATCTTCATTTTGCTAACATACACTAATGACAGCAAAAAGTTTGAGTCTACAACATTTAGTTAAGGTGTGAGAGCCAAAATGAACTTTTTATGGCTTTAAATGCATTTTCAGCCCGATTGTACACTTCAGATGAAAATGTCAAAATCTTCAAAATGAGCAAAAGCACAATAAAATTAATGCTTGAATCATCTTCATTTTGCTAAAATATACTAATGACAGCAAAAAGTTTGAGTCTACAACATTTAGTTAAGGTGTGAGAGCCAAAATGAACTTTTTATTGCTTTAAACGCGTTTTCAGCCCCTAATTGTACACTTCAGGTGAAAATGTCAAAATCTTCAAAATGAGCAAAAGCACAATGAAATTAATACTTGAATCATCTTCATTTTGCTAAAATACACTAATGACAGCAAAAAGTTTGAATCTACAATATTTAGTTAAGGTGTGAGAGCCAAAATGAACTTTTTATTGCTTTAAATGCATTTTCAGCCCGATTGTACCACTTCAGGTGAAAATGTCAAAATCTTCAAAATGAGCAAAAGCACAATGAAATTAATGCTTGAATCATCTTCATTTTGCTAACATACACTAATGACAGCAAAAAGTTTGAGTCTACAACATTTAGTTAAGGTGTGAGAGCCAAAATGAACTTTTTATGGCTTTAAATGCATTTTCAGCCCGATTGTACACTTCAGGTGAAAATGTCAAAATCTTCAAAATGAGCAAAAGCACAATAAAATTAATGCTTGAATCATCTTCATTTTGCTAAAATATACTAATGACAGCAAAAAGGTTGAGTCTACAACATTTAGTTAAGGTGTGAGAGCCAAAATGAACTTTTTATTGCTTTAAACGCGTTTTCAGCCCTAATTGTACACTTCAGGTGAAAATGTCAAAATCTTCAAAATGAGCAAAAGCACAATGAAATTAATGCTTGAATCATCTTCATTTTGCTAAAATACACTAATGACAGCAAAAAGTTTGAATCTACAACATTTAGTTAAGGTGTGAGAGCCAAAATGAACTTTTTATTGCTTTAAATGCAATTTCAGCCCGATTGTACACTTCAGGTGAAAATGTCAAAATCTTCAAAATGAGCAAAAGCACAATGAAATTAATGCTTGAATCATCTTCATTTTGCTAACATACACTAATGACAGCAAAAAGTTTGAGTCTACAACATTTAGTTAAGGTGTGAGAGCCAAAATGAACTTTTTATGGCTTTAAATGCATTTTCAGACCGATTGTACACTTCAGGTGAAAATGTCAAAATCTTCAAAATGAGCAAAAGCACAATGAAATTAATGCTTGAATCATCTTCATTTTGCTAAAATACACTAATGATAGCAAAAAGTTTGAGTCTACAACATTTAGTTAAGGTGTGAGAGCCAAAATGAACTTTTTATGGCTTTAAATGCATTTTCAGCCTGATTGTACACTTCAGGTGAAAATGTCAAAATCTTCAAAATGAGCAAAAGCACAATGAAATTAATGCTTGAATCATCTTCATTTTGCTAACATACACTAATGACAGCAAAAAGTTTGAGTCTACAACATTTAGTTAAGGTGTGAGAGCCAAAATGATCTTTTTATGGCTTTAAATGCATTTTCAGCCCGATTGTACACTTCAGGTGAAAATGTCAAAATCTTCAAAATGAGCAAAAGCACAATAAATTAATGCTTGAATCATCTTCATTTTGCTAAAATATACTAATGACAGCAAAAAGGTTGAGTCTACAACATTTAGTTAAGGTGTGAGAGCCAAAATGAACTTTTTATGGCTTTAAATGCATTTTCAGCCCGATTGTACACTTCAGGTGAAAATGTCAAAATCTTCAAAATGAGCAAAAGCACAATAAAATTAATGCTTGAATCATCTTCATTTTGCTAAAATATACTAATGACAGCAAAAAGGTTGAGTCTACAACATTTAGTTAAGGTGTGAGAGCCAAAATGAACTTTTTATGGCTTTAAATGCATTTTCAGCCTGATTGTACACTTCAGGTGAAAATGTCAAAATCTTCAAAATGAGCAAAAGCACAATGAAATTAATGCTTGAATCATCTTCATTTTGCTAAAATACACTAATGACAGCAAAAAAGTTTGAGTCTACAACATTTAGTTAAGGTGTGAGAGCCAAAATGAACTTTTTATGGCTTTAAATGCATTTTCAGCCTGATTGTACACTTCAGGTGAAAATGTCAAAATCTTGAAAATGAGCAAAAGCACAATGAAATTAATGCTTGAATCATCTTCATTTTGCTAAAATATACTAATGACAGCAAAAAGTTTTAGTCTACAACATTTAGTTAAGGTGTGAGAGCCAAAATGAACTTTTTATTGCTTTAAACGCGTTTTCAGCCCCTAATTGTACACTTCAGGTGAAAATGTCAAAATCTTCAAAATGAGCAAAAGCACAATGAAATTAATGCTTGAATCATCTTCATTTTGCTAACATACACTAATGACAGCAAAAAGTTTGAGTCTACAACATTTAGTTAAGGTGTGAGAGCCAAAATGAACTTTTTATGGCTTTAAATGCATTTTCAGCCCGATTGTACACTTCAGGTGAAAATGTCAAAATCTTCAAAATGAGCAAAAGCACAATAAAATTAATGCTTGAATCATCTTCATTTTGCTAAAATATACTAATGACAGCAAAAAGTTTGAGTCTACAACATTTAGTTAAGGTGTGAGAGCCAAAATGAACTTTTTATTGCTTTAAACGCGTTTTCAGCCCCTAATTGTACACTTCAGGTGAAAATGTCAAAATCTTCAAAATGAGCAAAAGCACAATGAAATTAATGCTTGAATCATCTTCATTTTGCTAACATACACTAATGACAGCAAAAAGTTTGAGTCTACAACATTTAGTTAAGGTGTGAGAGCCAAAATGAACTTTTTATGGCTTTAAATGCATTTTCAGCCTGATTGTACACTTCAGGTGAAAATGTCAAAATCTTCAAAATGAGCAAAAGCACAATGAAATTAATGCTTGAATCATCTTCATTTTGCTAACATACACTAATGACAGCAAAAAGTTTGAGTCTACAACATTTAGTTAAGGTGTGAGAGCCAAAATGAACTTTTTATGGCTTTAAATGCATTTTCAGCCCGATTGTACACTTCAGGTGAAAATGTCAAAATCTTCAAAATGAGCAAAAGCACAATAAAATTAATGCTTGAATCATCTTCATTTTGCTAAAATATACTAATGACAGCAAAAAGTTTGAGTCTACAACATTTAGTTAAGGTGTGAGAGCCAAAATGAACTTTTTATGGCTTTAAATGCATTTTCAGCCTGATTGTACACTTCAGGTGAAAATGTCAAAATCTTCAAAATGAGCAAAAGCACAATGAAATTAATGCTTGAATCATCTTCATTTTGCTAACATACACTAATGACAGCAAAAAGTTTGAGTCTACAACATTTAGTTAAGGTGTGAGAGCCAAAATGAACTTTTTATGGCTTTAAATGCATTTTCAGCCTGATTGTACACTTCAGGTGAAAATGTCAAAATCTTCAAAATGAGCAAAAGCACAATGAAATTAATGCTTGAATCATCTTCATTTTGCTAACATACACTAATGACAGCAAAAAGTTTGAGTCTACAACATTTAGTTAAGGTGTGAGAGCCAAAATGAACTTTTTATGGCTTTAAATGCATTTTCAGCCTGATTGTACACTTCAGGTGAAAATGTCAAAATCTTCAAAATGAGCAAAAGCACAATGAAATTAATGCTTGAATCATCTTCATTTTGCTAACATACACTAATGACAGCAAAAAGTTTGAGTCTACAACATTTAGTTAAGGTGTGAGAGCCAAAATGAACTTTTTATGGCTTTAAATGCATTTTCAGCCCGATTGTACACTTCAGGTGAAAATGTCAAAATCTTCAAAATGTGCAAAAGCACAATAAAATTAATGCTTGAATCATCTTCATTTTGCTAAAATATACTAATGACAGCAAAAAGTTTGAGTGTACAACATTTAGTTAAGGTGTGAGAGCCAAAATGAACTTTTTATGGCTTTAAATGCATTTTCAGCCTGATTGTACACTTCAGGTGAAAATGTCAAAATCTTCAAAATGAGCAAAAGCACAATGAAATTAATGCTTGAATCATCTTCATTTTGCTAAAATACACTAATGACAGCAAAAAGTTTGAGTCTACAACATTTAGTTAAGGTGTGAGAGCCAAAATGAACTTTTTATGGCTTTAAATGCATTTTCAGCCTGATTGTACACTTCAGGTGAAAATGTCAAAATCTTCAAAATGAGCAAAAGCACAATGAAATTAATGCTTGAATCATCTTCATTTTGCTAAAATACACTAATGACAGCAAAAAGTTTGAGTCTACAACATTTAGTTAAGATGTGAGAGCCAAAATGAACTTTTTATGGCTTTAAATGCATTTTCAGCCTGATTGTACACTTCAGGTGAAAATGTCAAAATCTTCAAAATGAGCAAAAGCACAATAAAATTAATGCTTGAATCATCTTCATTTTGCTAAAATATACTAATGACAGCAAAAAGTTTGAGTCTACAACATTTAGTTAAGGTGTGAAAGCCAAAATGAACTTTTTATGGCTTTAAATGCATTTTCAGCCTGATTGTACACTTCAGGTGAAAATGTCAAAATCTTCAAAATGAGCAAAAGCACAATGAAATTAATGCTTGAATCATCTTCATTTTGCTAAAATACACTAATGACAGCAAAAAGTTTGAGTCTACAACATTTAGTTAAGGTGTGAGAGCCAAAATGAACTATTTATGGCTTTAAATGCATTTTCAGCCTGATTGTACACTTCAGGTGAAAATGTCAAAATCTTCAAATTGAGCAAAAGCACAATGAAATTAATGCTTGAATCATCTTCATTTTGCTAACATACACTAATGACAGCAAAAAGTTTGAGTCTACAACATTTAGTTAAGGTGTGAGAGCCAAAATGAACTTTTTATGGCTTTAAATGCATTTTCAGCCTGATTGTACACTTCAGGTGAAAATGTCAAAATCTTCAAAATGAGCAAAAGCACAATGAAATTAATGCTTGAATCATCTTCATTTTGCTAACATACACTAATGACAGCAAAAAGTTTGAGTCTACAACATTTAGTTAAGGTGTGAGAGCCAAAATGAACTTTTTATGGCTTTAAATGCATTTTCAACCCGATTGTACACTTCAGGTGAAAATGTCAAAATCTTCAAAATGAGCAAAAGCACAATGAAATTAATGCTTGAATCATCTTCATTTTGCTAAAATACACTAATGACAGCAAAAAGTTTGAGTCTACAACATTTAGTTAAGATGTGAGAGCCAAAATGAACTTTTTATGGCTTTAAATGCATTTTCAGCCTGATTGTACACTTCAGGTGAAAATGTCAAAATCTTCAAAATGAGCAAAAGCACAATGAAATTAATGCTTGAATCATCTTCATTTTGCTAACATACACTAATGACAGCAAAAAGTTTGAGTCTACAACATTTAGTTAAGGTGTGAGAGCCAAAATGAACTTTTTATGGCTTTAAATGCATTTTCAGCCCGATTGTACACTTCAGGTGAAAATGTCAAAATCTTCAAAATGAGCAAAAGCACAATGAAATTAATGCTTGAATCATCTTCATTTTGCTAAAATATACTAATGACAGCAAAAAGTTTGAGTCTACAACATTTAGTTAAGGTGTGAGAGCCAAAATGAACTTTTTATTGCTTTAAACGCGTTTTCAGCCCCTAATTGTACACTTCAGGTGAAAATGTCAAAATCTTCAAAATGAGCAAAAGCACAATGAAATTAATGCTTGAATCATCTTCATGTTGCTAAAATACACTAATGACAGCAAAAAGTTTGAGTCTACAACATTTAGTTAAGGTGTGAAAGCCAAAATGAACTTTTTATGGCTTTAAATGCATTTTCAGCCCGATTGTACACTTCAGGTGAAAATGTCAAAATCTTCAAAATGAGCAAAAGCACAATGAAATTAATGCTTGAATCATCTTCATTTTGCTAAAATACACTAATGACAGCAAAAAGTTTGAGTCTACAACATTTAGTTAAGGTGTGAGAGCCAAAATGAACTTTTTATGGCTTTAAATGCATTTTCAGCCTGATTGTACACTTCAGGTGAAAATGTCAAAATCTTCAAAATGAGCAAAAGCACAATGAAATTAATGCTTGAATCATCTTCATTTTGCTAACATACACTAATGACAGCAAAAAGTTTGAGTCTACAACATTTAGTTAAGGTGTGAGAGCCAAAATGAACTTTTTATGGCTTTAAATGCATTTTCAGCCCGATTGTACACTTCAGGTGAAAATGTCAAAATCTTCAAAATGTGCAAAAGCACAATGAAATTAATGCTTGAATCATCTTCATTTTGCTAAAATACACTAATGACAGCAAAAAGTTTGAGTCTACAACATTTAGTTAAGGTGTGAGAGCCAAAATGAACTTTTTATTGCTTTAAACGCGTTTTCAGCCCCTAATTGTACACTTCAGGTGAAAATGTCAAAATCTTCAAAATGAGCAAAAGCACAATGAAATTAATGCTTGAATCATCTTCATTTTGCTAACATACACTAATGACAGCAAAAAGTTTGAGTCTACAACATTTAGTTAAGGTGTGAGAGCCAAAATGAACTTTTTATGGCTTTAAATGCATTTTCAGCCCGATTGTACACTTCAGGTGAAAATGTCAAAATCTTCAAAATGAGCAAAAGCACAATAAAATTAATGCTTGAATCATCTTCATTTTGCTAAAATATACTAATGACAGCAAAAAGTTTGAGTCTACAACATTTAGTTAAGGTGTGAGAGCCAAAATGAACTTTTTATTGCTTTAAACGCGTTTTCAGCCCCTAATTGTACACTTCAGGTGAAAATGTCAAAATCTTCAAAATGAGCAAAAGCACAATGAAATTAATGCTTGAATCATCTTCATTTTGCTAACATACACTAATGACAGCAAAAAGTTTGAGTCTACAACATTTAGTTAAGGTGTGAGAGCCAAAATGAACTTTTTATGGCTTTAAATGCATTTTCAGCCCGATTGTACACTTCAGGTGAAAATGTCAAAATCTTCAAAATGAGCAAAAGCACAATAAAATTAATGCTTGAATCATCTTCATTTTGCTAAAATATACTAATGACAGCAAAAAGTTTGAGTCTACAACATTTAGTTAAGGTGTGAGAGCCAAAATGAACTTTTTATTGCTTTAAACGCGTTTTCAGCCCCTAATTGTACACTTCAGGTGAAAATGTCAAAATCTTCAAAATGAGCAAAAGCACAATGAAATTAATGCTTGAATCATCTTCATTTTGCTAACATACACTAATGACAGCAAAAAGTTTGAGTCTACAACATTTAGTTAAGGTGTGAGAGCCAAAATGAACTTTTTATGGCTTTAAATGCATTTTCAGCCTGATTGTACACTTCAGGTGAAAATGTCAAAATCTTCAAAATGAGCAAAAGCACAATGAAATTAATGCTTGAATCATCTTCATTTTGCTAACATACACTAATGACAGCAAAAAGTTTGAGTCTACAACATTTAGTTAAGGTGTGAGAGCCAAAATGAACTTTTTATGGCTTTAAATGCATTTTCAGCCCGATTGTACACTTCAGGTGAAAATGTCAAAATCTTCAAAATGAGCAAAAGCACAATAAAATTAATGCTTGAATCATCTTCATTTTGCTAAAATATACTAATGACAGCAAAAAGTTTGAGTGTACAACATTTAGTTAAGGTGTGAGAGCCAAAATGAACTTTTTATGGCTTTAAATGCATTTTCAGCCTGATTGTACACTTCAGGTGAAAATGTCAAAATCTTCAAAATGAGCAAAAGCACAATGAAATTAATGCTTGAATCATCTTCATTTTGCTAAAATACACTAATGACAGCAAAAAGTTTGAGTCTACAACATTTAGTTTAGGTGTGAGAGCCAAAATGAACTTTTTATGGCTTTAAATGCATTTTCAGCCTGATTGTACACTTCAGGTGAAAATGTCAAAATCTTCTAAATGAGCAAAAGCACAATGAAATTAATGCTTGAATCATCTTCATTTTGCTAAAATACACTAATGACAGCAAAAAGTTTGAGTCTACAACATTTAGTTAAGATGTGAGAGCCAAAATGAACTTTTTATGGCTTTAAATGCATTTTCAGCCTGATTGTACACTTCAGGTGAAAATGTCAAAATCTTCAAAATGAGCAAAAGCACAATGAAATTAATGCTTGAATCATCTTCATTTTGCTAACATACACTAATGACAGCAAAAAGTTTGAGTCTACAACATTTAGTTAAGGTGTGAGAGCCAAAATGAACTTTTTATGGCTTTAAATGCATTTTCAGCCCGATTGTACACTTCAGGTGAAAATGTCAAAATCTTCAAAATGAGCAAAAGCACAATAAAATTAATGCTTGAATCATCTTCATTTTGCTAAAATATACTAATGACAGCAAAAAGTTTGAGTCTACAACATTTAGTTAAGGTGTGAGAGCCAAAATGAACTTTTTATGGCTTTAAATGCATTTTCAGCCCGATTGTACACTTCAGGTGAAAATGTCAAAATCTTCAAAATGAGCAAAAGCACAATGAAATTAATGCTTGAATCATCTTCATTTTGCTAAAATACACTAATGACAGCAAAAAGTTTGAGTCTACAACATTTAGTTAAGGTGTGAGAGCCAAAATGAACTTTTTATGGCTTTAAATGCATTTTCAGCCTGATTGTACACTTCAGGTGAAAATGTCAAAATCTTGAAAATGAGCAAAAGCACAATGAAATTAATGCTTGAATCATCTTCATTTTGCTAAAATATACTAATGACAGCAAAAAGTTTTAGTCTACAACATTTAGTTAAGGTGTGAGAGCCAAAATGAACTTTTAATTGCTTTAAACGCGTTTTCAGCCCCTAATTGTACACTTCAGGTGAAAATGTCAAAATCTTCAAAATGAGCAAAAGCACAATGAAATTAATGCTTGAATCATCTTCATTTTGCTAACATACACTAATGACAGCAAAAAGTTTGAGTCTACAACATTTAGTTAAGGTGTGAGAGCCAAAATGAACTTTTTATGGCTTTAAATGCATTTTCAGCCCGATTGTACACTTCAGGTGAAAATGTCAAAATCTTCAAAATGAGCAAAAGCACAATAAAATTAATGCTTGAATCATCTTCATTTTGCTAAAATATACTAATGACAGCAAAAAGTTTGAGTCTACAACATTTAGTTAAGGTGTGAGAGCCAAAATGAACTTTTTATTGCTTTAAACGCGTTTTCAGCCCCTAATTGTACACTTCAGGTGAAAATGTCAAAATCTTCAAAATGAGCAAAAGCACAATGAAATTAATGCTTGAATCATCTTCATTTTGCTAACATACACTAATGACAGCAAAAAGTTTGAGTCTACAACATTTAGTTAAGGTGTGAGAGCCAAAATGAACTTTTTATGGCTTTAAATGCATTTTCAGCCTGATTGTACACTTCAGGTGAAAATGTCAAAATCTTCAAAATGAGCAAAAGCACAATGAAATTAATGCTTGAATCATCTTCATTTTGCTAACATACACTAATGACAGCAAAAAGTTTGAGTCTACAACATTTAGTTAAGGTGTGAGAGCCAAAATGAACTTTTTATGGCTTTAAATGCATTTTCAGCCTGATTGTACACTTCAGGTGAAAATGTCAAAATCTTCAAAATGAGCAAAAGCACAATGAAATTAATGCTTGAATCATCTTCATTTTGCTAACATACACTAATGACAGCAAAAAGTTTGAGTCTACAACATTTAGTTAAGGTGTGAGAGCCAAAATGAACTTTTTATGGCTTTAAATGCATTTTCAGCCCGATTGTACACTTCAGGTGAAAATGTCAAAATCTTCAAAATGAGCAAAAGCACAATAAAATTAATGCTTGAATCATCTTCATTTTGCTAAAATATACTAATGACAGCAAAAAGTTTGAGTCTACAACATTTAGTTAAGGTGTGAGAGCCAAAATGAACTTTTTATTGCTTTAAACGCGTTTTCAGCCCCTAATTGTACACTTCAGGTGAAAATGTCAAAATCTTCAAAATGAGCAAAAGCACAATGAAATTAATGCTTGAATCATCTTCATTTTGCTAACATACACTAATGACAGCAAAAAGTTTGAGTCTACAACATTTAGTTAAGGTGTGAGAGCCAAAATGAACTTTTTATGGCTTTAAATGCATTTTCAGCCTGATTGTACACTTCAGGTGAAAATGTCAAAATCTTCAAAATGAGCAAAAGCACAATGAAATTAATGCTTGAATCATCTTCATTTTGCTAACATACACTAATGACAGCAAAAAGTTTGAGTCTACAACATTTAGTTAAGGTGTGAGAGCCAAAATGAACTTTTTATGGCTTTAAATGCATTTTCAGCCCGATTGTACACTTCAGGTGAAAATGTCAAAATCTTCAAAATGAGCAAAAGCACAATAAAATTAATGCTTGAATCATCTTCATTTTGCTAAAATATACTAATGACAGCAAAAAGTTTGAGTCTACAACATTTAGTTAAGGTGTGAGAGCCAAAATGAACTTTTTATGGCTTTAAATGCATTTTCAGCCTGATTGTACACTTCAGGTGAAAATGTCAAAATCTTCAAAATGAGCAAAAGCACAATGAAATTAATGCTTGAATCATCTTCATTTTGCTAAAATACACTAATGACAGCAAAAAGTTTGAGTCTACAACATTTAGTTAAGGTGTGAGAGCCAAAATGAACTTTTTATGGCTTTAAATGCATTTTCAGCCTGATTGTACACTTCAGGTGAAAATGTCAAAATCTTGAAAATGAGCAAAAGCACAATGAAATTAATGCTTGAATCATCTTCATTTTGCTAAAATATACTAATGACAGCAAAAAGTTTTAGTCTACAACATTTAGTTAAGGTGTGAGAGCCAAAATGAACTTTTTATTGCTTTAAACGCGTTTTCAGCCCCTAATTGTACACTTCAGGTGAAAATGTCAAAATCTTCAAAATGAGCAAAAGCACAATGAAATTAATGCTTGAATCATCTTCATTTTGCTAACATACACTAATGACAGCAAAAAGTTTGAGTCTACAACATTTAGTTAAGGTGTGAGAGCCAAAATGAACTTTTTATGGCTTTAAATGCATTTTCAGCCCGATTGTACACTTCAGGTGAAAATGTCAAAATCTTCAAAATGAGCAAAAGCACAATAAAATTAATGCTTGAATCATCTTCATTTTGCTAAAATATACTAATGACAGCAAAAAGTTTGAGTCTACAACATTTAGTTAAGGTGTGAGAGCCAAAATGAACTTTTTATTGCTTTAAACGCGTTTTCAGCCCCTAATTGTACACTTCAGGTGAAAATGTCAAAATCTTCAAAATGAGCAAAAGCACAATGAAATTAATGCTTGAATCATCTTCATTTTGCTAACATACACTAATGACAGCAAAAAGTTTGAGTCTACAACATTTAGTTAAGGTGTGAGAGCCAAAATGAACTTTTTATGGCTTTAAATGCATTTTCAGCCTGATTGTACACTTCAGGTGAAAATGTCAAAATCTTCAAAATGAGCAAAAGCACAATGAAATTAATGCTTGAATCATCTTCATTTTGCTAACATACACTAATGACAGCAAAAAGTTTGAGTCTACAACATTTAATTAAGGTGTGAGAGCCAAAATGAACTTTTTATGGCTTTAAATGCATTTTCAGCCTGATTGTACACTTCAGGTGAAAATGTCAAAATCTTCAAAATGAGCAAAAGCACAATGAAATTAATGCTTGAATCATCTTCATTTTGCTAAAATACACTAATGACAGCAAAAAGTTTGAGTCTACAACATTTAGTTAAGGTGTGAGAGCCAAAATGAACTTTTTATGGCTTTAAATGCATTTTCAGCCTGATTGTACACTTCAGGTGAAAATGTCAAAATCTTCAAAATGAGCAAAAGCACAATGAAATTAATGCTTGAATCATCTTCATTTTGCTAAAATATACTAATGACAGCAAAAAGTTTTAGTCTACAACATTTAGTTAAGGTGTGAGAGCCAAAATGAACTTTTTATTGCTTTAAACGCGTTTTCAGCCCCTAATTGTACACTTCAGGTGAAAATGTCAAAATCTTCAAAATGAGCAAAAGCACAATAAAATTAATGCTTGAATCATCTTCATTTTGCTAAAATATACTAATGACAGCAAAAAGTTTGAGTCTACAACATTTAGTTAAGGTGTGAGAGCCAAAATGAACTTTTTATGGCTTTAAATGCATTTTCAGCCCGATTGTACACTTCAGGTGAAAATGTCAAAATCTTCAAAATGAGCAAAAGCACAATAAAATTAATGCTTGAATCATCTTCATTTTGCTAAAATATACTAATGACAGCAAAAAGTTTGAGTCTACAACATTTAGTTAAGGTGTGAGAGCCAAAATGAACTTTTTATGGCTTTAAATGCATTTTCAGCCTGATTGTACACTTCAGGTGAAAATGTCAAAATCTTCAAAATGAGCAAAAGCACAATGAAATTAATGCTTGAATCATCTTCATTTTGCTAAAATACACTAATGACAGCAAAAAGTTTGAGTCTACAACATTTAGTTAAGGTGTGAGAGCCAAAATGAACTTTTTATGGCTTTAAATGCATTTTCAGCCTGATTGTACACTTCAGGTGAAAATGTCAAAATCTTGAAAATGAGCAAAAGCACAATGAAATTAATGCTTGAATCATCTTCATTTTGCTAAAATATACTAATGACAGCAAAAAGTTTTAGTCTACAACATTTAGTTAAGGTGTGAGAGCCAAAATGAACTTTTTATTGCTTTAAACGCGTTTTCAGCCCCTAATTGTACACTTCAGGTGAAATGTCAAAATCTTCAAAATGAGCAAAAGCACAATGAAATTAATGCTTGAATCATCTTCATTTTGCTAACATACACTAATGACAGCAAAAAGTTTGAGTCTACAACATTTAGTTAAGGTGTGAGAGCCAAAATGAACTTTTTATGGCTTTAAATGCATTTTCAGCCCGATTGTACACTTCAGGTGAAAATGTCAAAATCTTCAAAATGAGCAAAAGCACAATAAAATTAATGCTTGAATCATCTTCATTTTGCTAAAATATACTAATGACAGCAAAAAGTTTGAGTCTACAACATTTAGTTAAGGTGTGAGAGCCAAAATGAACTTTTTATTGCTTTAAACGCGTTTTCAGCCCCTAATTGTACACTTCAGGTGAAAATGTCAAAATCTTCAAAATGAGCAAAAGCACAATGAAATTAATGCTTGAATCATCTTCATTTTGCTAACATACACTAATGACAGCAAAAAGTTTGAGTCTACAACATTTAGTTAAGGTGTGAGAGCCAAAATGAACTTTTTATGGCTTTAAATGCATTTTCAGCCTGATTGTACACTTCAGGTGAAAATGTCAAAATCTTCAAAATGAGCAAAAGCACAATGAAATTAATGCTTGAATCATCTTCATTTTGCTAACATACACTAATGACAGCAAAAAGTTTGAGTCTACAACATTTAGTTAAGGTGTGAGAGCCAAAATGAACTTTTTATGGCTTTAAATGCATTTTCAGCCCGATTGTACACTTCAGGTGAAAATGTCAAAATCTTCAAAATGAGCAAAAGCACAATAAAATTAATGCTTGAATCATCTTCATTTTGCTAAAATATACTAATGACAGCAAAAAGTTTGAGTCTACAACATTTAGTTAAGGTGTGAGAGCCAAAATGAACTTTTTATGGCTTTAAATGCATTTTCAGCCTGATTGTACACTTCAGGTGAAAATGTCAAAATCTTCAAAATGAGCAAAAGCACAATGAAATTAATGCTTGAATCATCTTCATTTTGCTAAAATACACTAATGACAGCAAAAAGTTTGAGTCTACAACATTTAGTTAAGGTGTGAGAGCCAAAATGAACTATTTATGGCTTTAAATGCATTTTCAGCCTGATTGTACACTTCAGGTGAAAAT
Organism: Leptonotus elevatus; assembly: GCF_054856555.1. Classification (NCBI taxonomy): domain Eukaryota; kingdom Metazoa; phylum Chordata; class Actinopteri; order Syngnathiformes; family Syngnathidae; genus Leptonotus; species Leptonotus elevatus. The sequence goes on along the minus strand of NC_141240.1, from coordinate 244,978 downwards.
GTCAAAATCTTCAAAATGAGCAAAAGCACAATGAAATTAATGCTTGAATCATCTTCATTGTGCTAACATACACTAATGACAGCAAAAAGTTTGAGTCTACAACATTTAGTTAAGGTGTGAGAGCCAAAATGAACTTTTTATGGCTTTAAATGCATTTTCAGCCTGATTGTACACTTCAGGTGAAAATGTCAAAATCTTCAAAATGAGCAAAAGCACAATGAAATTAATGCTTGAATCATCTTCATTTTGCTAACATACACTAATGACAGCAAAAAGTTTGAGTCTACAACATTTAGTTAAGGTGTGAGAGCCAAAATGAACTTTTTATGGCTTTAAATGCATTTTCAACCCGATTGTACACTTCAGGTGAAAATGTCAAAATCTTCAAAATGAGCAAAAGCACAATAAAATTAATGCTTGAATCATCTTCATTTTGCTAAAATACACTAATGACAGCAAAAAGTTTGAGTCTACAACATTTAGTTAAGATGTGAGAGCCAAAATGAACTTTTTATGGCTTTAAATGCATTTTCAGCCTGATTGTATACTTCAGGTGAAAATGTCAAAATCTTCAAAATGAGCAAAAGCACAATGAAATTAATGCTTGAATCATCTTCATTTTGCTAACATACACTAATGACAGCAAAAAGTTTGAGTCTACAACATTTAGTTAAGGTGTGAGAGCCAAAATGAAGTTTTTATGGCTTTGAATGCATTTTCAGCCCGATTGTACACTTCAGGTGAAAATGTCAAAATCTTCAAAATGAGCAAAAGCACAATAAAATTAATGCTTGAATCATCTTCATTTTGCTAAAATATACTAATGACAGCAAAAAGTTTGAGTCTACAACATTTAGTTAAGGTGTGAGAGCCGAAATGAACTTTTTATTGCTTTAAACGCGTTTTCAGCCCCTAATTGTACACTTCAGGTGAAAATGTCAAAATCTTCAAAATGAGCAAAAGCACAATGAAATTAATGCTTGAATCATCTTCATTTTGCTAAAATACACTAATGACAGCAAAAAGTTTGAGTCTACAACATTTAGTTAAGGTGTGAGAGCCAAAATGAACTTTTTATGGCTTTAAATGCATTTTCAGCCTGATTGTACACTTCAGGTGAAAATGTCAAAATCTTCAAAATGAGCAAAAGCACAATGAAATTAATGCTTGAATCATCTTCATTTTGCTAAAATACACTAATGACAGCAAAAAGTTTGAGTCTACAACATTTAGTTAAGGTGTGAGAGCCAAAATGAACTTTTTATGGCTTTAAATGCATTTTCAGCCCAATTGTACACTTCAGGTGAAAATGTCAAAATCTTCAAAATGAGCAAAAGCACAATAAAATTAATGCTTGAATCATCTTCATTTTGCTAAAATATACTAATGACAGCAAAAAGTTTGAGTCTACAACATTTAGTTAAGGTGTGAGAGCCAAAATGAACTTTTTATTGCTTTAAACGCGTTTTCAGCCCCTAATTGTACACTTCAGGTGAAAATGTCAAAATCTTCAAAATGAGCAAAAGCACAATGAAATTAATGCTTGAATCATCTTCATTTTGCTAAAATACACTAATGACAGCAAAAAGTTTTGAGTCTACAACATTTAGTTAAGGTGTGAAAGCCAAAATGAACTTTTTATTGCTTTAAACGCGTTTTCAGCCCCTAATTGTACACTTCAGGTGAAAATGTCAAAATCTTCAAAATGAGCAAAAGCACAATGAAATTAATGCTTGAATCATCTTCATGTTGCTAAAATACACTAATGACAGCAAAAAGTTTGAGTCTACAACATTTAGTTAAGGTGTGAGAGCCAAAATGAACTTTTTATGGCTTTAAATGCATTTTCAGCCTGATTGTACACTTCAGGTGAAAATGTCAAAATCTTCAAAATGAGCAAAAGCACAATGAAATTAATGCTTGAATCATCTTCATTTTGCTAAAATACACTAATGACAGCAAAAAGTTTGAGTCTACAACATTTAGTTAAGGTGTGAGAGCCAAAATGAACTTTTTATGGCTTTAAATGCATTTTCAGCCCAATTGTACACTTCAGGTGAAAATGTCAAAATCTTCAAAATGAGCAAAAGCACAATAAAATTAATGCTTGAATCATCTTCATTTTGCTAAAATATACTAATGACAGCAAAAAGTTTGAGTCTACAACATTTAGTTAAGGTGTGAGAGCCAAAATGAACTTTTTATTGCTTTAAACGCGTTTTCAGCCCCTAATTGTACACTTCAGGTGAAAATGTCAAAATCTTCAAAATGAGCAAAAGCACAATGAAATTAATGCTTGAATCATCTTCATTTTGCTAAAATACACTAATGACAGCAAAAAGTTTTGAGTCTACAACATTTAGTTAAGGTGTGAGAGCCAAAATGAACTTTTTATGGCTTTAAATGCATTTTCAGCCCGATTGTACACTTCAGGTGAAAATGTCAAAATCTTCAAAATGAGCAAAAGCACAATAAAATTAATGCTTGAATCATCTTCATTTTGCTAAAATATACTAATGACAGCAAAAAGTTTGAGTCTACAACATTTAGTTAAGGTGTGAGAGCCAAAATGAACTTTTTATGGCTTTAAATGCATTTTCAGCCTGATTGTACACTTCAGGTGAAAATGTCAAAATCTTCAAAATGAGCAAAAGCACAATGAAATTAATGCTTGAATCATCTTCATTTTGCTAAAATACACTAATGACAGCAAAAAGTTTGAGTCTACAACATTTAGTTAAGGTGTGAGAGCCAAAATGAACTTTTTATGGCTTTAAATGCATTTTCAGCCTGATTGTACACTTCAGGTGAAAATGTCAAAATCTTCAAAATGAGCAAAAGCACAATGAAATTAATGCTTGAATCATCTTCATTTTGCTAAAATACACTAATGACAGCAAAAAGTTTGAGTCTACAACATTTAGTTAAGGTGTGAGAGCCAAAATGAACTTTTTATGGCTTTAAATGCATTTTCAGCCCAATTGTACACTTCAGGTGAAAATGTCAAAATCTTCAAAATGAGCAAAAGCACAATAAAATTAATGCTTGAATCATCTTCATTTTGCTAAAATATACTAATGACAGCAAAAAGTTTGAGTCTACAACATTTAGTTAAGGTGTGAGAGCCAAAATGAACTTTTTATTGCTTTAAACGCGTTTTCAGCCCCTAATTGTACACTTCAGGTGAAAATGTCAAAATCTTCAAAATGAGCAAAAGCACAATGAAATTAATGCTTGAATCATCTTCATTTTGCTAAAATACACTAATGACAGCAAAAAGTTTGAGTCTACAACATTTAGTTAAGGTGTGAGAGCCAAAATGAACTTTTTATGGCTTTAAATGCATTTTCAGCCCGATTGTACACTTCAGGTGAAAATGTCAAAATCTTCAAAATGAGCAAAAGCACAATAAAATTAATGCTTGAATCATCTTCATTTTGCTAAAATATACTAATGACAGCAAAAAGTTTGAGTCTACAACATTTAGTTAAGGTGTGAGAGCCAAAATTAACTTTTTATGGCTTTAAATGCATTTTCAGCCTGATTGTACACTTCAGGTGAAAATGTCAAAATCTTCAAAATGAGCAAAAGCACAATGAAATTAATGCTTGAATCATCTTCATTTTGCTAAAATACACTAATGACAGCAAAAAGTTTGAGTCTACAACATTTAGTTAAGGTGTGAGAGCCAAAATGAACTTTTTATGGCTTTAAATGCATTTTCAGCCTGATTGTACACTTCAGGTGAAAATGTCAAAATCTTCAAAATGAGCAAAAGCACAATGAAATTAATGCTTGAATCATCTTCATTTTGCTAAAATACACTAATGACAGCAAAAAGTTTGAGTCTACAACATTTAGTTAAGGTGTGAGAGCCAAAATGAACTTTTTATGGCTTTAAATGCATTTTCAGCCCGATTGTACACTTCAGGTGAAAATGTCAAAATCTTCAAAATGAGCAAAAGCACAATAAAATTAATGCTTGAATCATCTTCATTTTGCTAAAATATACTAATGACAGCAAAAAGTTTGAGTCTACAACATTTAGTTAAGGTGTGAGAGCCAAAATGAACTTTTTATTGCTTTAAACGCGTTTTCAGCCCCTAATTGTACACTTCAGGTGAAAATGTCAAAATCTTCAAAATGAGCAAAAGCACAATGAAATTAATGCTTGAATCATCTTCATTTTGCTAAAATACACTAATGACAGCAAAAAGTTTGAGTCTACAACATTTAGTTAAGGTGTGAGAGCCAAAATGAACTTTTTATGGCTTTAAATGCATTTTCAGCCTGATTGTACACTTCAGGTGAAAATGTCAAAATCTTCAAAATGAGCAAAAGCACAATGAAATTAATGCTTGAATCATCTTCATTTTGCTAAAATACACTAATGACAGCAAAAAGTTTGAGTCTACAACATTTAGTTAAGGTGTGAGAGCCAAAATGAACTTTTTATGGCTTTAAATGCATTTTCAGCCTGATTGTACACTTCAGGTGAAAATGTCAAAATCTTCAAAATGAGCAAAAGCACAATGAAATTAATGCTTGAATCATCTTCATTTTGCTAAAATACACTAATGACAGCAAAAAGTTTGAGTCTACAACATTTAGTTAAGATGTGAGAGCCAAAATGAACTTTTTATGGCTTTAAATGCATTTTCAGCCTGATTGTACACTTCAGGTGAAAATGTCAAAATCTTCAAAATGAGCAAAAGCACAATGAAATTAATGCTTGAATCATCTTCATTTTGCTAACATACACTAATGACAGCAAAAAGTTTGAGTCTACAACATTTAGTTAAGGTGTGAGAGCCAAAATGAACTTTTTATGGCTTTAAATGCATTTTCAGCCCGATTGTACACTTCAGGTGAAAATGTCAAAATCTTCAAAATGAGCAAAAGCACAATGAAATTAATGCTTGAATCATCTTCATTTTGCTAAAATATACTAATGACAGCAAAAAGTTTGAGTCTACAACATTTAGTTAAGGTGTGAGAGCCAAAATGAACTTTTTATTGCTTTAAACGCGTTTTCAGCCCCTAATTGTACACTTCAGGTGAAAATGTCAAAATCTTCAAAATGAGCAAAAGCACAATGAAATTAATGCTTGAATCATCTTCATGTTGCTAAAATACACTAATGACAGCAAAAAGTTTGAGTCTACAACATTTAGTTAAGGTGTGAAAGCCAAAATGAACTTTTTATGGCTTTAAATGCATTTTCAGCCCGATTGTACACTTCAGGTGAAAATGTCAAAATCTTCAAAATGAGCAAAAGCACAATGAAATTAATGCTTGAATCATCTTCATTTTGCTAAAATACACTAATGACAGCAAAAAGTTTGAGTCTACAACATTTAGTTAAGGTGTGAGAGCCAAAATGAACTTTTTATGGCTTTAAATGCATTTTCAGCCTGATTGTACACTTCAGGTGAAAATGTCAAAATCTTCAAAATGAGCAAAAGCACAATGAAATTAATGCTTGAATCATCTTCATTTTGCTAACATACACTAATGACAGCAAAAAGTTTGAGTCTACAACATTTAGTTAAGGTGTGAGAGCCAAAATGAACTTTTTATGGCTTTAAATGCATTTTCAGCCCGATTGTACACTTCAGGTGAAAATGTCAAAATCTTCAAAATGTGCAAAAGCACAATAAAATTAATGCTTGAATCATCTTCATTTTGCTAAAATATACTAATGACAGCAAAAAGTTTGAGTGTACAACATTTAGTTAAGGTGTGAGAGCCAAAATGAACTTTTTATGGCTTTAAATGCATTTTCAGCCTGATTGTACACTTCAGGTGAAAATGTCAAAATCTTCAAAATGAGCAAAAGCACAATGAAATTAATGCTTGAATCATCTTCATTTTGCTAAAATACACTAATGACAGCAAAGAGTTTGAGTCTACAACATTTAGTTAAGGTGTGAGAGCCAAAATGAACTTTTTATTGCTTTAAACGCGTTTTCAGCCCCTAATTGTACACTTCAGGTGAAAATGTCAAAATCTTCAAAATGAGCAAAAGCACAATGAAATTAATGCTTGAATCATCTTCATTTTGCTAACATACACTAATGACAGCAAAAAGTTTGAGTCTACAACATTTAGTTAAGGTGTGAGAGCCAAAATGAACTTTTTATGGCTTTAAATGCATTTTCAGCCCGATTGTACACTTCAGGTGAAAATGTCAAAATCTTCAAAATGAGCAAAAGCACAATAAAATTAATGCTTGAATCATCTTCATTTTGCTAAAATATACTAATGACAGCAAAAAGTTTGAGTCTACAACATTTAGTTAAGGTGTGAGAGCCAAAATGAACTTTTTATTGCTTTAAACGCGTTTTCAGCCCCTAATTGTACACTTCAGGTGAAAATGTCAAAATCTTCAAAATGAGCAAAAGCACAATGAAATTAATGCTTGAATCATCTTCATTTTGCTAACATACACTAATGACAGCAAAAAGTTTGAGTCTACAACATTTAGTTAAGGTGTGAGAGCCAAAATGAACTTTTTATGGCTTTAAATGCATTTTCAGCCTGATTGTACACTTCAGGTGAAAATGTCAAAATCTTCAAAATGAGCAAAAGCACAATGAAATTAATGCTTGAATCATCTTCATTTTGCTAACATACACTAATGACAGCAAAAAGTTTGAGTCTACAACATTTAGTTAAGGTGTGAGAGCCAAAATGAACTTTTTATGGCTTTAAATGCATTTTCAGCCCGATTGTACACTTCAGGTGAAAATGTCAAAATCTTCAAAATGAGCAAAAGCACAATAAAATTAATGCTTGAATCATCTTCATTTTGCTAAAATATACTAATGACAGCAAAAAGTTTGAGTCTACAACATTTAGTTAAGGTGTGAGAGCCAAAATGAACTTTTTATGGCTTTAAATGCATTTTCAGCCTGATTGTACACTTCAGGTGAAAATGTCAAAATCTTCAAAATGAGCAAAAGCACAATGAAATTAATGCTTGAATCATCTTCATTTTGCTAAAATACAATAATGACAGCAAAAAGTTTGAGTCTACAACATTTAGTTAAGGTGTGAGAGCCAAAATGAACTTTTTATGGCTTTAAATGCATTTTCAGCCTGATTGTACACTTCAGGTGAAAATGTCAAAATCTTCAAAATGAGCAAAAGCACAATGAAATTAATGCTTGAATCATCTTCATTTTGCTAACATACACTAATGACAGCAAAAAGTTTGAGTCTACAACATTTAGTTAAGGTGTGAGAGCCAAAATGAACTTTTTATGGCTTTAAATGCATTTTCAGCCTGATTGTACACTTCAGGTGAAAATGTCAAAATCTTCAAAATGAGCAAAAGCACAATGAAATTAATGCTTGAATCATCTTCATTTTGCTAACATACACTAATGACAGCAAAAAGTTTGAGTCTACAACATTTAGTTAAGGTGTGAGAGCCAAAATGAACTTTTTATGGCTTTAAATGCATTTTCAACCCGATTGTACACTTCAGGTGAAAATGTCAAAATCTTCAAAATGAGCAAAAGCACAATAAAATTAATGCTTGAATCATCTTCATTTTGCTAAAATACACTAATGACAGCAAAAAGTTTGAGTCTACAACATTTAGTTAAGATGTGAGAGCCAAAATGAACTTTTTATGGCTTTAAATGCATTTTCAGCCTGATTGTACACTTCAGGTGAAAATGTCAAAATCTTCAAAATGAGCAAAAGCACAATGAAATTAATGCTTGAATCATCTTCATTTTGCTAACATACACTAATGACAGCAAAAAGTTTGAGTCTACAACATTTAGTTAAGGTGTGAGAGCCAAAATGAAGTTTTTATGGCTTTGAATGCATTTTCAGCCCGATTGTACACTTCAGGTGAAAATGTCAAAATCTTCAAAATGAGCAAAAGCACAATAAAATTAATGCTTGAATCATCTTCATTTTGCTAAAATATACTAATGACAGCAAAAAGTTTGAGTCTACAACATTTAGTTAAGGTGTGAGAGCCGAAATGAACTTTTTATTGCTTTAAACGCGTTTTCAGCCCCTAATTGTACACTTCAGGTGAAAATGTCAAAATCTTCAAAATGAGCAAAAGCACAATGAAATTAATGCTTGAATCATCTTCATTTTGCTAAAATACACTAATGACAGCAAAAAGTTTGAGTCTACAACATTTAGTTAAGGTGTGAGAGCCAAAATGAACTTTTTATGGCTTTAAATGCATTTTCAGCCTGATTGTACACTTCAGGTGAAAATGTCAAAATCTTCAAAATGAGCAAAAGCACAATGAAATTAATGCTTGAATCATCTTCATTTTGCTAAAATACACTAATGACAGCAAAAAGTTTGAGTCTACAACATTTAGTTAAGGTGTGAGAGCCAAAATGAACTTTTTATGGCTTTAAATGCATTTTCAGCCCAATTGTACACTTCAGGTGAAAATGTCAAAATCTTCAAAATGAGCAAAAGCACAATAAAATTAATGCTTGAATCATCTTCATTTTGCTAAAATATACTAATGACAGCAAAAAGTTTGAGTCTACAACATTTAGTTAAGGTGTGAGAGCCAAAATGAACTTTTTATTGCTTTAAACGCGTTTTCAGCCCCTAATTGTACACTTCAGGTGAAAATGTCAAAATCTTCAAAATGAGCAAAAGCATAATGAAATTAATGCTTGAATCATCTTCATTTTGCTAAAATACACTAATGACAGCAAAAAGTTTGAGTCTACAACATTTAGTTAAGGTGTGAGAGCCAAAATGAACTTTTTATGGCTTTAAATGCATTTTCAGCCCGATTGTACACTTCAGGTGAAAATGTCAAAATCTTCAAAATGAGCAAAAGCACAATAAAATTAATGCTTGAATCATCTTCATTTTGCTAAAATATACTAATGACAGCAAAAAGTTTGAGTCTACAACATTTAGTTAAGGTGTGAGAGCCAAAATGAACTTTTTATGGCTTTAAATGCATTTTCAGCCTGATTGTACACTTCAGGTGAAAATGTCAAAATCTTCAAAATGAGCAAAAGCACAATGAAATTAATGCTTGAATCATCTTCATTTTGCTAAAATACACTAATGACAGCAAAAAGTTTGAGTCTACAACATTTAGTTAAGGTGTGAGAGCCAAAATGAACTTTTTATGGCTTTAAATGCATTTTCAGCCCGATTGTACACTTCAGGTGAAAATGTCAAAATCTTCAAAATGAGCAAAAGCACAATAAAATTAATGCTTGAATCATCTTCATTTTGCTAAAATATACTAATGACAGCAAAAAGTTTGAGTCTACAACATTTAGTTAAGGTGTGAGAGCCAAAATGAACTTTTTATGGCTTTAAATGCATTTTCAGCCTGATTGTACACTTCAGGTGAAAATGTTAAAATCTTCAAAATGAGCAAAAGCACAATGAAATTAATGCTTGAATCATCTTCATTTTGCTAAAATACACTAATGACAGCAAAAAGTTTGAGTCTACAACATTTAGTTAAGGTGTGAGAGCCAAAATGAACTTTTTATGGCTTTAAATGCATTTTCAGCCTGATTGTACACTTCAGGTGAAAATGTCAAAATCTTCAAAATGAGCAAAAGCACAATGAAATTAATGCTTGAATCATCTTCATTTTGCTAAAATACACTAATGACAGCAAAAAGTTTGAGTCTACAACATTTAGTTAAGGTGTGAGAGCCAAAATGAACTTTTTATGGCTTTAAATGCATTTTCAGCCTGATTGTACACTTCAGGTGAAAATGTCAAAATCTTCAAAATGAGCAAAAGCACAATGAAATTAATGCTTGAATCATCTTCATTTTGCTAAAATACACTAATGACAGCAAAAAGTTTGAGTCTACAACATTTAGTTAAGGTGTGAGAGCCAAAATGAACTTTTTATGGCTTTAAATGCATTTTCAGCCCAATTGTACACTTCAGGTGAAAATGTCAAAATCTTCAAAATGAGCAAAAGCACAATAAAATTAATGCTTGAATCATCTTCATTTTGCTAAAATATACTAATGACAGCAAAAAGTTTGAGTCTACAACATTTAGTTAAGGTGTGAGAGCCAAAATGAACTTTTTATTGCTTTAAACGCGTTTTCAGCCCCTAATTGTACACTTCAGGTGAAAATGTCAAAATCTTCAAAATGAGCAAAAGCACAATGAAATTAATGCTTGAATCATCTTCATTTTGCTAAAATACACTAATGACAGCAAAAAGTTTTGAGTCTACAACATTTAGTTAAGGTGTGAAAGCCAAAATGAACTTTTTATTGCTTTAAACGCGTTTTCAGCCCCTAATTGTACACTTCAGGTGAAAATGTCAAAATCTTCAAAATGAGCAAAAGCACAATGAAATTAATGCTTGAATCATCTTCATGTTGCTAAAATACACTAATGACAGCAAAAAGTTTGAGTCTACAACATTTAGTTAAGGTGTGAGAGCCAAAATGAACTTTTTATGGCTTTAAATGCATTTTCAGCCTGATTGTACACTTCAGGTGAAAATGTCAAAATCTTCAAAATGAGCAAAAGCACAATGAAATTAATGCTTGAATCATCTTCATTTTGCTAAAATACACTAATGACAGCAAAAAGTTTGAGTCTACAACATTTAGTTAAGGTGTGAGAGCCAAAATGAACTTTTTATGGCTTTAAATGCATTTTCAGCCCAATTGTACACTTCAGGTGAAAATGTCAAAATCTTCAAAATGAGCAAAAGCACAATAAAATTAATGCTTGAATCATCTTCATTTTGCTAAAATATACTAATGACAGCAAAAAGTTTGAGTCTACAACATTTAGTTAAGGTGTGAGAGCCAAAATGAACTTTTTATTGCTTTAAACGCGTTTTCAGCCCCTAATTGTACACTTCAGGTGAAAATGTCAAAATCTTCAAAATGAGCAAAAGCACAATGAAATTAATGCTTGAATCATCTTCATTTTGCTAAAATACACTAATGACAGCAAAAAGTTTTGAGTCTACAACATTTAGTTAAGGTGTGAGAGCCAAAATGAACTTTTTATGGCTTTAAATGCATTTTCAGCCCGATTGTACACTTCAGGTGAAAATGTCAAAATCTTCAAAATGAGCAAAAGCACAATAAAATTAATGCTTGAATCATCTTCATTTTGCTAAAATATACTAATGACAGCAAAAAGTTTGAGTCTACAACATTTAGTTAAGGTGTGAGAGCCAAAATGAACTTTTTATGGCTTTAAATGCATTTTCAGCCTGATTGTACACTTCAGGTGAAAATGTCAAAATCTTCAAAATGAGCAAAAGCACAATGAAATTAATGCTTGAATCATCTTCATTTTGCTAAAATACACTAATGACAGCAAAAAGTTTGAGTCTACAACATTTAGTTAAGGTGTGAGAGCCAAAATGAACTTTTTATGGCTTTAAATGCATTTTCAGCCTGATTGTACACTTCAGGTGAAAATGTCAAAATCTTCAAAATGAGCAAAAGCACAATGAAATTAATGCTTGAATCATCTTCATTTTGCTAAAATACACTAATGACAGCAAAAAGTTTGAGTCTACAACATTTAGTTAAGGTGTGAGAGCCAAAATGAACTTTTTATGGCTTTAAATGCATTTTCAGCCCAATTGTACACTTCAGGTGAAAATGTCAAAATCTTCAAAATGAGCAAAAGCACAATAAAATTAATGCTTGAATCATCTTCATTTTGCTAAAATATACTAATGACAGCAAAAAGTTTGAGTCTACAACATTTAGTTAAGGTGTGAGAGCCAAAATGAACTTTTTATTGCTTTAAACGCGTTTTCAGCCCCTAATTGTACACTTCAGGTGAAAATGTCAAAATCTTCAAAATGAGCAAAAGCACAATGAAATTAATGCTTGAATCATCTTCATTTTGCTAAAATACACTAATGACAGCAAAAAGTTTGAGTCTACAACATTTAGTTAAGGTGTGAGAGCCAAAATGAACTTTTTATGGCTTTAAATGCATTTTCAGCCCGATTGTACACTTCAGGTGAAAATGTCAAAATCTTCAAAATGAGCAAAAGCACAATAAAATTAATGCTTGAATCATCTTCATTTTGCTAAAATATACTAATGACAGCAAAAAGTTTGAGTCTACAACATTTAGTTAAGGTGTGAGAGCCAAAATTAACTTTTTATGGCTTTAAATGCATTTTCAGCCTGATTGTACACTTCAGGTGAAAATGTCAAAATCTTCAAAATGAGCAAAAGCACAATGAAATTAATGCTTGAATCATCTTCATTTTGCTAAAATACACTAATGACAGCAAAAAGTTTGAGTCTACAACATTTAGTTAAGGTGTGAGAGCCAAAATGAACTTTTTATGGCTTTAAATGCATTTTCAGCCTGATTGTACACTTCAGGTGAAAATGTCAAAATCTTCAAAATGAGCAAAAGCACAATGAAATTAATGCTTGAATCATCTTCATTTTGCTAAAATACACTAATGACAGCAAAAAGTTTGAGTCTACAACATTTAGTTAAGGTGTGAGAGCCAAAATGAACTTTTTATGGCTTTAAATGCATTTTCAGCCCGATTGTACACTTCAGGTGAAAATGTCAAAATCTTCAAAATGAGCAAAAGCACAATAAAATTAATGCTTGAATCATCTTCATTTTGCTAAAATATACTAATGACAGCAAAAAGTTTGAGTCTACAACATTTAGTTAAGGTGTGAGAGCCAAAATGAACTTTTTATTGCTTTAAACGCGTTTTCAGCCCCTAATTGTACACTTCAGGTGAAAATGTCAAAATCTTCAAAATGAGCAAAAGCACAATGAAATTAATGCTTGAATCATCTTCATTTTGCTAAAATACACTAATGACAGCAAAAAGTTTGAGTCTACAACATTTAGTTAAGGTGTGAGAGCCAAAATGAACTTTTTATGGCTTTAAATGCATTTTCAGCCTGATTGTACACTTCAGGTGAAAATGTCAAAATCTTCAAAATGAGCAAAAGCACAATGAAATTAATGCTTGAATCATCTTCATTTTGCTAAAATACACTAATGACAGCAAAAAGTTTGAGTCTACAACATTTAGTTAAGGTGTGAGAGCCAAAATGAACTTTTTATGGCTTTAAATGCATTTTCAGCCTGATTGTACACTTCAGGTGAAAATGTCAAAATCTTCAAAATGAGCAAAAGCACAATGAAATTAATGCTTGAATCATCTTCATTTTGCTAAAATACACTAATGACAGCAAAAAGTTTGAGTCTACAACATTTAGTTAAGATGTGAGAGCCAAAATGAACTTTTTATGGCTTTAAATGCATTTTCAGCCTGATTGTACACTTCAGGTGAAAATGTCAAAATCTTCAAAATGAGCAAAAGCACAATGAAATTAATGCTTGAATCATCTTCATTTTGCTAACATACACTAATGACAGCAAAAAGTTTGAGTCTACAACATTTAGTTAAGGTGTGAGAGCCAAAATGAACTTTTTATGGCTTTAAATGCATTTTCAGCCCGATTGTACACTTCAGGTGAAAATGTCAAAATCTTCAAAATGAGCAAAAGCACAATGAAATTAATGCTTGAATCATCTTCATTTTGCTAAAATATACTAATGACAGCAAAAAGTTTGAGTCTACAACATTTAGTTAAGGTGTGAGAGCCAAAATGAACTTTTTATTGCTTTAAACGCGTTTTCAGCCCCTAATTGTACACTTCAGGTGAAAATGTCAAAATCTTCAAAATGAGCAAAAGCACAATGAAATTAATGCTTGAATCATCTTCATGTTGCTAAAATACACTAATGACAGCAAAAAGTTTGAGTCTACAACATTTAGTTAAGGTGTGAAAGCCAAAATGAACTTTTTATGGCTTTAAATGCATTTTCAGCCCGATTGTACACTTCAGGTGAAAATGTCAAAATCTTCAAAATGAGCAAAAGCACAATGAAATTAATGCTTGAATCATCTTCATTTTGCTAAAATACACTAATGACAGCAAAAAGTTTGAGTCTACAACATTTAGTTAAGGTGTGAGAGCCAAAATGAACTTTTTATGGCTTTAAATGCATTTTCAGCCTGATTGTACACTTCAGGTGAAAATGTCAAAATCTTCAAAATGAGCAAAAGCACAATGAAATTAATGCTTGAATCATCTTCATTTTGCTAACATACACTAATGACAGCAAAAAGTTTGAGTCTACAACATTTAGTTAAGGTGTGAGAGCCAAAATGAACTTTTTATGGCTTTAAATGCATTTTCAGCCCGATTGTACACTTCAGGTGAAAATGTCAAAATCTTCAAAATGTGCAAAAGCACAATAAAATTAATGCTTGAATCATCTTCATTTTGCTAAAATATACTAATGACAGCAAAAAGTTTGAGTGTACAACATTTAGTTAAGGTGTGAGAGCCAAAATGAACTTTTTATGGCTTTAAATGCATTTTCAGCCTGATTGTACACTTCAGGTGAAAATGTCAAAATCTTCAAAATGAGCAAAAGCACAATGAAATTAATGCTTGAATCATCTTCATTTTGCTAAAATACACTAATGACAGCAAAGAGTTTGAGTCTACAACATTTAGTTAAGGTGTGAGAGCCAAAATGAACTTTTTATTGCTTTAAACGCGTTTTCAGCCCCTAATTGTACACTTCAGGTGAAAATGTCAAAATCTTCAAAATGAGCAAAAGCACAATGAAATTAATGCTTGAATCATCTTCATTTTGCTAACATACACTAATGACAGCAAAAAGTTTGAGTCTACAACATTTAGTTAAGGTGTGAGAGCCAAAATGAACTTTTTATGGCTTTAAATGCATTTTCAGCCCGATTGTACACTTCAGGTGAAAATGTCAAAATCTTCAAAATGAGCAAAAGCACAATAAAATTAATGCTTGAATCATCTTCATTTTGCTAAAATATACTAATGACAGCAAAAAGTTTGAGTCTACAACATTTAGTTAAGGTGTGAGAGCCAAAATGAACTTTTTATTGCTTTAAACGCGTTTTCAGCCCCTAATTGTACACTTCAGGTGAAAATGTCAAAATCTTCAAAATGAGCAAAAGCACAATGAAATTAATGCTTGAATCATCTTCATTTTGCTAACATACACTAATGACAGCAAAAAGTTTGAGTCTACAACATTTAGTTAAGGTGTGAGAGCCAAAATGAACTTTTTATGGCTTTAAATGCATTTTCAGCCTGATTGTACACTTCAGGTGAAAATGTCAAAATCTTCAAAATGAGCAAAAGCACAATGAAATTAATGCTTGAATCATCTTCATTTTGCTAACATACACTAATGACAGCAAAAAGTTTGAGTCTACAACATTTAGTTAAGGTGTGAGAGCCAAAATGAACTTTTTATGGCTTTAAATGCATTTTCAGCCCGATTGTACACTTCAGGTGAAAATGTCAAAATCTTCAAAATGAGCAAAAGCACAATAAAATTAATGCTTGAATCATCTTCATTTTGCTAAAATATACTAATGACAGCAAAAAGTTTGAGTCTACAACATTTAGTTAAGGTGTGAGAGCCAAAATGAACTTTTTATGGCTTTAAATGCATTTTCAGCCTGATTGTACACTTCAGGTGAAAATGTCAAAATCTTCAAAATGAGCAAAAGCACAATGAAATTAATGCTTGAATCATCTTCATTTTGCTAAAATACAATAATGACAGCAAAAAGTTTGAGTCTACAACATTTAGTTAAGGTGTGAGAGCCAAAATGAACTTTTTATGGCTTTAAATGCATTTTCAGCCTGATTGTACACTTCAGGTGAAAATGTCAAAATCTTCAAAATGAGCAAAAGCACAATGAAATTAATGCTTGAATCATCTTCATTTTGCTAACATACACTAATGACAGCAAAAAGTTTGAGTCTACAACATTTAGTTAAGGTGTGAGAGCCAAAATGAACTTTTTATGGCTTTAAATGCATTTTCAGCCTGATTGTACACTTCAGGTGAAAATGTCAAAATCTTCAAAATGAGCAAAAGCACAATGAAATTAATGCTTGAATCATCTTCATTTTGCTAACATACACTAATGACAGCAAAAAGTTTGAGTCTACAACATTTAGTTAAGGTGTGAGAGCCAAAATGAACTTTTTATGGCTTTAAATGCATTTTCAACCCGATTGTACACTTCAGGTGAAAATGTCAAAATCTTCAAAATGAGCAAAAGCACAATAAAATTAATGCTTGAATCATCTTCATTTTGCTAAAATACACTAATGACAGCAAAAAGTTTGAGTCTACAACATTTAGTTAAGATGTGAGAGCCAAAATGAACTTTTTATGGCTTTAAATGCATTTTCAGCCTGATTGTACACTTCAGGTGAAAATGTCAAAATCTTCAAAATGAGCAAAAGCACAATGAAATTAATGCTTGAATCATCTTCATTTTGCTAACATACACTAATGACAGCAAAAAGTTTGAGTCTACAACATTTAGTTAAGGTGTGAGAGCCAAAATGAAGTTTTTATGGCTTTGAATGCATTTTCAGCCCGATTGTACACTTCAGGTGAAAATGTCAAAATCTTCAAAATGAGCAAAAGCACAATAAAATTAATGCTTGAATCATCTTCATTTTGCTAAAATATACTAATGACAGCAAAAAGTTTGAGTCTACAACATTTAGTTAAGGTGTGAGAGCCGAAATGAACTTTTTATTGCTTTAAACGCGTTTTCAGCCCCTAATTGTACACTTCAGGTGAAAATGTCAAAATCTTCAAAATGAGCAAAAGCACAATGAAATTAATGCTTGAATCATCTTCATTTTGCTAAAATACACTAATGACAGCAAAAAGTTTGAGTCTACAACATTTAGTTAAGGTGTGAGAGCCAAAATGAACTTTTTATGGCTTTAAATGCATTTTCAGCCTGATTGTACACTTCAGGTGAAAATGTCAAAATCTTCAAAATGAGCAAAAGCACAATGAAATTAATGCTTGAATCATCTTCATTTTGCTAAAATACACTAATGACAGCAAAAAGTTTGAGTCTACAACATTTAGTTAAGGTGTGAGAGCCAAAATGAACTTTTTATGGCTTTAAATGCATTTTCAGCCCAATTGTACACTTCAGGTGAAAATGTCAAAATCTTCAAAATGAGCAAAAGCACAATAAAATTAATGCTTGAATCATCTTCATTTTGCTAAAATATACTAATGACAGCAAAAAGTTTGAGTCTACAACATTTAGTTAAGGTGTGAGAGCCAAAATGAACTTTTTATTGCTTTAAACGCGTTTTCAGCCCCTAATTGTACACTTCAGGTGAAAATGTCAAAATCTTCAAAATGAGCAAAAGCATAATGAAATTAATGCTTGAATCATCTTCATTTTGCTAAAATACACTAATGACAGCAAAAAGTTTGAGTCTACAACATTTAGTTAAGGTGTGAGAGCCAAAATGAACTTTTTATGGCTTTAAATGCATTTTCAGCCCGATTGTACACTTCAGGTGAAAATGTCAAAATCTTCAAAATGAGCAAAAGCACAATAAAATTAATGCTTGAATCATCTTCATTTTGCTAAAATATACTAATGACAGCAAAAAGTTTGAGTCTACAACATTTAGTTAAGGTGTGAGAGCCAAAATGAACTTTTTATGGCTTTAAATGCATTTTCAGCCTGATTGTACACTTCAGGTGAAAATGTCAAAATCTTCAAAATGAGCAAAAGCACAATGAAATTAATGCTTGAATCATCTTCATTTTGCTAAAATACACTAATGACAGCAAAAAGTTTGAGTCTACAACATTTAGTTAAGGTGTGAGAGCCAAAATGAACTTTTTATGGCTTTAAATGCATTTTCAGCCCGATTGTACACTTCAGGTGAAAATGTCAAAATCTTCAAAATGAGCAAAAGCACAATAAAATTAATGCTTGAATCATCTTCATTTTGCTAAAATATACTAATGACAGCAAAAAGTTTGAGTCTACAACATTTAGTTAAGGTGTGAGAGCCAAAATGAACTTTTTATGGCTTTAAATGCATTTTCAGCCTGATTGTACACTTCAGGTGAAAATGTTAAAATCTTCAAAATGAGCAAAAGCACAATGAAATTAATGCTTGAATCATCTTCATTTTGCTAAAATACACTAATGACAGCAAAAAGTTTGAGTCTACAACATTTAGTTAAGGTGTGAGAGCCAAAATGAACTTTTTATGGCTTTAAATGCATTTTCAGCCTGATTGTACACTTCAGGTGAAAATGTCAAAATCTTCAAAATGAGCAAAAGCACAATGAAATTAATGCTTGAATCATCTTCATTTTGCTAAAATACACTAATGACAGCAAAAAGTTTGAGTCTACAACATTTAGTTAAGGTGTGAGAGCCAAAATGAACTTTTTATGGCTTTAAATGCATTTTCAGCCCGATTGTACACTTCAGGTGAAAATGTCAAAATCTTCAAAATGAGCAAAAGCACAATAAAATTAATGCTTGAATCATCTTCATTTTGCTAAAATATACTAATGACAGCAACAAGTTTGAGTCTACAACATTTAGTTAAGGTGTGAGAGCCAAAATGAACTTTTTATGGCTTTAAATGCATTTTCAGCCTGATTGTACACTTCAGGTGAAAATGTCAAAATCTTCAAAATGAGCAAAAGCACAATGAAATTAATGCTTGAATCATCTTCATTTTGCTAAAATACACTAATGACAGCAAAAAGTTTGAGTCTACAACATTTAGTTAAGGTGTGAGAGCCAAAATGAAGTTTTTATGGCTTTGAATGCATTTTCAGCCCGATTGTACACTTCAGGTGAAAATGTCAAAATCTTCAAAATGAGCAAAAGCACAATAAAATTAATGCTTGAATCATCTTCATTTTGCTAAAATATACTAATGACAGCAAAAAGTTTGAGTCTACAACATTTAGTTAAGGTGTGAGAGCCGAAATGAACTTTTTATTGCTTTAAACGCGTTTTCAGCCCCTAATTGTACACTTCAGGTGAAAATGTCAAAATCTTCAAAATGAGCAAAAGCACAATGAAATTAATGCTTGAATCATCTTCATTTTGCTAAAATACACTAATGACAGCAAAAAGTTTGAGTCTACAACATTTAGTTAAGGTGTGAGAGCCAAAATGAACTTTTTATGGCTTTAAATGCATTTTCAGCCTGATTGTACACTTCAGGTGAAAATGTCAAAATCTTCAAAATGAGCAAAAGCACAATGAAATTAATGCTTGAATCATCTTCATTTTGCTAAAATACACTAATGACAGCAAAAAGTTTGAGTCTACAACATTTAGTTAAGGTGTGAGAGCCAAAATGAACTTTTTATGGCTTTAAATGCATTTTCAGCCCAATTGTACACTTCAGGTGAAAATGTCAAAATCTTCAAAATGAGCAAAAGCACAATAAAATTAATGCTTGAATCATCTTCATTTTGCTAAAATATACTAATGACAGCAAAAAGTTTGAGTCTACAACATTTAGTTAAGGTGTGAGAGCCAAAATGAACTTTTTATTGCTTTAAACGCGTTTTCAGCCCCTAATTGTACACTTCAGGTGAAAATGTCAAAATCTTCAAAATGAGCAAAAGCACAATGAAATTAATGCTTGAATCATCTTCATTTTGCTAAAATACACTAATGACAGCAAAAAGTTTGAGTCTACAACATTTAGTTAAGGTGTGAGAGCCAAAATGAACTTTTTATGGCTTTAAATGCATTTTCAGCCCGATTGTACACTTCAGGTGAAAATGTCAAAATCTTCAAAATGAGCAAAAGCACAATAAAATTAATGCTTGAATCATCTTCATTTTGCTAAAATATACTAATGACAGCAAAAAGTTTGAGTCTACAACATTTAGTTAAGGTGTGAGAGCCAAAATGAACTTTTTATGGCTTTAAATGCATTTTCAGCCTGATTGTACACTTCAGGTGAAAATGTCAAAATCTTCAAAATGAGCAAAAGCACAATGAAATTAATGCTTGAATCATCTTCATTTTGCTAAAATACACTAATGACAGCAAAAAGTTTGAGTCTACAACATTTAGTTAAGGTGTGAGAGCCAAAATGAACTTTTTATGGCTTTAAATGCATTTTCAGCCCGATTGTACACTTCAGGTGAAAATGTCAAAATCTTCAAAATGAGCAAAAGCACAATAAAATTAATGCTTGAATCATCTTCATTTTGCTAAAATATACTAATGACAGCAAAAAGTTTGAGTCTACAACATTTAGTTAAGGTGTGAGAGCCAAAATGAACTTTTTATGGCTTTAAATGCATTTTCAGCCTGATTGTACACTTCAGGTGAAAATGTTAAAATCTTCAAAATGAGCAAAAGCACAATGAAATTAATGCTTGAATCATCTTCATTTTGCTAAAATACACTAATGACAGCAAAAAGTTTGAGTCTACAACATTTAGTTAAGGTGTGAGAGCCAAAATGAACTTTTTATGGCTTTAAATGCATTTTCAGCCTGATTGTACACTTCAGGTGAAAATGTCAAAATCTTCAAAATGAGCAAAAGCACAATGAAATTAATGCTTGAATCATCTTCATTTTGCTAAAATACACTAATGACAGCAAAAAGTTTGAGTCTACAACATTTAGTTAAGGTGTGAGAGCCAAAATGAACTTTTTATGGCTTTAAATGCATTTTCAGCCCGATTGTACACTTCAGGTGAAAATGTCAAAATCTTCAAAATGAGCAAAAGCACAATAAAATTAATGCTTGAATCATCTTCATTTTGCTAAAATATACTAATGACAGCAACAAGTTTGAGTCTACAACATTTAGTTAAGGTGTGAGAGCCAAAATGAACTTTTTATGGCTTTAAATGCATTTTCAGCCTGATTGTACACTTCAGGTGAAAATGTCAAAATCTTCAAAATGAGCAAAAGCACAATGAAATTAATGCTTGAATCATCTTCATTTTGCTAAAATACACTAATGACAGCAAAAAGTTTGAGTCTACAACATTTAGTTAAGGTGTGAGAGCCAAAATGAACTTTTTATGGCTTTAAATGCATTTTCAGCCTGATTGTACACTTCAGGTGAAAATGTCAAAATCTTGAAAATGAGCAAAAGCACAATGAAATTAATGCTTGAATCATCTTCATTTTGCTAAAATATACTAATGACAGCAAAAAGTTTTAGTCTACAACATTTAGTTAAGGTGTGAGAGCCAAAATGAACTTTTTATTGCTTTAAACGCGTTTTCAGCCCCTAATTGTACACTTCAGGTGAAAATGTCAAAATCTTCAAAATGAGAAAAAGCACAATAAAATTAATGCTTGAATCATCTTCATTTTGCTAAAATATACTAATGACAGCAAAAAGTTTGAGTCTACAACATTTAGTTAAGGTGTGAGAGCCAAAATGAACTTTTTATGGCTTTAAATGCATTTTCAGCCTGATTGTACACTTCAGGTGAAAATGTCAAAATCTTGAAAATGAGCAAAAGCACAATGAAATTAATGCTTGAATCATCTTCATTTTGCTAAAATATACTAATGACAGCAAAAAGTTTTAGTCTACAACATTTAGTTAAGGTGTGAGAGCCAAAATGAACTTTTTATTGCTTTAAACGCGTTTTCAGCCCCTAATTGTACACTTCAGGTGAAAATGTCAAAATCTTCAAAATGAGCAAAAGCACAATGAAATTAATGCTTGAATCATCTTCATTTTGCTAACATACACTAATGACAGCAAAAAGTTTGAGTCTACAACATTTAGTTAAGGTGTGAGAGCCAAAATGAACTTTTTATGGCTTTAAATGCATTTTCAGCCCGATTGTACACTTCAGGTGAAAATGTCAAAATCTTCAAAATGAGCAAAAGCACAATGAAATTAATGCTTGAATCATCTTCATTTTGCTAAAATACACTAATGACAGCAAAAAGTTTGAGTCTACAACATTTAGTTAAGGTGTGAGAGCCAAAATGAACTTTTTATGGCTTTAAATGCATTTTCAGCCCAATTGTACACTTCAGGTGAAAATGTCAAAATCTTCAAAATGAGCAAAAGCACAATAAAATTAATGCTTGAATCATCTTCATTTTGCTAAAATATACTAATGACAGCAAAAAGTTTGAGTCTACAACATTTAGTTAAGGTGTGAGAGCCAAAATGAACTTTTTATTGCTTTAAACGCGTTTTCAGCCCCTAATTGTACACTTCAGGTGAAAATGTCAAAATCTTCAAAATGAGCAAAAGCACAATGAAATTAATGCTTGAATCATCTTCATTTTGCTAAAATACACTAATGACAGCAAAAAGTTTGAGTCTACAACATTTAGTTAAGGTGTGAGAGCCAAAATGAACTTTTTATGGCTTTAAATGCATTTTCAGCCCGATTGTACACTTCAGGTGAAAATGTCAAAATCTTCAAAATGAGCAAAAGCACAATAAAATTAATGCTTGAATCATCTTCATTTTGCTAAAATATACTAATGACAGCAAAAAGTTTGAGTCTACAACATTTAGTTAAGGTGTGAGAGCCAAAATGAACTTTTTATGGCTTTAAATGCATTTTCAGCCTGATTGTACACTTCAGGTGAAAATGTCAAAATCTTCAAAATGAGCAAAAGCACAATGAAATTAATGCTTGAATCATCTTCATTTTGCTAAAATACACTAATGACAGCAAAAAGTTTGAGTCTACAACATTTAGTTAAGGTGTGAGAGCCAAAATGAACTTTTTATGGCTTTAAATGCATTTTCAGCCCGATTGTACACTTCAGGTGAAAATGTCAAAATCTTCAAAATGAGCAAAAGCACAATAAAATTAATGCTTGAATCATCTTCATTTTGCTAAAATATACTAATGACAGCAAAAAGTTTGAGTCTACAACATTTAGTTAAGGTGTGAGAGCCAAAATGAACTTTTTATGGCTTTAAATGCATTTTCAGCCTGATTGTACACTTCAGGTGAAAATGTTAAAATCTTCAAAATGAGCAAAAGCACAATGAAATTAATGCTTGAATCATCTTCATTTTGCTAAAATACACTAATGACAGCAAAAAGTTTGAGTCTACAACATTTAGTTAAGGTGTGAGAGCCAAAATGAACTTTTTATGGCTTTAAATGCATTTTCAGCCTGATTGTACACTTCAGGTGAAAATGTCAAAATCTTCAAAATGAGCAAAAGCACAATGAAATTAATGCTTGAATCATCTTCATTTTGCTAAAATACACTAATGACAGCAAAAAGTTTGAGTCTACAACATTTAGTTAAGGTGTGAGAGCCAAAATGAACTTTTTATGGCTTTAAATGCATTTTCAGCCCGATTGTACACTTCAGGTGAAAATGTCAAAATCTTCAAAATGAGCAAAAGCACAATAAAATTAATGCTTGAATCATCTTCATTTTGCTAAAATATACTAATGACAGCAACAAGTTTGAGTCTACAACATTTAGTTAAGGTGTGAGAGCCAAAATGAACTTTTTATGGCTTTAAATGCATTTTCAGCCTGATTGTACACTTCAGGTGAAAATGTCAAAATCTTCAAAATGAGCAAAAGCACAATGAAATTAATGCTTGAATCATCTTCATTTTGCTAAAATACACTAATGACAGCAAAAAGTTTGAGTCTACAACATTTAGTTAAGGTGTGAGAGCCAAAATGAAGTTTTTATGGCTTTGAATGCATTTTCAGCCCGATTGTACACTTCAGGTGAAAATGTCAAAATCTTCAAAATGAGCAAAAGCACAATAAAATTAATGCTTGAATCATCTTCATTTTGCTAAAATATACTAATGACAGCAAAAAGTTTGAGTCTACAACATTTAGTTAAGGTGTGAGAGCCGAAATGAACTTTTTATTGCTTTAAACGCGTTTTCAGCCCCTAATTGTACACTTCAGGTGAAAATGTCAAAATCTTCAAAATGAGCAAAAGCACAATGAAATTAATGCTTGAATCATCTTCATTTTGCTAAAATACACTAATGACAGCAAAAAGTTTGAGTCTACAACATTTAGTTAAGGTGTGAGAGCCAAAATGAACTTTTTATGGCTTTAAATGCATTTTCAGCCTGATTGTACACTTCAGGTGAAAATGTCAAAATCTTCAAAATGAGCAAAAGCACAATGAAATTAATGCTTGAATCATCTTCATTTTGCTAAAATACACTAATGACAGCAAAAAGTTTGAGTCTACAACATTTAGTTAAGGTGTGAGAGCCAAAATGAACTTTTTATGGCTTTAAATGCATTTTCAGCCCAATTGTACACTTCAGGTGAAAATGTCAAAATCTTCAAAATGAGCAAAAGCACAATAAAATTAATGCTTGAATCATCTTCATTTTGCTAAAATATACTAATGACAGCAAAAAGTTTGAGTCTACAACATTTAGTTAAGGTGTGAGAGCCAAAATGAACTTTTTATTGCTTTAAACGCGTTTTCAGCCCCTAATTGTACACTTCAGGTGAAAATGTCAAAATCTTCAAAATGAGCAAAAGCACAATGAAATTAATGCTTGAATCATCTTCATTTTGCTAAAATACACTAATGACAGCAAAAAGTTTGAGTCTACAACATTTAGTTAAGGTGTGAGAGCCAAAATGAACTTTTTATGGCTTTAAATGCATTTTCAGCCCGATTGTACACTTCAGGTGAAAATGTCAAAATCTTCAAAATGAGCAAAAGCACAATAAAATTAATGCTTGAATCATCTTCATTTTGCTAAAATATACTAATGACAGCAAAAAGTTTGAGTCTACAACATTTAGTTAAGGTGTGAGAGCCAAAATGAACTTTTTATGGCTTTAAATGCATTTTCAGCCTGATTGTACACTTCAGGTGAAAATGTCAAAATCTTCAAAATGAGCAAAAGCACAATGAAATTAATGCTTGAATCATCTTCATTTTGCTAAAATACACTAATGACAGCAAAAAGTTTGAGTCTACAACATTTAGTTAAGGTGTGAGAGCCAAAATGAACTTTTTATGGCTTTAAATGCATTTTCAGCCCGATTGTACACTTCAGGTGAAAATGTCAAAATCTTCAAAATGAGCAAAAGCACAATAAAATTAATGCTTGAATCATCTTCATTTTGCTAAAATATACTAATGACAGCAAAAAGTTTGAGTCTACAACATTTAGTTAAGGTGTGAGAGCCAAAATGAACTTTTTATGGCTTTAAATGCATTTTCAGCCTGATTGTACACTTCAGGTGAAAATGTTAAAATCTTCAAAATGAGCAAAAGCACAATGAAATTAATGCTTGAATCATCTTCATTTTGCTAAAATACACTAATGACAGCAAAAAGTTTGAGTCTACAACATTTAGTTAAGGTGTGAGAGCCAAAATGAACTTTTTATGGCTTTAAATGCATTTTCAGCCTGATTGTACACTTCAGGTGAAAATGTCAAAATCTTCAAAATGAGCAAAAGCACAATGAAATTAATGCTTGAATCATCTTCATTTTGCTAAAATACACTAATGACAGCAAAAAGTTTGAGTCTACAACATTTAGTTAAGGTGTGAGAGCCAAAATGAACTTTTTATGGCTTTAAATGCATTTTCAGCCCGATTGTACACTTCAGGTGAAAATGTCAAAATCTTCAAAATGAGCAAAAGCACAATAAAATTAATGCTTGAATCATCTTCATTTTGCTAAAATATACTAATGACAGCAACAAGTTTGAGTCTACAACATTTAGTTAAGGTGTGAGAGCCAAAATGAACTTTTTATGGCTTTAAATGCATTTTCAGCCTGATTGTACACTTCAGGTGAAAATGTCAAAATCTTCAAAATGAGCAAAAGCACAATGAAATTAATGCTTGAATCATCTTCATTTTGCTAAAATACACTAATGACAGCAAAAAGTTTGAGTCTACAACATTTAGTTAAGGTGTGAGAGCCAAAATGAACTTTTTATGGCTTTAAATGCATTTTCAGCCTGATTGTACACTTCAGGTGAAAATGTCAAAATCTTGAAAATGAGCAAAAGCACAATGAAATTAATGCTTGAATCATCTTCATTTTGCTAAAATATACTAATGACAGCAAAAAGTTTTAGTCTACAACATTTAGTTAAGGTGTGAGAGCCAAAATGAACTTTTTATTGCTTTAAACGCGTTTTCAGCCCCTAATTGTACACTTCAGGTGAAAATGTCAAAATCTTCAAAATGAGCAAAAGCACAATGAAATTAATGCTTGAATCATCTTCATTTTGCTAACATACACTAATGACAGCAAAAAGTTTGAGTCTACAACATTTAGTTAAGGTGTGAGAGCCAAAATGAACTTTTTATGGCTTTAAATGCATTTTCAGCCCGATTGTACACTTCAGGTGAAAATGTCAAAATCTTCAAAATGAGCAAAAGCACAATAAAATTAATGCTTGAATCATCTTCATTTTGCTAAAATATACTAATGACAGCAAAAAGTTTGAGTCTACAACATTTAGTTAAGGTGTGAGAGCCAAAATGAACTTTTTATTGCTTTAAACGCGTTTTCAGCCCCTAATTGTACACTTCAGGTGAAAATGTCAAAATCTTCAAAATGAGCAAAAGCACAATGAAATTAATGCTTGAATCATCTTCATTTTGCTAACATACACTAATGACAGCAAAAAGTTTGAGTCTACAACATTTAGTTAAGGTGTGAGAGCCAAAATGAACTTTTTATGGCTTTAAATGCATTTTCAGCCTGATTGTACACTTCAGGTGAAAATGTCAAAATCTTCAAAATGAGCAAAAGCACAATGAAATTAATGCTTGAATCATCTTCATTTTGCTAACATACACTAATGACAGCAAAAAGTTTGAGTCTACAACATTTAGTTAAGGTGTGAGAGCCAAAATGAACTTTTTATGGCTTTAAATGCATTTTCAGCCCGATTGTACACTTCAGGTGAAAATGTCAAAATCTTCAAAATGAGCAAAAGCACAATAAAATTAATGCTTGAATCATCTTCATTTTGCTAAAATATACTAATGACAGCAAAAAGTTTGAGTCTACAACATTTAGTTAAGGTGTGAGAGCCAAAATGAACTTTTTATGGCTTTAAATGCATTTTCAGCCTGATTGTACACTTCAGGTGAAAATGTCAAAATCTTCAAAATGAGCAAAAGCACAATGAAATTAATGCTTGAATCATCTTCATTTTGCTAAAATACACTAATGACAGCAAAAAGTTTGAGTCTACAACATTTAGTTAAGGTGTGAGAGCCAAAATGAACTTTTTATGGCTTTAAATGCATTTTCAGCCTGATTGTACACTTCAGGTGAAAATGTCAAAATCTTCAAAATGAGCAAAAGCACAATGAAATTAATGCTTGAATCATCTTCATTTTGCTAACATACACTAATGACAGCAAAAAGTTTGAGTCTACAACATTTAGTTAAGGTGTGAGAGCCAAAATGAACTTTTTATGGCTTTAAATGCATTTTCAGCCCGATTGTACACTTCAGGTGAAAATGTCAAAATCTTCAAAATGAGCAAAAGCACAATGAAATTAATGCTTGAATCATCTTCATTTTGCTAACATACACTAATGACAGCAAAAAGTTTGAGTCTACAACATTTAGTTAAGGTGTGAGAGCCAAAATGAACTTTTTATGGCTTTAAATGCATTTTCAGCCCGATTGTACACTTCAGGTGAAAATGTCAAAATCTTCAAAATGAGCAAAAGCACAATAAAATTAATGCTTGAATCATCTTCATTTTGCTAAAATATACTAATGACAGCAAAAAGTTTGAGTCTACAACATTTAGTTAAGGTGTGAGAGCCAAAATGAACTTTTTATGGCTTTAAATGCATTTTCAGCCTGATTGTACACTTCAGGTGAAAATGTCAAAATCTTCAAAATGAGCAAAAGCACAATGAAATTAATGCTTGAAGCATCTTCATTTTGCTAAAATACACTAATGACAGCAAAAAGTTTGAGTCTACAACATTTAGTTAAGGTGTGAGAGCCAAAATGAACTTTTTATGGCTTTAAATGCATTTTCAGCCTGATTGTACACTTCAGGTGAAAATGTCAAAATCTTCAAAATGAGCAAAAGCACAATGAAATTAATGCTTGAATCATCTTCATTTTGCTAACATACACTAATGACAGCAAAAAGTTTGAGTCTACAACATTTAGTTAAGGTGTGAGAGCCAAAATGAACTTTTTATGGCTTTAAATGCATTTTCAGCCTGATTGTACACTTCAGGTGAAAATGTCAAAATCTTCAAAATGAGCAAAAGCACAATGAAATTAATGCTTGAATCATCTTCATTTTGCTAACATACACTAATGACAGCAAACAGTTTGAGTCTACAACATTTAGTTAAGGTGTGAGAGCCAAAATGAACTTTTTATGGCTTTAAATGCATTTTCAACCCGATTGTACACTTCAGGTGAAAATGTCAAAATCTTCAAAATGAGCAAAAGCACAATAAAATTAATGCTTGAATCATCTTCATTTTGCTAAAATACACTAATGACAGCAAAAAGTTTGAGTCTACAACATTTAGTTAAGATGTGAGAGCCAAAATGAACTTTTTATGGCTTTAAATGCATTTTCAGCCTGATTGTACACTTCAGGTGAAAATGTCAAAATCTTCAAAATGAGCAAAAGCACAATGAAATTAATGCTTGAATCATCTTCATTTTGCTAACATACACTAATGACAGCAAAAAGTTTGAGTCTACAACATTTAGTTAAGGTGTGAGAGCCAAAATGAAGTTTTTATGGCTTTGAATGCATTTTCAGCCCGATTGTACACTTCAGGTGAAAATGTCAAAATCTTCAAAATGAGCAAAAGCACAATAAAATTAATGCTTGAATCATCTTCATTTTGCTAAAATATACTAATGACAGCAAAAAGTTTGAGTCTACAACATTTAGTTAAGGTGTGAGAGCCGAAATGAACTTTTTATTGCTTTAAACGCGTTTTCAGCCCCTAATTGTACACTTCAGGTGAAAATGTCAAAATCTTCAAAATGAGCAAAAGCACAATGAAATTAATGCTTGAATCATCTTCATTTTGCTAAAATACACTAATGACAGCAAAAAGTTTGAGTCTACAACATTTAGTTAAGGTGTGAGAGCCAAAATGAACTTTTTATGGCTTTAAATGCATTTTCAGCCTGATTGTACACTTCAGGTGAAAATGTCAAAATCTTCAAAATGAGCAAAAGCACAATGAAATTAATGCTTGAATCATCTTCATTTTGCTAAAATACACTAATGACAGCAAAACGTTTGAGTCTACAACATTTAGTTAAGGTGTGAGAGCCAAAATGAACTTTTTATGGCTTTAAATGCATTTTCAGCCCAATTGTACACTTCAGGTGAAAATGTCAAAATCTTCAAAATGAGCAAAAGCACAATAAAATTAATGCTTGAATCATCTTCATTTTGCTAAAATATACTAATGACAGCAAAAAGTTTGAGTCTACAACATTTAGTTAAGGTGTGAGAGCCAAAATGAACTTTTTATGGCTTTAAATGCATTTTCAGCCTGATTGTACACTTCAGGTGAAAATGTCAAAATCTTCAAAATGAGCAAAAGCACAATGAAATTAATGCTTGAATCATCTTCATTTTGCTAAAATACACTAATGACAGCAAAAAGTTTGAGTCTACAACATTTAGTTAAGGTGTGAGAGCCAAAATGAACTTTTTATGGCTTTAAATGCATTTTCAGCCTGATTGTACACTTCAGGTGAAAATGTCAAAATCTTCAAAATGAGCAAAAGCACAATGAAATTAATGCTTGAATCATCTTCATTTTGCTAACATACACTAATGACAGCAAAAAGTTTGAGTCTACAACATTTAGTTAAGGTGTGAGAGCCAAAATGAACTTTTTATGGCTTTAAATGCATTTTCAGCCTGATTGTACACTTCAGGTGAAAATGTCAAAATCTTCAAAATGAGCAAAAGCACAATGAAATTAATGCTTGAATCATCTTCATTTTGCTAACATACACTAATGACAGCAAACAGTTTGAGTCTACAACATTTAGTTAAGGTGTGAGAGCCAAAATGAACTTTTTATGGCTTTAAATGCATTTTCAACCCGATTGTACACTTCAGGTGAAAATGTCAAAATCTTCAAAATGAGCAAAAGCACAATAAAATTAATGCTTGAATCATCTTCATTTTGCTAAAATACACTAATGACAGCAAAAAGTTTGAGTCTACAACATTTAGTTAAGATGTGAGAGCCAAAATGAACTTTTTATGGCTTTAAATGCATTTTCAGCCTGATTGTACACTTCAGGTGAAAATGTCAAAATCTTCAAAATGAGCAAAAGCACAATGAAATTAATGCTTGAATCATCTTCATTTTGCTAACATACACTAATGACAGCAAAAAGTTTGAGTCTACAACATTTAGTTAAGGTGTGAGAGCCAAAATGAAGTTTTTATGGCTTTGAATGCATTTTCAGCCCGATTGTACACTTCAGGTGAAAATGTCAAAATCTTCAAAATGAGCAAAAGCACAATAAAATTAATGCTTGAATCATCTTCATGTTGCTAAAATATACTAATGACAGCAAAAAGTTTGAGTCTACAACATTTAGTTAAGGTGTGAGAGCCGAAATGAACTTTTTATTGCTTTAAACGCGTTTTCAGCCCCTAATTGTACACTTCAGGTGAAAATGTCAAAATCTTCAAAATGAGCAAAAGCACAATGAAATTAATGCTTGAATCATCTTCATTTTGCTAAAATACACTAATGACAGCAAAAAGTTTGAGTCTACAACATTTAGTTAAGGTGTGAGAGCCAAAATGAACTTTTTATGGCTTTAAATGCATTTTCAGCCTGATTGTACACTTCAGGTGAAAATGTCAAAATCTTCAAAATGAGCAAAAGCACAATGAAATTAATGCTTGAATCATCTTCATTTTGCTAAAATACACTAATGACAGCAAAACGTTTGAGTCTACAACATTTAGTTAAGGTGTGAGAGCCAAAATGAACTTTTTATGGCTTTAAATGCATTTTCAGCCCAATTGTACACTTCAGGTGAAAATGTCAAAATCTTCAAAATGAGCAAAAGCACAATAAAATTAATGCTTGAATCATCTTCATTTTGCTAAAATATACTAATGACAGCAAAAAGTTTGAGTCTACAACATTTAGTTAAGGTGTGAGAGCCAAAATGAACTTTTTATTGCTTTAAACGCGTTTTCAGCCCCTAATTGTACACTTCAGGTGAAAATGTCAAAATCTTCAAAATGAGCAAAAGCACAATAAAATTAATGCTTGAATCATCTTCATTTTGCTAAAATATACTAATGACAGCAAAAAGTTTGAGTCTACAACATTTAGTTAAGGTGTGAGAGCCAAAATGAACTTTTTATGGCTTTAAATGCATTTTCAGCCTGATTGTACACTTCAGGTGAAAATGTCAAAATCTTCAAAATGAGCAAAAGCACAATGAAATTAATGCTTGAATCATCTTCATTTTGCTAAAATATACTAATGACAGCAAAAAGTTTTAGTCTACAACATTTAGTTAAGGTGTGAGAGCCAAAATGAACTTTTTATTGCTTTAAACGCGTTTTCAGCCCCTAATTGTACACTTCAGGTGAAAATGTCAAAATCTTCAAAATGAGCAAAAGCACAATGAAATTAATGCTTGAATCATCTTCATTTTGCTAACATACACTAATGACAGCAAAAAGTTTGAGTCTACAACATTTAGTTAAGGTGTGAGAGCCAAAATGAACTTTTTATGGCTTTAAATGCATTTTCAGCCTGATTGTACACTTCAGGTGAAAATGTCAAAATCTTCAAAATGAGCAAAAGCACAATGAAATTAATGCTTGAATCATCTTCATTTTGCTAACATACACTAATGACAGCAAAAAGTTTGAGTCTACAACATTTAGTTAAGGTGTGAGAGCCAAAATGAACTTTTTATGGCTTTAAATGCATTTTCAGCCCGATTGTACACTTCAGGTGAAAATGTCAAAATCTTCAAAATGAGCAAAAGCACAATAAAATTAATGCTTGAATCATCTTCATTTTGCTAAAATATACTAATGACAGCAAAAAGTTTGAGTCTACAACATTTAGTTAAGGTGTGAGAGCCAAAATGAACTTTTTATGGCTTTAAATGCATTTTCAGCCTGATTGTACACTTCAGGTGAAAATGTCAAAATCTTCAAAATGAGCAAAAGCACAATGAAATTAATGCTTGAATCATCTTCATTTTGCTAAAATACACTAATGACAGCAAAAAGTTTGAGTCTACAACATTTAGTTAAGGTGTGAGAGCCAAAATGAACTTTTTATGGCTTTAAATGCATTTTCAGCCTGATTGTACACTTCAGGTGAAAATGTCAAAATCTTCAAAATGAGCAAAAGCACAATGAAATTAATGCTTGAATCATCTTCATTTTGCTAACATACACTAATGACAGCAAAAAGTTTGAGTCTACAACATTTAGTTAAGGTGTGAGAGCCAAAATGAACTTTTTATGGCTTTAAATGCATTTTCAGCCCGATTGTACACTTCAGGTGAAAATGTCAAAATCTTCAAAATGAGCAAAAGCACAATGAAATTA
The DNA here is from genome assembly GCF_054856555.1 of Leptonotus elevatus. Classification (NCBI taxonomy): domain Eukaryota; kingdom Metazoa; phylum Chordata; class Actinopteri; order Syngnathiformes; family Syngnathidae; genus Leptonotus; species Leptonotus elevatus. Next base: position 212,516 of record NC_141240.1, on the reverse strand, counting down.
ATGCTTGAATCATCTTCATTTTGCTAACATACACTAATGACAGCAAAAAGTTTGAGTCTACAACATTTAGTTAAGGTGTGAGAGCCAAAATGAACTTTTTATGGCTTTAAATGCATTTTCAGCCCGATTGTACACTTCAGGTGAAAATGTCAAAATCTTCAAAATGAGCAAAAGCACAATAAAATTAATGCTTGAATCATCTTCATTTTGCTAAAATATACTAATGACAGCAAAAAGTTTGAGTCTACAACATTTAGTTAAGGTGTGAGAGCCAAAATGAACTTTTTATGGCTTTAAATGCATTTTCAGCCTGATTGTACACTTCAGGTGAAAATGTCAAAATCTTCAAAATGAGCAAAAGCACAATGAAATTAATGCTTGAAGCATCTTCATTTTGCTAAAATACACTAATGACAGCAAAAAGTTTGAGTCTACAACATTTAGTTAAGGTGTGAGAGCCAAAATGAACTTTTTATGGCTTTAAATGCATTTTCAGCCTGATTGTACACTTCAGGTGAAAATGTCAAAATCTTCAAAATGAGCAAAAGCACAATGAAATTAATGCTTGAATCATCTTCATTTTGCTAACATACACTAATGACAGCAAAAAGTTTGAGTCTACAACATTTAGTTAAGGTGTGAGAGCCAAAATGAACTTTTTATGGCTTTAAATGCATTTTCAGCCTGATTGTACACTTCAGGTGAAAATGTCAAAATCTTCAAAATGAGCAAAAGCACAATGAAATTAATGCTTGAATCATCTTCATTTTGCTAACATACACTAATGACAGCAAACAGTTTGAGTCTACAACATTTAGTTAAGGTGTGAGAGCCAAAATGAACTTTTTATGGCTTTAAATGCATTTTCAACCCGATTGTACACTTCAGGTGAAAATGTCAAAATCTTCAAAATGAGCAAAAGCACAATAAAATTAATGCTTGAATCATCTTCATTTTGCTAAAATACACTAATGACAGCAAAAAGTTTGAGTCTACAACATTTAGTTAAGATGTGAGAGCCAAAATGATTTTTTTATGGCTTTAAATGCATTTTCAGCCTGATTGTACACTTCAGGTGAAAATGTCAAAATCTTCAAAATGAGCAAAAGCACAATGAAATTAATGCTTGAATCATCTTCATTTTGCTAACATACACTAATGACAGCAAAAAGTTTGAGTCTACAACATTTAGTTAAGGTGTGAGAGCCAAAATGAAGTTTTTATGGCTTTGAATGCATTTTCAGCCCGATTGTACACTTCAGGTGAAAATGTCAAAATCTTCAAAATGAGCAAAAGCACAATAAAATTAATGCTTGAATCATCTTCATTTTGCTAAAATATACTAATGACAGCAAAAAGTTTGAGTCTACAACATTTAGTTAAGGTGTGAGAGCCGAAATGAACTTTTTATTGCTTTAAACGCGTTTTCAGCCCCTAATTGTACACTTCAGGTGAAAATGTCAAAATCTTCAAAATGAGCAAAAGCACAATGAAATTAATGCTTGAATCATCTTCATTTTGCTAAAATACACTAATGACAGCAAAAAGTTTGAGTCTACAACATTTAGTTAAGGTGTGAGAGCCAAAATGAACTTTTTATGGCTTTAAATGCATTTTCAGCCTGATTGTACACTTCAGGTGAAAATGTCAAAATCTTCAAAATGAGCAAAAGCACAATGAAATTAATGCTTGAATCATCTTCATTTTGCTAAAATACACTAATGACAGCAAAACGTTTGAGTCTACAACATTTAGTTAAGGTGTGAGAGCCAAAATGAACTTTTTATGGCTTTAAATGCATTTTCAGCCCAATTGTACACTTCAGGTGAAAATGTCAAAATCTTCAAAATGAGCAAAAGCACAATAAAATTAATGCTTGAATCATCTTCATTTTGCTAAAATATACTAATGACAGCAAAAAGTTTGAGTCTACAACATTTAGTTAAGGTGTGAGAGCCAAAATGAACTTTTTATGGCTTTAAATGCATTTTCAGCCTGATTGTACACTTCAGGTGAAAATGTCAAAATCTTCAAAATGAGCAAAAGCACAATGAAATTAATGCTTGAATCATCTTCATTTTGCTAAAATACACTAATGACAGCAAAAAGTTTGAGTCTACAACATTTAGTTAAGGTGTGAGAGCCAAAATGAACTTTTTATGGCTTTAAATGCATTTTCAGCCTGATTGTACACTTCAGGTGAAAATGTCAAAATCTTCAAAATGAGCAAAAGCACAATGAAATTAATGCTTGAATCATCTTCATTTTGCTAACATACACTAATGACAGCAAAAAGTTTGAGTCTACAACATTTAGTTAAGGTGTGAGAGCCAAAATGAACTTTTTATGGCTTTAAATGCATTTTCAGCCTGATTGTACACTTCAGGTGAAAATGTCAAAATCTTCAAAATGAGCAAAAGCACAATGAAATTAATGCTTGAATCATCTTCATTTTGCTAACATACACTAATGACAGCAAACAGTTTGAGTCTACAACATTTAGTTAAGGTGTGAGAGCCAAAATGAACTTTTTATGGCTTTAAATGCATTTTCAACCCGATTGTACACTTCAGGTGAAAATGTCAAAATCTTCAAAATGAGCAAAAGCACAATAAAATTAATGCTTGAATCATCTTCATTTTGCTAAAATACACTAATGACAGCAAAAAGTTTGAGTCTACAACATTTAGTTAAGATGTGAGAGCCAAAATGAACTTTTTATGGCTTTAAATGCATTTTCAGCCTGATTGTACACTTCAGGTGAAAATGTCAAAATCTTCAAAATGAGCAAAAGCACAATGAAATTAATGCTTGAATCATCTTCATTTTGCTAACATACACTAATGACAGCAAAAAGTTTGAGTCTACAACATTTAGTTAAGGTGTGAGAGCCAAAATGAAGTTTTTATGGCTTTGAATGCATTTTCAGCCCGATTGTACACTTCAGGTGAAAATGTCAAAATCTTCAAAATGAGCAAAAGCACAATAAAATTAATGCTTGAATCATCTTCATTTTGCTAAAATATACTAATGACAGCAAAAAGTTTGAGTCTACAACATTTAGTTAAGGTGTGAGAGCCGAAATGAACTTTTTATTGCTTTAAACGCGTTTTCAGCCTCTAATTGTACACTTCAGGTGAAAATGTCAAAATCTTCAAAATGAGCAAAAGCACAATGAAATTAATGCTTGAATCATCTTCATTTTGCTAAAATACACTAATGACAGCAAAAAGTTTGAGTCTACAACATTTAGTTAAGGTGTGAGAGCCAAAATGAACTTTTTATGGCTTTAAATGCATTTTCAGCCTGATTGTACACTTCAGGTGAAAATGTCAAAATCTTCAAAATGAGCAAAAGCACAATGAAATTAATGCTTGAATCATCTTCATTTTGCTAAAATACACTAATGACAGCAAAACGTTTGAGTCTACAACATTTAGTTAAGGTGTGAGAGCCAAAATGAACTTTTTATGGCTTTAAATGCATTTTCAGCCCAATTGTACACTTCAGGTGAAAATGTCAAAATCTTCAAAATGAGCAAAAGCACAATAAAATTAATGCTTGAATCATCTTCATTTTGCTAAAATATACTAATGACAGCAAAAAGTTTGAGTCTACAACATTTAGTTAAGGTGTGAGAGCCAAAATGAACTTTTTATTGCTTTAAACGCGTTTTCAGCCCCTAATTGTACACTTCAGGTGAAAATGTCAAAATCTTCAAAATGAGCAAAAGCACAATAAAATTAATGCTTGAATCATCTTCATTTTGCTAAAATATACTAATGACAGCAAAAAGTTTGAGTCTACAACATTTAGTTAAGGTGTGAGAGCCAAAATGAACTTTTTATGGCTTTAAATGCATTTTCAGCCTGATTGTACACTTCAGGTGAAAATGTCAAAATCTTCAAAATGAGCAAAAGCACAATGAAATTAATGCTTGAATCATCTTCATTTTGCTAAAATATACTAATGACAGCAAAAAGTTTTAGTCTACAACATTTAGTTAAGGTGTGAGAGCCAAAATGAACTTTTTATTGCTTTAAACGCGTTTTCAGCCCCTAATTGTACACTTCAGGTGAAAATGTCAAAATCTTCAAAATGAGCAAAAGCACAATGAAATTAATGCTTGAATCATCTTCATTTTGCTAACATACACTAATGACAGCAAAAAGTTTGAGTCTACAACATTTAGTTAAGGTGTGAGAGCCAAAATGAACTTTTTATGGCTTTAAATGCATTTTCAGCCCGATTGTACACTTCAGGTGAAAATGTCAAAATCTTCAAAATGAGCAAAAGCACAATGAAATTAATGCTTGAATCATCTTCATTTTGCTAAAATATACTAATGACAGCAAAAAGTTTGAGTCTACAACATTTAGTTAAGGTGTGAGAGCCAAAATGAACTTTTTATTGCTTTAAACGCGTTTTCAGCCCCTAATTGTACTCTTCAGGTGAAAATGTCAAAATCTTCAAAATGAGCAAAAGCACAATGAAATTAATGCTTGAATCATCTTCATGTTGCTAAAATACACTAATGACAGCAAAAAGTTTGAGTCTACAACATTTAGTTAAGGTGTGAAAGCCAAAATGAACTTTTTATGGCTTTAAATGCATTTTCAGCCCGATTGTACACTTCAGGTGAAAATGTCAAAATCTTCAAAATGAGCAAAAGCACAATGAAATTAATGCTTGAATCATCTTCATTTTGCTAAAATACACTAATGACAGCAAAAAGTTTGAGTCTACAACATTTAGTTAAGGTGTGAGAGCCAAAATGAACTTTTTATGGCTTTAAATGCATTTTCAGCCCGATTGTACACTTCAGGTGAAAATGTCAAAATCTTCAAAATGAGCAAAAGCACAATAAAATTAATGCTTGAATCATCTTCATTTTGCTAAAATATACTAATGACAGCAAAAAGTTTGAGTCTACAACATTTAGTTAAGGTGTGAGAGCCAAAATGAACTTTTTATTGCTTTAAACGCGTTTTCAGCCCCTAATTGTACACTTCAGGTGAAAATGTCAAAATCTTCAAAATGAGCAAAAGCACAATGAAATTAATGCTTGAATCATCTTCATTTTGCTAACATACACTAATGACAGCAAAAAGTTTGAGTCTACAACATTTAGTTAAGGTGTGAGAGCCAAAATGAACTTTTTATGGCTTTAAATGCATTTTCAGCCTGATTGTACACTTCAGGTGAAAATGTCAAAATCTTCAAAATGAGCAAAAGCACAATGAAATTAATGCTTGAATCATCTTCATTTTGCTAACATACACTAATGACAGCAAAAAGTTTGAGTCTACAACATTTAGTTAAGGTGTGAGAGCCAAAATGAACTTTTTATGGCTTTAAATGCATTTTCAGCCCGATTGTACACTTCAGGTGAAAATGTCAAAATCTTCAAAATGAGCAAAAGCACAATAAAATTAATGCTTGAATCATCTTCATTTTGCTAAAATATACTAATGACAGCAAAAAGTTTGAGTCTACAACATTTAGTTAAGGTGTGAGAGCCAAAATGAACTTTTTATGGCTTTAAATGCATTTTCAGCCTGATTGTACACTTCAGGTGAAAATGTCAAAATCTTCAAAATGAGCAAAAGCACAATGAAATTAATGCTTGAATCATCTTCATTTTGCTAAAATACACTAATGACAGCAAAAAGTTTGAGTCTACAACATTTAGTTAAGGTGTGAGAGCCAAAATGAACTTTTTATGGCTTTAAATGCATTTTCAGCCTGATTGTACACTTCAGGTGAAAATGTCAAAATCTTCAAAATGAGCAAAAGCACAATGAAATTAATGCTTGAATCATCTTCATTTTGCTAACATACACTAATGACAGCAAAAAGTTTGAGTCTACAACATTTAGTTAAGGTGTGAGAGCCAAAATGAACTTTTTATGGCTTTAAATGCATTTTCAGCCTGATTGTACACTTCAGGTGAAAATGTCAAAATCTTCAAAATGAGCAAAAGCACAATGAAATTAATGCTTGAATCATCTTCATTTTGCTAACATACACTAATGACAGCAAAAAGTTTGAGTCTACAACATTTAGTTAAGGTGTGAGAGCCAAAATGAACTTTTTATGGCTTTAAATGCATTTTCAGCCTGATTGTACACTTCAGGTGAAAATGTCAAAATCTTCAAAATGAGCAAAAGCACAATGAAATTAATGCTTGAATCATCTTCATTTTGCTAAAATACACTAATGACAGCAAAAAGTTTGAGTCTACAACATTTAGTTAAGGTGTGAGAGCCAAAATGAACTTTTTATGGCTTTAAATGCATTTTCAGCCTGATTGTACACTTCAGGTGAAAATGTCAAAATCTTCAAAATGAGCAAAAGCACAATGAAATTAATGCTTGAATCATCTTCATTTTGCTAACATACACTAATGACAGCAAAAAGTTTGAGTCTACAACATTTAGTTAAGGTGTGAGAGCCAAAATGAACTTTTTATGGCTTTAAATGCATTTTCAGCCTGATTGTACACTTCAGGTGAAAATGTCAAAATCTTCAAAATGAGCAAAAGCACAATGAAATTAATGCTTGAATCATCTTCATTTTGCTAACATACACTAATGACAGCAAAAAGTTTGAGTCTACAACATTTAGTTAAGGTGTGAGAGCCAAAATGAACTTTTTATTGCTTTAAACGCGTTTTCAGCCCCTAATTGTACACTTCAGGTGAAAATGTCAAAATCTTCAAAATGAGCAAAAGCACAATGAAATTAATGCTTGAATCATCTTCATTTTGCTAAAATACACTAATGACAGCAAAAAGTTTGAGTCTACAACATTTAGTTAAGGTGTGAGAGCCAAAATGAACTTTTTATTGCTTTAAACGCGTTTTCAGCCCCTAATTGTACACTTCAGGTGAAAATGTCAAAATCTTCAAAATGAGCAAAAGCACAATGAAATTAATGCTTGAATCATCTTCATTTTGCTAAAATACACTAATGACAGCAAAAAGTTTGAGTCTACAACATTTAGTTAAGGTGTGAGAGCCAAAATGAACTTTTTATGGCTTTAAATGCATTTTCAGCCTGATTGTACACTTCAGGTGAAAATGTCAAAATCTTCAAAATGAGCAAAAGCACAATGAAATTAATGCTTGAATCATCTTCATTTTGCTAAAATACACTAATGACAGCAAAAAGTTTGAGTCTACAACATTTAGTTAAGATGTGAGAGCCAAAATGAACTTTTTATGGCTTTAAATGCATTTTCAGCCTGATTGTACACTTCAGGTGAAAATGTCAAAATCTTCAAAATGAGCAAAAGCACAATGAAATTAATGCTTGAATCATCTTCATTTTGCTAACATACACTAATGACAGCAAAAAGTTTGAGTCTACAACATTTAGTTAAGGTGTGAGAGCCAAAATGAACTTTTTATGGCTTTAAATGCATTTTCAGCCCGATTGTACACTTCAGGTGAAAATGTCAAAATCTTCAAAATGAGCAAAAGCACAATGAAATTAATGCTTGAATCATCTTCATTTTGCTAAAATATACTAATGACAGCAAAAAGTTTGAGTCTACAACATTTAGTTAAGGTGTGAGAGCCAAAATGAACTTTTTATTGCTTTAAACGCGTTTTCAGCCCCTAATTGTACACTTCAGGTGAAAATGTCAAAATCTTCAAAATGAGCAAAAGCACAATGAAATTAATGCTTGAATCATCTTCATGTTGCTAAAATACACTAATGACAGCAAAAAGTTTGAGTCTACAACATTTAGTTAAGGTGTGAAAGCCAAAATGAACTTTTTATGGCTTTAAATGCATTTTCAGCCCGATTGTACACTTCAGGTGAAAATGTCAAAATCTTCAAAATGAGCAAAAGCACAATGAAATTAATGCTTGAATCATCTTCATTTTGCTAAAATACACTAATGACAGCAAAAAGTTTGAGTCTACAACATTTAGTTAAGGTGTGAGAGCCAAAATGAACTTTTTATGGCTTTAAATGCATTTTCAGCCTGATTGTACACTTCAGGTGAAAATGTCAAAATCTTCAAAATGAGCAAAAGCACAATGAAATTAATGCTTGAATCATCTTCATTTTGCTAACATACACTAATGACAGCAAAAAGTTTGAGTCTACAACATTTAGTTAAGGTGTGAGAGCCAAAATGAACTTTTTATGGCTTTAAATGCATTTACAGCCCGATTGTACACTTCAGGTGAAAATGTCAAAATCTTCAAAATGTGCAAAAGCACAATAAAATTAATGCTTGAATCATCTTCATTTTGCTAAAATATACTAATGACAGCAAAAAGTTTGAGTGTACAACATTTAGTTAAGGTGTGAGAGCCAAAATGAACTTTTTATGGCTTTAAATGCATTTTCAGCCTGATTGTACACTTCAGGTGAAAATGTCAAAATCTTCAAAATGAGCAAAAGCACAATGAAATTAATGCTTGAATCATCTTCATTTTGCTAAAATACACTAATGACAGCAAAAAGTTTGAGTCTACAACATTTAGTTAAGGTGTGAGAGCCAACATGAACTTTTTATGGCTTTAAATGCATTTTCAGCCTGATTGTACACTTCAGGTGAAAATGTCAAAATCTTGAAAATGAGCAAAAGCACAATGAAATTAATGCTTGAATCATCTTCATTTTGCTAAAATACACTAATGACAGCAAAAAGTTTGAGTCTACAACATTTAGTTAAGATGTGAGAGCCAAAATGAACTTTTTATGGCTTTAAATGCATTTTCAGCCTGATTGTACACTTCAGGTGAAAATGTCAAAATCTTCAAAATGAGCAAAAGCACAATGAAATTAATGCTTGAATCATCTTCATTTTGCTAACATACACTAATGACAGCAAAAAGTTTGAGTCTACAACATTTAGTTAAGGTGTGAGAGCCAAAATGAACTTTTTATGGCTTTAAATGCATTTTCAGCCCGATTGTACACTTCAGGTGAAAATGTCAAAATCTTCAAAATGAGCAAAAGCACAATAAAATTAATGCTTGAATCATCTTCATTTTGCTAAAATATACTAATGACAGCAAAAAGTTTGAGTCTACAACATTTAGTTAAGGTGTGAGAGCCAAAATGAACTTTTTATGGCTTTAAATGCATTTTCAGCCCGATTGTACACTTCAGGTGAAAATGTCAAAATCTTCAAAATGAGCAAAAGCACAATAAAATTAATGCTTGAATCATCTTCATTTTGCTAAAATATACTAATGACAGCAAAAAGTTTGAGTCTACAACATTTAGTTAAGGTGTGAGAGCCAAAATGAACTTTTTATGGCTTTAAATGCATTTTCAGCCTGATTGTACACTTCAGGTGAAAATGTCAAAATCTTCAAAATGAGCAAAAGCACAATGAAATTAATGCTTGAATCATCTTCATTTTGCTAAAATATACTAATGACAGCAAAAAGTTTTAGTCTACAACATTTAGTTAAGGTGTGAGAGCCAAAATGAACTTTTTATTGCTTTAAACGCGTTTTCAGCCCCTAATTGTACACTTCAGGTGAAAATGTCAAAATCTTCAAAATGAGCAAAAGCACAATAAAATTAATGCTTGAATCATCTTCATTTTGCTAAAATATACTAATGACAGCAAAAAGTTTGAGTCTACAACATTTAGTTAAGGTGTGAGAGCCAAAATGAACTTTTTATGGCTTTAAATGCATTTTCAGCCCGATTGTACACTTCAGGTGAAAATGTCAAAATCTTCAAAATGAGCAAAAGCACAATAAAATTAATGCTTGAATCATCTTCATTTTGTTAAAATATACTAATGACAGCAAAAAGTTTGAGTCTACAACATTTAGTTAAGGTGTGAGAGCCAAAATGAACTTTTTATGGCTTTAAATGCATTTTCAGCCTGATTGTACACTTCAGGTGAAAATGTCAAAATCTTCAAAATGAGCAAAAGCACAATGAAATTAATGCTTGAATCATCTTCATTTTGCTAAAATACACTAATGACAGCAAAAAGTTTGAGTCTACAACATTTAGTTAAGATGTGAGAGTCAAAATGAACTTTTTATGGCTTTAAATGCATTTTCAGCCTGATTGTACACTTCAGGTGAAAATGTCAAAATCTTCAAAATGAGCAAAAGCACAATGAAATTAATGCTTGAATCATCTTCATTTTGCTAACATACACTAATGACAGCAAAAAGTTTGAGTCTACAACATTTAGTTAAGGTGTGAGAGCCAAAATGAACTTTTTATGGCTTTAAATGCATTTTCAGCCCGATTGTACACTTCAGGTGAAAATGTCAAAATCTTCAAAATGAGCAAAAGCACAATGAAATTAATGCTTGAATCATCTTCATTTTGCTAAAATATACTAATGACAGCAAAAAGTTTGAGTCTACAACATTTAGTTAAGGTGTGAGAGCCAAAATGAACTTTTTATTGCTTTAAACGCGTTTTCAGCCCCTAATTGTACACTTCAGGTGAAAATGTCAAAATCTTCAAAATGAGCAAAAGCACAATGAAATTAATGCTTGAATCATCTTCATGTTGCTAAAATACACTAATGACAGCAAAAAGTTTGAGTCTACAACATTTAGTTAAGGTGTGAAAGCCAAAATGAACTTTTTATGGCTTTAAATGCATTTTCAGCCCGATTGTACACTTCAGGTGAAAATGTCAAAATCTTCAAAATGAGCAAAAGCACAATGAAATTAATGCTTGAATCATCTTCATTTTGCTAAAATACACTAATGACAGCAAAAAGTTTGAGTCTACAACATTTAGTTAAGGTGTGAGAGCCAAAATGAACTTTTTATGGCTTTAAATGCATTTTCAGCCTGATTGTACACTTCAGGTGAAAATGTCAAAATCTTCAAAATGAGCAAAAGCACAATGAAATTAATGCTTGAATCATCTTCATTTTGCTAACATACACTAATGACAGCAAAAAGTTTGAGTCTACAACATTTAGTTAAGGTGTGAGAGCCAAAATGAACTTTTTATGGCTTTAAATGCATTTTCAGCCCGATTGTACACTTCAGGTGAAAATGTCAAAATCTTCAAAATGTGCAAAAGCACAATAAAATTAATGCTTGAATCATCTTCATTTTGCTAAAATATACTAATGACAGCAAAAAGTTTGAGTGTACAACATTTAGTTAAGGTGTGAGAGCCAAAATGAACTTTTTATGGCTTTAAATGCATTTTCAGCCTGATTGTACACTTCAGGTGAAAATGTCAAAATCTTCAAAATGAGCAAAAGCACAATGAAATTAATGCTTGAATCATCTTCATTTTGCTAAAATACACTAATGACAGCAAAATGTTTGAGTCTACAACATTTAGTTAAGGTGTGAGAGCCAAAATGAACTTTTTATGGCTTTAAATGCATTTTCAGCCTGATTGTACACTTCAGGTGAAAATGTCAAAATCTTCAAAATGAGCAAAAGCACAATGAAATTAATGCTTGAATCATCTTCATTTTGCTAAAATACACTAATGACAGCAAAAAGTTTGAGTCTACAACATTTAGTTAAGATGTGAGAGCCAAAATGAACTTTTTATGGCTTTAAATGCATTTTCAGCCTGATTGTACACTTCAGGTGAAAATGTCAAAATCTTCAAAATGAGCAAAAGCACAATGAAATTAATGCTTGAATCATCTTCATTTTGCTAACATACACTAATGACAGCAAAAAGTTTGAGTCTACAACATTTAGTTAAGGTGTGAGAGCCAAAATGAACTTTTTATGGCTTTAAATGCATTTTCAGCCCGATTGTACACTTCAGGTGAAAATGTCAAAATCTTCAAAATGAGCAAAAGCACAATAAAATTAATGCTTGAATCATCTTCATTTTGCTAAAATATACTAATGACAGCAAAAAGTTTGAGTCTACAACATTTAGTTAAGGTGTGAGAGCCAAAATGAACTTTTTATGGCTTTAAATGCATTTTCAGCCCGATTGTACACTTCAGGTGAAAATGTCAAAATCTTCAAAATGAGCAAAAGCACAATAAAATTAATGCTTGAATCATCTTCATTTTGCTAAAATATACTAATGACAGCAAAAAGTTTGAGTCTACAACATTTAGTTAAGGTGTGAGAGCCAAAATGAACTTTTTATGGCTTTAAATGCATTTTCAGCCTGATTGTACACTTCAGGTGAAAATGTCAAAATCTTCAAAATGAGCAAAAGCACAATAAAATTAATGCTTGAATCATCTTCATTTTGCTAAAATATACTAATGACAGCAAAAAGTTTGAGTCTACAACATTTAGTTAAGGTGTGAGAGCCAAAATGAACTTTTTATGGCTTTAAATGCATTTTCAGCCTGATTGTACACTTCAGGTGAAAATGTCAAAATCTTCAAAATGAGCAAAAGCACAATAAAATTAATGCTTGAATCATCTTCATTTTGCTAAAATATACTAATGACAGCAAAAAGTTTGAGTCTACAACATTTAGTTAAGGTGTGAGAGCCAAAATGAACTTTTTATGGCTTTAAATGCATTTTCAGCCTGATTGTACACTTCAGGTGAAAATGTCAAAATCTTCAAAATGAGCAAAAGCACAATGAAATTAATGCTTGAATCATCTTCATTTTGCTAAAATACACTAATGACAGCAAAAAGTTTGAGTCTACAACATTTAGTTAAGGTGTGAGAGCCAAAATGAACTTTTTATGGCTTTAAATGCATTTTCAGCCTGATTGTACACTTCAGGTGAAAATGTCAAAATCTTCAAAATGAGCAAAAGCACAATGAAATTAATGCTTGAATCATCTTCATTTTGCTAACATACACTAATGACAGCAAAAAGTTTGAGTCTACAACATTTAGTTAAGGTGTGAGAGCCAAAATGAACTTTTTATGGCTTTAAATGCATTTTCAGCCTGATTGTACACTTCAGGTGAAAATGTCAAAATCTTCAAAATGAGCAAAAGCACAATGAAATTAATGCTTGAATCATCTTCATTTTGCTAACATACACTAATGACAGCAAAAAGTTTGAGTCTACAACATTTAGTTAAGGTGTGAGAGCCAAAATGAACTTTTTATGGCTTTAAATGCATTTTCAGCCCGATTGTACACTTCAGGTGAAAATGTCAAAATCTTCAAAATGAGCAAAAGCACAATAAAATTAATGCTTGAATCATCTTCATTTTGCTAAAATATACTAATGACAGCAAAAAGTTTGAGTCTACAACATTTAGTTAAGGTGTGAGAGCCAAAATGAACTTTTTATGGCTTTAAATGCATTTTCAGCCTGATTGTACACTTCAGGTGAAAATGTCAAAATCTTCAAAATGAGCAAAAGCACAATGAAATTAATGCTTGAATCATCTTCATTTTGCTAAAATACACTAATGACAGCAAAAAGTTTGAGTCTACAACATTTAGTTAAGGTGTGAGAGCCAAAATGAACTTTTTATGACTTTAAATGCATTTTCAGCCTGATTGTACACTTCAGGTGAAAATGTCAAAATCTTCAAAATGAGCAAAAGCACAATGAAATTAATGCTTGAATCATCTTCATTTTGCTAACATACACTAATGACAGCAAAAAGTTTGAGTCTACAACATTTAGTTAAGGTGTGAGAGCCAAAATGAACTTTTTATGGCTTTAAATGCATTTTCAGCCTGATTGTACACTTCAGGTGAAAATGTCAAAATCTTCAAAATGAGCAAAAGCACAATGAAATTAATGCTTGAATCATCTTCATTTTGCTAACATACACTAATGACAGCAAAAAGTTTGAGTCTACAACATTTAGTTAAGGTGTGAGAGCCAAAATGAACTTTTTATGGCTTTAAATGCATTTTCAACCCGATTGTACACTTCAGGTGAAAATGTCAAAATCTTCAAAATGAGCAAAAGCACAATAAAAGTAATGCTTGAATCATCTTCATTTTGCTAAAATACACTAATGACAGCAAAAAGTTTGAGTCTACAACATTTAGTTAAGATGTGAGAGCCAAAATGAACTTTTTATGGCTTTAAATGCATTTTCAGCCTGATTGTACACTTCAGGTGAAAATGTCAAAATCTTCAAAATGAGCAAAAGCACAATGAAATTAATGCTTGAATCATCTTCATTTTGCTAACATACACTAATGACAGCAAAAAGTTTGAGTCTACAACATTTAGTTAAGGTGTGAGAGCCAAAATGAAGTTTTTATGGCTTTGAATGCATTTTCAGCCCGATTGTACACTTCAGGTGAAAATGTCAAAATCTTCAAAATGAGCAAAAGCACAATAAAATTAATGCTTGAATCATCTTCATTTTGCTAAAATATACTAATGACAGCAAAAAGTTTGAGTCTACAACATTTAGTTAAGGTGTGAGAGCCGAAATGAACTTTTTATTGCTTTAAACGCGTTTTCAGCCCCTAATTGTACACTTCAGGTGAAAATGTCAAAATCTTCAAAATGAGCAAAAGCACAATGAAATTAATGCTTGAATCATCTTCATTTTGCTAAAATACACTAATGACAGCAAAAAGTTTGAGTCTACAACATTTAGTTAAGGTGTGAGAGCCAAAATGAACTTTTTATGGCTTTAAATGCATTTTCAGCCTGATTGTACACTTCAGGTGAAAATGTCAAAATCTTCAAAATGAGCAAAAGCACAATGAAATTAATGCTTGAATCATCTTCATTTTGCTAAAATACACTAATGACAGCAAAAAGTTTGAGTCTACAACATTTAGTTAAGGTGTGAGAGCCAAAATGAACTTTTTATGGCTTTAAATGCATTTTCAGCCTGATTGTACACTTCAGGTGAAAATGTCAAAATCTTCAAAATGAGCAAAAGCACAATGAAATTAATGCTTGAATCATCTTCATTTTGCTAAAATACACTAATGACAGCAAAAAGTTTGAGTCTACAACATTTAGTTAAGATGTGAGAGCCAAAATGAACTTTTTATTGCTTTAAACGCGTTTTCAGCCCCTAATTGTACACTTCAGGTGAAAATGTCAAAATCTTCAAAATGAGCAAAAGCACAATGAAATTAATGCTTGAATCATCTTCATTTTGCTAACATACACTAATGACAGCAAAAAGTTTGAGTCTACAACATTTAGTTAAGGTGTGAGAGCCAAAATGAACTTTTTATTGCTTTAAACGCGTTTTCAGCCCCTAATTGTAAACTTCAGGTGAAAATGTCAAAATCTTCAAAATGAGCAAAAGCACAATGAAATTAATGCTTGAATCATCTTCATGTTGCTAAAATACACTAATGACAGCAAAAAGTTTGAGTCTACAACATTTAGTTAACGTGTGAAAGCCAAAATGAACTTTTTATGGCTTTAAATGCATTTTCAGCCCGATTGTACACTTCAGGTGAAAATGTCAAAATCTTCAAAATGAGCAAAAGCACAATAAAATTAATGCTTGAATCATCTTCATTTTGCTAAAATATACTAATGACAGCAAAAAGTTTGAGTCTACAACATTTAGTTAAGGTGTGAGAGCAAAAATGAACTTTTTATTGCTTTAAACGCGTTTTCAGCCCCTAATTGTACACTTCAGGTGAAAATGTCAAAATCTTCAAAATGAGCAAAAGCACAATAAAATTAATGCTTGAATCATCTTCATTTTGCTAAAATATACTAATGACAGCAAAAAGTTTGAGTCTACAACATTTAGTTAAGGTGTGAGAGCCAAAATGAACTTTTTATGGCTTTAAATGCATTTTCAGCCTGATTGTACACTTCAGGTGAAAATGTCAAAATCTTCAAAATGAGCAAAAGCACAATGAAATTAATGCTTGAATCATCTTCATTTTGCTAAAATATACTAATGACAGCAAAAAGTTTTAGTCTACAACATTTAGTTAAGGTGTGAGAGCCAAAATGAACTTTTTATTGCTTTAAACGCGTTTTCAGCCCCTAATTGTACACTTCAGGTGAAAATGTCAAAATCTTCAAAATGAGCAAAAGCACAATGAAATTAATGCTTGAATCATCTTCATTTTGCTAACATACACTAATGACAGCAAAAAGTTTGAGTCTACAACATTTAGTTAAGGTGTGAGAGCCAAAATGAACTTTTTATGGCTTTAAATGCATTTTCAGCCCGATTGTACACTTCAGGTGAAAATGTCAAAATCTTCAAAATGAGCAAAAGCACAATGAAATTAATGCTTGAATCATCTTCATTTTGCTAAAATATACTAATGACAGCAAAAAGTTTGAGTCTACAACATTTAGTTAAGGTGTGAGAGCCAAAATGAACTTTTTATTGCTTTAAACGCGTTTTCAGCCCCTAATTGTACACTTCAGGTGAAAATGTCAAAATCTTCAAAATGAGCAAAAGCACAATGAAATTAATGCTTGAATCATCTTCATGTTGCTAAAATACACTAATGACAGCAAAAAGTTTGAGTCTACAACATTTAGTTAAGGTGTGAAAGCCAAAATGAACTTTTTATGGCTTTAAATGCATTTTCAGCCCGATTGTACACTTCAGGTGAAAATGTCAAAATCTTCAAAATGAGCAAAAGCACAATGAAATTAATGCTTGAATCATCTTCATTTTGCTAAAATACACTAATGACAGCAAAAAGTTTGAGTCTACAACATTTAGTTAAGGTGTGAGAGCCAAAATGAACTTTTTATGGCTTTAAATGCATTTTCAGCCCGATTGTACACTTCAGGTGAAAATGTCAAAATCTTCAAAATGAGCAAAAGCACAATAAAATTAATGCTTGAATCATCTTCATTTTGCTAAAATATACTAATGACAGCAAAAAGTTTGAGTCTACAACATTTAGTTAAGGTGTGAGAGCCAAAATGAACTTTTTATTGCTTTAAACGCGTTTTCAGCCCCTAATTGTACACTTCAGGTGAAAATGTCAAAATCTTCAAAATGAGCAAAAGCACAATGAAATTAATGCTTGAATCATCTTCATTTTGCTAACATACACTAATGACAGCAAAAAGTTTGAGTCTACAACATTTAGTTAAGGTGTGAGAGCCAAAATGAACTTTTTATGGCTTTAAATGCATTTTCAGCCTGATTGTACACTTCAGGTGAAAATGTCAAAATCTTCAAAATGAGCAAAAGCACAATGAAATTAATGCTTGAATCATCTTCATTTTGCTAACATACACTAATGACAGCAAAAAGTTTGAGTCTACAACATTTAGTTAAGGTGTGAGAGCCAAAATGAACTTTTTATGGCTTTTAATGCATTTTCAGCCCGATTGTACACTTCAGGTGAAAATGTCAAAATCTTCAAAATGAGCAAAAGCACAATAAAATTAATGCTTGAATCATCTTCATTTTGCTAAAATATACTAATGACAGCAAAAAGTTTGAGTCTACAACATTTAGTTAAGGTGTGAGAGCCAAAATGAACTTTTTATGGCTTTAAATGCATTTTCAGCCTGATTGTACACTTCAGGTGAAAATGTCAAAATCTTCAAAATGAGCAAAAGCACAATGAAATTAATGCTTGAATCATCTTCATTTTGCTAAAATACACTAATGACAGCAAAAAGTTTGAGTCTACAACATTTAGTTAAGGTGTGAGAGCCAAAATGAACTTTTTATGGCTTTAAATGCATTTTCAGCCTGATTGTACACTTCAGGTGAAAATGTCAAAATCTTCAAAATGAGCAAAAGCACAATGAAATTAATGCTTGAATCATCTTCATTTTGCTAACATACACTAATGACAGCAAAAAGTTTGAGTCTACAACATTTAGTTAAGGTGTGAGAGCCAAAATGAACTTTTTATGGCTTTAAATGCATTTTCAGCCTGATTGTACACTTCAGGTGAAAATGTCAAAATCTTCAAAATGAGCAAAAGCACAATGAAATTAATGCTTGAATCATCTTCATGTTGCTAACATACACTAATGACAGCAAAAAGTTTGAGTCTACAACATTTAGTTAAGGTGTGAGAGCCAAAATGAACTTTTTATGGCTTTAAATGCATTTTCAGCCCGATTGTACACTTCAGGTGAAAATGTCAAAATCTTCAAAATGAGCAAAAGCACAATGAAATTAATGCTTGAATCATCTTCATTTTGCTAAAATACACTAATGACAGCAAAAAGTTTGAGTCTACAACATTTAGTTAAGGTGTGAGAGCCAAAATGAACTTTTTATGGCTTTAAATGCATTTTCAGCCCGATTGTACACTTCAGGTGAAAATGTCAAAATCTTCAAAATGAGCAAAAGCACAATAAAATTAATGCTTGAATCATCTTCATTTTGCTAAAATATACTAATGACAGCAAAAAGTTTGAGTCTACAACATTTAGTTAAGGTGTGAGAGCCAAAATGAACTTTTTATTGCTTTAAACGCGTTTTCAGCCCCTAATTGTACACTTCAGGTGAAAATGTCAAAATCTTCAAAATGAGCAAAAGCACAATGAAATTAATGCTTGAATCATCTTCATTTTGCTAACATACACTAATGACAGCAAAAAGTTTGAGTCTACAACATTTAGTTAAGGTGTGAGAGCCAAAATGAACTTTTTATGGCTTTAAATGCATTTTCAGCCTGATTGTACACTTCAGGTGAAAATGTCAAAATCTTCAAAATGAGCAAAAGCACAATGAAATTAATGCTTGAATCATCTTCATTTTGCTAACATACACTAATGACAGCAAAAAGTTTGAGTCTACAACATTTAGTTAAGGTGTGAGAGCCAAAATGAACTTTTTATGGCTTTAAATGCATTTTCAGCCCGATTGTACACTTCAGGTGAAAATGTCAAAATCTTCAAAATGAGCAAAAGCACAATGAAATTAATGCTTGAATCATCTTCATTTTGCTAACATACACTAATGACAGCAAAAAGTTTGAGTCTACAACATTTAGTTAAGGTGTGAGAGCCAAAATGAACTTTTTATGGCTTTAAATGCATTTTCAGCCTGATTGTACACTTCAGGTGAAAATGTCAAAATCTTCAAAATGAGCAAAAGCACAATGAAATTAATGCTTGAATCATCTTCATTTTGCTAACATACACTAATGACAGCAAAAAGTTTGAGTCTACAACATTTAGTTAAGGTGTGAGAGCCAAAATGAACTTTTTATGGCTTTAAATGCATTTTCAGCCCGATTGTACACTTCAGGTGAAAATGTCAAAATCTTCAAAATGAGCAAAAGCACAATGAAATTAATGCTTGAATCATCTTCATTTTGCTAACATACACTAATGACAGCAAAAAGTTTGAGTCTACAACATTTAGTTAAGGTGTGAGAGCCAAAATGAACTTTTTATGGCTTTAAATGCATTTTCAGCCTGATTGTACACTTCAGGTGAAAATGTCAAAATCTTCAAAATGAGCAAAAGCACAATGAAATTAATGCTTGAATCATCTTCATTTTGCTAACATACACTAATGACAGCAAAAAGTTTGAGTCTACAACATTTAGTTAAGGTGTGAGAGCCAAAATGAACTTTTTATGGCTTTAAATGCATTTTCAACCCGATTGTACACTTCAGGTGAAAATGTCAAAATCTTCAAAATGAGCAAAAGCACAATAAAATTAATGCTTGAATCATCTTCATTTTGCTAAAATACACTAATGACAGCAAAAAGTTTGAGTCTACAACATTTAGTTAAGATGTGAGAGCCAAAATGAACTTTTTATGGCTTTAAATGCATTTTCAGCCTGATTGTACACTTCAGGTGAAAATGTCAAAATCTTCAAAATGAGCAAAAGCACAATGAAATTAATGCTTGAATCATCTTCATTTTGCTAACATACACTAATGACAGCAAAAAGTTTGAGTCTACAACATTTAGTTAAGGTGTGAGAGCCAAAATGAAGTTTTTATGGCTTTGAATGCATTTTCAGCCAGATTGTACACTTCAGGTGAAAATGTCAAAATCTTCAAAATGAGCAAAAGCACAATAAAATTAATGCTTGAATCATCTTCATTTTGCTAAACTATACTAATGACAGCAAAAAGTTTGAGTCTACAACATTTAGTTAAGGTGTGAGAGCCGAAATGAACTTTTTATTGCTTTAAACGCGTTTTCAGCCCCTAATTGTACACTTCAGGTGAAAATGTCAAAATCTTCAAAATGAGCAAAAGCACAATGAAATTAATGCTTGAATCATCTTCATTTTGCTAAAATACACTAATGACAGCAAAAAGTTTGAGTCTACAACATTTAGTTAAGGTGTGAGAGCCAAAATGAACTTTTTATGGCTTTAAATGCATTTTCAGCCTGATTGTACACTTCAGGTGAAAATGTCAAAATCTTCAAAATGAGCAAAAGCACAATGAAATTAATGCTTGAATCATCTTCATTTTGCTAAAATACACTAATGACAGCAAAAAGTTTGAGTCTACAACATTTAGTTAAGGTGTGAGAGCCAAAATGAACTTTTTATGGCTTTAAATGCATTTTCAGCCCAATTGTACACTTCAGGTGAAAATGTCAAAATCTTCAAAATGAGCAAAAGCACAATAAAATTAATGCTTGAATCATCTTCATTTTGCTAAAATATACTAATGACAGCAAAAAGTTTGAGTCTACAACATTTAGTTAAGGTGTGAGAGCCAAAATGAACTTTTTATTGCTTTAAACGCGTTTTCAGCCCCGAATTGTACACTTCAGGTGAAAATGTCAAAATCTTCAAAATGAGCAAAAGCACAATAAAATTAATGCTTGAATCATCTTCATTTTGCTAAAATATACTAATGACAGCAAAAAGTTTGAGTCTACAACATTTAGTTAAGGTGTGAGAGCCAAAATGAACTTTTTATGGCTTTAAATGCATTTTCAGCCTGATTGTACACTTCAGGTGAAAATGTCAAAATCTTCAAAATGAGCAAAAGCACAATGAAATTAATGCTTGAATCATCTTCATTTTGCTAAAATATACTAATGACAGCAAAAAGTTTTAGTCTACAACATTTAGTTAAGGTGTGAGAGCCAAAATGAACTTTTTATTGCTTTAAACGCGTTTTCAGCCCCTAATTGTACACTTCAGGTGAAAATGTCAAAATCTTCAAAATGAGCAAAAGCACAATGAAATTAATGCTTGAATCATCTTCATTTTGCTAACATACACTAATGACAGCAAAAAGTTTGAGTCTACAACATTTAGTTAAGGTGTGAGAGCCAAAATGAACTTTTTATGGCTTTAAATGCATTTTCAGCCCGATTGTACACTTCAGGTGAAAATGTCAAAATCTTCAAAATGAGCAAAAGCACAATGAAATTAATGCTTGAATCATCTTCATTTTGCTAAAATATACTAATGACAGCAAAAAGTTTGAGTCTACAACATTTAGTTAAGGTGTGAGAGCCAAAATGAACTTTTTATTGCTTTAAACGCGTTTTCAGCCCCTAATTGTACACTTCAGGTGAAAATGTCAAAATCTTCAAAATGAGCAAAAGCACAATGAAATTAATGCTTGAATCATCTTCATGTTGCTAAAATACACTAATGACAGCAAAAAGTTTGAGTCTACAACATTTAGTTAACGTGTGAAAGCCAAAATGAACTTTTTATGGCTTTAAATGCATTTTCAGCCCGATTGTACACTTCAGGTGAAAATGTCAAAATCTTCAAAATGAGCAAAAGCACAATGAAATTAATGCTTGAATCATCTTCATTTTGCTAAAATACACTAATGACAGCAAAAAGTTTGAGTCTACAACATTTAGTTAAGGTGTGAGAGCCAAAATGAACTTTTTATGGCTTTAAATGCATTTTCAGCCTGATTGTACACTTCAGGTGAAAATGTCAAAATCTTCAAAATGAGCAAAAGCACAATGAAATTAATGCTTGAATCATCTTCATTTTGCTAACATACACTAATGACAGCAAAAAGTTTGAGTCTACAACATTTAGTTAAGGTGTGAGAGCCAAAATGAACTTTTTATGGCTTTAAATGCATTTTCAGCCCGATTGTACACTTCAGGTGAAAATGTCAAAATCTTCAAAATGTGCAAAAGCACAATAAAATTAATGCTTGAATCATCTTCATTTTGCTAAAATATACTAATGACAGCAAAAAGTTTGAGTGTACAACATTTAGTTAAGGTGTGAGAGCCAAAATGAACTTTTTATGGCTTTAAATGCATTTTCAGCCTGATTGTACACTTCAGGTGAAAATGTCAAAATCTTCAAAATGAGCAAAAGCACAATGAAATTAATGCTTGAATCATCTTCATTTTGCTAAAATACACTAATGACAGCAAAAAGTTTGAGTCTACAACATTTAGTTAAGGTGTGAGAGCCAAAATGAACTTTTTATGGCTTTAAATGCATTTTCAGCCTGATTGTACACTTCAGGTGAAAATGTCAAAATCTTCAAAATGAGCAAAAGCACAATGAAATTAATGCTTGAATCATCTTCATTTTGCTAAAATACACTAATGACAGCAAAAAGTTTGAGTCTACAACATTTAGTTAAGGTGTGAGAGCCAAAATGAACTTTTTATGGCTTTAAATGCATTTTCAGCCTGATTGTACACTTCAGGTGAAAATGTCAAAATCTTCAAAATGAGCAAAAGCACAATGAAATTAATGCTTGAATCATCTTCATTTTGCTAACATACACTAATGACAGCAAAAAGTTTGAGTCTACAACATTTAGTTAAGGTGTGAGAGCCAAAATGAACTTTTTATGGCTTTAAATGCATTTTCAGCCCGATTGTACACTTCAGGTGAAAATGTCAAAATCTTCAAAATGTGCAAAAACACAATAAAATTAATGCTTGAATCATCTTCATTTTGCTAAAATATACTAATGACAGCAAAAAGTTTGAGTGTACAACATTTAGTTAAGGTGTGAGAGCCAAAATGAACTTTTTATGGCTTTAAATGCATTTTCAGCCTGATTGTACACTTCAGGTGAAAATGTCAAAATCTTCAAAATGAGCAAAAGCACAATGAAATTAATGCTTGAATCATCTTCATTTTGCTAAAATACACTAATGACAGCAAAAAGTTTGAGTCTACAACATTTAGTTAAGGTGTGAGAGCCAAAATGAACTTTTTATGGCTTTAAATGCATTTTCAGCCTGATTGTACACTTCAGGTGAAAATGTCAAAATCTTCAAAATGAGCAAAAGCACAATGAAATTAATGCTTGAATCATCTTCATTTTGCTAAAATACACTAATGACAGCAAAAAGTTTGAGTCTACAACATTTAGTTAAGATGTGAGAGCCAAAATGAACTTTTTATTGCTTTAAACGCGTTTTCAGCCCCTAATTGTACACTTCAGGTGAAAATGTCAAAATCTTCAAAATGAGCAAAAGCACAATGAAATTAATGCTTGAATCATCTTCATTTTGCTAACATACACTAATGACAGCAAAAAGTTTGAGTCTACAACATTTAGTTAAGGTGTGAGAGCCAAAATGAACTTTTTATGGCTTTAAATGCATTTTCAGCCCGATTGTACACTTCAGGTGAAAATGTCAAAATCTTCAAAATGAGCAAAAGCACAATGAAATTAATGCTTGAATCATCTTCATTTTGCTAAAATATACTAATGACAGCAAAAAGTTTGAGTCTACAACATTTAGTTAAGGTGTGAGAGCCAAAATGAACTTTGTATTGCTTTAAACGCGTTTTCAGCCCCTAATTGTACACTTCAGGTGAAAATGTCAAAATCTTCAAAATGAGCAAAAGCACAATGAAATTAATGCTTGAATCATCTTCATGTTGCTAAAATACACTAATGACAGCAAAAAGTTTGAGTCTACAACATTTAGTTAAGGTGTGAAAGCCAAAATGAACTTTTTATGGCTTTAAATGCATTTTCAGCCCGATTGTACACTTCAGGTGAAAATGTCAAAATCTTTAAAATGAGCAAAAGCACAATGAAATTAATGCTTGAATCATCTTCATTTTGCTAACATACACTAATGACAGCAAAAAGTTTGAGTCTACAACATTTAGTTAAGGTGTGAGAGCCAAAATGAACTTTTTATGGCTTTAAATGCATTTTCAGCCCGATTGTACACTTCAGGTGAAAATGTCAAAATCTTCAAAATGTGCAAAAGCACAATAAAATTAATGCTTGAATCATCTTCATTTTGCTAAAATATACTAATGACAGCAAAAAGTTTGAGTGTACAACATTTAGTTAAGGTGTGAGAGCCAAAATGAACTTTTTATGGCTTTAAATGCATTTTCATTCTGATTGTACACTTCAGGTGAAAATGTCAAAATCTTCAAAATGAGCAAAAGCACAATGAAATTAATGCTTGAATCATCTTCATTTTGCTAAAATACACTAATGACAGCAAAATGTTTGAGTCTACAACATTTAGTTAAGGTGTGAGAGCCAAAATGAACTTTTTATGGCTTTAAATGCATTTTCAGCCTGATTGTACACTTCAGGTGAAAATGTCAAAATCTTCAAAATGAGCAAAAGCACAATGAAATTAATGCTTGAATCATCTTCATTTTGCTAAAATATACTAATGACAGCAAAAAGTTTTAGTCTACAACATTTAGTTAAGGTGTGAGAGCCAAAATGAACTTTTTATTGCTTTAAACGCGTTTTCAGCCCCTAATTGTACACTTCAGGTGAAAATGTCAAAATCTTCAAAATGAGCAAAAGCACAATGAAATTAATGCTTGAATCATCTTCATTTTGCTAACATACACTAATGACAGCAAAAAGTTTGAGTCTACAACATTTAGTTAAGGTGTGAGAGCCAAAATGAACTTTTTATGGCTTTAAATGCATTTTCAGCCCGATTGTACACTTCAGGTGAAAATGTCAAAATCTTCAAAATGAGCAAAAGCACAATGAAATTAATGCTTGAATCATCTTCATTTTGCTAAAATATACTAATGACAGCAAAAAGTTTGAGTCTACAACATTTAGTTAAGGTGTGAGAGCCAAAATGAACTTTTTATTGCTTTAAACGCGTTTTCAGCCCCTAATTGTACACTTCAGGTGAAAATGTCAAAATCTTCAAAATGAGCAAAAGCACAATGAAATTAATGCTTGAATCATCTTCATGTTGCTAAAATACACTAATGACAGCAAAAAGTTTGAGTCTACAACATTTAGTTAAGGTGTGAAAGCCAAAATGAACTTTTTATGGCTTTAAATGCATTTTCAGCCCGATTGTACACTTCAGGTGAAAATGTCAAAATCTTCAAAATGAGCAAAAGCACAATGAAATTAATGCTTGAATCATCTTCATTTTGCTAAAATACACTAATGACAGCAAAAAGTTTGAGTCTACAACATTTAGTTAAGGTGTGAGAGCCAAAATGAACTTTTTATGGCTTTAAATGCATTTTCAGCCTGATTGTACACTTCAGGTGAAAATGTCAAAATCTTCAAAATGAGCAAAAGCACAATGAAATTAATGCTTGAATCATCTTCATTTTGCTAACATACACTAATGACAGCAAAAAGTTTGAGTCTACAACATTTAGTTAAGGTGTGAGAGCCAAAATGAACTTTTTATGGCTTTAAATGCATTTTCAGCCCGATTGTACACTTCAGGTGAAAATGTCAAAATCTTCAAAATGTGCAAAAGCACAATAAAATTAATGCTTGAATCATCTTCATTTTGCTAAAATATACTAATGACAGCAAAAAGTTTGAGTGTACAACATTTAGTTAAGGTGTGAGAGCCAAAATGAACTTTTTATGGCTTTAAATGCATTTTCAGCCTGATTGTACACTTCAGGTGAAAATGTCAAAATCTTCAAAATGAGCAAAAGCACAATGAAATTAATGCTTGAATCATCTTCATTTTGCTAAAATACACTAATGACAGCAAAATGTTTGAGTCTACAACATTTAGTTAAGGTGTGAGAGCCAAAATGAACTTTTTATGGCTTTAAATGCATTTTCAGCCTGATTGTACACTTCAGGTGAAAATGTCAAAATCTTCAAAATGAGCAAAAGCACAATGAAATTAATGCTTGAATCATCTTCATTTTGCTAAAATACACTAATGACAGCAAAAAGTTTGAGTCTACAACATTTAGTTAAGATGTGAGAGCCAAAATGAACTTTTTATTGCTTTAAACGCGTTTTCAGCCCCTAATTGTACACTTCAGGTGAAAATGTCAAAATCTTCAAAATGAGCAAAAGCACAATGAAATTAATGCTTGAATCATCTTCATTTTGCTAACATACACTAATGACAGCAAAAAGTTTGAGTCTACAACATTTAGTTAAGGTGTGAGAGCCAAAATGAACTTTTTATGGCTTTAAATGCATTTTCAGCCCGATTGTACACTTCAGGTGAAAATGTCAAAATCTTCAAAATGAGCAAAAGCACAATGAAATTAATGCTTGAATCATCTTCATTTTGCTAAAATACACTAATGACAGCAAAAAGTTTGAGTCTACAACATTTAGTTAAGGTGTGAGAGCCAAAATGAACTTTTTATGGCTTTAAATGCATTTTCAGCCTGATTGTACACTTCAGGTGAAAATGTCAAAATCTTCAAAATGAGCAAAAGCACAATGAAATTAATGCTTGAATCATCTTCATTTTGCTAACATACACTAATGACAGCAAAAAGTTTGAGTCTACAACATTTAGTTAAGGTGTGAGAGCCAAAATGAACTTTTTATGGCTTTAAATGCATTTTCAGCCCGATTGTACACTTCAGGTGAAAATGTCAAAATCTTCAAAATGTGCAAAAGCACAATAAAATTAATGCTTGAATCATCTTCATTTTGCTAAAATATACTAATGACAGCAAAAAGTTTGAGTGTACAACATTTAGTTAAGGTGTGAGAGCCAAAATGAACTTTTTATGGCTTTAAATGCATTTTCAGCCTGATTGTACACTTCAGGTGAAAATGTCAAAATCTTCAAAATGAGCAAAAGCACAATGAAATTAATGCTTGAATCATCTTCATTTTGCTAAAATACACTAATGACAGCAAAATGTTTGAGTCTACAACATTTAGTTAAGGTGTGAGAGCCAAAATGAACTTTTTATGGCTTTAAATGCATTTTCAGCCTGATTGTACACTTCAGGTGAAAATGTCAAAATCTTCAAAATGAGCAAAAGCACAATGAAATTAATGCTTGAATCATCTTCATTTTGCTAAAATACACTAATGACAGCAAAAAGTTTGAGTCTACAACATTTAGTTAAGGTGTGAGAGCCAAAATGAACTTTTTATGGCTTTAAATGCATTTTCAGCCTGATTGTACACTTCAGGTGAAAATGTCAAAATCTTCAAAATGAGCAAAAGCACAATGAAATTAATGCTTGAATCATCTTCATTTTGCTAACATACACTAATGACAGCAAAAAGTTTGAGTCTACAACATTTAGTTAAGGTGTGAGAGCCAAAATGAACTTTTTATGGCTTTAAATGCATTTTCAGCCTGATTGTACACTTCAGGTGAAAATGTCAAAATCTTCAAAATGTGCAAAAGCACAATAAAATTAATGCTTGAATCATCTTCATTTTGCTAAAATATACTAATGACAGCAAAAAGTTTGAGTGTACAACATTTAGTTAAGGTGTGAGAGCCAAAATGAACTTTTTATGGCTTTAAATGCATTTTCAGCCTGATTGTACACTTCAGGTGAAAATGTCAAAATCTTCAAAATGAGCAAAAGCACAATGAAATTAATGCTTGAATCATCTTCATTTTGCTAAAATACACTAATGACAGCAAAATGTTTGAGTCTACAACATTTAGTTAAGGTGTGAGAGCCAAAATGAACTTTTTATGGCTTTAAATGCATTTTCAGCCTGATTGTACACTTCAGGTGAAAATGTCAAAATCTTCAAAATGAGCAAAAGCACAATGAAATTAATGCTTGAATCATCTTCATTTTGCTAAAATACACTAATGACAGCAAAAAGTTTGAGTCTACAACATTTAGTTAAGATGTGAGAGCCAAAATGAACTTTTTATTGCTTTAAACGCGTTTTCAGCCCCTAATTGTACACTTCAGGTGAAAATGTCAAAATCTTCAAAATGAGCAAAAGCACAATGAAATTAATGCTTGAATCATCTTCATTTTGCTAACATACACTAATGACAGCAAAAAGTTTGAGTCTACAACATTTAGTTAAGGTGTGAGAGCCAAAATGAACTTTTTATGGCTTTAAATGCATTTTCAGCCCGATTGTACACTTCAGGTGAAAATGTCAAAATCTTCAAAATGAGCAAAAGCACAATGAAATTAATGCTTGAATCATCTTCATTTTGCTAAAATACACTAATGACAGCAAAAAGTTTGAGTCTACAACATTTAGTTAAGGTGTGAGAGCCAAAATGAACTTTTTATGGCTTTAAATGCATTTTCAGCCTGATTGTACACTTCAGGTGAAAATGTCAAAATCTTCAAAATGAGCAAAAGCACAATGAAATTAATGCTTGAATCATCTTCATTTTGCTAACATACACTAATGACAGCAAAAAGTTTGAGTCTACAACATTTAGTTAAGGTGTGAGAGCCAAAATGAACTTTTTATGGCTTTAAATGCATTTTCAGCCCGATTGTACACTTCAGGTGAAAATGTCAAAATCTTCAAAATGTGCAAAAGCACAATAAAATTAATGCTTGAATCATCTTCATTTTGCTAAAATATACTAATGACAGCAAAAAGTTTGAGTCTACAACATTTAGTTAAGGTGTGAGAGCCAAAATGAACTTTTTATTGCTTTAAACGCGTTTTCAGCCCCTAATTGTACACTTCAGGTGAAAATGTCAAAATCTTCAAAATGAGCAAAAGCACAATGAAATTAATGCTTGAATCATCTTCATGTTGCTAAAATACACTAATGACAGCAAAAAGTTTGAGTCTACAACATTTAGTTAAGGTGTGAAAGCCAAAATGAACTTTTTATGGCTTTAAATGCATTTTCAGCCCGATTGTACACTTCAGGTGAAAATGTCAAAATCTTCAAAATGAGCAAAAGCACAATAAAATTAATGCTTGAATCATCTTCATTTTGCTAAAATATACTAATGACAGCAAAAAGTTTGAGTCTACAACATTTAGTTAAGGTGTGAGAGCCAAAATGAACTTTTTATTGCTTTAAACGCGTTTTCAGCCCCTAATTGTACACTTCAGGTGAAAATGTCAAAATCTTCAAAATGAGCAAAAGCACAATGAAATTAATGCTTGAATCATCTTCATTTTGCTAACATACACTAATGACAGCAAAAAGTTTGAGTCTACAACATTTAGTTAAGGTGTGAGAGCCAAAATGAACTTTTTATGGCTTTAAATGCATTTTCAGCCTGATTGTACACTTCAGGTGAAAATGTCAAAATCTTCAAAATGAGCAAAAGCACAATGAAATTAATGCTTGAATCATCTTCATTTTGCTAACATACACTAATGACAGCAAAAAGTTTGAGTCTACAACATTTAGTTAAGGTGTGAGAGCCAAAATGAACTTTTTATGGCTTTAAATGCATTTTCAGCCCGATTGTACACTTCAGGTGAAAATGTCAAAATCTTCAAAATGAGCAAAAGCACAATAAAATTAATGCTTGAATCATCTTCATTTTGCTAAAATACACTAATGACAGCAAAAAGTTTGAGTCTACAACATTTAGTTAAGGTGTGAGAGCCAAAATGAACTTTTTATGGCTTTAAATGCATTTTCAGCCTGATTGTACACTTCAGGTGAAAATGTCAAAATCTTCAAAATGAGCAAAAGCACAATGAAATTAATGCTTGAATCATCTTCATTTTGCTAACATACACTAATGACAGCAAAAAGTTTGAGTCTACAACATTTAGTTAAGGTGTGAGAGCCAAAATGAACTTTTTATGGCTTTAAATGCATTTTCAGCCTGATTGTACACTTCAGGTGAAAATGTCAAAATCTTCAAAATGAGCAAAAGCACAATGAAATTAATGCTTGAATCATCTTCATTTTGCTAACATACACTAATGACAGCAAAAAGTTTGAGTCTACAACATTTAGTTAAGGTGTGAGAGCCAAAATGAACTTTTTATGGCTTTAAATGCATTTTCAGCCCGATTGTACACTTCAGGTGAAAATGTCAAAATCTTCAAAATGAGCAAAAGCACAATGAAATTAATGCTTGAATCATCTTCATTTTGCTAAAATACACTAATGACAGCAAAAAGTTTGAGTCTACAACATTTAGTTAAGGTGTGAGAGCCAAAATGAACTTTTTATGGCTTTAAATGCATTTTCAGCCTGATTGTACACTTCAGGTGAAAATGTCAAAATCTTCAAAATGAGCAAAAGCACAATGAAATTAATGCTTGAATCATCTTCATTTTGCTAACATACACTAATGACAGCAAAAAGTTTGAGTCTACAACATTTAGTTAAGGTGTGAGAGCCAAAATGAACTTTTTATGGCTTTAAATGCATTTTCAGCCTGATTGTACACTTCAGGTGAAAATGTCAAAATCTTCAAAATGAGCAAAAGCACAATGAAATTAATGCTTGAATCATCTTCATTTTGCTAACATACACTAATGACAGCAAAAAGTTTGAGTCTACAACATTTAGTTAAGGTGTGAGAGCCAAAATGAACTTTTTATGGCTTTAAATGCATTTTCAGCCCGATTGTACACTTCAGGTGAAAATGTCAAAATCTTCAAAATGAGCAAAAGCACAATGAAATTAATGCTTGAATCATCTTCATTTTGCTAAAATACACTAATGACAGCAAAAAGTTTGAGTCTACAACATTTAGTTAAGGTGTGAGAGCCAAAATGAACTTTTTATGGCTTTAAATGCATTTTCAGCCCGATTGTACACTTCAGGTGAAAATGTCAAAATCTTCAAAATGAGCAAAAGCACAATAAAATTAATGCTTGAATCATCTTCATTTTGCTAAAATATACTAATGACAGCAAAAAGTTTGAGTCTACAACATTTAGTTAAGGTGTGAGAGCCAAAATGAACTTTTTATTGCTTTAAACGCGTTTTCAGCCCCTAATTGTACACTTCAGGTGAAAATGTCAAAATCTTCAAAATGAGCAAAAGCACAATGAAATTAATGCTTGAATCATCTTCATTTTGCTAACATACACTAATGACAGCAAAAAGTTTGAGTCTACAACATTTAGTTAAGGTGTGAGAGCCAAAATGAACTTTTTATGGCTTTAAATGCATTTTCAGCCTGATTGTACACTTCAGGTGAAAATGTCAAAATCTTCAAAATGAGCAAAAGCACAATGAAATTAATGCTTGAATCATCTTCATTTTGCTAACATACACTAATGACAGCAAAAAGTTTGAGTCTACAACATTTAGTTAAGGTGTGAGAGCCAAAATGAACTTTTTATGGCTTTAAATGCATTTTCAGCCCGATTGTACACTTCAGGTGAAAATGTCAAAATCTTCAAAATGAGCAAAAGCACAATGAAATTAATGCTTGAATCATCTTCATTTTGCTAACATACACTAATGACAGCAAAAAGTTTGAGTCTACAACATTTAGTTAAGGTGTGAGAGCCAAAATGAACTTTTTATGGCTTTAAATGCATTTTCAGCCTGATTGTACACTTCAGGTGAAAATGTCAAAATCTTCAAAATGAGCAAAAGCACAATGAAATTAATGCTTGAATCATCTTCATTTTGCTAACATACACTAATGACAGCAAAAAGTTTGAGTCTACAACATTTAGTTAAGGTGTGAGAGCCAAAATGAACTTTTTATGGCTTTAAATGCATTTTCAGCCCGATTGTACACTTCAGGTGAAAATGTCAAAATCTTCAAAATGAGCAAAAGCACAATAAAATTAATGCTTGAATCATCTTCATTTTGCTAAAATATACTAATGACAGCAAAAAGTTTGAGTCTACAACATTTAGTTAAGGTGTGAGAGCCAAAATGAACTTTTTATGGCTTTAAATGCATTTTCAGCCTGATTGTACACTTCAGGTGAAAATGTCAAAATCTTCAAAATGAGCAAAAGCACAATGAAATTAATGCTTGAATCATCTTCATTTTGCTAAAATACACTAATGACAGCAAAAAGTTTGAGTCTACAACATTTAGTTAAGGTGTGAGAGCCAAAATGAACTTTTTATGGCTTTAAATGCATTTTCAGCCTGATTGTACACTTCAGGTGAAAATGTCAAAATCTTCAAAATGAGCAAAAGCACAATGAAATTAATGCTTGAATCATCTTCATTTTGCTAACATACACTAATGACAGCAAAAAGTTTGAGTCTACAACATTTAGTTAAGGTGTGAGAGCCAAAATGAACTTTTTATGGCTTTAAATGCATTTTCAGCCTGATTGTACACTTCAGGTGAAAATGTCAAAATCTTCAAAATGAGCAAAAGCACAATGAAATTAATGCTTGAATCATCTTCATTTTGCTAACATACACTAATGACAGCAAAAAGTTTGAGTCTACAACATTTAGTTAAGGTGTGAGAGCCAAAATGAACTTTTTATGGCTTTAAATGCATTTTCAACCCGATTGTACACTTCAGGTGAAAATGTCAAAATCTTCAAAATGAGCAAAAGCACAATAAAATTAATGCTTGAATCATCTTCATTTTGCTAAAATACACTAATGACAGCAAAAAGTTTGAGTCTACAACATTTAGTTAAGATGTGAGAGCCAAAATGAACTTTTTATGGCTTTAAATGCATTTTCAGCCTGATTGTACACTTCAGGTGAAAATGTCAAAATCTTCAAAATGAGCAAAAGCACAATGAAATTAATGCTTGAATCATCTTCATTTTGCTAACATACACTAATGACAGCAAAAAGTTTGAGTCTACAACATTTAGTTAAGGTGTGAAAGCCAAAATGAAGTTTTTATGGCTTTGAATGCATTTTCAGCCCGATTGTACACTTCAGGTGAAAATGTCAAAATCTTCAAAATGAGCAAAAGCACAATGAAATTAATGCTTGAATCATCTTCATTTTGCTAACATACACTAATGACAGCAAAAAGTTTGAGTCTACAACATTTAGTTAAGGTGTGAGAGCCAAAATGAACTTTTTATGGCTTTAAATGCATTTTCAGCCCGATTGTACACTTCAGGTGAAAATGTCAAAATCTTCAAAATGAGCAAAAGCACAATGAAATTAATGCTTGAATCATCTTCATTTTGCTAAAATATACTAATGACAGCAAAAAGTTTGAGTCTACAACATTTAGTTAAGGTGTGAGAGCCAAAATGAACTTTTTATTGCTTTAAACGCGTTTTCAGCCCCTAATTGTACACTTCAGGTGAAAATGTCAAAATCTTCAAAATGAGCAAAAGCACAATGAAATTAATGCTTGAATCATCTTCATGTTGCTAAAATACACTAATGACAGCAAAAAGTTTGAGTCTACAACATTTAGTTAACGTGTGAAAGCCAAAATGAACTTTTTATGGCTTTAAATGCATTTTCAGCCCGATTGTACACTTCAGGTGAAAATGTCAAAATCTTCAAAATGAGCAAAAGCACAATGAAATTAATGCTTGAATCATCTTCATTTTGCTAAAATACACTAATGACAGCAAAAAGTTTGAGTCTACAACATTTAGTTAAGGTGTGAGAGCCAAAATGAACTTTTTATGGCTTTAAATGCATTTTCAGCCTGATTGTACACTTCAGGTGAAAATGTCAAAATCTTCAAAATGAGCAAAAGCACAATGAAATTAATGCTTGAATCATCTTCATTTTGCTAACATACACTAATGACAGCAAAAAGTTTGAGTCTACAACATTTAGTTAAGGTGTGAGAGCCAAAATGAACTTTTTATGGCTTTAAATGCATTTTCAGCCCGATTGTACACTTCAGGTGAAAATGTCAAAATCTTCAAAATGTGCAAAAGCACAATAAAATTAATACTTGAATCATCTTCATTTTGCTAAAATATACTAATGACAGCAAAAAGTTTGAGTGTACAACATTTAGTTAAGGTGTGAGAGCCAAAATGAACTTTTTATGGCTTTAAATGCATTTTCAGCCTGATTGTACACTTCAGGTGAAAATGTCAAAATCTTCAAAATGAGCAAAAGCACAATGAAATTAATGCTTGAATCATCTTCATTTTGCTAAAATACACTAATGACAGCAAAATGTTTGAGTCTACAACATTTAGTTAAGGTGTGAGAGCCAAAATGAACTTTTTATTGCTTTAAACGCGTTTTCAGCCCCTAATTGTACACTTCAGGTGAAAATGTCAAAATCTTCAAAATGAGCAAAAGCACAATGAAATTAATGCTTGAATCATCTTCATTTTGCTAACATACACTAATGACAGCAAAAAGTTTGAGTCTACAACATTTAGTTAAGGTGTGAGAGCCAAAATGAACTTTTTATGGCTTTAAATGCATTTTCAGCCCGATTGTACACTTCAGGTGAAAATGTCAAAATCTTCAAAATGAGCAAAAGCACAATGAAATTAATGCTTGAATCATCTTCATTTTGCTAAAATATACTAATGACAGCAAAAAGTTTGAGTCTACAACATTTAGTTAAGGTGTGAGAGCCAAAATGAACTTTTTATTGCTTTAAACGCGTTTTCAGCCCCTAATTGTACACTTCAGGTGAAAATGTCAAAATCTTCAAAATGAGCAAAAGCACAATGAAATTAATGCTTGAATCATCTTCATGTTGCTAAAATACACTAATGACAGCAAAAAAGTTTGAGTCTACAACATTTAGTTAAGGTGTGAAAGCCAAAATGAACTTTTTATGGCTTTAAATGCATTTTCAGCCCGATTGTACACTTCAGGTGAAAATGTCAAAATCTTTAAAATGAGCAAAAGCACAATGAAATTAATGCTTGAATCATCTTCATTTTGCTAACATACACTAATGACAGCAAAAAGTTTGAGTCTACAACATTTAGTTAAGGTGTGAGAGCCAAAATGAACTTTTTATGGCTTTAAATGCATTTTCAGCCCGATTGTACACTTCAGGTGAAAATGTCAAAATCTTCAAAATGTGCAAAAGCACAATAAAATTAATGCTTGAATCATCTTCATTTTGCTAAAATATACTAATGACAGCAAAAAGTTTGAGTGTACAACATTTAGTTAAGGTGTGAGAGCCAAAATGAACTTTTTATGGCTTTAAATGCATTTTCATTCTGATTGTACACTTCAGGTGAAAATGTCAAAATCTTCAAAATGAGCAAAAGCACAATGAAATTAATGCTTGAATCATCTTCATTTTGCTAAAATACACTAATGACAGCAAAATGTTTGAGTCTACAACATTTAGTTAAGGTGTGAGAGCCAAAATGAACTTTTTATGGCTTTAAATGCATTTTCAGCCTGATTGTACACTTCAGGTGAAAATGTCAAAATCTTCAAAATGAGCAAAAGCACAATGAAATTAATGCTTGAATCATCTTCATTTTGCTAACATACACTAATGACAGCAAAAAGTTTGAGTCTACAACATTTAGTTAAGGTGTGAGAGCCAAAATGAACTTTTTATGGCTTTAAATGCATTTTCAGCCCGATTGTACACTTCAGGTGAAAATGTCAAAATCTTCAAAATGTGCAAAAGCACAATAAAATTAATACTTGAATCATCTTCATTTTGCTAAAATATACTAATGACAGCAAAAAGTTTGAGTGTACAACATTTAGTTAAGGTGTGAGAGCCAAAATGAACTTTTTATGGCTTTAAATGCATTTTCAGCCTGATTGTACACTTCAGGTGAAAATGTCAAAATCTTCAAAATGAGCAAAAGCACAATGAAATTAATGCTTGAATCATCTTCATTTTGCTAAAATACACTAATGACAGCAAAATGTTTGAGTCTACAACATTTAGTTAAGGTGTGAGAGCCAAAATGAACTTTTTATGGCTTTAAATGCATTTTCAGCCTGATTGTACACTTCAGGTGAAAATGTCAAAATCTTCAAAATGAGCAAAAGCACAATGAAATTAATGCTTGAATCATCTTCATTTTGCTAAAATACACTAATGACAGCAAAAAGTTTGAGTCTACAACATTTAGTTAAGATGTGAGAGCCAAAATGAACTTTTTATTGCTTTAAACGCGTTTTCAGCCCCTAATTGTACACTTCAGGTGAAAATGTCAAAATCTTCAAAATGAGCAAAAGCACAATGAAATTAATGCTTGAATCATCTTCATTTTGCTAACATACACTAATGACAGCAAAAAGTTTGAGTCTACAACATTTAGTTAAGGTGTGAGAGCCAAAATGAACTTTTTATGGCTTTAAATGCATTTTCAGCCCGATTGTACACTTCAGGTGAAAATGTCAAAATCTTCAAAATGAGCAAAAGCACAATGAAATTAATGCTTGAATCATCTTCATTTTGCTAAAATATACTAATGACAGCAAAAAGTTTGAGTCTACAACATTTAGTTAAGGTGTGAGAGCCAAAATGAACTTTTTATTGCTTTAAACGCGTTTTCAGCCCCTAATTGTACACTTCAGGTGAAAATGTCAAAATCTTCAAAATGAGCAAAAGCACAATGAAATTAATGCTTGAATCATCTTCATGTTGCTAAAATACACTAATGACAGCAAAAAAGTTTGAGTCTACAACATTTAGTTAAGGTGTGAAAGCCAAAATGAACTTTTTATGGCTTTAAATGCATTTTCAGCCCGATTGTACACTTCAGGTGAAAATGTCAAAATCTTTAAAATGAGCAAAAGCACAATGAAATTAATGCTTGAATCATCTTCATTTTGCTAACATACACTAATGACAGCAAAAAGTTTGAGTCTACAACATTTAGTTAAGGTGTGAGAGCCAAAATGAACTTTTTATGGCTTTAAATGCATTTTCAGCCCGATTGTACACTTCAGGTGAAAATGTCAAAATCTTCAAAATGTGCAAAAGCACAATAAAATTAATGCTTGAATCATCTTCATTTTGCTAAAATATACTAATGACAGCAAAAAGTTTGAGTGTACAACATTTAGTTAAGGTGTGAGAGCCAAAATGAACTTTTTATGGCTTTAAATGCATTTTCATTCTGATTGTACACTTCAGGTGAAAATGTCAAAATCTTCAAAATGAGCAAAAGCACAATGAAATTAATGCTTGAATCATCTTCATTTTGCTAAAATACACTAATGACAGCAAAATGTTTGAGTCTACAACATTTAGTTAAGGTGTGAGAGCCAAAATGAACTTTTTATGGCTTTAAATGCATTTTCAGCCTGATTGTACACTTCAGGTGAAAATGTCAAAATCTTCAAAATGAGCAAAAGCACAATAAAATTAATGCTTGAATCATCTTCATTTTGCTAAAATATACTAATGACAGCAAAAAGTTTGAGTCTACAACATTTAGTTAAGGTGTGAGAGCCAAAATGAACTTTTTATGGCTTTAAATGCATTTTCAGCCTGATTGTACACTTCAGGTGAAAATGTCAAAATCTTCAAAATGAGCAAAAGCACAATGAAATTAATGCTTGAATCATCTTCATTTTGCTAAAATATACTAATGACAGCAAAAAGTTTTAGTCTACAACATTTAGTTAAGGTGTGAGAGCCAAAATGAACTTTTTATTGCTTTAAACGCGTTTTCAGCCCCTAATTGTACACTTCAGGTGAAAATGTCAAAATCTTCAAAATGAGCAAAAGCACAATGAAATTAATGCTTGAATCATCTTCATTTTGCTAACATACACTAATGACAGCAAAACGTTTGAGTCTACAACATTTAGTTAAGGTGTGAGAGCCAAAATGAACTTTTTATGGCTTTAAATGCATTTTCAGCCTGATTGTACACTTCAGGTGAAAATGTCAAAATCTTCAAAATGAGCAAAAGCACAATGAAATTAATGCTTGAATCATCTTCATTTTGCTAACATACACTAATGACAGCAAAAAGTTTGAGTCTACAACATTTAGTTAAGGTGTGAGAGCCAAAATGAACTTTTTATGGCTTTAAATGCATTTTCAGCCCGATTGTACACTTCAGGTGAAAATGTCAAAATCTTCAAAATGTGCAAAAGCACAATAAAATTAATGCTTGAATCATCTTCATTTTGCTAAAATATACTAATGACAGCAAAAAGTTTGAGTGTACAACATTTAGTTAAGGTGTGAGAGCCAAAATGAACTTTTTATGGCTTTAAATGCATTTTCAGCCTGATTGTACACTTCAGGTGAAAATGTCAAAATCTTCAAAATGAGCAAAAGCACAATGAAATTAATGCTTGAATCATCTTCATTTTGCTAAAATACACTAATGACAGCAAAATGTTTGAGTCTACAACATTTAGTTAAGGTGTGAGAGCCAAAATGAACTTTTTATGGCTTTAAATGCATTTTCAGCCTGATTGTACACTTCAGGTGAAAATGTCAAAATCTTCAAAATGAGCAAAAGCACAATGAAATTAATGCTTGAATCATCTTCATTTTGCTAAAATACACTAATGACAGCAAAAAGTTTGAGTCTACAACATTTAGTTAAGATGTGAGAGCCAAAATGAACTTTTTATTGCTTTAAACGCGTTTTCAGCCCCTAATTGTACACTTCAGGTGAAAATGTCAAAATCTTCAAAATGAGCAAAAGCACAATGAAATTAATGCTTGAATCATCTTCATTTTGCTAACATACACTAATGACAGCAAAAAGTTTGAGTCTACAACATTTAGTTAAGGTGTGAGAGCCAAAATGAACTTTTTATGGCTTTAAATGCATTTTCAGCCCGATTGTACACTTCAGGTGAAAATGTCAAAATCTTCAAAATGAGCAAAAGCACAATGAAATTAATGCTTGAATCATCTTCATTTTGCTAAAATACACTAATGACAGCAAAAAGTTTGAGTCTACAACATTTAGTTAAGGTGTGAGAGCCAAAATGAACTTTTTATGGCTTTAAATGCATTTTCAGCCTGATTGTACACTTCAGGTGAAAATGTCAAAATCTTCAAAATGAGCAAAAGCACAATGAAATTAATGCTTGAATCATCTTCATTTTGCTAACATACACTAATGACAGCAAAAAGTTTGAGTCTACAACATTTAGTTAAGGTGTGAGAGCCAAAATGAACTTTTTATGGCTTTAAATGCATTTTCAGCCCGATTGTACACTTCAGGTGAAAATGTCAAAATCTTCAAAATGTGCAAAAGCACAATAAAATTAATGCTTGAATCATCTTCATTTTGCTAAAATATACTAATGACAGCAAAAAGTTTGAGTGTACAACATTTAGTTAAGGTGTGAGAGCCAAAATGAACTTTTTATGGCTTTAAATGCATTTTCAGCCTGATTGTACACTTCAGGTGAAAATGTCAAAATCTTCAAAATGAGCAAAAGCACAATGAAATTAATGCTTGAATCATCTTCATTTTGCTAAAATACACTAATGACAGCAAAATGTTTGAGTCTACAACATTTAGTTAAGGTGTGAGAGCCAAAATGAACTTTTTATGGCTTTAAATGCATTTTCAGCCTGATTGTACACTTCAGGTGAAAATGTCAAAATCTTCAAAATGAGCAAAAGCACAATGAAATTAATGCTTGAATCATCTTCATTTTGCTAAAATACACTAATGACAGCAAAAAGTTTGAGTCTACAACATTTAGTTAAGGTGTGAGAGCCAAAATGAACTTTTTATGGCTTTAAATGCATTTTCAGCCTGATTGTACACTTCAGGTGAAAATGTCAAAATCTTCAAAATGAGCAAAAGCACAATGAAATTAATGCTTGAATCATCTTCATTTTGCTAACATACACTAATGACAGCAAAAAGTTTGAGTCTACAACATTTAGTTAAGGTGTGAGAGCCAAAATGAACTTTTTATGGCTTTAAATGCATTTTCAGCCTGATTGTACACTTCAGGTGAAAATGTCAAAATCTTCAAAATGTGCAAAAGC
Organism: Leptonotus elevatus; assembly: GCF_054856555.1. Lineage (NCBI taxonomy): Eukaryota > Metazoa > Chordata > Actinopteri > Syngnathiformes > Syngnathidae > Leptonotus > Leptonotus elevatus. The sequence continues at coordinate 172,804 of NC_141240.1, read as the reverse complement.
ACAATAAAATTAATGCTTGAATCATCTTCATTTTGCTAAAATATACTAATGACAGCAAAAAGTTTGAGTGTACAACATTTAGTTAAGGTGTGAGAGCCAAAATGAACTTTTTATGGCTTTAAATGCATTTTCAGCCTGATTGTACACTTCAGGTGAAAATGTCAAAATCTTCAAAATGAGCAAAAGCACAATGAAATTAATGCTTGAATCATCTTCATTTTGCTAAAATACACTAATGACAGCAAAATGTTTGAGTCTACAACATTTAGTTAAGGTGTGAGAGCCAAAATGAACTTTTTATGGCTTTAAATGCATTTTCAGCCTGATTGTACACTTCAGGTGAAAATGTCAAAATCTTCAAAATGAGCAAAAGCACAATGAAATTAATGCTTGAATCATCTTCATTTTGCTAAAATACACTAATGACAGCAAAAAGTTTGAGTCTACAACATTTAGTTAAGATGTGAGAGCCAAAATGAACTTTTTATTGCTTTAAACGCGTTTTCAGCCCCTAATTGTACACTTCAGGTGAAAATGTCAAAATCTTCAAAATGAGCAAAAGCACAATGAAATTAATGCTTGAATCATCTTCATTTTGCTAACATACACTAATGACAGCAAAAAGTTTGAGTCTACAACATTTAGTTAAGGTGTGAGAGCCAAAATGAACTTTTTATGGCTTTAAATGCATTTTCAGCCCGATTGTACACTTCAGGTGAAAATGTCAAAATCTTCAAAATGAGCAAAAGCACAATGAAATTAATGCTTGAATCATCTTCATTTTGCTAAAATACACTAATGACAGCAAAAAGTTTGAGTCTACAACATTTAGTTAAGGTGTGAGAGCCAAAATGAACTTTTTATGGCTTTAAATGCATTTTCAGCCTGATTGTACACTTCAGGTGAAAATGTCAAAATCTTCAAAATGAGCAAAAGCACAATGAAATTAATGCTTGAATCATCTTCATTTTGCTAACATACACTAATGACAGCAAAAAGTTTGAGTCTACAACATTTAGTTAAGGTGTGAGAGCCAAAATGAACTTTTTATGGCTTTAAATGCATTTTCAGCCCGATTGTACACTTCAGGTGAAAATGTCAAAATCTTCAAAATGTGCAAAAGCACAATAAAATTAATGCTTGAATCATCTTCATTTTGCTAAAATATACTAATGACAGCAAAAAGTTTGAGTGTACAACATTTAGTTAAGGTGTGAGAGCCAAAATGAACTTTTTATGGCTTTAAATGCATTTTCAGCCTGATTGTACACTTCAGGTGAAAATGTCAAAATCTTCAAAATGAGCAAAAGCACAATGAAATTAATGCTTGAATCATCTTCATTTTGCTAAAATACACTAATGACAGCAAAATGTTTGAGTCTACAACATTTAGTTAAGGTGTGAGAGCCAAAATGAACTTTTTATGGCTTTAAATGCATTTTCAGCCTGATTGTACACTTCAGGTGAAAATGTCAAAATCTTCAAAATGAGCAAAAGCACAATGAAATTAATGCTTGAATCATCTTCATTTTGCTAACATACACTAATGACAGCAAAAAGTTTGAGTCTACAACATTTAGTTAAGATGTGAGAGCCAAAATGAACTTTTTATGGCTTTAAATGCATTTTCAGCCTGATTGTACACTTCAGGTGAAAATGTCAAAATCTTCAAAATGAGCAAAAGCACAATGAAATTAATGCTTGAATCATCTTCATTTTGCTAACATACACTAATGACAGCAAAAAGTTTGAGTCTACAACATTTAGTTAAGGTGTGAGAGCCAAAATGAACTTTTTATGGCTTTAAATGCATTTTCAGCCCGATTGTACACTTCAGGTGAAAATGTCAAAATCTTCAAAATGAGCAAAAGCACAATAAAATTAATGCTTGAATCATCTTCATTTTGCTAAAATATACTAATGACAGCAAAAAGTTTGAGTCTACAACATTTAGTTAAGGTGTGAGAGCCAAAATGAACTTTTTATGGCTTTAAATGCATTTTCAGCCCGATTGTACACTTCAGGTGAAAATGTCAAAATCTTCAAAATGAGCAAAAGCACAATAAAATTAATGCTTGAATCATCTTCATTTTGCTAAAATATACTAATGACAGCAAAAAGTTTGAGTCTACAACATTTAGTTAAGGTGTGAGAGCCAAAATGAACTTTTTATGGCTTTAAATGCATTTTCAGCCTGATTGTACACTTCAGGTGAAAATGTCAAAATCTTCAAAATGAGCAAAAGCACAATGAAATTAATGCTTGAATCATCTTCATTTTGCTAAAATATACTAATGACAGCAAAAAGTTTTAGTCTACAACATTTAGTTAAGGTGTGAGAGCCAAAATGAACTTTTTATTGCTTTAAACGCGTTTTCAGCCCCTAATTGTACACTTCAGGTGAAAATGTCAAAATCTTCAAAATGAGCAAAAGCACAATAAAATTAATGCTTGAATCATCTTCATTTTGCTAAAATATACTAATGACAGCAAAAAGTTTGAGTCTACAACATTTAGTTAAGGTGTGAGAGCCAAAATGAACTTTTTATGGCTTTAAATGCATTTTCAGCCCGATTGTACACTTCAGGTGAAAATGTCAAAATCTTCAAAATGAGCAAAAGCACAATAAAATTAATGCTTGAATCATCTTCATTTTGCTAAAATATACTAATGACAGCAAAAAGTTTGAGTCTACAACATTTAGTTAAGGTGTGAGAGCCAAAATGAACTTTTTATGGCTTTAAATGCATTTTCAGCCTGATTGTACACTTCAGGTGAAAATGTCAAAATCTTCAAAATGAGCAAAAGCACAATGAAATTAATGCTTGAATCATCTTCATTTTGCTAAAATACACTAATGACAGCAAAAAAGTTTGAGTCTACAACATTTAGTTAAGGTGTGAGAGCCAAAATGAACTTTTTATGGCTTTAAATGCATTTTCAGCCTGATTGTACACTTCAGGTGAAAATGTCAAAATCTTGAAAATGAGCAAAAGCACAATGAAATTAATGCTTGAATCATCTTCATTTTGCTAAAATATACTAATGACAGCAAAAAGTTTTAGTCTACAACATTTAGTTAAGGTGTGAGAGCCAAAATGAACTTTTTATTGCTTTAAACGCGTTTTCAGCCCCTAATTGTACACTTCAGGTGAAAATGTCAAAATCTTCAAAATGAGCAAAAGCACAATGAAATTAATGCTTGAATCATCTTCATTTTGCTAACATACACTAATGACAGCAAAAAGTTTGAGTCTACAACATTTAGTTAAGGTGTGAGAGCCAAAATGAACTTTTTATGGCTTTAAATGCATTTTCAGCCCGATTGTACACTTCAGGTGAAAATGTCAAAATCTTCAAAATGAGCAAAAGCACAATAAAATTAATGCTTGAATCATCTTCATTTTGCTAAAATATACTAATGACAGCAAAAAGTTTGAGTCTACAACATTTAGTTAAGGTGTGAGAGCCAAAATTAACTTTTTATTGCTTTAAACGCGTTTTCAGCCCCTAATTGTACACTTCAGGTGAAAATGTCAAAATCTTCAAAATGAGCAAAAGCACAATGAAATTAATGCTTGAATCATCTTCATTTTGCTAACATACACTAATGACAGCAAAAAGTTTGAGTCTACAACATTTAGTTAAGGTGTGAGAGCCAAAATGAACTTTTTATGGCTTTAAATGCATTTTCAGCCTGATTGTACACTTCAGGTGAAAATGTCAAAATCTTCAAAATGAGCAAAAGCACAATGAAATTAATGCTTGAATCATCTTCATTTTGCTAACATACACTAATGACAGCAAAAAGTTTGAGTCTACAACATTTAGTTAAGGTGTGAGAGCCAAAATGAACTTTTTATGGCTTTAAATGCATTTTCAGCCCGATTGTACACTTCAGGTGAAAATGTCAAAATCTTCAAAATGAGCAAAAGCACAATAAAATTAATGCTTGAATCATCTTCATTTTGCTAAAATATACTAATGACAGCAAAAAGTTTGAGTCTACAACATTTAGTTAAGGTGTGAGAGCCAAAATGAACTTTTTATGGCTTTAAATGCATTTTCAGCCTGATTGTACACTTCAGGTGAAAATGTCAAAATCTTCAAAATGAGCAAAAGCACAATGAAATTAATGCTTGAATCATCTTCATTTTGCTAAAATACACTAATGACAGCAAAAAGTTTGAGTCTACAACATTTAGTTAAGATGTGAGAGCCAAAATGAACTTTTTATGGCTTTAAATGCATTTTCAGCCTGATTGTACACTTCAGGTGAAAATGTCAAAATCTTCAAAATGAGCAAAAGCACAATGAAATTAATGCTTGAATCATCTTCATTTTGCTAACATACACTAATGACAGCAAAAAGTTTGAGTCTACAACATTTAGTTAAGGTGTGAGAGCCAAAATGAACTTTTTATGGCTTTAAATGCATTTTCAGCCCGATTGTACACTTCAGATGAAAATGTCAAAATCTTCAAAATGAGCAAAAGCACAATAAAATTAATGCTTGAATCATCTTCATTTTGCTAAAATATACTAATGACAGCAAAAAGTTTGAGTCTACAACATTTAGTTAAGGTGTGAGAGCCAAAATGAACTTTTTATGGCTTTAAATGCATTTTCAGCCCGATTGTACACTTCAGGTGAAAATGTCAAAATCTTCAAAATGAGCAAAAGCACAATGAAATTAATGCTTGAATCATCTTCATTTTGCTAAAATACACTAATGACAGCAAAAAGTTTGAGTCTACAACATTTAGTTAAGGTGTGAGAGCCAAAATGAACTTTTTATGGCTTTAAATGCATTTTCAGCCTGATTGTACACTTCAGGTGAAAATGTCAAAATCTTCAAAATGAGCAAAAGCACAATGAAATTAATGCTTGAATCATCTTCATTTTGCTAACATACACTAATGACAGCAAAAAGTTTGAGTCTACAACATTTAGTTAAGGTGTGAGAGCCAAAATGAACTTTTTATGGCTTTAAATGCATTTTCAGCCTGATTGTACACTTCAGGTGAAAATGTCAAAATCTTCAAAATGAGCAAAAGCACAATGAAATTAATGCTTGAATCATCTTCATTTTGCTAACATACACTAATGACAGCAAAAAGTTTGAGTCTACAACATTTAGTTAAGGTGTGAGAGCCAAAATGAACTTTTTATGGCTTTAAATGCATTTTCAACCCGATTGTACACTTCAGGTGAAAATGTCAAAATCTTCAAAATGAGCAAAAGCACAATAAAATTAATGCTTGAATCATCTTCATTTTGCTAAAATACACTAATGACAGCAAAAAGTTTGAGTCTACAACATTTAGTTAAGATGTGAGAGCCAAAATGAACTTTTTATGGCTTTAAATGCATTTTCAGCCTGATTGTACACTTCAGGTGAAAATGTCAAAATCTTCAAAATGAGCAAAAGCACAATGAAATTAATGCTTGAATCATCTTCATTTTGCTAACATACACTAATGACAGCAAAAAGTTTGAGTCTACAACATTTAGTTAAGGTGTGAGAGCCAAAATGAAGTTTTTATTGCTTTAAACGCGTTTTCAGCCCCTAATTGTACACTTCAGGTGAAAATGTCAAAATCTTCAAAATGAGCAAAAGCACAATAAAATTAATGCTTGAATCATCTTCATTTTGCTAAAATATACTAATGACAGCAAAAAGTTTGAGTCTACAACATTTAGTTAAGGTGTGAGAGCCGAAATGAACTTTTTATTGCTTTAAACGCGTTTTCAGCCCCTAATTGTACACTTCAGGTGAAAATGTCAAAATCTTCAAAATGAGCAAAAGCACAATGAAATTAATGCTTGAATCATCTTCATTTTGCTAAAATACACTAATGACAGCAAAAAGTTTGAGTCTACAACATTTAGTTAAGGTGTGAGAGCCAAAATGAACTTTTTATGGCTTTAAATGCATTTTCAGCCTGATTGTACACTTCAGGTGAAAATGTCAAAATCTTCAAAATGAGCAAAAGCACAATGAAATTAATGCTTGAATCATCTTCATTTTGCTAAAATACACTAATGACAGCAAAAAGTTTGAGTCTACAACATTTAGTTAAGGTGTGAGAGCCAAAATGAACTTTTTATGGCTTTAAATGCATTTTCAGCCCAATTGTACACTTCAGGTGAAAATGTCAAAATCTTCAAAATGAGCAAAAGCACAATAAAATTAATGCTTGAATCATCTTCATTTTGCTAAAATATACTAATGACAGCAAAAAGTTTGAGTCTACAACATTTAGTTAAGGTGTGAGAGCCAAAATGAACTTTTTATTGCTTTAAACGCGTTTTCAGCCCCTAATTGTACACTTCAGGTGAAAATGTCAAAATCTTCAAAATGAGCAAAAGCACAATAAAATTAATGCTTGAATCATCTTCATTTTGCTAAAATATACTAATGACAGCAAAAAGTTTGAGTCTACAACATTTAGTTAAGGTGTGAGAGCCAAAATGAACTTTTTATGGCTTTAAATGCATTTTCAGCCTGATTGTACACTTCAGGTGAAAATGTCAAAATCTTCAAAATGAGCAAAAGCACAATGAAATTAATGCTTGAATCATCTTCATTTTGCTAAAATATACTAATGACAGCAAAAAGTTTTAGTCTACAACATTTAGTTAAGGTGTGAGAGCCAAAATGAACTTTTTATTGCTTTAAACGCGTTTTCAGCCCCTAATTGTACACTTCAGGTGAAAATGTCAAAATCTTCAAAATGAGCAAAAGCACAATGAAATTAATGCTTGAATCATCTTCATTTTGCTAAAATACACTAATGACAGCAAAAAGTTTGAGTCTACAACATTTAGTTAAGGTGTGAGAGCCAAAATGAACTTTTTATGGCTTTAAATGCATTTTCAGCCTGATTGTACACTTCAGGTGAAAATGTCAAAATCTTCAAAATGAGCAAAAGCACAATGAAATTAATGCTTGAATCATCTTCATTTTGCTAAAATACACTAATGACAGCAAAAAGTTTGAGTCTACAACATTTAGTTAAGGTGTGAGAGCCAAAATGAACTTTTTATGGCTTTAAATGCATTTTCAGCCCAATTGTACACTTCAGGTGAAAATGTCAAAATCTTCAAAATGAGCAAAAGCACAATAAAATTAATGCTTGAATCATCTTCATTTTGCTAAAATATACTAATGACAGCAAAAAGTTTGAGTCTACAACATTTAGTTAAGGTGTGAGAGCCAAAATGAACTTTTTATTGCTTTAAACGCGTTTTCAGCCCCTAATTGTACACTTCAGGTGAAAATGTCAAAATCTTCAAAATGAGCAAAAGCACAATAAAATTAATGCTTGAATCATCTTCATTTTGCTAAAATATACTAATGACAGCAAAAAGTTTGAGTCTACAACATTTAGTTAAGGTGTGAGAGCCAAAATGAACTTTTTATGGCTTTAAATGCATTTTCAGCCTGATTGTACACTTCAGGTGAAAATGTCAAAATCTTCAAAATGAGCAAAAGCACAATGAAATTAATGCTTGAATCATCTTCATTTTGCTAAAATATACTAATGACAGCAAAAAGTTTTAGTCTACAACATTTAGTTAAGGTGTGAGAGCCAAAATGAACTTTTTATTGCTTTAAACGCGTTTTCAGCCCCTAATTGTACACTTCAGGTGAAAATGTCAAAATCTTCAAAATGAGCAAAAGCACAATAAAATTAATGCTTGAATCATCTTCATTTTGCTAAAATATACTAATGACAGCAAAAAGTTTGAGTCTACAACATTTAGTTAAGGTGTGAGAGCCAAAATGAACTTTTTATGGCTTTAAATGCATTTTCAGCCCGATTGTACACTTCAGGTGAAAATGTCAAAATCTTCAAAATGAGCAAAAGCACAATAAAATTAATGCTTGAATCATCTTCATTTTGCTAAAATATACTAATGACAGCAAAAAGTTTGAGTCTACAACATTTAGTTAAGGTGTGAGAGCCGAAATGAACTTTTTATTGCTTTAAACGCGTTTTCAGCCCCTCATTGTACACTTCAGGTGAAAATGTCAAAATCTTCAAAATGAGCAAAAGCACAATGAAATTAATGCTTGAATCATCTTCATTTTGCTAAAATACACTAATGACAGCAAAAAGTTTGAGTCTACAACATTTAGTTAAGGTGTGAGAGCCAAAATGAACTTTTTATGGCTTTAAATGCATTTTCAGCCTGATTGTACACTTCAGGTGAAAATGTCAAAATCTTCAAAATGAGCAAAAGCACAATGAAATTAATGCTTGAATCATCTTCATTTTGCTAAAATACACTAATGACAGCAAAAAGTTTGAGTCTACAACATTTAGTTAAGGTGTGAGAGCCAAAATGAACTTTTTATGGCTTTAAATGCATTTTCAGCCCAAATGTACACTTCAGGTGAAAATGTCAAAATCTTCAAAATGAGCAAAAGCACAATAAAATTAATGCTTGAATCATCTTCATTTTGCTAAAATATACTAATGACAGCAAAAAGTTTGAGTCTACAACATTTAGTTAAGGTGTGAGAGCCAAAATGAACTTTTTATTGCTTTAAACGCGTTTTCAGCCCCTAATTGTACACTTCAGGTGAAAATGTCAAAATCTTCAAAATGAGCAAAAGCACAATAAAATTAATGCTTGAATCATCTTCATTTTGCTAAAATATACTAATGACAGCAAAAAGTTTGAGTCTACAACATTTAGTTAAGGTGTGAGAGCCAAAATGAACTTTTTATGGCTTTAAATGCATTTTCAGCCTGATTGTACACTTCAGGTGAAAATGTCAAAATCTTCAAAATGAGCAAAAGCACAATGAAATTAATGCTTGAATCATCTTCATTTTGCTAAAATATACTAATGACAGCAAAAAGTTTTAGTCTACAACATTTAGTTAAGGTGTGAGAGCCAAAATGAACTTTTTATTGCTTTAAACGCGTTTTCAGCCCCTAATTGTACACTTCAGGTGAAAATGTCAAAATCTTCAAAATGAGCAAAAGCACAATAAAATTAATGCTTGAATCATCTTCATTTTGCTAAAATATACTAATGACAGCAAAAAGTTTGAGTCTACAACATTTAGTTAAGGTGTGAGAGCCAAAATGAACTTTTTATGGCTTTAAATGCATTTTCAGCCCGATTGTACACTTCAGGTGAAAATGTCAAAATCTTCAAAATGAGCAAAAGCACAATAAAATTAATGCTTGAATCATCTTCATTTTGCTAAAATATACTAATGACAGCAAAAAGTTTGAGTCTACAACATTTAGTTAAGGTGTGAGAGCCAAAATGAACTTTTTATGGCTTTAAATGCATTTTCAGCCTGATTGTACACTTCAGGTGAAAATGTCAAAATCTTCAAAATGAGCAAAAGCACAATGAAATTAATGCTTGAATCATCTTCATTTTGCTAACATACACTAATGACAGCAAAAAGTTTGAGTCTACAACATTTAGTTAAGGTGTGAGAGCCAAAATGAACTTTTTATGGCTTTAAATGCATTTTCAGCCCGATTGTACACTTCAGGTGAAAATGTCAAAATCTTCAAAATGAGCAAAAGCACAATAAAATTAATGCTTGAATCATCTTCATTTTGCTAAAATATACTAATGACAGCAAAAAGTTTTAGTCTACAACATTTAGTTAAGGTGTGAGAGCCAAAATGAACTTTTTATTGCTTTAAACGCGTTTTCAGCCCCTAATTGTACACTTCAGGTGAAAATGTCAAAATCTTCAAAATGAGCAAAAGCACAATAAAATTAATGCTTGAATCATCTTCATTTTGCTAAAATATACTAATGACAGCAAAAAGTTTGAGTCTACAACATTTAGTTAAGGTGTGAGAGCCAAAATGAACTTTTTATGGCTTTAAATGCATTTTCAGCCCGATTGTACACTTCAGGTGAAAATGTCAAAATCTTCAAAATGAGCAAAAGCACAATAAAATTAATGCTTGAATCATCTTCATTTTGCTAAAATATACTAATGACAGCAAAAAGTTTGAGTCTACAACATTTAGTTAAGGTGTGAGAGCCGAAATGAACTTTTTATTGCTTTAAACGCGTTTTCAGCCCCTCATTGTACACTTCAGGTGAAAATGTCAAAATCTTCAAAATGAGCAAAAGCACAATGAAATTAATGCTTGAATCATCTTCATTTTGCTAAAATACACTAATGACAGCAAAAAGTTTGAGTCTACAACATTTAGTTAAGGTGTGAGAGCCAAAATGAACTTTTTATGGCTTTAAATGCATTTTCAGCCTGATTGTACACTTCAGGTGAAAATGTCAAAATCTTCAAAATGAGCAAAAGCACAATGAAATTAATGCTTGAATCATCTTCATTTTGCTAAAATACACTAATGACAGCAAAAAGTTTGAGTCTACAACATTTAGTTAAGGTGTGAGAGCCAAAATGAACTTTTTATGGCTTTAAATGCATTTTCAGCCCAAATGTACACTTCAGGTGAAAATGTCAAAATCTTCAAAATGAGCAAAAGCACAATAAAATTAATGCTTGAATCATCTTCATTTTGCTAAAATATACTAATGACAGCAAAAAGTTTGAGTCTACAACATTTAGTTAAGGTGTGAGAGCCAAAATGAACTTTTTATTGCTTTAAACGCGTTTTCAGCCCCTAATTGTACACTTCAGGTGAAAATGTCAAAATCTTCAAAATGAGCAAAAGCACAATAAAATTAATGCTTGAATCATCTTCATTTTGCTAAAATATACTAATGACAGCAAAAAGTTTGAGTCTACAACATTTAGTTAAGGTGTGAGAGCCAAAATTAACTTTTTATGGCTTTAAATGCATTTTCAGCCTGATTGTACACTTCAGGTGAAAATGTCAAAATCTTCAAAATGAGCAAAAGCACAATGAAATTAATGCTTGAATCATCTTCATTTTGCTAAAATATACTAATGACAGCAAAAAGTTTTAGTCTACAACATTTAGTTAAGGTGTGAGAGCCAAAATGAACTTTTTATTGCTTTAAACGCGTTTTCAGCCCCTAATTGTACACTTCAGGTGAAAATGTCAAAATCTTCAAAATGAGCAAAAGCACAATAAAATTAATGCTTGAATCATCTTCATTTTGCTAAAATATACTAATGACAGCAAAAAGTTTGAGTCTACAACATTTAGTTAAGGTGTGAGAGCCAAAATGAACTTTTTATGGCTTTAAATGCATTTTCAGCCCGATTGTACACTTCAGGTGAAAATGTCAAAATCTTCAAAATGAGCAAAAGCACAATAAAATTAATGCTTGAATCATCTTCATTTTGCTAAAATATACTAATGACAGCAAAAAGTTTGAGTCTACAACATTTAGTTAAGGTGTGAGAGCCAAAATGAACTTTTTATGGCTTTAAATGCATTTTCAGCCTGATTGTACACTTCAGGTGAAAATGTCAAAATCTTCAAAATGAGCAAAAGCACAATGAAATTAATGCTTGAATCATCTTCATTTTGCTAACATACACTAATGACAGCAAAAAGTTTGAGTCTACAACATTTAGTTAAGGTGTTAGAGCCAAAATGAACTTTTTATGGCTTTAAATGCATTTTCAGCCCGATTGTACACTTCAGGTGAAAATGTCAAAATCTTCAAAATGAGCAAAAGCACAATAAAATTAATGCTTGAATCATCTTCATTTTGCTAAAATATACTAATGACAGCAAAAAGTTTTAGTCTACAACATTTAGTTAAGGTGTGAGAGCCAAAATGAACTTTTTATTGCTTTAAACGCGTTTTCAGCCCCTAATTGTACACTTCAGGTGAAAATGTCAAAATCTTCAAAATGAGCAAAAGCACAATAAAATTAATGCTTGAATCATCTTCATTTTGCTAAAATATACTAATGACAGCAAAAAGTTTGAGTCTACAACATTTAGTTAAGGTGTGAGAGCCAAAATGAACTTTTTATGGCTTTAAATGCATTTTCAGCCCGATTGTACACTTCAGGTGAAAATGTCAAAATCTTCAAAATGAGCAAAAGCACAATAAAATTAATGCTTGAATCATCTTCATTTTGTTAAAATATACTAATGACAGCAAAAAGTTTGAGTCTACAACATTTAGTTAAGGTGTGAGAGCCAAAATGAACTTTTTATGGCTTTAAATGCATTTTCAGCCTGATTGTACACTTCAGGTGAAAATGTCAAAATCTTCAAAATGAGCAAAAGCACAATGAAATTAATGCTTGAATCATCTTCATTTTGCTAAAATACACTAATGACAGCAAAAAGTTTGAGTCTACAACATTTAGTTAAGATGTGAGAGCCAAAATGAACTTTTTATGGCTTTAAATGCATTTTCAGCCTGATTGTACACTTCAGGTGAAAATGTCAAAATCTTCAAAATGAGCAAAAGCACAATGAAATTAATGCTTGAATCATCTTCATTTTGCTAACATACACTAATGACAGCAAAAAGTTTGAGTCTACAACATTTAGTTAAGGTGTGAGAGCCAAAATGAACTTTTTATGGCTTTAAATGCATTTTCAGCCCGATTGTACACTTCAGGTGAAAATGTCAAAATCTTCAAAATGAGCAAAAGCACAATGAAATTAATGCTTGAATCATCTTCATTTTGCTAAAATATACTAATGACAGCAAAAAGTTTGAGTCTACAACATTTAGTTAAGGTGTGAAAGCCAAAATGAACTTTTTATGGCTTTAAATGCATTTTCAGCCCGATTGTACACTTCAGGTGAAAATGTCAAAATCTTCAAAATGAGCAAAAGCACAATGAAATTAATGCTTGAATCATCTTCATTTTGCTAAAATACACTAATGACAGCAAAAAGTTTGAGTCTACAACATTTAGTTAAGGTGTGAGAGCCAAAATGAACTTTTTATGGCTTTAAATGCATTTTCAGCCCAATTGTACACTTCAGGTGAAAATGTCAAAATCTTCAAAATGAGCAAAAGCACAATAAAATTAATGCTTGAATCATCTTCATTTTGCTAAAATATACTAATGACAGCAAAAAGTTTGAGTCTACAACATTTAGTTAAGGTGTGAGAGCCAAAATGAACTTTTTATTGCTTTAAACGCGTTTTCAGCCCCTAATTGTACACTTCAGGTGAAAATGTCAAAATCTTCAAAATGAGCAAAAGCACAATAAAATTAATGCTTGAATCATCTTCATTTTGCTAAAATATACTAATGACAGCAAAAAGTTTGAGTCTACAACATTTAGTTAAGGTGTGAGAGCCAAAATGAACTTTTTATGGCTTTAAATGCATTTTCAGCCTGATTGTACACTTCAGGTGAAAATGTCAAAATCTTCAAAATGAGCAAAAGCACAATGAAATTAATGCTTGAATCATCTTCATTTTGCTAAAATATACTAATGACAGCAAAAAGTTTTAGTCTACAACATTTAGTTAAGGTGTGAGAGCCAAAATGAACTTTTTATTGCTTTAAACGCGTTTTCAGCCCCTAATTGTACACTTCAGGTGAAAATGTCAAAATCTTCAAAATGAGCAAAAGCACAATAAAATTAATGCTTGAATCATCTTCATTTTGCTAAAATATACTAATGACAGCAAAAAGTTTGAGTCTACAACATTTAGTTAAGGTGTGAGAGCCAAAATGAACTTTTTATGGCTTTAAATGCATTTTCAGCCCGATTGTACACTTCAGGTGAAAATGTCAAAATCTTCAAAATGAGCAAAAGCACAATAAAATTAATGCTTGAATCATCTTCATTTTGCTAAAATATACTAATGACAGCAAAAAGTTTGAGTCTACAACATTTAGTTAAGGTGTGAGAGCCGAAATGAACTTTTTATTGCTTTAAACGCGTTTTCAGCCCCTCATTGTACACTTCAGGTGAAAATGTCAAAATCTTCAAAATGAGCAAAAGCACAATGAAATTAATGCTTGAATCATCTTCATTTTGCTAAAATACACTAATGACAGCAAAAAGTTTGAGTCTACAACATTTAGTTAAGGTGTGAGAGCCAAAATGAACTTTTTATGGCTTTAAATGCATTTTCAGCCTGATTGTACACTTCAGGTGAAAATGTCAAAATCTTCAAAATGAGCAAAAGCACAATGAAATTAATGCTTGAATCATCTTCATTTTGCTAAAATACACTAATGACAGCAAAAAGTTTGAGTCTACAACATTTAGTTAAGGTGTGAGAGCCAAAATGAACTTTTTATGGCTTTAAATGCATTTTCAGCCCAAATGTACACTTCAGGTGAAAATGTCAAAATCTTCAAAATGAGCAAAAGCACAATAAAATTAATGCTTGAATCATCTTCATTTTGCTAAAATATACTAATGACAGCAAAAAGTTTGAGTCTACAACATTTAGTTAAGGTGTGAGAGCCAAAATGAACTTTTTATTGCTTTAAACGCGTTTTCAGCCCCTAATTGTACACTTCAGGTGAAAATGTCAAAATCTTCAAAATGAGCAAAAGCACAATAAAATTAATGCTTGAATCATCTTCATTTTGCTAAAATATACTAATGACAGCAAAAAGTTTGAGTCTACAACATTTAGTTAAGGTGTGAGAGCCAAAATGAACTTTTTATGGCTTTAAATGCATTTTCAGCCTGATTGTACACTTCAGGTGAAAATGTCAAAATCTTCAAAATGAGCAAAAGCACAATGAAATTAATGCTTGAATCATCTTCATTTTGCTAAAATATACTAATGACAGCAAAAAGTTTTAGTCTACAACATTTAGTTAAGGTGTGAGAGCCAAAATGAACTTTTTATTGCTTTAAACGCGTTTTCAGCCCCTAATTGTACACTTCAGGTGAAAATGTCAAAATCTTCAAAATGAGCAAAAGCACAATAAAATTAATGCTTGAATCATCTTCATTTTGCTAAAATATACTAATGACAGCAAAAAGTTTGAGTCTACAACATTTAGTTAAGGTGTGAGAGCCAAAATGAACTTTTTATGGCTTTAAATGCATTTTCAGCCCGATTGTACACTTCAGGTGAAAATGTCAAAATCTTCAAAATGAGCAAAAGCACAATAAAATTAATGCTTGAATCATCTTCATTTTGCTAAAATATACTAATGACAGCAAAAAGTTTGAGTCTACAACATTTAGTTAAGGTGTGAGAGCCAAAATGAACTTTTTATGGCTTTAAATGCATTTTCAGCCTGATTGTACACTTCAGGTGAAAATGTCAAAATCTTCAAAATGAGCAAAAGCACAATGAAATTAATGCTTGAATCATCTTCATTTTGCTAACATACACTAATGACAGCAAAAAGTTTGAGTCTACAACATTTAGTTAAGGTGTGAGAGCCAAAATGAACTTTTTATGGCTTTAAATGCATTTTCAGCCCGATTGTACACTTCAGGTGAAAATGTCAAAATCTTCAAAATGAGCAAAAGCACAATAAAATTAATGCTTGAATCATCTTCATTTTGCTAAAATATACTAATGACAGCAAAAAGTTTTAGTCTACAACATTTAGTTAAGGTGTGAGAGCCAAAATGAACTTTTTATTGCTTTAAACGCGTTTTCAGCCCCTAATTGTACACTTCAGGTGAAAATGTCAAAATCTTCAAAATGAGCAAAAGCACAATAAAATTAATGCTTGAATCATCTTCATTTTGCTAAAATATACTAATGACAGCAAAAAGTTTGAGTCTACAACATTTAGTTAAGGTGTGAGAGCCAAAATGAACTTTTTATGGCTTTAAATGCATTTTCAGCCCGATTGTACACTTCAGGTGAAAATGTCAAAATCTTCAAAATGAGCAAAAGCACAATAAAATTAATGCTTGAATCATCTTCATTTTGCTAAAATATACTAATGACAGCAAAAAGTTTGAGTCTACAACATTTAGTTAAGGTGTGAGAGCCGAAATGAACTTTTTATTGCTTTAAACGCGTTTTCAGCCCCTCATTGTACACTTCAGGTGAAAATGTCAAAATCTTCAAAATGAGCAAAAGCACAATGAAATTAATGCTTGAATCATCTTCATTTTGCTAAAATACACTAATGACAGCAAAAAGTTTGAGTCTACAACATTTAGTTAAGGTGTGAGAGCCAAAATGAACTTTTTATGGCTTTAAATGCATTTTCAGCCTGATTGTACACTTCAGGTGAAAATGTCAAAATCTTCAAAATGAGCAAAAGCACAATGAAATTAATGCTTGAATCATCTTCATTTTGCTAAAATACACTAATGACAGCAAAAAGTTTGAGTCTACAACATTTAGTTAAGGTGTGAGAGCCAAAATGAACTTTTTATGGCTTTAAATGCATTTTCAGCCCAAATGTACACTTCAGGTGAAAATGTCAAAATCTTCAAAATGAGCAAAAGCACAATAAAATTAATGCTTGAATCATCTTCATTTTGCTAAAATATACTAATGACAGCAAAAAGTTTGAGTCTACAACATTTAGTTAAGGTGTGAGAGCCAAAATGAACTTTTTATTGCTTTAAACGCGTTTTCAGCCCCTAATTGTACACTTCAGGTGAAAATGTCAAAATCTTCAAAATGAGCAAAAGCACAATAAAAT
Source organism: Leptonotus elevatus (assembly GCF_054856555.1). Lineage (NCBI taxonomy): Eukaryota > Metazoa > Chordata > Actinopteri > Syngnathiformes > Syngnathidae > Leptonotus > Leptonotus elevatus. The sequence continues at coordinate 156,285 of NC_141240.1, read as the reverse complement.
TAATGCTTGAATCATCTTCATTTTGCTAAAATATACTAATGACAGCAAAAAGTTTGAGTCTACAACATTTAGTTAAGGTGTGAGAGCCAAAATTAACTTTTTATGGCTTTAAATGCATTTTCAGCCTGATTGTACACTTCAGGTGAAAATGTCAAAATCTTCAAAATGAGCAAAAGCACAATGAAATTAATGCTTGAATCATCTTCATTTTGCTAAAATATACTAATGACAGCAAAAAGTTTTAGTCTACAACATTTAGTTAAGGTGTGAGAGCCAAAATGAACTTTTTATTGCTTTAAACGCGTTTTCAGCCCCTAATTGTACACTTCAGGTGAAAATGTCAAAATCTTCAAAATGAGCAAAAGCACAATAAAATTAATGCTTGAATCATCTTCATTTTGCTAAAATATACTAATGACAGCAAAAAGTTTGAGTCTACAACATTTAGTTAAGGTGTGAGAGCCAAAATGAACTTTTTATGGCTTTAAATGCATTTTCAGCCCGATTGTACACTTCAGGTGAAAATGTCAAAATCTTCAAAATGAGCAAAAGCACAATAAAATTAATGCTTGAATCATCTTCATTTTGCTAAAATATACTAATGACAGCAAAAAGTTTGAGTCTACAACATTTAGTTAAGGTGTGAGAGCCAAAATGAACTTTTTATGGCTTTAAATGCATTTTCAGCCTGATTGTACACTTCAGGTGAAAATGTCAAAATCTTCAAAATGAGCAAAAGCACAATGAAATTAATGCTTGAATCATCTTCATTTTGCTAACATACACTAATGACAGCAAAAAGTTTGAGTCTACAACATTTAGTTAAGGTGTTAGAGCCAAAATGAACTTTTTATGGCTTTAAATGCATTTTCAGCCCGATTGTACACTTCAGGTGAAAATGTCAAAATCTTCAAAATGAGCAAAAGCACAATAAAATTAATGCTTGAATCATCTTCATTTTGCTAAAATATACTAATGACAGCAAAAAGTTTTAGTCTACAACATTTAGTTAAGGTGTGAGAGCCAAAATGAACTTTTTATTGCTTTAAACGCGTTTTCAGCCCCTAATTGTACACTTCAGGTGAAAATGTCAAAATCTTCAAAATGAGCAAAAGCACAATAAAATTAATGCTTGAATCATCTTCATTTTGCTAAAATATACTAATGACAGCAAAAAGTTTGAGTCTACAACATTTAGTTAAGGTGTGAGAGCCAAAATGAACTTTTTATGGCTTTAAATGCATTTTCAGCCCGATTGTACACTTCAGGTGAAAATGTCAAAATCTTCAAAATGAGCAAAAGCACAATAAAATTAATGCTTGAATCATCTTCATTTTGTTAAAATATACTAATGACAGCAAAAAGTTTGAGTCTACAACATTTAGTTAAGGTGTGAGAGCCAAAATGAACTTTTTATGGCTTTAAATGCATTTTCAGCCTGATTGTACACTTCAGGTGAAAATGTCAAAATCTTCAAAATGAGCAAAAGCACAATGAAATTAATGCTTGAATCATCTTCATTTTGCTAAAATACACTAATGACAGCAAAAAGTTTGAGTCTACAACATTTAGTTAAGATGTGAGAGCCAAAATGAACTTTTTATGGCTTTAAATGCATTTTCAGCCTGATTGTACACTTCAGGTGAAAATGTCAAAATCTTCAAAATGAGCAAAAGCACAATGAAATTAATGCTTGAATCATCTTCATTTTGCTAACATACACTAATGACAGCAAAAAGTTTGAGTCTACAACATTTAGTTAAGGTGTGAGAGCCAAAATGAACTTTTTATGGCTTTAAATGCATTTTCAGCCCGATTGTACACTTCAGGTGAAAATGTCAAAATCTTCAAAATGAGCAAAAGCACAATGAAATTAATGCTTGAATCATCTTCATTTTGCTAAAATATACTAATGACAGCAAAAAGTTTGAGTCTACAACATTTAGTTAAGGTGTGAAAGCCAAAATGAACTTTTTATGGCTTTAAATGCATTTTCAGCCCGATTGTACACTTCAGGTGAAAATGTCAAAATCTTCAAAATGAGCAAAAGCACAATGAAATTAATGCTTGAATCATCTTCATTTTGCTAAAATACACTAATGACAGCAAAAAGTTTGAGTCTACAACATTTAGTTAAGGTGTGAGAGCCAAAATGAACTTTTTATGGCTTTAAATGTATTTTCAGCCTGATTGTACACTTCAGGTGAAAATGTCAAAATCTTCAAAATGAGCAAAAGCACAATGAAATTAATGCTTGAATCATCTTCATTTTGCTAACATACACTAATGACAGCACAAAGTTTGAGTCTACAACATTTAGTTAAGGTGTGAGAGCCAAAATGAACTTTTTATGGCTTTAAATGCATTTTCAGCCCGATTGTACACTTCAGGTGAAAATGTCAAAATCTTCAAAATGTGCAAAAGCACAATAAAATTAATGCTTGAATCATCTTCATTTTGCTAAAATATACTAATGACAGCAAAAAGTTTGAGTGTACAACATTTAGTTAAGGTGTGAGAGCCAAAATGAACTTTTTATGGCTTTAAATGCATTTTCAGCCTGATTGTACACTTCAGGTGAAAATGTCAAAATCTTCAAAATGAGCAAAAGCACAATGAAATTAATGCTTGAATCATCTTCATTTTGCTAAAATACACTAATGACAGCAAAATGTTTGAGTCTACAACATTTAGTTAAGGTGTGAGAGCCAAAATGAACTTTTTATGGCTTTAAATGCATTTTCAGCCTGATTGTACACTTCAGGTGAAAATGTCAAAATCTTCAAAATGAGCAAAAGCACAATGAAATTAATGCTTGAATCATCTTCATTTTGCTAAAATACACTAATGACAGCAAAAAGTTTGAGTCTACAACATTTAGTTAAGATGTGAGAGCCAAAATGAACTTTTTATGGCTTTAAATGCATTTTCAGCCTGATTGTACACTTCAGGTGAAAATGTCAAAATCTTCAAAATGAGCAAAAGCACAATGAAATTAATGCTTGAATCATCTTCATTTTGCTAACATACACTAATGACAGCAAAAAGTTTGAGTCTACAACATTTAGTTAAGGTGTGAGAACCAAAATGAACTTTTTATGGCTTTAAATGCATTTTCAGCCCGATTGTACACTTCAGGTGAAAATGTCAAAATCTTCAAAATGAGCAAAAGCACAATAAAATTAATGCTTGAATCATCTTCATTTTGCTAAAATATACTAATGACAGCAAAAAGTTTGAGTCTACAACATTTAGTTAAGGTGTGAGAGCCAAAATGAACTTTTTATGGCTTTAAATGCATTTTCAGCCCGATTGTACACTTCAGGTGAAAATGTCAAAATCTTCAAAATGAGCAAAAGCACAATAAAATTAATGCTTGAATCATCTTCATTTTGCTAAAATATACTAATGACAGCAAAAAGTTTGAGTCTACAACATTTAGTTAAGGTGTGAGAGCCAAAATGAACTTTTTATGGCTTTAAATGCATTTTCAGCCTGATTGTACACTTCAGGTGAAAATGTCAAAATCTTCAAAATGAGCAAAAGCACAATGAAATTAATGCTTGAATCATCTTCATTTTGCTAAAATATACTAATGACAGCAAAAAGTTTTAGTCTACAACATTTAGTTAAGGTGTGAGAGCCAAAATGAACTTTTTATTGCTTTAAACGCGTTTTCAGCCCCTAATTGTACACTTCAGGTGAAAATGTCAAAATCTTCAAAATGAGCAAAAGCACAATAAAATTAATGCTTGAATCATCTTCATTTTGCTAAAATATACTAATGACAGCAAAAAGTTTGAGTCTACAACATTTAGTTAAGGTGTGAGAGCCAAAATGAACTTTTTATGGCTTTAAATGCATTTTCAGCCCGATTGTACACTTCAGGTGAAAATGTCAAAATCTTCAAAATGAGCAAAAGCACAATAAAATTAATGCTTGAATCATCTTCATTTTGCTAAAATATACTAATGACAGCAAAAAGTTTGAGTCTACAACATTTAGTTAAGGTGTGAGAGCCAAAATGAACTTTTTATGGCTTTAAATGCATTTTCAGCCTGATTGTACACTTCAGGTGAAAATGTCAAAATCTTCAAAATGAGCAAAAGCACAATGAAATTAATGCTTGAATCATCTTCATTTTGCTAACATACACTAATGACAGCAAAAAGTTTGAGTCTACAACATTTAGTTAAGGTGTGAGAGCCAAAATGAACTTTTTATGGCTTTAAATGCATTTTCAGCCCGATTGTACACTTCAGGTGAAAATGTCAAAATCTTCAAAATGAGCAAAAGCACAATAAAATTAATGCTTGAATCATCTTCATTTTGCTAAAATATACTAATGACAGCAAAAAGTTTTAGTCTACAACATTTAGTTAAGGTGTGAGAGCCAAAATGAACTTTTTATTGCTTTAAACGCGTTTTCAGCCCCTAATTGTACACTTCAGGTGAAAATGTCAAAATCTTCAAAATGAGCAAAAGCACAATGAAATTAATGCTTGAATCATCTTCATTTTGCTAAAATACACTAATGACAGCAAAAAGTTTGAGTCTACAACATTTAGTTAAGATGTGAGAGCCAAAATGAACTTTTTATGGCTTTAAATGCATTTTCAGCCTGATTGTACACTTCAGGTGAAAATGTCAAAATCTTCAAAATGAGCAAAAGCACAATGAAATTAATGCTTGAATCATCTTCATTTTGCTAACATACACTAATGACAGCAAAAAGTTTGAGTCTACAACATTTAGTTAAGGTGTGAGAGCCAAAATGAACTTTTTATGGCTTTAAATGCATTTTCAGCCCGATTGTACACTTCAGGTGAAAATGTCAAAATCTTCAAAATGAGCAAAAGCACAATAAAATTAATGCTTGAATCATCTTCATTTTGCTAACATACACTAATGACAGCAAAAAGTTTGAGTCTACAACATTTAGTTAAGGTGTGAGAGCCAAAATGAACTTTTTATGGCTTTAAATGCATTTTCAGCCCGATTGTACACTTCAGGTGAAAATGTCAAAATCTTCAAAATGAGCAAAAGCACAATGAAATTAATGCTTGAATCATCTTCATTTTGCTAAAATATACTAATGACAGCAAAAAGTTTGAGTCTACAACATTTAGTTAAGGTGTGAGAGCCAAAATGAACTTTTTATGGCTTTAAATGCATTTTCAGCCCGATTGTACACTTCAGGTGAAAATGTCAAAATCTTCAAAATGAGCAAAAGCACAATAAAATTAATGCTTGAATCATCTTCATTTTGCTAAAATATACTAATGACAGCAAAAAGTTTGAGTCTACAACATTTAGTTAAGGTGTGAGAGCCAAAATGAACTTTTTATGGCTTTTAATGCATTTTCAGCCCGATTGTACACTTCAGGTGAAAATGTCAAAATCTTCAAAATGAGCAAAAGCACAATAAAATTAATGCTTGAATCATCTTCATTTTGCTAAAATACACTAATGACAGCAAAAAGTTTGAGTCTACAACATTTAGTTAAGGTGTGAGAGCCAAAATGAACTTTTTATGGCTTTAAATGCATTTTCAGCCTGATTGTACACTTCAGGTGAAAATGTCAAAATCTTCAAAATGAGCAAAAGCACAATGAAATTAATGCTTGAATCATCTTCATTTTGCTAACATACACTAATGACAGCACAAAGTTTGAGTCTACAACATTTAGTTAAGGTGTGAGAGCCAAAATGAACTTTTTATGGCTTTAAATGCATTTTCAGCCCGATTGTACACTTCAGGTGAAAATGTCAAAATCTTCAAAATGTGCAAAAGCACAATAAAATTAATGCTTGAATCATCTTCATTTTGCTAAAATATACTAATGACAGCAAAAAGTTTGAGTGTACAACATTTAGTTAAGGTGTGAGAGCCAAAATGAACTTTTTATGGCTTTAAATGCATTTTCAGCCTGATTGTACACTTCAGGTGAAAATGTCAAAATCTTCAAAATGAGCAAAAGCACAATGAAATTAATGCTTGAATCATCTTCATTTTGCTAAAATACACTAATGACAGCAAAATGTTTGAGTCTACAACATTTAGTTAAGGTGTGAGAGCCAAAATGAACTTTTTATGGCTTTAAATGCATTTTCAGCCTGATTGTACACTTCAGGTGAAAATGTCAAAATCTTCAAAATGAGCAAAAGCACAATGAAATTAATGCTTGAATCATCTTCATTTTGCTAAAATACACTAATGACAGCAAAAAGTTTGAGTCTACAACATTTAGTTAAGATGTGAGAGCCAAAATGAACTTTTTATGGCTTTAAATGCATTTTCAGCCTGATTGTACACTTCAGGTGAAAATGTCAAAATCTTCAAAATGAGCAAAAGCACAATGAAATTAATGCTTGAATCATCTTCATTTTGCTAACATACACTAATGACAGCAAAAAGTTTGAGTCTACAACATTTAGTTAAGGTGTGAGAACCAAAATGAACTTTTTATGGCTTTAAATGCATTTTCAGCCCGATTGTACACTTCAGGTGAAAATGTCAAAATCTTCAAAATGAGCAAAAGCACAATAAAATTAATGCTTGAATCATCTTCATTTTGCTAAAATATACTAATGACAGCAAAAAGTTTGAGTCTACAACATTTAGTTAAGGTGTGAGAGCCAAAATGAACTTTTTATGGCTTTAAATGCATTTTCAGCCCGATTGTACACTTCAGGTGAAAATGTCAAAATCTTCAAAATGAGCAAAAGCACAATAAAATTAATGCTTGAATCATCTTCATTTTGCTAAAATATACTAATGACAGCAAAAAGTTTTAGTCTACAACATTTAGTTAAGGTGTGAGAGCCAAAATGAACTTTTTATTGCTTTAAACGCGTTTTCAGCCCCTAATTGTACACTTCAGGTGAAAATGTCAAAATCTTCAAAATGAGCAAAAGCACAATAAAATTAATGCTTGAATCATCTTCATTTTGCTAAAATATACTAATGACAGCAAAAAGTTTGAGTCTACAACATTTAGTTAAGGTGTGAGAGCCAAAATGAACTTTTTATGGCTTTAAATGCATTTTCAGCCCGATTGTACACTTCAGGTGAAAATGTCAAAATCTTCAAAATGAGCAAAAGCACAATAAAATTAATGCTTGAATCATCTTCATTTTGCTAAAATATACCAATGACAGCAAAAAGTTTGAGTCTACAACATTTAGTTAAGGTGTGAGAGCCAAAATGAACTTTTTATGGCTTTAAATGCATTTTCAGCCTGATTGTACACTTCAGGTGAAAATGTCAAAATCTTCAAAATGAGCAAAAGCACAATGAAATTAATGCTTGAATCATCTTCATTTTGCTAACATACACTAATGACAGCAAAAAGTTTGAGTCTACAACATTTAGTTAAGGTGTGAGAGCCAAAATGAACTTTTTATGGCTTTAAATGCATTTTCAGCCCGATTGTACACTTCAGGTGAAAATGTCAAAATCTTCAAAATGAGCAAAAGCACAATAAAATTAATGCTTGAATCATCTTCATTTTGCTAAAATATACTAATGACAGCAAAAAGTTTTAGTCTACAACATTTAGTTAAGGTGTGAGAGCCAAAATGAACTTTTTATTGCTTTAAACGCGTTTTCAGCCCCTAATTGTACACTTCAGGTGAAAATGTCAAAATCTTCAAAATGAGCAAAAGCACAATGAAATTAATGCTTGAATCATCTTCATTTTGCTAAAATACACTAATGACAGCAAAAAGTTTGAGTCTACAACATTTAGTTAAGATGTGAGAGCCAAAATGAACTTTTTATGGCTTTAAATGCATTTTCAGCCTGATTGTACACTTCAGGTGAAAATGTCAAAATCTTCAAAATGAGCAAAAGCACAATGAAATTAATGCTTGAATCATCTTCATTTTGCCAACATACACTAATGACAGCAAAAAGTTTGAGTCTACAACATTTAGTTAAGGTGTGAGAGCCAAAATGAACTTTTTATGGCTTTAAATGCATTTTCAGCCCGATTGTACACTTCAGGTGAAAATGTCAAAATCTTCAAAATGAGCAAAAGCACAAAAAAATTAATGCTTGAATCATCTTCATTTTGCTAAAATATACTAATGACAGCAAAAAGTTTGAGTCTACAACATTTAGTTAAGGTGTGAGAGCCAAAATGAACTTTTTATGGCTTTAAATGCATTTTCAGCCTGATTGTACACTTCAGGTGAAAATGTCAAAATCTTCAAAATGAGCAAAAACACAATGAAATTAATGCTTGAATCATCTTCATTTTGCTAAAATATACTAATGACAGCAAAAAGTTTTAGTCTACAACATTTAGTTAAGGTGTGAGAGCCAAAATGAACTTTTTATTGCTTTAAACGCGTTTTCAGCCCCTAATTGTACATTTCAGGTGAAAATGTCAAAATCTTCAAAATGAGCAAAAGCACAATAAAATTAATGCTTGAATCATCTTCATTTTGCTAAAATATACTAATGACAGCAAAAAGTTTGAGTCTACAACATTTAGTTAAGGTGTGAGAGCCAAAATGAACTTTTTATGGCTTTAAATGCATTTTCAGCCCGATTGTACACTTCAGGTGAAAATGTCAAAATCTTCAAAATGAGCAAAAGCACAATAAAATTAATGCTTGAATCATCTTCATTTTGCTAAAATATACTAATGACAGCAAAAAGTTTGAGTCTACAACATTTAGTTAAGGTGTGAGAGCCAAAATGAACTTTTTATGGCTTTAAATGCATTTTCAGCCTGATTGTACACTTCAGGTGAAAATGTCAAAATCTTCAAAATGAGCAAAAGCACAATGAAATTAATGCTTGAATCATCTTCATTTTGCTAAAATACACTAATGACAGCAAAAAAGTTTGAGTCTACAACATTTAGTTAAGGTGTGAGAGCCAAAATGAACTTTTTATGGCTTTAAATGCATTTTCAGCCCGATTGTACACTTCAGGTGAAAATGTCAAAATCTTCAAAATGAGCAAAAGCACAATACAATTAATGCTTGAATCATCTTCATTTTGCTAAAATATACTAATGACAGCAAAAAGTTTGAGTCTACAACATTTAGTTAAGGTGTGAGAGCCAAAATGAACTTTTTATGGCTTTAAATGCATTTTCAGCCTGATTGTACACTTCAGGTGAAAATGTCAAAATCTTCAAAATGAGCAAAAGCACAATGAAATTAATGCTTGAATCATCTTCATTTTGCTAACATACACTAATGACAGCAAAAAGTTTGAGTCTACAACATTTAGTTAAGGTGTGAGAGCCAAAATGAACTTTTTATGGCTTTAAATGCATTTTCAGCCCGATTGTACACTTCAGGTGAAAATGTCAAAATCTTCAAAATGAGCAAAAGCACAATAAAATTAATGCTTGAATCATCTTCATTTTGCTAAAATATACTAATGACAGCAAAAAGTTTTAGTCTACAACATTTAGTTAAGGTGTGAGAGCCAAAATGAACTTTTTATTGCTTTAAACGCGTTTTCAGCCCCTAATTGTACACTTCAGGTGAAAATGTCAAAATCTTCAAAATGAGCAAAAGCACAATGAAATTAATGCTTGAATCATCTTCATTTTGCTAAAATACACTAATGACAGCAAAAAGTTTGAGTCTACAACATTTAGTTAAGATGTGAGAGCCAAAATGAACTTTTTATGGCTTTAAATGCATTTTCAGCCTGATTGTACACTTCAGGTGAAAATGTCAAAATCTTCAAAATGAGCAAAAGCACAATGAAATTAATGCTTGAATCATCTTCATTTTGCTAACATACACTAATGACAGCAAAAAGTTTGAGTCTACAACATTTAGTTAAGGTGTGAGAGCCAAAATGAACTTTTTATGGCTTTAAATGCATTTTCAGCCCGATTGTACACTTCAGGTGAAAATGTCAAAATCTTCAAAATGAGCAAAAGCACAATAAAATTAATGCTTGAATCATCTTCATTTTGCTAAAATATACTAATGACAGCAAAAAGTTTGAGTCTACAACATTTAGTTAAGGTGTGAGAGCCAAAATGAACTTTTTATGGCTTTAAATGCATTTTCAGCCCGATTGTACACTTCAGGTGAAAATGTCAAAATCTTCAAAATGAGCAAAAGCACAATAAAATTAATGCTTGAATCATCTTCATTTTGCTAAAATATACTAATGACAGCAAAAAGTTTGAGTCTACAACATTTAGTTAAGGTGTGAGAGCCAAAATGAACTTTTTATGGCTTTAAATGCATTTTCAGCCTGATTGTACACTTCAGGTGAAAATGTCAAAATCTTCAAAATGAGCAAAAGCACAATGAAATTAATGCTTGAATCATCTTCATTTTGCTAAAATATACTAATGACAGCAAAAAGTTTTAGTCTACAACATTTAGTTAAGGTGTGAGAGCCAAAATGAACTTTTTATTGCTTTAAACGCGTTTTCAGCCCCTAATTGTACACTTCAGGTGAAAATGTCAAAATCTTCAAAATGAGCAAAAGCACAATAAAATTAATGCTTGAATCATCTTCATTTTGCTAAAATATACTAATGACAGCAAAAAGTTTGAGTCTACAACATTTAGTTAAGGTGTGAGAGCCAAAATGAACTTTTTATGGCTTTAAATGCATTTTCAGCCCGATTGTACACTTCAGGTGAAAATGTCAAAATCTTCAAAATGAGCAAAAGCACAATAAAATTAATGCTTGAATCATCTTCATTTTGCTAAAATATACTAATGACAGCAAAAAGTTTGAGTCTACAACATTTAGTTAAGGTGTGAGAGCCAAAATGAACTTTTTATGGCTTTAAATGCATTTTCAGCCTGATTGTACACTTCAGGTGAAAATGTCAAAATCTTCAAAATGAGCAAAAGCACAATGAAATTAATGCTTGAATCATCTTCATTTTGCTAAAATACACTAATGACAGCAAAAAAGTTTGAGTCTACAACATTTAGTTAAGGTGTGAGAGCCAAAATGAACTTTTTATGGCTTTAAATGCATTTTCAGCCCGATTGTACACTTCAGGTGAAAATGTCAAAATCTTCAAAATGAGCAAAAGCACAATACAATTAATGCTTGAATCATCTTCATTTTGCTAAAATATACTAATGACAGCAAAAAGTTTGAGTCTACAACATTTAGTTAAGGTGTGAGAGCCAAAATGAACTTTTTATGGCTTTAAATGCATTTTCAGCCTGATTGTACACTTCAGGTGAAAATGTCAAAATCTTCAAAATGAGCAAAAGCACAATGAAATTAATGCTTGAATCATCTTCATTTTGCTAAAATACACTAATGACAGCAAAAAGTTTGAGTCTACAACATTTAGTTAAGATGTGAGAGCCAAAATGAACTTTTTATGGCTTTAAATGCATTTTCAGCCTGATTGTACACTTCAGGTGAAAATGTCAAAATCTTCAAAATGAGCAAAAGCACAATGAAATTAATGCTTGAATCATCTTCATTTTGCTAACATACACTAATGACAGCAAAAAGTTTGAGTCTACAACATTTAGTTAAGGTGTGAGAGCCAAAATGAACTTTTTATGGCTTTAAATGCATTTTCAGCCCGATTGTACACTTCAGGTGAAAATGTCAAAATCTTCAAAATGAGCAAAAGCACAATAAAATTAATGCTTGAATCATCTTCATTTTGCTAAAATATACTAATGACAGCAAAAAGTTTGAGTCTACAACATTTAGTTAAGGTGTGAGAGCCAAAATGAACTTTTTATGGCTTTAAATGCATTTTCAGCCCGATTGTACACTTCAGGTGAAAATGTCAAAATCTTCAAAATGAGCAAAAGCACAATAAAATTAATGCTTGAATCATCTTCATTTTGCTAAAATATACTAATGACAGCAAAAAGTTTGAGTCTACAACATTTAGTTAAGGTGTGAGAGCCAAAATGAACTTTTTATGGCTTTAAATGCATTTTCAGCCTGATTGTACACTTCAGGTGAAAATGTCAAAATCTTCAAAATGAGCAAAAGCACAATGAAATTAATGCTTGAATCATCTTCATTTTGCTAAAATATACTAATGACAGCAAAAAGTTTTAGTCTACAACATTTAGTTAAGGTGTGAGAGCCAAAATGAACTTTTTATTGCTTTAAACGCGTTTTCAGCCCCTAATTGTACACTTCAGGTGAAAATGTCAAAATCTTCAAAATGAGCAAAAGCACAATAAAATTAATGCTTGAATCATCTTCATTTTGCTAAAATATACTAATGACAGCAAAAAGTTTGAGTCTACAACATTTAGTTAAGGTGTGAGAGCCAAAATGAACTTTTTATGGCTTTAAATGCATTTTCAGCCCGATTGTACACTTCAGGTGAAAATGTCAAAATCTTCAAAATGAGCAAAAGCACAATAAAATTAATGCTTGAATCATCTTCATTTTGCTAAAATATACTAATGACAGCAAAAAGTTTGAGTCTACAACATTTAGTTAAGGTGTGAGAGCCAAAATGAACTTTTTATGGCTTTAAATGCATTTTCAGCCTGATTGTACACTTCAGGTGAAAATGTCAAAATCTTCAAAATGAGCAAAAGCACAATGAAATTAATGCTTGAATCATCTTCATTTTGCTAAAATACACTAATGACAGCAAAAAAGTTTGAGTCTACAACATTTAGTTAAGGTGTGAGAGCCAAAATGAACTTTTTTTTGCTTTAAACGCGTTTTCAGCCTGATTGTACACTTCAGGTGAAAATGTCAAAATCTTGAAAATGAGCAAAAGCACAATGAAATTAATGCTTGAATCATCTTCATTTTGCTAAAATATACTAATGACAGCAAAAAGTTTTAGTCTACAACATTTAGTTAAGGTGTGAGAGCCAAAATGAACTTTTTATTGCTTTAAACGCGTTTTCAGCCCCTAATTGTACACTTCAGGTGAAAATGTCAAAATCTTCAAAATGAGCAAAAGCACAATGAAATTAATGCTTGAATCATCTTCATTTTGCTAACATACACTAATGACAGCAAAAAGTTTGAGTCTACAACATTTAGTTAAGGTGTGAGAGCCAAAATGAACTTTTTATGGCTTTAAATGCATTTTCAGCCCGATTGTACACTTCAGGTGAAAATGTCAAAATCTTCAAAATGAGCAAAAGCACAATAAAATTAATGCTTGAATCATCTTCATTTTGCTAAAATATACTAATGACAGCAAAAAGTTTGAGTCTACAACATTTAGTTAAGGTGTGAGAGCCAAAATGAACTTTTTATTGCTTTAAACGCGTTTTCAGCCCCTAATTGTACACTTCAGGTGAAAATGTCAAAATCTTCAAAATGAGCAAAAGCACAATGAAATTAATGCTTGAATCATCTTCATTTTGCTAACATACACTAATGACAGCAAAAAGTTTGAGTCTACAACATTTAGTTAAGGTGTGAGAGCCAAAATGAACTTTTTATGGCTTTAAATGCATTTTCAGCCTGATTGTACACTTCAGGTGAAAATGTCAAAATCTTCAAAATGAGCAAAAGCACAATGAAATTAATGCTTGAATCATCTTCATTTTGCTAACATACACTAATGACAGCAAAAAGTTTGAGTCTACAACATTTAGTTAAGGTGTGAGAGCCAAAATGAACTTTTTATGGCTTTAAATGCATTTTCAGCCCGATTGTACACTTCAGGTGAAAATGTCAAAATCTTCAAAATGAGCAAAAGCACAATAAAATTAATGCTTGAATCATCTTCATTTTGCTAAAATATACTAATGACAGCAAAAAGTTTTAGTCTACAACATTTAGTTAAGGTGTGAGAGCCAAAATGAACTTTTTATTGCTTTAAACGCGTTTTCAGCCCCTAATTGTACACTTCAGGTGAAAATGTCAAAATCTTCAAAATGAGCAAAAGCACAATGAAATTAATGCTTGAATCATCTTCATTTTGCTAAAATACACTAATGACAGCAAAAAGTTTGAGTCTACAACATTTAGTTAAGATGTGAGAGCCAAAATGAACTTTTTATGGCTTTAAATGCATTTTCAGCCTGATTGTACACTTCAGGTGAAAATGTCAAAATCTTCAAAATGAGCAAAAGCACAATGAAATTAATGCTTGAATCATCTTCATTTTGCTAACATACACTAATGACAGCAAAAAGTTTGAGTCTACAACATTTAGTTAAGGTGTGAGAGCCAAAATGAACTTTTTATGGCTTTAAATGCATTTTCAGCCCGATTGTACACTTCAGGTGAAAATGTCAAAATCTTCAAAATGAGCAAAAGCACAATAAAATTAATGCTTGAATCATCTTCATTTTGCTAAAATATACTAATGACAGCAAAAAGTTTGAGTCTACAACATTTAGTTAAGGTGTGAGAGCCAAAATTAACTTTTTATGGCTTTAAATGCATTTTCAGCCTGATTGTACACTTCAGGTGAAAATGTCAAAATCTTCAAAATGAGCAAAAGCACAATGAAATTAATGCTTGAATCATCTTCATTTTGCTAACATACACTAATGACAGCAAAAAGTTTGAGTCTACAACATTTAGTTAAGGTGTGAGAGCCAAAATGAACTTTTTATGGCTTTAAATGCATTTTCAGCCCGATTGTACACTTCAGGTGAAAATGTCAAAATCTTCAAAATGAGCAAAAGCACAATAAAATTAATGCTTGAATCATCTTCATTTTGCTAAAATATACTAATGACAGCAAAAAGTTTTAGTCTACAACATTTAGTTAAGGTGTGAGAGCCAAAATGAACTTTTTATTGCTTTAAACGCGTTTTCAGCCCCTAATTGTACACTTCAGGTGAAAATGTCAAAATCTTCAAAATGAGCAAAAGCACAATAAAATTAATGCTTGAATCATCTTCATTTTGCTAAAATATACTAATGACAGCAAAAAGTTTGAGTCTACAACATTTAGTTAAGGTGTGAGAGCCAAAATGAACTTTTTATGGCTTTAAATGCATTTTCAGCCCGATTGTACACTTCAGGTGAAAATGTCAAAATCTTCAAAATGAGCAAAAGCACAATAAAATTAATGCTTGAATCATCTTCATTTTGTTAAAATATACTAATGACAGCAAAAAGTTTGAGTCTACAACATTTAGTTAAGGTGTGAGAGCCAAAATGAACTTTTTATGGCTTTAAATGCATTTTCAGCCTGATTGTACACTTCAGGTGAAAATGTCAAAATCTTCAAAATGAGCAAAAGCACAATGAAATTAATGCTTGAATCATCTTCATTTTGCTAAAATACACTAATGACAGCAAAAAGTTTGAGTCTACAACATTTAGTTAAGATGTGAGAGCCAAAATGAACTTTTTATGGCTTTAAATGCATTTTCAGCCTGATTGTACACTTCAGGTGAAAATGTCAAAATCTTCAAAATGAGCAAAAGCACAATGAAATTAATGCTTGAATCATCTTCATTTTGCTAACATACACTAATGACAGCAAAAAGTTTGAGTCTACAACATTTAGTTAAGGTGTGAGAGCCAAAATGAACTTTTTATGGCTTTAAATGCATTTTCAGCCCGATTGTACACTTCAGGTGAAAATGTCAAAATCTTCAAAATGAGCAAAAGCACAATGAAATTACTGCTTGAATCATCTTCATTTTGCTAAAATATACTAATGACAGCAAAAAGTTTGAGTCTACAACATTTAGTTAAGGTGTGAGAGCCAAAATGAACTTTTTATTGCTTTAAACGCGTTTTCAGCCCCTAATTGTACACTTCAGGTGAAAATGTCAAAATCTTCAAAATGAGCAAAAGCACAATGAAATTAATGCTTGAATCATCTTCATGTTGCTAAAATACACTAATGACAGCAAAAAGTTTGAGTCTACAACATTTAGTTAAGGTGTGAAAGCCAAAATGAACTTTTTATGGCTTTAAATGCATTTTCAGCCCGATTGTACACTTCAGGTGAAAATGTCAAAATCTTCAAAATGAGCAAAAGCACAATGAAATTAATGCTTGAATCATCTTCATTTTGCTAACATACACTAATGACAGCAAAAAGTTTGAGTCTACAACATTTAGTTAAGGTGTGAGAGCCAAAATGAACTTTTTATGGCTTTAAATGCATTTTCAGCCCGATTGTACACTTCAGGTGAAAATGTCAAAATCTTCAAAATGAGCAAAAGCACAATAAAATTAATGCTTGAATCATCTTCATTTTGCTAAAATATACTAATGACAGCAAAAAGTTTTAGTCTACAACATTTAGTTAAGGTGTGAGAGCCAAAATGAACTTTTTATTGCTTTAAACGCGTTTTCAGCCCCTAATTGTACACTTCAGGTGAAAATGTCAAAATCTTCAAAATGAGCAAAAGCACAATAAAATTAATGCTTGAATCATCTTCATTTTGCTAAAATATACTAATGACAGCAAAAAGTTTGAGTCTACAACATTTAGTTAAGATGTGAGAGCCAAAATGAACTTTTTATGGCTTTAAATGCATTTTCAGCCTGATTGTACACTTCAGGTGAAAATGTCAAAATCTTCAAAATGAGCAAAAGCACAATGAAATTAATGCTTGAATCATCTTCATTTTGCTAACATACACTAATGACAGCAAAAAGTTTGAGTCTACAACATTTAGTTAAGGTGTGAGAGCCAAAATGAACTTTTTATGGCTTTAAATGCATTTTCAGCCCGATTGTACACTTCAGGTGAAAATGTCAAAATCTTCAAAATGAGCAAAAGCACAATGAAATTAATGCTTGAATCATCTTCATTTTGCTAAAATATACTAATGACAGCAAAAAGTTTGAGTCTACAACATTTAGTTAAGGTGTGAGAGCCAAAATGAACTTTTTATTGCTTTAAACGCGTTTTCAGCCCCTAATTGTACACTTCAGGTGAAAATGTCAAAATCTTCAAAATGAGCAAAAGCACAATGAAATTAATGCTTGAATCATCTTCATGTTGCTAAAATACACTAATGACAGCAAAAAGTTTGAGTCTACAACATTTAGTTAAGGTGTGAAAGCCAAAATGAACTTTTTATGGCTTTAAATGCATTTTCAGCCCGATTGTACACTTCAGGTGAAAATGTCAAAATCTTCAAAATGAGCAAAAGCACAATGAAATTAATGCTTGAATCATCTTCATTTTGCTAAAATACACTAATGACAGCAAAAAGTTTGAGTCTACAACATTTAGTTAAGGTGTGAGAGCCAAAATGAACTTTTTATGGCTTTAAATGCATTTTCAGCCTGATTGTACACTTCAGGTGAAAATGTCAAAATCTTCAAAATGAGCAAAAGCACAATGAAATTAATGCTTGAATCATCTTCATTTTGCTAACATACACTAATGACAGCACAAAGTTTGAGTCTACAACATTTAGTTAAGGTGTGAGAGCCAAAATGAACTTTTTATGGCTTTAAATGCATTTTCAGCCCGATTGTACACTTCAGGTGAAAATGTCAAAATCTTCAAAATGTGCAAAAGCACAATAAAATTAATGCTTGAATCATCTTCATTTTGCTAAAATATACTAATGACAGCAAAAAGTTTGAGTGTACAACATTTAGTTAAGGTGTGAGAACCAAAATGAACTTTTTATGGCTTTAAATGCATTTTCAGCCCGATTGTACACTTCAGGTGAAAATGTCAAAATCTTCAAAATGAGCAAAAGCACAATAAAATTAATGCTTGAATCATCTTCATTTTGCTAAAATATACTAATGACAGCAAAAAGTTTGAGTCTACAACATTTAGTTAAGGTGTGAGAGCCAAAATGAACTTTTTATGGCTTTAAATGCATTTTCAGCCCGATTGTACACTTCAGGTGAAAATGTCAAAATCTTCAAAATGAGCAAAAGCACAATAAAATTAATGCTTGAATCATCTTCATTTTGCTAAAATATACTAATGACAGCAAAAAGTTTGAGTCTACAACATTTAGTTAAGGTGTGAGAGCCAAAATGAACTTTTTATTGCTTTAAACGCGTTTTCAGCCCCTAATTGTACACTTCAGGTGAAAATGTCAAAATCTTCAAAATGAGCAAAAGCACAATAAAATTAATGCTTGAATCATCTTCATTTTGCTAAAATATACTAATGACAGCAAAAAGTTTGAGTCTACAACATTTAGTTAAGGTGTGAGAGCCAAAATGAACTTTTTATGGCTTTAAATGCATTTTCAGCCCGATTGTACACTTCAGGTGAAAATGTCAAAATCTTCAAAATGAGCAAAAGCACAATAAAATTAATGCTTGAATCATCTTCATTTTGCTAAAATATACTAATGACAGCAAAAAGTTTGAGTCTACAACATTTAGTTAAGGTGTGAGAGCCAAAATGAACTTTTTATGGCTTTAAATGCATTTTCAGCCTGATTGTACACTTCAGGTGAAAATGTCAAAATCTTCAAAATGAGCAAAAGCACAATGAAATTAATGCTTGAATCATCTTCATTTTGCTAACATACACTAATGACAGCAAAAAGTTTGAGTCTACAACATTTAGTTAAGGTGTGAGAGCCAAAATGAACTTTTTATGGCTTTAAATGCATTTTCAGCCCGATTGTACACTTCAGGTGAAAATGTCAAAATCTTCAAAATGAGCAAAAGCACAATAAAATTAATGCTTGAATCATCTTCATTTTGCTAAAATATACTAATGACAGCAAAAAGTTTTAGTCTACAACATTTAGTTAAGGTGTGAGAGCCAAAATGAACTTTTTATTGCTTTAAACGCGTTTTCAGCCCCTAATTGTACACTTCAGGTGAAAATGTCAAAATCTTCAAAATGAGCAAAAGCACAATGAAATTAATGCTTGAATCATCTTCATTTTGCTAAAATACACTAATGACAGCAAAAAGTTTGAGTCTACAACATTTAGTTAAGATGTGAGAGCCAAAATGAACTTTTTATGGCTTTAAATGCATTTTCAGCCTGATTGTACACTTCAGGTGAAAATGTCAAAATCTTCAAAATGAGCAAAAGCACAATGAAATTAATGCTTGAATCATCTTCATTTTGCTAACATACACTAATGACAGCAAAAAGTTTGAGTCTACAACATTTAGTTAAGGTGTGAGAGCCAAAATGAACTTTTTATGGCTTTAAATGCATTTTCAGCCCGATTGTACACTTCAGGTGAAAATGTCAAAATCTTCAAAATGAGCAAAAGCACAATAAAATTAATGCTTGAATCATCTTCATTTTGCTAAAATATACTAATGACAGCAAAAAGTTTGAGTCTACAACATTTAGTTAAGGTGTGAGAGCCAAAATGAACTTTTTATGGCTTTAAATGCATTTTCAGCCCGATTGTACACTTCAGGTGAAAATGTCAAAATCTTCAAAATGAGCAAAAGCACAATAAAATTAATGCTTGAATCATCTTCATTTTGCTAAAATATACTAATGACAGCAAAAAGTTTGAGTCTACAACATTTAGTTAAGGTGTGAGAGCCAAAATGAACTTTTTATGGCTTTAAATGCATTTTCAGCCTGATTGTACACTTCAGGTGAAAATGTCAAAATCTTCAAAATGAGCAAAAACACAATGAAATTAATGCTTGAATCATCTTCATTTTGCTAAAATATACTAATGACAGCAAAAAGTTTTAGTCTACAACATTTAGTTAAGGTGTGAGAGCCAAAATGAACTTTTTATTGCTTTAAACGCGTTTTCAGCCCCTAATTGTACACTTCAGGTGAAAATGTCAAAATCTTCAAAATGAGCAAAAGCACAATAAAATTAATGCTTGAATCATCTTCATTTTGCTAAAATATACTAATGACAGCAAAAAGTTTGAGTCTACAACATTTAGTTAAGGTGTGAGAGCCAAAATGAACTTTTTATGGCTTTAAATGCATTTTCAGCCCGATTGTACACTTCAGGTGAAAATGTCAAAATCTTCAAAATGAGCAAAAGCACAATAAAATTAATGCTTGAATCATCTTCATTTTGCTAAAATATACTAATGACAGCAAAAAGTTTGAGTCTACAACATTTAGTTAAGGTGTGAGAGCCAAAATGAACTTTTTATGGCTTTAAATGCATTTTCAGCCTGATTGTACACTTCAGGTGAAAATGTCAAAATCTTCAAAATGAGCAAAAGCACAATGAAATTAATGCTTGAATCATCTTCATTTTGCTAAAATACACTAATGACAGCAAAAAAGTTTGAGTCTACAACATTTAGTTAAGGTGTGAGAGCCAAAATGAACTTTTTATGGCTTTAAATGCATTTTCAGCCCGATTGTACACTTCAGGTGAAAATGTCAAAATCTTCAAAATGAGCAAAAGCACAATACAATTAATGCTTGAATCATCTTCATTTTGCTAAAATATACTAATGACAGCAAAAAGTTTGAGTCTACAACATTTAGTTAAGGTGTGAGAGCCAAAATGAACTTTTTATGGCTTTAAATGCATTTTCAGCCTGATTGTACACTTCAGGTGAAAATGTCAAAATCTTCAAAATGAGCAAAAGCACAATGAAATTAGTGCTTGAATCATCTTCATTTTGCTAACATACACTAATGACAGCAAAAAGTTTGAGTCTACAACATTTAGTTAAGGTGTGAGAGCCAAAATGAACTTTTTATGGCTTTAAATGCATTTTCAGCCCGATTGTACACTTCAGGTGAAAATGTCAAAATCTTCAAAATGAGCAAAAGCACAATAAAATTAATGCTTGAATCATCTTCATTTTGCTAAAATATACTAATGACAGCAAAAAGTTTTAGTCTACAACATTTAGTTAAGGTGTGAGAGCCAAAATTAACTTTTTATTGCTTTAAACGCGTTTTCAGCCCCTAATTGTACACTTCAGGTGAAAATGTCAAAATCTTCAAAATGAGCAAAAGCACAATGAAATTAATGCTTGAATCATCTTCATTTTGCTAAAATACACTAATGACAGCAAAAAGTTTGAGTCTACAACATTTAGTTAAGATGTGAGAGCCAAAATGAACTTTTTATGGCTTTAAATGCATTTTCAGCCTGATTGTACACTTCAGGTGAAAATGTCAAAATCTTCAAAATGAGCAAAAGCACAATGAAATTAATGCTTGAATCATCTTCATTTTGCTAACATACACTAATGACAGCAAAAAGTTTGAGTCTACAACATTTAGTTAAGGTGTGAGAGCCAAAATGAACTTTTTATGGCTTTAAATGCATTTTCAGCCCGATTGTACACTTCAGGTGAAAATGTCAAAATCTTCAAAATGAGCAAAAGCACAATAAAATTAATGCTTGAATCATCTTCATTTTGCTAAAATATACTAATGACAGCAAAAAGTTTGAGTCTACAACATTTAGTTAAGGTGTGAGAGCCAAAATGAACTTTTTATGGCTTTAAATGCATTTTCAGCCCGATTGTACACTTCAGGTGAAAATGTCAAAATCTTCAAAATGAGCAAAAGCACAATAAAATTAATGCTTGAATCATCTTCATTTTGCTAAAATATACTAATGACAGCAAAAAGTTTGAGTCTACAACATTTAGTTAAGGTGTGAGAGCCAAAATGAACTTTTTATGGCTTTAAATGCATTTTCAGCCTGATTGTACACTTCAGGTGAAAATGTCAAAATCTTCAAAATGAGCAAAAGCACAATGAAATTAATGCTTGAATCATCTTCATTTTGCTAAAATATACTAATGACAGCAAAAAGTTTTAGTCTACAACATTTAGTTAAGGTGTGAGAGCCAAAATGAACTTTTTATTGCTTTAAACGCGTTTTCAGCCCCTAATTGTACACTTCAGGTGAAAATGTCAAAATCTTCAAAATGAGCAAAAGCACAATAAAATTAATGCTTGAATCATCTTCATTTTGCTAAAATATACTAATGACAGCAAAAAGTTTGAGTCTACAACATTTAGTTAAGGTGTGAGAGCCAAAATGAACTTTTTATGGCTTTAAATGCATTTTCAGCCTGATTGTACACTTCAGGTGAAAATGTCAAAATCTTCAAAATGAGCAAAAGCACAATGAAATTAATGCTTGAATCATCTTCATTTTGCTAAAATACACTAATGACAGCAAAAAAGTTTGAGTCTACAACATTTAGTTAAGGTGTGAGAGCCAAAATGAACTTTTTATGGCTTTAAATGCATTTTCAGCCTGATTGTACACTTCAGGTGAAAATGTCAAAATCTTGAAAATGAGCAAAAGCACAATGAAATTAATGCTTGAATCATCTTCATTTTGCTAAAATATACTAATGACAGCAAAAAGTTTTAGTCTACAACATTTAGTTAAGGTGTGAGAGCCAAAATGAACTTTTTATTGCTTTAAACGCGTTTTCAGCCCCTAATTGTACACTTCAGGTGAAAATGTCAAAATCTTCAAAATGAGCAAAAGCACAATGAAATTAATGCTTGAATCATCTTCATTTTGCTAACATACACTAATGACAGCAAAAAGTTTGAGTCTACAACATTTAGTTAAGGTGTGAGAGCCAAAATGAACTTTTTATGGCTTTAAATGCATTTTCAGCCTGATTGTACACTTCAGGTGAAAATGTCAAAATCTTCAAAATGAGCAAAAGCACAATGAAATTAATGCTTGAATCATCTTCATTTTGCTAACATACACTAATGACAGCAAAAAGTTTGAGTCTACAACATTTAGTTAAGGTGTGAGAGCCAAAATGAACTTTTTATGGCTTTAAATGCATTTTCAGCCCGATTGTACACTTCAGGTGAAAATGTCAAAATCTTCAAAATGAGCAAAAGCACAATAAAATTAATGCTTGAATCATCTTCATTTTGCTAAAATATACTAATGACAGCAAAAAGTTTGAGTCTACAACATTTAGTTAAGGTGTGAGAGCCAAAATGAACTTTTTATGGCTTTAAATGCATTTTCAGCCTGATTGTACACTTCAGGTGAAAATGTCAAAATCTTCAAAATGAGCAAAAGCACAATGAAATTAATGCTTGAATCATCTTCATTTTGCTAAAATATACTAATGACAGCAAAAAGTTTTAGTCTACAACATTTAGTTAAGGTGTGAGAGCCAAAATGAACTTTTTATTGCTTTAAACGCGTTTTCAGCCCCTAATTGTACACTTCAGGTGAAAATGTCAAAATCTTCAAAATGAAAAAAAGCACAATAAAATTAATGCTTGAATCATCTTCATTTTGCTAAAATATACTAATGACAGCAAAAAGTTTGAGTCTACAACATTTAGTTAAGGTGTGAGAGCCAAAATGAACTTTTTATGGCTTTAAATGCATTTTCAGCCCGATTGTACACTTCAGGTGAAAATGTCAAAATCTTCAAAATGAGCAAAAGCACAATAAAATTAATGCTTGAATCATCTTCATTTTGCTAAAATATACTAATGACAGCAAAAAGTTTGAGTCTACAACATTTAGTTAAGGTGTGAGAGCCAAAATGAACTTTTTTATGGCTTTAAATGCATTTCAGCCTGATGTACACTTCAGGTGAAATGTCAAAATCTTCAAAATGAGCAAAAGCACAATGAAATTAATGCTTGAATCATCTTCATTTTGCTAAAATACACTAATGACAGCAAAAAAGTTTGAGTCTACAACATTTAGTTAAGGTGTGAGAGCCAAAATGAACTTTTTATGGCTTTAAATGCATTTTCAGCCTGATTGTACACTTCAGGTGAAAATGTCAAAATCTTGAAAATGAGCAAAAGCACAATGAAATTAATGCTTGAATCATCTTCATTTTGCTAAAATATACTAATGACAGCAAAAAGTTTTAGTCTACAACATTTAGTTAAGTGTGAGAGCCAAATGAACTTTTTATTGCTTTAAACGCGTTTTCAGCCCCTAATTGTACACTTCAGGTGAAAATGTCAAAATCTTCAAAATGAGCAAAAGCACAATGAAATTAATGCTTGAATCATCTTCATTTTGCTAACATACACTAATGACAGCAAAAAGTTTGAGTCTACAACATTTAGTTAAGGTGTGAGAGCCAAAATGAACTTTTTATGGCTTTAAAATGCATTTTCAGCCCGATTGTACACTTCAGGTGAAAATGTCAAAATCTTCAAAATGAGCAAAAGCACAATAAAATTAATGCTTGAATCATCTTCATTTTGCTAAAATATACTAATGACAGCAAAAAGTTTGAGTCTACAACATTTAGTTAAGGTGTGAGAGCCAAAATGAACTTTTTATTGCTTTAAACGCGTTTTCAGCCCCTAATTGTACACTTCAGGTGAAAATGTCAAAATCTCAAAATGAGCAAAAGCACAATGAAATTAATGCTTGAATCATCTTCATTTTGCTAACATACATCTAATGACAGCAAAAAGTTTGAGTCTACAACATTTAGTTAAGGTGTGAGAGCCAAAATGAACTTTTTATGGCTTTAAATGCATTTTCAGCCTGATTGTACACTTCAGGTGAAAATGTCAAAATCTTCAAAATGAGCAAAAGCACAATGAAATTAATGCTTGAATCATCTTCATTTTGCTAACATACACTAATGACAGCAAAAAGTTTGAGTCTACAACATTTAGTTAAGGTGTGAGAGCCAAAATGAACTTTTATGGCTTTAAATGCATTTCAGCCCGATTGTACACTTCAGGTGAAAATGTCAAAATCTTCAAAATGAGCAAAAGCACAATAAAATTAATGCTTGAATCATCTTCATTTTGCTAAAATATACTAATGACAGCAAAAAGTTTTAGTCTACAACATTTAGTTAAGGTGTGAGAGCCAAATGAACTTTTTATTGCTTTAAACGCGTTTTCAGCCCCTAATTGTACACTTCAGGTGAAAATGTCAAAATCTTCAAAATGAGCAAAAGCACAATGAAATTAATGCTTGAATCATCTTCATTTTGCTAAAATACACTAATGACAGCAAAAAGTTTGAGTCTACAACATTTAGTTAAGATGTGAGAGCAAAATGAACTTTTTATGGCTTTAAATGCATTTTCAGCCTGATTGTACACTTCAGGTGAAAATGTCAAATCTTCAAAATGAGCAAAAGCACAATGAAATTAATGCTTGAATCATCTTCATTTTGCTAACATACACTAATGACAGCAAAAAGTTTGAGTCTACAACATTTAGTTAAGGTGTGAGAGCCAAAATGAACTTTTTATGGCTTTAAATGCATTTTCAGCCCGATTGTACACTTCAGGTGAAAATGTCAAAATCTTCAAATGAGCAAAAGCACAATAAAATTAATGCTTGAATCATCTTCATTTTGCTAAAATATACTAATGACAGCAAAAAGTTTGAGTCTACAACATTTAGTTAAGGTGTGAGAGCCAAAATGAACTTTTTATGGCTTTAATGCATTTTCAGCCCGATTGTACACTTCAGGTGAAAATGTCAAAATCTTCAAAATGAGCAAAAGCACAATAAAATTAATGCTTGAATCATCTTCATTTTGCTAAAATATACTAATGACAGCAAAAAGTTTGAGTCTACAACATTTAGTTAAGGTGTGAGAGCCAAAATGAACTTTTTATGGCTTTAAATGCATTTTCAGCCTGATTGTACACTTCAGGTGAAAATGTCAAAATCTTCAAAATGAGCAAAAGCACAATGAAATTAATGCTTGAATCATCTTCATTTTGCTAAAATATACTAATGACAGCAAAAAGTTTTAGTCTACAACATTTAGTTAAGGTGTGAGAGCCAAAATGAACTTTTTATTGCTTTAAACGCGTTTTCAGCCCCTAATTGTACACTTCAGGTGAAAATGTCAAAATCTTCAAAATGAGCAAAAGCACAATAAAATTAATGCTTGAATCATCTTCATTTTGCTAAAATATACTAATGACAGCAAAAAGTTTGAGTCTACAACATTTAGTTAAGGTGTGAGAGCCAAAATGAACTTTTTATGGCTTTAAATGCATTTTCAGCCCGATTGTACACTTCAGGTGAAAATGTCAAAATCTTCAAAATGAGCAAAAGCACAATAAAATTAATGCTTGAATCATCTTCATTTTGCTAAAATATACTAATGACAGCAAAAAGTTTGAGTCTACAACATTTAGTTAAGGTGTGAGAGCCAAAATGAACTTTTTATGGCTTTAAATGCATTTTCAGCCTGATTGTACACTTCAGGTGAAAATGTCAAAATCTTCAAAATGAGCAAAAGCACAATGAAATTAATGCTTGAATCATCTTCATTTTGCTAAAATACACTAATGACAGCAAAAAAGTTTGAGTCTACAACATTTAGTTAAGGTGTGAGAGCCAAAATGAACTTTTTATGGCTTTAAATGCATTTTCAGCCTGATTGTACACTTCAGGTGAAAATGTCAAAATCTTGAAAATGAGCAAAAGCACAATGAAATTAATGCTTGAATCATCTTCATTTTGCTAAAATATACTAATGACAGCAAAAAGTTTTAGTCTACAACATTTAGTTAAGGTGTGAGAGCCAAAATGAACTTTTTATTGCTTTAAACGCGTTTTCAGCCCCTAATTGTACACTTCAGGTGAAAATGTCAAAATCTTCAAAATGAGCAAAAGCACAATGAAATTAATGCTTGAATCATCTTCATTTTGCTAACATACACTAATGACAGCAAAAAGTTTGAGTCTACAACATTTAGTTAAGGTGTGAGAGCCAAAATGAACTTTTTATGGCTTTAAATGCATTTTCAGCCCGATTGTACACTTCAGGTGAAAATGTCAAAATCTTCAAAATGAGCAAAAGCACAATAAAATTAATGCTTGAATCATCTTCATTTTGCTAAAATATACTAATGACAGCAAAAAGTTTGAGTCTACAACATTTAGTTAAGGTGTGAGAGCCAAAATGAACTTTTTATTGCTTTAAACGCGTTTTCAGCCCCTAATTGTACACTTCAGGTGAAAATGTCAAAATCTTCAAAATGAGCAAAAGCA
Source organism: Leptonotus elevatus (assembly GCF_054856555.1). Taxonomy (NCBI): domain Eukaryota; kingdom Metazoa; phylum Chordata; class Actinopteri; order Syngnathiformes; family Syngnathidae; genus Leptonotus; species Leptonotus elevatus. The sequence goes on along the minus strand of NC_141240.1, from coordinate 129,496 downwards.
CAATGAAATTAATGCTTGAATCATCTTCATTTTGCTAACATACACTAATGACAGCAAAAAGTTTGAGTCTACAACATTTAGTTAAGGTGTGAGAGCCAAAATGAACTTTTTATGGCTTTAAATGCATTTTCAGCCTGATTGTACACTTCAGGTGAAAATGTCAAAATCTTCAAAATGAGCAAAAGCACAATGAAATTAATGCTTGAATCATCTTCATTTTGCTAACATACACTAATGACAGCAAAAAGTTTGAGTCTACAACATTTAGTTAAGGTGTGAGAGCCAAAATGAACTTTTTATGGCTTTAAATGCATTTTCAGCCCGATTGTACACTTCAGGTGAAAATGTCAAAATCTTCAAAATGAGCAAAAGCACAATAAAATTAATGCTTGAATCATCTTCATTTTGCTAAAATATACTAATGACAGCAAAAAGTTTGAGTCTACAACATTTAGTTAAGGTGTGAGAGCCAAAATGAACTTTTTATGGCTTTAAATGCATTTTCAGCCTGATTGTACACTTCTGGTGAAAATGTCAAAATCTTCAAAATGAGCAAAAGCACAATGAAATTAATGCTTGAATCATCTTCATTTTGCTAAAATATACTAATGACAGCAAAAAGTTTTAGTCTACAACATTTAGTTAAGGTGTGAGAGCCAAAATGAACTTTTTATTGCTTTAAACGCGTTTTCAGCCCCTAATTGTACACTTCAGGTGAAAATGTCAAAATCTTCAAAATGAGCAAAAGCACAATAAAATTAATGCTTGAATCATCTTCATTTTGCTAAAATATACTAATGACAGCAAAAAGTTTGAGTCTACAACATTTAGTTAAGGTGTGAGAGCCAAAATGAACTTTTTATGGCTTTAAATGCATTTTCAGCCCGATTGTACACTTCAGGTGAAAATGTCAAAATCTTCAAAATGAGCAAAAGCACAATAAAATTAATGCTTGAATCATCTTCATTTTGCTAAAATATACTAATGACAGCAAAAAGTTTGAGTCTACAACATTTAGTTAAGGTGTGAGAGCCAAAATGAACTTTTTATGGCTTTAAATGCATTTTCAGCCTGATTGTACACGTCAGGTGAAAATGTCAAAATCTTCAAAATGAGCAAAAGCACAATGAAATTAATGCTTGAATCATCTTCATTTTGCTAAAATACACTAATGACAGCAAAAAAGTTTGAGTCTACAACATTTAGTTAAGGTGTGAGAGCCAAAATGAACTTTTTATGGCTTTAAATGCATTTTCAGCCTGATTGTACACTTCAGGTGAAAATGTCAAAATCTTGAAAATGAGCAAAAGCACAATGAAATTAATGCTTGAATCATCTTCATTTTGCTAAAATATACTAATGACAGCAAAAAGTTTTAGTCTACAACATTTAGTTAAGGTGTGAGAGCCAAAATGAACTTTTTATTGCTTTAAACGCGTTTTCAGCCCCTAATTGTACACTTCAGGTGAAAATGTCAAAATCTTCAAAATGAGCAAAAGCACAATGAAATTAATGCTTGAATCATCTTCATTTTGCTAACATACACTAATGACAGCAAAAAGTTTGAGTCTACAACATTTAGTTAAGGTGTGAGAGCCAAAATGAACTTTTTATGGCTTTAAATGCATTTTCAGCCCGATTGTACACTTCAGGTGAAAATGTCAAAATCTTCAAAATGAGCAAAAGCACAATAAAATTAATGCTTGAATCATCTTCATTTTGCTAAAATATACTAATGACAGCAAAAAGTTTGAGTCTACAACATTTAGTTAAGGTGTGAGAGCCAAAATGAACTTTTTATTGCTTTAAACGCGTTTTCAGCCCCTAATTGTACACTTCAGGTGAAAATGTCAAAATCTTCAAAATGAGCAAAAGCACAATGAAATTAATGCTTGAATCATCTTCATTTTGCTAACATACACTAATGACAGCAAAAAGTTTGAGTCTACAACATTTAGTTAAGGTGTGAGAGCCAAAATGAACTTTTTATGGCTTTAAATGCATTTTCAGCCTGATTGTACACTTCAGGTGAAAATGTCAAAATCTTCAAAATGAGCAAAAGCACAATGAAATTAATGCTTGAATCATCTTCATTTTGCTAACATACACTAATGACAGCAAAAAGTTTGAGTCTACAACATTTAGTTAAGGTGTGAGAGCCAAAATGAACTTTTTATGGCTTTAAATGCATTTTCAGCCCGATTGTACACTTCAGGTGAAAATGTCAAAATCTTCAAAATGAGCAAAAGCACAATAAAATTAATGCTTGAATCATCTTCATTTTGCTAAAATATACTAATGACAGCAAAAAGTTTTAGTCTACAACATTTAGTTAAGGTGTGAGAGCCAAAATGAACTTTTTATTGCTTTAAACGCGTTTTCAGCCCCTAATTGTACACTTCAGGTGAAAATGTCAAAATCTTCAAAATGAGCAAAAGCACAATGAAATTAATGCTTGAATCATCTTCATTTTGCTAAAATACACTAATGACAGCAAAAAGTTTGAGTCTACAACATTTAGTTAAGATGTGAGAGCCAAAATGAACTTTTTATGGCTTTAAATGCATTTTCAGCCTGATTGTACACTTCAGGTGAAAATGTCAAAATCTTCAAAATGAGCAAAAGCACAATGAAATTAATGCTTGAATCATCTTCATTTTGCTAACATACACTAATGACAGCAAAAAGTTTGAGTCTACAACATTTAGTTAAGGTGTGAGAGCCAAAATGAACTTTTTATGGCTTTAAATGCATTTTCAGCCCGATTGTACACTTCAGGTGAAAATGTCAAAATCTTCAAAATGAGCAAAAGCACAATAAAATTAATGCTTGAATCATCTTCATTTTGCTAAAATATACTAATGACAGCAAAAAGTTTGAGTCTACAACATTTAGTTAAGGTGTGAGAGCCAAAATGAACTTTTTATGGCTTTAAATGCATTTTCAGCCCGATTGTACACTTCAGGTGAAAATGTCAAAATCTTCAAAATGAGCAAAAGCACAATAAAATTAATGCTTGAATCATCTTCATTTTGCTAAAATATACTAATGACAGCAAAAAGTTTGAGTCTACAACATTTAGTTAAGGTGTGAGAGCCAAAATGAACTTTTTATGGCTTTAAATGCATTTTCAGCCTGATTGTACACTTCAGGTGAAAATGTCAAAATCTTCAAAATGAGCAAAAGCACAATGAAATTAATGCTTGAATCATCTTCATTTTGCTAAAATATACTAATGACAGCAAAAAGTTTTAGTCTACAACATTTAGTTAAGGTGTGAGAGCCAAAATGAACTTTTTATTGCTTTAAACGCGTTTTCAGCCCCTAATTGTACACTTCAGGTGAAAATGTCAAAATCTTCAAAATGAGCAAAAGCACAATAAAATTAATGCTTGAATCATCTTCATTTTGCTAAAATATACTAATGACAGCAAAAAGTTTGAGTCTACAACATTTAGTTAAGGTGTGAGAGCCAAAATGAACTTTTTATGGCTTTAAATGCATTTTCAGCCCGATTGTACACTTCAGGTGAAAATGTCAAAATCTTCAAAATGAGCAAAAGCACAATAAAATTAATGCTTGAATCATCTTCATTTTGCTAAAATATACTAATGACAGCAAAAAGTTTGAGTCTACAACATTTAGTTAAGGTGTGAGAGCCAAAATGAACTTTTTATGGCTTTAAATGCATTTTCAGCCTGATTGTACACTTCAGGTGAAAATGTCAAAATCTTCAAAATGAGCAAAAGCACAATGAAATTAATGCTTGAATCATCTTCATTTTGCTAAAATACACTAATGACAGCAAAAAAGTTTGAGTCTACAACATTTAGTTAAGGTGTGAGAGCCAAAATGAACTTTTTATGGCTTTAAATGCATTTTCAGCCTGATTGTACACTTCAGGTGAAAATGTCAAAATCTTGAAAATGAGCAAAAGCACAATGAAATTAATGCTTGAATCATCTTCATTTTGCTAAAATATACTAATGACAGCAAAAAGTTTTAGTCTACAACATTTAGTTAAGGTGTGAGAGCCAAAATGAACTTTTTATTGCTTTAAACGCGTTTTCAGCCCCTAATTGTACACTTCAGGTGAAAATGTCAAAATCTTCAAAATGAGCAAAAGCACAATGAAATTAATGCTTGAATCATCTTCATTTTGCTAACATACACTAATGACAGCAAAAAGTTTGAGTCTACAACATTTAGTTAAGGTGTGAGAGCCAAAATGAACTTTTTATGGCTTTAAATGCATTTTCAGCCCGATTGTACACTTCAGGTGAAAATGTCAAAATCTTCAAAATGAGCAAAAGCACAATAAAATTAATGCTTGAATCATCTTCATTTTGCTAAAATATACTAATGACAGCAAAAAGTTTGAGTCTACAACATTTAGTTAAGGTGTGAGAGCCAAAATGAACTTTTTATGGCTTTAAATGCATTTTCAGCCTGATTGTACACTTCAGGTGAAAATGTCAAAATCTTCAAAATGAGCAAAAGCACAATGAAATTAATGCTTGAATCATCTTCATTTTGCTAACATACACTAATGACAGCAAAAAGTTTGAGTCTACAACATTTAGTTAAGGTGTGAGAGCCAAAATGAACTTTTTATGGCTTTAAATGCATTTTCAGCCCGATTGTACACTTCAGGTGAAAATGTCAAAATCTTCAAAATGAGCAAAAGCACAATAAAATTAATGCTTGAATCATCTTCATTTTGCTAAAATATACTAATGACAGCAAAAAGTTTGAGTCTACAACATTTAGTTAAGGTGTGAGAGCCAAAATGAACTTTTTATGGCTTTAAATGCATTTTCAGCCTGATTGTACACTTCTGGTGAAAATGTCAAAATCTTCAAAATGAGCAAAAGCACAATGAAATTAATGCTTGAATCATCTTCATTTTGCTAAAATATACTAATGACAGCAAAAAGTTTTAGTCTACAACATTTAGTTAAGGTGTGAGAGCCAAAATGAACTTTTTATTGCTTTAAACGCGTTTTCAGCCCCTAATTGTACACTTCAGGTGAAAATGTCAAAATCTTCAAAATGAGCAAAAGCACAATAAAATTAATGCTTGAATCATCTTCATTTTGCTAAAATATACTAATGACAGCAAAAAGTTTGAGTCTACAACATTTAGTTAAGGTGTGAGAGCCAAAATGAACTTTTTATGGCTTTAAATGCATTTTCAGCCCGATTGTACACTTCAGGTGAAAATGTCAAAATCTTCAAAATGAGCAAAAGCACAATAAAATTAATGCTTGAATCATCTTCATTTTGCTAAAATATACTAATGACAGCAAAAAGTTTGAGTCTACAACATTTAGTTAAGGTGTGAGAGCCAAAATGAACTTTTTATGGCTTTAAATGCATTTTCAGCCTGATTGTACACTTCAGGTGAAAATGTCAAAATCTTCAAAATGAGCAAAAGCACAATGAAATTAATGCTTGAATCATCTTCATTTTGCTAAAATACACTAATGACAGCAAAAAAGTTTGAGTCTACAACATTTAGTTAAGGTGTGAGAGCCAAAATGAACTTTTTATGGCTTTAAATGCATTTTCAGCCTGATTGTACACTTCAGGTGAAAATGTCAAAATCTTGAAAATGAGCAAAAGCACAATGAAATTAATGCTTGAATCATCTTCATTTTGCTAAAATATACTAATGACAGCAAAAAGTTTTAGTCTACAACATTTAGTTAAGGTGTGAGAGCCAAAATGAACTTTTTATTGCTTTAAACGCGTTTTCAGCCCCTAATTGTACACTTCAGGTGAAAATGTCAAAATCTTCAAAATGAGCAAAAGCACAATGAAATTAATGCTTGAATCATCTTCATTTTGCTAACATACACTAATGACAGCAAAAAGTTTGAGTCTACAACATTTAGTTAAGGTGTGAGAGCCAAAATGAACTTTTTATGGCTTTAAATGCATTTTCAGCCCGATTGTACACTTCAGGTGAAAATGTCAAAATCTTCAAAATGAGCAAAAGCACAATAAAATTAATGCTTGAATCATCTTCATTTTGCTAAAATATACTAATGACAGCAAAAAGTTTGAGTCTACAACATTTAGTTAAGGTGTGAGAGCCAAAATGAACTTTTTATGGCTTTAAATGCATTTTCAGCCTGATTGTACACTTCAGGTGAAAATGTCAAAATCTTCAAAATGAGCAAAAGCACAATGAAATTAATGCTTGAATCATCTTCATTTTGCTAACATACACTAATGACAGCAAAAAGTTTGAGTCTACAACATTTAGTTAAGGTGTGAGAGCCAAAATGAACTTTTTATGGCTTTAAATGCATTTTCAGCCCGATTGTACACTTCAGGTGAAAATGTCAAAATCTTCAAAATGAGCAAAAGCACAATAAAATTAATGCTTGAATCATCTTCATTTTGCTAAAATATACTAATGACAGCAAAAAGTTTGAGTCTACAACATTTAGTTAAGGTGTGAGAGCCAAAATGAACTTTTTATGGCTTTAAATGCATTTTCAGCCTGATTGTACACTTCTGGTGAAAATGTCAAAATCTTCAAAATGAGCAAAAGCACAATGAAATTAATGCTTGAATCATCTTCATTTTGCTAAAATACACTAATGACAGCAAAAAGTTTGAGTCTACAACATTTAGTTAAGGTGTGAGAGCCAAAATGAACTTTTTATGGCTTTAAATGCATTTTCAGCCTGATTGTACACTTCAGGTGAAAATGTCAAAATCTTCAAAATGAGCAAAAGCACAATGAAATTAATGCTTGAATCATCTTCATTTTGCTAACATACACTAATGACAGCAAAAAGTTTGAGTCTACAACATTTAGTTAAGGTGTGAGAGCCAAAATGAACTTTTTATGGCTTTAAATGCATTTTCAGCCTGATTGTACACTTCAGGTGAAAATGTCAAAATCTTCAAAATGAGCAAAAGCACAATGAAATTAATGCTTGAATCATCTTCGTTTTGCTAACATACACTAATGACAGCAAAAAGTTTGAGTCTACAACATTTAGTTAAGGTGTGAGAGCCAAAATGAACTTTTTATGGCTTTAAATGCATTTTCAGCCCGATTGTACACTTCAGGTGAAAATGTCAAAATCTTCAAAATGAGCAAAAGCACAATAAAATTAATGCTTGAATCATCTTCATTTTGCTAAAATATACTAATGACAGCAAAAAGTTTGAGTCTACAACATTTAGTTAAGGTGTGAGAGCCAAAATGAACTTTTTATGGCTTTAAATGCATTTTCAGCCTGATTGTACACTTCAGGTGAAAATGTCAAAATCTTCAAAATGAGCAAAAGCACAATGAAATTAATGCTTGAATCATCTTCATTTTGCTAAAATACACTAATGACAGCAAAAAGTTTGAGTCTACAACATTTAGTTAAGGTGTGAGAGCCAAAATGAACTTTTTATGGCTTTAAATGCATTTTCAGCCTGATTGTACACTTCAGGTGAAAATGTCAAAATCTTCAAAATGAGCAAAAGCACAATGAAATTAATGCTTGAATCATCTTCATTTTGCTAACATACACTAATGACAGCAAAAAGTTTGAGTCTACAACATTTAGTTAAGGTGTGAGAGCCAAAATGAACTTTTTATGGCTTTAAATGCATTTTCAGCCTGATTGTACACTTCAGGTGAAAATGTCAAAATCTTCAAAATGAGCAAAAGCACAATGAAATTAATGCTTGAATCATCTTCATTTTGCTAACATACACTAATGACAGCAAAAAGTTTGAGTCTACAACATTTAGTTAAGGTGTGAGAGCCAAAATGAACTTTTTATGGCTTTAAATGCATTTTCAACCCGATTGTACACTTCAGGTGAAAATGTCAAAATCTTCAAAATGAGCAAAAGCACAATAAAATTAATGCTTGAATCATCTTCATTTTGCTAAAATACACTAATGACAGCAAAAAGTTTGAGTCTACAACATTTAGTTAAGATGTGAGAGCCAAAATGAACTTTTTATGGCTTTAAATGCATTTTCAGCCTGATTGTACACTTCAGGTGAAAATGTCAAAATCTTCAAAATGAGCAAAAGCACAATGAAATTAATGCTTGAATCATCTTCATTTTGCTAACATACACTAATGACAGCAAAAAGTTTGAGTCTACAACATTTAGTTAAGGTGTGAGAGCCAAAATGAAGTTTTTATGGCTTTGAATGCATTTTCAGCCCGATTGTACACTTCAGGTGAAAATGTCAAAATCTTCAAAATGAGCAAAAGCACAATAAAATTAATGCTTGAATCATCTTCATTTTGCTAAAATATACTAATGACAGCAAAAAGTTTGAGTCTACAACATTTAGTTAAGGTGTGAGAGCCGAAATGAACTTTTTATTGCTTTAAACGCGTTTTCAGCCCCTAATTGTACACTTCAGGTGAAAATGTCAAAATCTTCAAAATGAGCAAAAGCACAATGAAATTAATGCTTGAATCATCTTCATTTTGCTAAAATACACTAATGAGAGCAAAAAGTTTGAGTCTACAACATTTAGTTAAGGTGTGAGAGCCAAAATGAACTTTTTATGGCTTTAAATGCATTTTCAGCCCAATTGTACACTTCAGGTGAAAATGTCAAAATCTTCAAAATGAGCAAAAGCACAATGAAATTAATGCTTGAATCATCTTCATTTTGCTAACATACACTAATGACAGCAAAAAGTTTGAGTCTACAACATTTAGTTAAGGTGTGAGAGCCAAAATGAACTTTTTATGGCTTTAAATGCATTTTCAGCCTGATTGTACACTTCAGGTGAAAATGTCAAAATCTTCAAAATGAGCAAAAGCACAATGAAATTAATGCTTGAATCATCTTCATTTTGCTAGCATACACTAATGACAGCAAAAAGTTTGAGTCTACAACATTTAGTTAAGGTGTGAGAGCCAAAATGAACTTTTTATGGCTTTAAATGCATTTTCAGCCCGATTGTACACTTCAGGTGAAAATGTCAAAATCTTCAAAATGAGCAAAAGCACAATAAAATTAATGCTTGAATCATCTTCATTTTGCTAAAATATACTAATGACAGCAAAAAGTTTGAGTCTACAACATTTAGTTAAGGTGTGAGAGCCAAAATGAACTTTTTATGGCTTTAAATGCATTTTCAGCCTGATTGTACACTTCAGGTGAAAATGTCAAAATCTTCAAAATGAGCAAAAGCACAATGAAATTAATGCTTGAATCATCTTCATTTTGCTAAAATACACTAATGACAGCAAAAAGTTTGAGTCTACAACATTTAGTTAAGGTGTGAGAGCCAAAATGAACTTTTTATGGCTTTAAATGCATTTTCAGCCTGATTGTACACTTCAGGTGAAAATGTCAAAATCTTCAAAATGAGCAAAAGCACAATGAAATTAATGCTTGAATCATCTTCATTTTGCTAACATACACTAATGACAGCAAAAAGTTTGAGTCTACAACATTTAGTTAAGGTGTGAGAGCCAAAATGAACTTTTTATGGCTTTAAATGCATTTTCAACCCGATTGTACACTTCAGGTGAAAATGTCAAAATCTTCAAAATGAGCAAAAGCACAATAAAATTAATGCTTGAATCATCTTCATTTTGCTAAAATACACTAATGACAGCAAAAAGTTTGAGTCTACAACATTTAGTTAAGATGTGAGAGCCAAAATGAACTTTTTATGGCTTTAAATGCATTTTCAGCCTGATTGTACACTTCAGGTGAAAATGTCAAAATCTTCAAAATGAGCAAAAGCACAATGAAATTAATGCTTGAATCATCTTCATTTTGCTAACATACACTAATGACAGCAAAAAGTTTGAGTCTACAACATTTAGTTAAGGTGTGAGAGCCAAAATGAAGTTTTTATGGCTTTGAATGCATTTTCAGCCCGATTGTACACTTCAGGTGAAAATGTCAAAATCTTCAAAATGAGCAAAAGCACAATAAAATTAATGCTTGAATCATCTTCATTTTGCTAAAATATACTAATGACAGCAAAAAGTTTGAGTCTACAACATTTAGTTAAGGTGTGAGAGCCAAAATGAACTTTTTATGGCTTTAAATGCATTTTCAGCCCGATTGTACACTTCAGGTGAAAATGTCAAAATCTTCAAAATGAGCAAAAGCACAATAAAATTAATGCTTGAATCATCTTCATTTTGCTAAAATATACTAATGACAGCAAAAAGTTTGAGTCTACAACATTTAGTTAAGGTGTGAGAGCCAAAATGAACTTTTTATGGCTTTAAATGCATTTTCAGCCTGATTGTACACTTCAGGTGAAAATGTCAAAATCTTCAAAATGAGCAAAAGCACAATGAAATTAATGCTTGAATCATCTTCATTTTGCTAAAATATACTAATGACAGCAAAAAGTTTTAGTCTACAACATTTAGTTAAGGTGTGAGAGCCAAAATGAACTTTTTATTGCTTTAAACGCGTTTTCAGCCCCTAATTGTACACTTCAGGTGAAAATGTCAAAATCTTCAAAATGAGCAAAAGCACAATAAAATTAATGCTTGAATCATCTTCATTTTGCTAAAATATACTAATGACAGCAAAAAGTTTGAGTCTACAACATTTAGTTAAGGTGTGAGAGCCAAAATGAACTTTTTATGGCTTTAAATGCATTTTCAGCCCGATTGTACACTTCAGGTGAAAATGTCAAAATCTTCAAAATGAGCAAAAGCACAATAAAATTAATGCTTGAATCATCTTCATTTTGCTAAAATATACTAATGACAGCAAAAAGTTTGAGTCTACAACATTTAGTTAAGGTGTGAGAGCCAAAATGAACTTTTTATGGCTTTAAATGCATTTTCAGCCTGATTGTACACTTCAGGTGAAAATGTCAAAATCTTCAAAATGAGCAAAAGCACAATGAAATTAATGCTTGAATCATCTTCATTTTGCTAAAATACACTAATGACAGCAAAAAAGTTTGAGTCTACAACATTTAGTTAAGGTGTGAGAGCCAAAATGAACTTTTTATGGCTTTAAATGCATTTTCAGCCTGATTGTACACTTCAGGTGAAAATGTCAAAATCTTGAAAATGAGCAAAAGCACAATGAAATTAATGCTTGAATCATCTTCATTTTGCTAAAATATACTAATGACAGCAAAAAGTTTTAGTCTACAACATTTAGTTAAGGTGTGAGAGCCAAAATGAACTTTTTATTGCTTTAAACGCGTTTTCAGCCCCTAATTGTACACTTCAGGTGAAAATGTCAAAATCTTCAAAATGAGCAAAAGCACAATGAAATTAATGCTTGAATCATCTTCATTTTGCTAACATACACTAATGACAGCAAAAAGTTTGAGTCTACAACATTTAGTTAAGGTGTGAGAGCCAAAATGAACTTTTTATGGCTTTAAATGCATTTTCAGCCTGATTGTACACTTCAGGTGAAAATGTCAAAATCTTCAAAATGAGCAAAAGCACAATAAAATTAATGCTTGAATCATCTTCATTTTGCTAAAATATACTAATGACAGCAAAAAGTTTGAGTCTACAACATTTAGTTAAGGTGTGAGAGCCAAAATGAACTTTTTATTGCTTTAAACGCGTTTTCAGCCCCTAATTGTACACTTCAGGTGAAAATGTCAAAATCTTCAAAATGAGCAAAAGCACAATGAAATTAATGCTTGAATCATCTTCATTTTGCTAACATACACTAATGACAGCAAAAAGTTTGAGTCTACAACATTTAGTTAAGGTGTGAGAGCCAAAATGAACTTTTTATGGCTTTAAATGCATTTTCAGCCTGATTGTACACTTCAGGTGAAAATGTCAAAATCTTCAAAATGAGCAAAAGCACAATGAAATTAATGCTTGAATCATCTTCATTTTGCTAACATACACTAATGACAGCAAAAAGTTTGAGTCTACAACATTTAGTTAAGGTGTGAGAGCCAAAATGAACTTTTTATGGCTTTAAATGCATTTTCAGCCCGATTGTACACTTCAGGTGAAAATGTCAAAATCTTCAAAATGAGCAAAAGCACAATAAAATTAATGCTTGAATCATCTTCATTTTGCTAAAATATACTAATGACAGCAAAAAGTTTGAGTCTACAACATTTAGTTAAGGTGTGAGAGCCAAAATGAACTTTTTATGGCTTTAAATGCATTTTCAGCCTGATTGTACACTTCAGGTGAAAATGTCAAAATCTTCAAAATGAGCAAAAGCACAATGAAATTAATGCTTGAATCATCTTCATTTTGCTAAAATATACTAATGACAGCAAAAAGTTTTAGTCTACAACATTTAGTTAAGGTGTGAGAGCCAAAATGAACTTTTTATTGCTTTAAACGCGTTTTCAGCCCCTAATTGTACACTTCAGGTGAAAATGTCAAAATCTTCAAAATGAAAAAAAGCACAATAAAATTAATGCTTGAATCATCTTCATTTTGCTAAAATATATACTAATGACAGCAAAAAGTTTGAGTCTACAACATTTAGTTAAGGTGTGAGAGCCAAAATGAACTTTTTATGGCTTTAAATGCATTTTCAGCCCGATTGTACACTTCAGGTGAAAATGTCAAAATCTTCAAAATGAGCAAAAGCACAATAAAATTAATGCTTGAATCATCTTCATTTTGCTAAAATATACTAATGACAGCAAAAAGTTTGAGTCTACAACATTTAGTTAAGGTGTGAGAGCCAAAATGAACTTTTTATGGCTTTAAATGCATTTTCAGCCTGATTGTACACTTCAGGTGAAAATGTCAAAATCTTCAAAATGAGCAAAAGCACAATGAAATTAATGCTTGAATCATCTTCATTTTGCTAAAATACACTAATGACAGCAAAAAAGTTTGAGTCTACAACATTTAGTTAAGGTGTGAGAGCCAAAATGAACTTTTTATGGCTTTAAATGCATTTTCAGCCTGATTGTACACTTCAGGTGAAAATGTCAAAATCTTGAAAATGAGCAAAAGCACAATGAAATTAATGCTTGAATCATCTTCATTTTGCTAAAATATACTAATGACAGCAAAAAGTTTTAGTCTACAACATTTAGTTAAGGTGTGAGAGCCAAAATGAACTTTTTATTGCTTTAAACGCGTTTTCAGCCCCTAATTGTACACTTCAGGTGAAAATGTCAAAATCTTCAAAATGAGCAAAAGCACAATGAAATTAATGCTTGAATCATCTTCATTTTGCTAACATACACTAATGACAGCAAAAAGTTTGAGTCTACAACATTTAGTTAAGGTGTGAGAGCCAAAATGAACTTTTTATGGCTTTAAATGCATTTTCAGCCCGATTGTACACTTCAGGTGAAAATGTCAAAATCTTCAAAATGAGCAAAAGCACAATAAAATTAATGCTTGAATCATCTTCATTTTGCTAAAATATACTAATGACAGCAAAAAGTTTGAGTCTACAACATTTAGTTAAGGTGTGAGAGCCAAAATGAACTTTTTATTGCTTTAAACGCGTTTTCAGCCCCTAATTGTACACTTCAGGTGAAAATGTCAAAATCTTCAAAATGAGCAAAAGCACAATGAAATTAATGCTTGAATCATCTTCATTTTGCTAACATACACTAATGACAGCAAAAAGTTTGAGTCTACAACATTTAGTTAAGGTGTGAGAGCCAAAATGAACTTTTTATGGCTTTAAATGCATTTTCAGCCTGATTGTACACTTCAGGTGAAAATGTCAAAATCTTCAAAATGAGCAAAAGCACAATGAAATTAATGCTTGAATCATCTTCATTTTGCTAACATACACTAATGACAGCAAAAAGTTTGAGTCTACAACATTTAGTTAAGGTGTGAGAGCCAAAATGAACTTTTTATGGCTTTAAATGCATTTTCAGCCCGATTGTACACTTCAGGTGAAAATGTCAAAATCTTCAAAATGAGCAAAAGCACAATAAAATTAATGCTTGAATCATCTTCATTTTGCTAAAATATACTAATGACAGCAAAAAGTTTTAGTCTACAACATTTAGTTAAGGTGTGAGAGCCAAAATGAACTTTTTATTGCTTTAAACGCGTTTTCAGCCCCTAATTGTACACTTCAGGTGAAAATGTCAAAATCTTCAAAATGAGCAAAAGCACAATGAAATTAATGCTTGAATCATCTTCATTTTGCTAAAATACACTAATGACAGCAAAAAGTTTGAGTCTACAACATTTAGTTAAGATGTGAGAGCCAAAATGAACTTTTTATGGCTTTAAATGCATTTTCAGCCTGATTGTACACTTCAGGTGAAAATGTCAAAATCTTCAAAATGAGCAAAAGCACAATGAAATTAATGCTTGAATCATCTTCATTTTGCTAACATACACTAATGACAGCAAAAAGTTTGAGTCTACAACATTTAGTTAAGGTGTGAGAGCCAAAATGAACTTTTTATGGCTTTAAATGCATTTTCAGCCCGATTGTACACTTCAGGTGAAAATGTCAAAATCTTCAAAATGAGCAAAAGCACAATAAAATTAATGCTTGAATCATCTTCATTTTGCTAAAATATACTAATGACAGCAAAAAGTTTGAGTCTACAACATTTAGTTAAGGTGTGAGAGCCAAAATGAACTTTTTATGGCTTTAAATGCATTTTCAGCCCGATTGTACACTTCAGGTGAAAATGTCAAAATCTTCAAAATGAGCAAAAGCACAATAAAATTAATGCTTGAATCATCTTCATTTTGCTAAAATATACTAATGACAGCAAAAAGTTTGAGTCTACAACATTTAGTTAAGGTGTGAGAGCCAAAATGAACTTTTTATGGCTTTAAATGCATTTTCAGCCTGATTGTACACTTCAGGTGAAAATGTCAAAATCTTCAAAATGAGCAAAAGCACAATGAAATTAATGCTTGAATCATCTTCATTTTGCTAAAATATACTAATGACAGCAAAAAGTTTTAGTCTACAACATTTAGTTAAGGTGTGAGAGCCAAAATGAACTTTTTATTGCTTTAAACGCGTTTTCAGCCCCTAATTGTACACTTCAGGTGAAAATGTCAAAATCTTCAAAATGAGCAAAAGCACAATAAAATTAATGCTTGAATCATCTTCATTTTGCTAAAATATACTAATGACAGCAAAAAGTTTGAGTCTACAACATTTAGTTAAGGTGTGAGAGCCAAAATGAACTTTTTATGGCTTTAAATGCATTTTCAGCCCGATTGTACACTTCAGGTGAAAATGTCAAAATCTTCAAAATGAGCAAAAGCACAATAAAATTAATGCTTGAATCATCTTCATTTTGCTAAAATATACTAATGACAGCAAAAAGTTTGAGTCTACAACATTTAGTTAAGGTGTGAGAGCCAAAATGAACTTTTTATGGCTTTAAATGCATTTTCAGCCTGATTGTACACTTCAGGTGAAAATGTCAAAATCTTCAAAATGAGCAAAAGCACAATGAAATTAATGCTTGAATCATCTTCATTTTGCTAAAATACACTAATGACAGCAAAAAAGTTTGAGTCTACAACATTTAGTTAAGGTGTGAGAGCCAAAATGAACTTTTTATGGCTTTAAATGCATTTTCAGCCTGATTGTACACTTCAGGTGAAAATGTCAAAATCTTGAAAATGAGCAAAAGCACAATGAAATTAATGCTTGAATCATCTTCATTTTGCTAAAATATACTAATGACAGCAAAAAGTTTTAGTCTACAACATTTAGTTAAGGTGTGAGAGCCAAAATGAACTTTTTATTGCTTTAAACGCGTTTTCAGCCCCTAATTGTACACTTCAGGTGAAAATGTCAAAATCTTCAAAATGAGCAAAAGCACAATGAAATTAATGCTTGAATCATCTTCATTTTGCTAACATACACTAATGACAGCAAAAAGTTTGAGTCTACAACATTTAGTTAAGGTGTGAGAGCCAAAATGAACTTTTTATGGCTTTAAATGCATTTTCAGCCCGATTGTACACTTCAGGTGAAAATGTCAAAATCTTCAAAATGAGCAAAAGCACAATAAAATTAATGCTTGAATCATCTTCATTTTGCTAAAATATACTAATGACAGCAAAAAGTTTGAGTCTACAACATTTAGTTAAGGTGTGAGAGCCAAAATGAACTTTTTATTGCTTTAAACGCGTTTTCAGCCCCTAATTGTACACTTCAGGTGAAAATGTCAAAATCTTCAAAATGAGCAAAAGCACAATGAAATTAATGCTTGAATCATCTTCATTTTGCTAACATACACTAATGACAGCAAAAAGTTTGAGTCTACAACATTTAGTTAAGGTGTGAGAGCCAAAATGAACTTTTTATGGCTTTAAATGCATTTTCAGCCTGATTGTACACTTCAGGTGAAAATGTCAAAATCTTCAAAATGAGCAAAAGCACAATGAAATTAATGCTTGAATCATCTTCATTTTGCTAACATACACTAATGACAGCAAAAAGTTTGAGTCTACAACATTTAGTTAAGGTGTGAGAGCCAAAATGAACTTTTTATGGCTTTAAATGCATTTTCAGCCCGATTGTACACTTCAGGTGAAAATGTCAAAATCTTCAAAATGAGCAAAAGCACAATAAAATTAATGCTTGAATCATCTTCATTTTGCTAAAATATACTAATGACAGCAAAAAGTTTGAGTCTACAACATTTAGTTAAGGTGTGAGAGCCAAAATGAACTTTTTATGGCTTTAAATGCATTTTCAGCCTGATTGTACACTTCTGGTGAAAATGTCAAAATCTTCAAAATGAGCAAAAGCACAATGAAATTAATGCTTGAATCATCTTCATTTTGCTAAAATATACTAATGACAGCAAAAAGTTTTAGTCTACAACATTTAGTTAAGGTGTGAGAGCCAAAATGAACTTTTTATTGCTTTAAACGCGTTTTCAGCCCCTAATTGTACACTTCAGGTGAAAATGTCAAAATCTTCAAAATGAGCAAAAGCACAATAAAATTAATGCTTGAATCATCTTCATTTTGCTAAAATATACTAATGACAGCAAAAAGTTTGAGTCTACAACATTTAGTTAAGGTGTGAGAGCCAAAATGAACTTTTTATGGCTTTAAATGCATTTTCAGCCCGATTGTACACTTCAGGTGAAAATGTCAAACTCTTCAAAATGAGCAAAAGCACAATAAAATTAATGCTTGAATCATCTTCATTTTGCTAAAATATACTAATGACAGCAAAAAGTTTGAGTCTACAACATTTAGTTAAGGTGTGAGAGCCAAAATGAACTTTTTATGGCTTTAAATGCATTTTCAGCCTGATTGTACACTTCAGGTGAAAATGTCAAAATCTTCAAAATGAGCAAAAGCACAATGAAATTAATGCTTGAATCATCTTCATTTTGCTAAAATACACTAATGACAGCAAAAAAGTTTGAGTCTACAACATTTAGTTAAGGTGTGAGAGCCAAAATGAACTTTTTATGGCTTTAAATGCATTTTCAGCCTGATTGTACACTTCAGGTGAAAATGTCAAAATCTTGAAAATGAGCAAAAGCACAATGAAATTAATGCTTGAATCATCTTCATTTTGCTAAAATATACTAATGACAGCAAAAAGTTTTAGTCTACAACATTTAGTTAAGGTGTGAGAGCCAAAATGAACTTTTTATTGCTTTAAACGCGTTTTCAGCCCCTAATTGTACACTTCAGGTGAAAATGTCAAAATCTTCAAAATGAGCAAAAGCACAATGAAATTAATGCTTGAATCATCTTCATTTTGCTAACATACACTAATGACAGCAAAAAGTTTGAGTCTACAACATTTAGTTAAGGTGTGAGAGCCAAAATGAACTTTTTATGGCTTTAAATGCATTTTCAGCCCGATTGTACACTTCAGGTGAAAATGTCAAAATCTTCAAAATGAGCAAAAGCACAATAAAATTAATGCTTGAATCATCTTCATTTTGCTAAAATATACTAATGACAGCAAAAAGTTTGAGTCTACAACATTTAGTTAAGGTGTGAGAGCCAAAATGAACTTTTTATTGCTTTAAACGCGTTTTCAGCCCCTAATTGTACACTTCAGGTGAAAATGTCAAAATCTTCAAAATGAGCAAAAGCACAATGAAATTAATGCTTGAATCATCTTCATTTTGCTAACATACACTAATGACAGCAAAAAGTTTGAGTCTACAACATTTAGTTAAGGTGTGAGAGCCAAAATGAACTTTTTATGGCTTTAAATGCATTTTCAGCCTGATTGTACACTTCAGGTGAAAATGTCAAAATCTTCAAAATGAGCAAAAGCACAATGAAATTAATGCTTGAATCATCTTCATTTTGCTAACATACACTAATGACAGCAAAAAGTTTGAGTCTACAACATTTAGTTAAGGTGTGAGAGCCAAAATGAACTTTTTATGGCTTTAAATGCATTTTCAGCCCGATTGTACACTTCAGGTGAAAATGTCAAAATCTTCAAAATGAGCAAAAGCACAATAAAATTAATGCTTGAATCATCTTCATTTTGCTAAAATATACTAATGACAGCAAAAAGTTTTAGTCTACAACATTTAGTTAAGGTGTGAGAGCCAAAATGAACTTTTTATTGCTTTAAACGCGTTTTCAGCCCCTAATTGTACACTTCAGGTGAAAATGTCAAAATCTTCAAAATGAGCAAAAGCACAATGAAATTAATGCTTGAATCATCTTCATTTTGCTAAAATACACTAATGACAGCAAAAAGTTTGAGTCTACAACATTTAGTTAAGATGTGAGAGCCAAAATGAACTTTTTATGGCTTTAAATGCATTTTCAGCCTGATTGTACACTTCAGGTGAAAATGTCAAAATCTTCAAAATGAGCAAAAGCACAATGAAATTAATGCTTGAATCATCTTCATTTTGCTAACATACACTAATGACAGCAAAAAGTTTGAGTCTACAACATTTAGTTAAGGTGTGAGAGCCAAAATGAACTTTTTATGGCTTTAAATGCATTTTCAGCCCGATTGTACACTTCAGGTGAAAATGTCAAAATCTTCAAAATGAGCAAAAGCACAATAAAATTAATGCTTGAATCATCTTCATTTTGCTAAAATATACTAATGACAGCAAAAAGTTTGAGTCTACAACATTTAGTTAAGGTGTGAGAGCCAAAATGAACTTTTTATGGCTTTAAATGCATTTTCAGCCCGATTGTACACTTCAGGTGAAAATGTCAAAATCTTCAAAATGAGCAAAAGCACAATAAAATTAATGCTTGAATCATCTTCATTTTGCTAAAATATACTAATGACAGCAAAAAGTTTGAGTCTACAACATTTAGTTAAGGTGTGAGAGCCAAAATGAACTTTTTATGGCTTTAAATGCATTTTCAGCCTGATTGTACACTTCAGGTGAAAATGTCAAAATCTTCAAAATGAGCAAAAGCACAATGAAATTAATGCTTGAATCATCTTCATTTTGCTAAAATATACTAATGACAGCAAAAAGTTTTAGTCTACAACATTTAGTTAAGGTGTGAGAGCCAAAATGAACTTTTTATTGCTTTAAACGCGTTTTCAGCCCCTAATTGTACACTTCAGGTGAAAATGTCAAAATCTTCAAAATGAGCAAAAGCACAATAAAATTAATGCTTGAATCATCTTCATTTTGCTAAAATATACTAATGACAGCAAAAAGTTTGAGTCTACAACATTTAGTTAAGGTGTGAGAGCCAAAATGAACTTTTTATGGCTTTAAATGCATTTTCAGCCCGATTGTACACTTCAGGTGAAAATGTCAAAATCTTCAAAATGAGCAAAAGCACAATAAAATTAATGCTTGAATCATCTTCATTTTGCTAAAATATACTAATGACAGCAAAAAGTTTGAGTCTACAACATTTAGTTAAGGTGTGAGAGCCAAAATGAACTTTTTATGGCTTTAAATGCATTTTCAGCCTGATTGTACACTTCAGGTGAAAATGTCAAAATCTTCAAAATGAGCAAAAGCACAATGAAATTAATGCTTGAATCATCTTCATTTTGCTAAAATACACTAATGACAGCAAAAAAGTTTGAGTCTACAACATTTAGTTAAGGTGTGAGAGCCAAAATGAACTTTTTATGGCTTTAAATGCATTTTCAGCCTGATTGTACACTTCAGGTGAAAATGTCAAAATCTTGAAAATGAGCAAAAGCACAATGAAATTAATGCTTGAATCATCTTCATTTTGCTAAAATATACTAATGACAGCAAAAAGTTTTAGTCTACAACATTTAGTTAAGGTGTGAGAGCCAAAATGAACTTTTTATTGCTTTAAACGCGTTTTCAGCCCCTAATTGTACACTTCAGGTGAAAATGTCAAAATCTTCAAAATGAGCAAAAGCACAATGAAATTAATGCTTGAATCATCTTCATTTTGCTAACATACACTAATGACAGCAAAAAGTTTGAGTCTACAACATTTAGTTAAGGTGTGAGAGCCAAAATGAACTTTTTATGGCTTTAAATGCATTTTCAGCCCGATTGTACACTTCAGGTGAAAATGTCAAAATCTTCAAAATGAGCAAAAGCACAATAAAATTAATGCTTGAATCATCTTCATTTTGCTAAAATATACTAATGACAGCAAAAAGTTTGAGTCTACAACATTTAGTTAAGGTGTGAGAGCCAAAATGAACTTTTTATGGCTTTAAATGCATTTTCAGCCTGATTGTACACTTCAGGTGAAAATGTCAAAATCTTCAAAATGAGCAAAAGCACAATGAAATTAATGCTTGAATCATCTTCATTTTGCTAACATACACTAATGACAGCAAAAAGTTTGAGTCTACAACATTTAGTTAAGGTGTGAGAGCCAAAATGAACTTTTTATGGCTTTAAATGCATTTTCAGCCCGATTGTACACTTCAGGTGAAAATGTCAAAATCTTCAAAATGAGCAAAAGCACAATAAAATTAATGCTTGAATCATCTTCATTTTGCTAAAATATACTAATGACAGCAAAAAGTTTGAGTCTACAACATTTAGTTAAGGTGTGAGAGCCAAAATGAACTTTTTATGGCTTTAAATGCATTTTCAGCCTGATTGTACACTTCTGGTGAAAATGTCAAAATCTTCAAAATGAGCAAAAGCACAATGAAATTAATGCTTGAATCATCTTCATTTTGCTAAAATACACTAATGACAGCAAAAAGTTTGAGTCTACAACATTTAGTTAAGGTGTGAGAGCCAAAATGAACTTTTTATGGCTTTAAATGCATTTTCAGCCTGATTGTACACTTCAGGTGAAAATGTCAAAATCTTCAAAATGAGCAAAAGCACAATGAAATTAATGCTTGAATCATCTTCATTTTGCTAACATACACTAATGACAGCAAAAAGTTTGAGTCTACAACATTTAGTTAAGGTGTGAGAGCCAAAATGAACTTTTTATGGCTTTAAATGCATTTTCAGCCTGATTGTACACTTCAGGTGAAAATGTCAAAATCTTCAAAATGAGCAAAAGCACAATGAAATTAATGCTTGAATCATCTTCGTTTTGCTAACATACACTAATGACAGCAAAAAGTTTGAGTCTACAACATTTAGTTAAGGTGTGAGAGCCAAAATGAACTTTTTATGGCTTTAAATGCATTTTCAGCCCGATTGTACACTTCAGGTGAAAATGTCAAAATCTTCAAAATGAGCAAAAGCACAATAAAATTAATGCTTGAATCATCTTCATTTTGCTAAAATATACTAATGACAGCAAAAAGTTTGAGTCTACAACATTTAGTTAAGGTGTGAGAGCCAAAATGAACTTTTTATGGCTTTAAATGCATTTTCAGCCTGATTGTACACTTCAGGTGAAAATGTCAAAATCTTCAAAATGAGCAAAAGCACAATGAAATTAATGCTTGAATCATCTTCATTTTGCTAAAATACACTAATGACAGCAAAAAGTTTGAGTCTACAACATTTAGTTAAGGTGTGAGAGCCAAAATGAACTTTTTATGGCTTTAAATGCATTTTCAGCCTGATTGTACACTTCAGGTGAAAATGTCAAAATCTTCAAAATGAGCAAAAGCACAATGAAATTAATGCTTGAATCATCTTCATTTTGCTAACATACACTAATGACAGCAAAAAGTTTGAGTCTACAACATTTAGTTAAGGTGTGAGAGCCAAAATGAACTTTTTATGGCTTTAAATGCATTTTCAGCCTGATTGTACACTTCAGGTGAAAATGTCAAAATCTTCAAAATGAGCAAAAGCACAATGAAATTAATGCTTGAATCATCTTCATTTTGCTAACATACACTAATGACAGCAAAAAGTTTGAGTCTACAACATTTAGTTAAGGTGTGAGAGCCAAAATGAACTTTTTATGGCTTTAAATGCATTTTCAACCCGATTGTACACTTCAGGTGAAAATGTCAAAATCTTCAAAATGAGCAAAAGCACAATAAAATTAATGCTTGAATCATCTTCATTTTGCTAAAATACACTAATGACAGCAAAAAGTTTGAGTCTACAACATTTAGTTAAGATGTGAGAGCCAAAATGAACTTTTTATGGCTTTAAATGCATTTTCAGCCTGATTGTACACTTCAGGTGAAAATGTCAAAATCTTCAAAATGAGCAAAAGCACAATGAAATTAATGCTTGAATCATCTTCATTTTGCTAACATACACTAATGACAGCAAAAAGTTTGAGTCTACAACATTTAGTTAAGGTGTGAGAGCCAAAATGAAGTTTTTATGGCTTTGAATGCATTTTCAGCCCGATTGTACACTTCAGGTGAAAATGTCAAAATCTTCAAAATGAGCAAAAGCACAATAAAATTAATGCTTGAATCATCTTCATTTTGCTAAAATATACTAATGACAGCAAAAAGTTTGAGTCTACAACATTTAGTTAAGGTGTGAGAGCCGAAATGAACTTTTTATTGCTTTAAACGCGTTTTCAGCCCCTAATTGTACACTTCAGGTGAAAATGTCAAAATCTTCAAAATGAGCAAAAGCACAATGAAATTAATGCTTGAATCATCTTCATTTTGCTAAAATACACTAATGAGAGCAAAAAGTTTGAGTCTACAACATTTAGTTAAGGTGTGAGAGCCAAAATGAACTTTTTATGGCTTTAAATGCATTTTCAGCCCAATTGTACACTTCAGGTGAAAATGTCAAAATCTTCAAAATGAGCAAAAGCACAATGAAATTAATGCTTGAATCATCTTCATTTTGCTAACATACACTAATGACAGCAAAAAGTTTGAGTCTACAACATTTAGTTAAGGTGTGAGAGCCAAAATGAACTTTTTATGGCTTTAAATGCATTTTCAGCCTGATTGTACACTTCAGGTGAAAATGTCAAAATCTTCAAAATGAGCAAAAGCACAATGAAATTAATGCTTGAATCATCTTCATTTTGCTAGCATACACTAATGACAGCAAAAAGTTTGAGTCTACAACATTTAGTTAAGGTGTGAGAGCCAAAATGAACTTTTTATGGCTTTAAATGCATTTTCAGCCCGATTGTACACTTCAGGTGAAAATGTCAAAATCTTCAAAATGAGCAAAAGCACAATAAAATTAATGCTTGAATCATCTTCATTTTGCTAAAATATACTAATGACAGCAAAAAGTTTGAGTCTACAACATTTAGTTAAGGTGTGAGAGCCAAAATGAACTTTTTATGGCTTTAAATGCATTTTCAGCCTGATTGTACACTTCAGGTGAAAATGTCAAAATCTTCAAAATGAGCAAAAGCACAATGAAATTAATGCTTGAATCATCTTCATTTTGCTAAAATACACTAATGACAGCAAAAAGTTTGAGTCTACAACATTTAGTTAAGGTGTGAGAGCCAAAATGAACTTTTTATGGCTTTAAATGCATTTTCAGCCTGATTGTACACTTCAGGTGAAAATGTCAAAATCTTCAAAATGAGCAAAAGCACAATGAAATTAATGCTTGAATCATCTTCATTTTGCTAACATACACTAATGACAGCAAAAAGTTTGAGTCTACAACATTTAGTTAAGGTGTGAGAGCCAAAATGAACTTTTTATGGCTTTAAATGCATTTTCAACCCGATTGTACACTTCAGGTGAAAATGTCAAAATCTTCAAAATGAGCAAAAGCACAATAAAATTAATGCTTGAATCATCTTCATTTTGCTAAAATACACTAATGACAGCAAAAAGTTTGAGTCTACAACATTTAGTTAAGATGTGAGAGCCAAAATGAACTTTTTATGGCTTTAAATGCATTTTCAGCCTGATTGTACACTTCAGGTGAAAATGTCAAAATCTTCAAAATGAGCAAAAGCACAATGAAATTAATGCTTGAATCATCTTCATTTTGCTAACATACACTAATGACAGCAAAAAGTTTGAGTCTACAACATTTAGTTAAGGTGTGAGAGCCAAAATGAAGTTTTTATGGCTTTGAATGCATTTTCAGCCCGATTGTACACTTCAGGTGAAAATGTCAAAATCTTCAAAATGAGCAAAAGCACAATAAAATTAATGCTTGAATCATCTTCATTTTGCTAAAATATACTAATGACAGCAAAAAGTTTGAGTCTACAACATTTAGTTAAGGTGTGAGAGCCGAAATGAACTTTTTATTGCTTTAAACGCGTTTTCAGCCCCTAATTGTACACTTCAGGTGAAAATGTCAAAATCTTCAAAATGAGCAAAAGCACAATGAAATTAATGCTTGAATCATCTTCATTTTGCTAAAATACACTAATGACAGCAAAAAGTTTGAGTCTACAACATTTAGTTAAGGTGTGAGAGCCAAAATGAACTTTTTATGGCTTTAAATGCATTTTCAGCCTGATTGTACACTTCAGGTGAAAATGTCAAAATCTTCAAAATGAGCAAAAGCACAATGAAATTAATGCTTGAATCATCTTCATTTTGCTAACATACACTAATGACAGCAAAAAGTTTGAGTCTACAACATTTAGTTAAGGTGTGAGAGCCAAAATTAACTTTTTATAGCTTTAAATGCATTTTCAGCCCGATTGTACACTTCAGGTGAAAATGTCAAAATCTTCAAAATGAGCAAAAGCACAATAAAATTAATGCTTGAATCATCTTCATTTTGCTAAAATATACTAATGACAGCAAAAAGTTTGAGTCTACAACATTTAGTTAAGGTGTGAGAGCCAAAATGAACTTTTTATGGCTTTAAATGCATTTTCAGCCTGATTGTACACTTCAGGTGAAAATGTCAAAATCTTCAAAATGAGCAAAAGCACAATGAAATTAATGCTTGAATCATCTTCATTTTGCTAAAATACACTAATGACAGCAAAAAGTTTGAGTCTACAACATTTAGTTAAGGTGTGAGAGCCAAAATGAACTTTTTATGGCTTTAAATGCATTTTCAGCCTGATTGTACACTTCAGGTGAAAATGTCAAAATCTTCAAAATGAGCAAAAGCACAATGAAATTAATGCTTGAATCATCTTCATTTTGCTAACATACACTAATGACAGCAAAAAGTTTGAGTCTACAACATTTAGTTAAGGTGTGAGAGCCAAAATGAACTTTTTATGGCTTTAAATGCATTTTCAACCCGATTGTACACTTCAGGTGAAAATGTCAAAATCTTCAAAATGAGCAAAAGCACAATAAAATTAATGCTTGAATCATCTTCATTTTGCTAAAATACACTAATGACAGCAAAAAGTTTGAGTCTACAACATTTAGTTAAGATGTGAGAGCCAAAATGAACTTTTTATGGCTTTAAATGCATTTTCAGCCTGATTGTACACTTCAGGTGAAAATGTCAAAATCTTCAAAATGAGCAAAAGCACAATGAAATTAATGCTTGAATCATCTTCATTTTGCTAACATACACTAATGACAGCAAAAAGTTTGAGTCTACAACATTTAGTTAAGGTGTGAGAGCCAAAATGAAGTTTTTATGGCTTTGAATGCATTTTCAGCCCGATTGTACACTTCAGGTGAAAATGTCAAAATCTTCAAAATGAGCAAAAGCACAATAAAATTAATGCTTGAATCATCTTCATTTTGCTAAAATATACTAATGACAGCAAAAAGTTTGAGTCTACAACATTTAGTTAAGGTGTGAGAGCCGAAATGAACTTTTTATTGCTTTAAACGCGTTTTCAGCCCCTAATTGTACACTTCAGGTGAAAATGTCAAAATCTTCAAAATGAGCAAAAGCACAATGAAATTAATGCTTGAATCATCTTCATTTTGCTAAAATACACTAATGACAGCAAAAAGTTTGAGTCTACAACATTTAGTTAAGGTGTGAGAGCCAAAATGAACTTTTTACGGCTTTAAATGCATTTTCAGCCTGATTGTACACTTCAGGTGAAAATGTCAAAATCTTCAAAATGAGCAAAAGCACAATGAAATTAATGCTTGAATCATCTTCATTTTGCTAAAATACACTAATGACAGCAAAAAGTTTGAGTCTACAACATTTAGTTAAGATGTGAGAGCCAAAATGAACTTTTTATGGCTTTAAATGCATTTTCAGCCTGATTGTACACTTCAGGTGAAAATGTCAAAATCTTCAAAATGAGCAAAAGCACAATGAAATTAATGCTTGAATCATCTTCATTTTGCTAACATACACTAATGACAGCAAAAAGTTTGAGTCTACAACATTTAGTTAAGGTGTGAGAGCCAAAATGAAGTTTTTATGGCTTTGAATGCATTTTCAGCCCGATTGTACACTTCAGGTGAAAATGTCAAAATCTTCAAAATGAGCAAAAGCACAATAAAATTAATGCTTGAATCATCTTCATTTTGCTAAAATATACTAATGACAGCAAAAAGTTTGAGTCTACAACATTTAGTTAAGGTGTGAGAGCCGAAATGAACTTTTTATTGCTTTAAACGCGTTTTCAGCCCCTAATTGTACACTTCAGGTGAAAATGTCAAAATCTTCAAAATGAGCAAAAGCACAATGAAATTAATGCTTGAATCATCTTCATTTTGCTAAAATACACTAATGACAGCAAAAAGTTTGAGTCTACAACATTTAGTTAAGGTGTGAGAGCCAAAATGAACTTTTTACGGCTTTAAATGCATTTTCAGCCTGATTGTACACTTCAGGTGAAAATGTCAAAATCTTCAAAATGAGCAAAAGCACAATGAAATTAATGCTTGAATCATCTTCATTTTGCTAAAATACACTAATGACAGCAAAAAGTTTGAGTCTACAACATTTAGTTAAGGTGTGAGAGCCAAAATGAACTTTTTATGGCTTTAAATGCATTTTCAGCCCAATTGTACACTTCAGGTGAAAATGTCAAAATCTTCAAAATGAGCAAAAGCACAATAAAATTAATGCTTGAATCATCTTCATTTTGCTAAAATATACTAATGACAGCAAAAAGTTTGAGTCTACAACATTTAGTTAAGGTGTGAGAGCCAAAATGAACTTTTTATTGCTTTAAACGCGTTTTCAGCCCCTAATTGTACACTTCAGGTGAAAATGTCAAAATCTTCAAAATGAGCAAAAGCACAATAAAATTAATGCTTGAATCATCTTCATTTTGCTAAAATATACTAATGACAGCAAAAAGTTTGAGTCTACAACATTTAGTTAAGGTGTGAGAGCCAAAATGAACTTTTTATGGCTTTAAATGCATTTTCAGCCTGATTGTACACTTCAGGTGAAAATGTCAAAATCTTGAAAATGAGCAAAAGCACAATGAAATTAATGCTTGAATCATCTTCATTTTGCTAAAATATACTAATGACAGCAAAAAGTTTTAGTCTACAACATTTAGTTAAGGTGTGAGAGCCAAAATGAACTTTTTATTGCTTTAAACGCGTTTTCAGCCCCTAATTGTACACTTCAGGTGAAAATGTCAAAATCTTCAAAATGAGCAAAAGCACAATGAAATTAATGCTTGAATCATCTTCATTTTGCTAAAATACACTAATGACAGCAAAAAGTTTGAGTCTACAACATTTAGTTAAGGTGTGAGAGCCAAAATGAACTTTTTATGGCTTTAAATGCATTTTCAGCCTGATTGTACACTTCAGGTGAAAATGTCAAAATCTTCAAAATGAGCAAAAGCACAATGAAATTAATGCTTGAATCATCTTCATTTTGCTAACATACACTAATGACAGCAAAAAGTTTGAGTCTACAACATTTAGTTAAGGTGTGAGAGCCAAAATGAACTTTTTATGGCTTTAAATGCATTTTCAGCCCGATTGTACACTTCAGGTGAAAATGTCAAAATCTTCAAAATGAGCAAAAGCACAATAAAATTAATGCTTGAATCATCTTCATTTTGCTAAAATATACTAATGACAGCAAAAAGTTTGAGTCTACAACATTTAGTTAAGGTGTGAGAGCCAAAATGAACTTTTTATGGCTTTAAATGCATTTTCAGCCTGATTGTACACTTCAGGTGAAAATGTCAAAATCTTCAAAATGAGCAAAAGCACAATGAAATTAATGCTTGAATCATCTTCATTTTGCTAAAATACACTAATGACAGCAAAAAGTTTGAGTCTACAACATTTAGTTAAGGTGTGAGAGCCAAAATGAACTTTTTATGGCTTTAAATGCATTTTCAGCCTGATTGTACACTTCAGGTGAAAATGTCAAAATCTTCAAAATGAGCAAAAGCACAATGAAATTAATGCTTGAATCATCTTCATTTTGCTAACATACACTAATGACAGCAAAAAGTTTGAGTCTACAACATTTAGTTAAGGTGTGAGAGCCAAAATGAACTTTTTATGGCTTTAAATGCATTTTCAGCCTGATTGTACACTTCAGGTGAAAATGTCAAAATCTTCAAAATGAGCAAAAGCACAATGAAATTAATGCTTGAATCATCTTCATTTTGCTAACATACACTAATGACAGCAAAAAGTTTGAGTCTACAACATTTAGTTAAGGTGTGAGAGCCAAAATGAACTTTTTATGGCTTTAAATGCATTTTCAGCCCGATTGTACACTTCAGGTGAAAATGTCAAAATCTTCAAAATGAGCAAAAGCACAATAAAATTAATGCTTGAATCATCTTCATTTTGCTAAAATATACTAATGACAGCAAAAAGTTTGAGTCTACAACATTTAGTTAAGGTGTGAGAGCCAAAATGAACTTTTTATGGCTTTAAATGCATTTTCAGCCTGATTGTACACTTCAGGTGAAAATGTCAAAATCTTCAAAATGAGCAAAAGCACAATGAAATTAATGCTTGAATCATCTTCATTTTGC
This sequence comes from Leptonotus elevatus, assembly GCF_054856555.1. NCBI lineage: Eukaryota > Metazoa > Chordata > Actinopteri > Syngnathiformes > Syngnathidae > Leptonotus > Leptonotus elevatus. Next base: position 100,404 of record NC_141240.1, on the reverse strand, counting down.
TAAAATACACTAATGACAGCAAAAAGTTTGAGTCTACAACATTTAGTTAAGGTGTGAGAGCCAAAATGAACTTTTTATGGCTTTAAATGCATTTTCAGCCTGATTGTACACTTCAGGTGAAAATGTCAAAATCTTCAAAATGAGCAAAAGCACAATGAAATTAATGCTTGAATCATCTTCATTTTGCTAACATACACTAATGACAGCAAAAAGTTTGAGTCTACAACATTTAGTTAAGGTGTGAGAGCCAAAATGAACTTTTTATGGCTTTAAATGCATTTTCAGCCTGATTGTACACTTCAGGTGAAAATGTCAAAATCTTCAAAATGAGCAAAAGCACAATGAAATTAATGCTTGAATCATCTTCATTTTGCTAACATACACTAATGACAGCAAAAAGTTTGAGTCTACAACATTTAGTTAAGGTGTGAGAGCCAAAATGAACTTTTTATGGCTTTAAATGCATTTTCAACCCGATTGTACACTTCAGGTGAAAATGTCAAAATCTTCAAAATGAGCAAAAGCACAATAAAATTAATGCTTGAATCATCTTCATTTTGCTAAAATACACTAATGACAGCAAAAAGTTTGAGTCTACAACATTTAGTTAAGATGTGAGAGCCAAAATGAACTTTTTATGGCTTTAAATGCATTTTCAGCCTGATTGTACACTTCAGGTGAAAATGTCAAAATCTTCAAAATGAGCAAAAGCACAATGAAATTAATGCTTGAATCATCTTCATTTTGCTAACATACACTAATGACAGCAAAAAGTTTGAGTCTACAACATTTAGTTAAGGTGTGAGAGCCAAAATGAACTTTTTATGGCTTTAAATGCATTTTCAGCCTGATTGTACACTTCAGGTGAAAATGTCAAAATCTTCAAAATGAGCAAAAGCACAATGAAATTAATGCTTGAATAATCTTCATTTTGCTAAAATACACTAATGACAGCAAAAAGTTTGAGTCTACAACATTTAGTTAAGGTGTGAGAGCCAAAATGAACTTTTTATGGCTTTAAATGCATTTTCAGCCCAATTGTACACTTCAGGTGAAAATGTCAAAATCTTCAAAATGAGCAAAAGCACAATAAAATTAATGCTTGAATCATCTTCATTTTGCTAAAATATACTAATGACAGCAAAAAGTTTGAGTCTACAACATTTAGTTAAGGTGTGAGAGCCAAAATGAACTTTTTATTGCTTTAAACGCGTTTTCAGCCCCTAATTGTACACTTCAGGTGAAAATGTCAAAATCTTCAAAATGAGCAAAAGCACAATAAAATTAATGCTTGAATCATCTTCATTTTGCTAAAATATACTAATGACAGCAAAAAGTTTGAGTCTACAACATTTAGTTAAGGTGTGAGAGCCAAAATGAACTTTTTATGGCTTTAAATGCATTTTCAGCCCGATTGTACACTTCAGGTGAAAATGTCAAAATCTTCAAAATGAGCAAAAGCACAATAAAATTAATGCTTGAATCATCTTCATTTTGCTAAAATATACTAATGACAGCAAAAAGTTTGAGTCTACAACATTTAGTTAAGGTGTGAGAGCCAAAATGAACTTTTTATGGCTTTAAATGCATTTTCAGCCTGATTGTACACTTCAGGTGAAAATGTCAAAATCTTCAAAATGAGCAAAAGCACAATGAAATTAATGCTTGAATCATCTTCATTTTGCTAAAATACACTAATGACAGCAAAAAAGTTTGAGTCTACAACATTTAGTTAAGGTGTGAGAGCCAAAATGAACTTTTTATGGCTTTAAATGCATTTTCAGCCTGATTGTACACTTCAGGTGAAAATGTCAAAATCTTCAAAATGAGCAAAAGCACAATGAAATTAATGCTTGAATCATCTTCATTTTGCTAAAATATACTAATGACAGCAAAAAGTTTTAGTCTACAACATTTAGTTAAGGTGTGAGAGCCAAAATGAACTTTTTATTGCTTTAAACGCGTTTTCAGCCCCTAATTGTACACTTCAGGTGAAAATGTCAAAATCTTCAAAATGAGCAAAAGCACAATGAAATTAATGCTTGAATCATCTTCATTTTGCTAACATACACTAATGACAGCAAAAAGTTTGAGTCTACAACATTTAGTTAAGGTGTGAGAGCCAAAATGAACTTTTTATGGCTTTAAATGCATTTTCAGCCCGATTGTACACTTCAGGTGAAAATGTCAAAATCTTCAAAATGAGCAAAAGCACAATAAAATTAATGCTTGAATCATCTTCATTTTGCTAAAATATACTAATGACAGCAAAAAGTTTGAGTCTACAAAATTTAGTTAAGGTGTGAGAGCCAAAATGAACTTTTTATTGCTTTAAACGCGTTTTCAGCCCCTAATTGTACACTTCAGGTGAAAATGTCAAAATCTTCAAAATGAGCAAAAGCACAATGAAATTAATGCTTGAATCATCTTCATTTTGCTAACATACACTAATGACAGCAAAAAGTTTGAGTCTACAACATTTAGTTAAGGTGTGAGAGCCAAAATGAACTTTTTATGGCTTTAAATGCATTTTCAGCCTGATTGTACACTTCAGGTGAAAATGTCAAAATCTTCAAAATGAGCAAAAGCACAATGAAATTAATGCTTGAATCATCTTCATTTTGCTAACATACACTAATGACAGCAAAAAGTTTGAGTCTACAACATTTAGTTAAGGTGTGAGAGCCAAAATGAACTTTTTATGGCTTTAAATGCATTTTCAGCCCGATTGTACACTTCAGGTGAAAATGTCAAAATCTTCAAAATGAGCAAAAGCACAATAAAATTAATGCTTGAATCATCTTCATTTTGCTAAAATATACTAATGACAGCAAAAAGTTTGAGTCTACAACATTTAGTTAAGGTGTGAGAGCCAAAATGAACTTTTTATTGCTTTAAACGCGTTTTCAGCCCCTAATTGTACACTTCAGGTGAAAATGTCAAAATCTTCAAAATGAGCAAAAGCACAATGAAATTAATGCTTGAATCATCTTCATTTTGCTAACATACACTAATGACAGCAAAAAGTTTGAGTCTACAACATTTAGTTAAGGTGTGAGAGCCAAAATGAACTTTTTATGGCTTTAAATGCATTTTCAGCCCGATTGTACACTTCAGGTGAAAATGTCAAAATCTTCAAAATGAGCAAAAGCACAATAAAATTAATGCTTGAATCATCTTCATTTTGCTAAAATATACTAATGACAGCAAAAAGTTTGAGTCTACAACATTTAGTTAAGGTGTGAGAGCCAAAATGAACTTTTTATGGCTTTAAATGCATTTTCAGCCTGATTGTACACTTCAGGTGAAAATGTCAAAATCTTCAAAATGAGCAAAAGCACAATGAAATTAATGCTTGAATCATCTTCATTTTGCTAAAATACACTAATGACAGCAAAAAGTTTGAGTCTACAACATTTAGTTAAGGTGTGAGAGCCAAAATGAACTTTTTATGGCTTTAAATGCATTTTCAGCCTGATTGTACACTTCAGGTGAAAATGTCAAAATCTTCAAAATGAGCAAAAGCACAATGAAATTAATGCTTGAATCATCTTCATTTTGCTAACATACACTAATGACAGCAAAAAGTTTGAGTCTACAACATTTAGTTAAGGTGTGAGAGCCAAAATGAACTTTTTATGGCTTTAAATGCATTTTCAGCCTGATTGTACACTTCAGGTGAAAATGTCAAAATCTTCAAAATGAGCAAAAGCACAATGAAATTAATGCTTGAATCATCTTCATTTTGCTAACATACACTAATGACAGCAAAAAGTTTGAGTCTACAACATTTAGTTAAGGTGTGAGAGCCAAAATGAACTTTTTATGGCTTTAAATGCATTTTCAACCCGATTGTACACTTCAGGTGAAAATGTCAAAATCTTCAAAATGAGCAAAAGCACAATAAAATTAATGCTTGAATCATCTTCATTTTGCTAAAATACACTAATGACAGCAAAAAGTTTGAGTCTACAACATTTAGTTAAGATGTGAGAGCCAAAATGAACTTTTTATGGCTTTAAATGCATTTTCAGCCTGATTGTACACTTCAGGTGAAAATGTCAAAATCTTCAAAATGAGCAAAAGCACAATGAAATTAATGCTTGAATCATCTTCATTTTGCTAACATACACTAATGACAGCAAAAAGTTTGAGTCTACAACATTTAGTTAAGGTGTGAGAGCCAAAATGAACTTTTTATGGCTTTAAATGCATTTTCAGCCTGATTGTACACTTCAGGTGAAAATGTCAAAATCTTCAAAATGAGCAAAAGCACAATGAAATTAATGCTTGAATAATCTTCATTTTGCTAAAATACACTAATGACAGCAAAAAGTTTGAGTCTACAACATTTAGTTAAGGTGTGAGAGCCAAAATGAACTTTTTATGGCTTTAAATGCATTTTCAGCCCAATTGTACACTTCAGGTGAAAATGTCAAAATCTTCAAAATGAGCAAAAGCACAATAAAATTAATGCTTGAATCATCTTCATTTTGCTAAAATATACTAATGACAGCAAAAAGTTTGAGTCTACAACATTTAGTTAAGGTGTGAGAGCCAAAATGAACTTTTTATTGCTTTAAACGCGTTTTCAGCCCCTAATTGTACACTTCAGGTGAAAATGTCAAAATCTTCAAAATGAGCAAAAGCACAATAAAATTAATGCTTGAATCATCTTCATTTTGCTAAAATATACTAATGACAGCAAAAAGTTTGAGTCTACAACATTTAGTTAAGGTGTGAGAGCCAAAATGAACTTTTTATGGCTTTAAATGCATTTTCAGCCCGATTGTACACTTCAGGTGAAAATGTCAAAATCTTCAAAATGAGCAAAAGCACAATAAAATTAATGCTTGAATCATCTTCATTTTGCTAAAATATACTAATGACAGCAAAAAGTTTGAGTCTACAACATTTAGTTAAGGTGTGAGAGCCAAAATGAACTTTTTATGGCTTTAAATGCATTTTCAGCCTGATTGTACACTTCAGGTGAAAATGTCAAAATCTTCAAAATGAGCAAAAGCACAATGAAATTAATGCTTGAATCATCTTCATTTTGCTAAAATACACTAATGACAGCAAAAAAGTTTGAGTCTACAACATTTAGTTAAGGTGTGAGAGCCAAAATGAACTTTTTATGGCTTTAAATGCATTTTCAGCCTGATTGTACACTTCAGGTGAAAATGTCAAAATCTTCAAAATGAGCAAAAGCACAATGAAATTAATGCTTGAATCATCTTCATTTTGCTAAAATATACTAATGACAGCAAAAAGTTTTAGTCTACAACATTTAGTTAAGGTGTGAGAGCCAAAATGAACTTTTTATTGCTTTAAACGCGTTTTCAGCCCCTAATTGTACACTTCAGGTGAAAATGTCAAAATCTTCAAAATGAGCAAAAGCACAATGAAATTAATGCTTGAATCATCTTCATTTTGCTAACATACACTAATGACAGCAAAAAGTTTGAGTCTACAACATTTAGTTAAGGTGTGAGAGCCAAAATGAACTTTTTATGGCTTTAAATGCATTTTCAGCCCGATTGTACACTTCAGGTGAAAATGTCAAAATCTTCAAAATGAGCAAAAGCACAATAAAATTAATGCTTGAATCATCTTCATTTTGCTAAAATATACTAATGACAGCAAAAAGTTTGAGTCTACAAAATTTAGTTAAGGTGTGAGAGCCAAAATGAACTTTTTATTGCTTTAAACGCGTTTTCAGCCCCTAATTGTACACTTCAGGTGAAAATGTCAAAATCTTCAAAATGAGCAAAAGCACAATGAAATTAATGCTTGAATCATCTTCATTTTGCTAACATACACTAATGACAGCAAAAAGTTTGAGTCTACAACATTTAGTTAAGGTGTGAGAGCCAAAATGAACTTTTTATGGCTTTAAATGCATTTTCAGCCTGATTGTACACTTCAGGTGAAAATGTCAAAATCTTCAAAATGAGCAAAAGCACAATGAAATTAATGCTTGAATCATCTTCATTTTGCTAACATACACTAATGACAGCAAAAAGTTTGAGTCTACAACATTTAGTTAAGGTGTGAGAGCCAAAATGAACTTTTTATGGCTTTAAATGCATTTTCAGCCCGATTGTACACTTCAGGTGAAAATGTCAAAATCTTCAAAATGAGCAAAAGCACAATAAAATTAATGCTTGAATCATCTTCATTTTGCTAAAATATACTAATGACAGCAAAAAGTTTGAGTCTACAACATTTAGTTAAGGTGTGAGAGCCAAAATGAACTTTTTATTGCTTTAAACGCGTTTTCAGCCCCTAATTGTACACTTCAGGTGAAAATGTCAAAATCTTCAAAATGAGCAAAAGCACAATGAAATTAATGCTTGAATCATCTTCATTTTGCTAACATACACTAATGACAGCAAAAAGTTTGAGTCTACAACATTTAGTTAAGGTGTGAGAGCCAAAATGAACTTTTTATGGCTTTAAATGCATTTTCAGCCCGATTGTACACTTCAGGTGAAAATGTCAAAATCTTCAAAATGAGCAAAAGCACAATAAAATTAATGCTTGAATCATCTTCATTTTGCTAAAATATACTAATGACAGCAAAAAGTTTGAGTCTACAACATTTAGTTAAGGTGTGAGAGCCAAAATGAACTTTTTATTGCTTTAAACGCGTTTTCAGCCCCTAATTGTACACTTCAGGTGAAAATGTCAAAATCTTCAAAATGAGCAAAAGCACAATGAAATTAATGCTTGAATCATCTTCATTTTGCTAACATACACTAATGACAGCAAAAAGTTTCAGTCTACAACATTTAGTTAAGGTGTGAGAGCCAAAATGAACTTTTTATGGCTTTAAATGCATTTTCAACCCGATTGTACACTTCAGGTGAAAATGTCAAAATCTTCAAAATGAGCAAAAGCACAATAAAATTAATGCTTGAATCATCTTCATTTTGCTAAAATACACTAATGACAGCAAAAAGTTTGAGTCTACAACATTTAGTTAAGATGTGAGAGCCAAAATGAACTTTTTATGGCTTTAAATGCATTTTCAGCCTGATTGTACACTTCAGGTGAAAATGTCAAAATCTTCAAAATGAGCAAAAGCACAATGAAATTAATGCTTGAATCATCTTCATTTTGCTAACATACACTAATGACAGCAAAAAGTTTGAGTCTACAACATTTAGTTAAGGTGTGAGAGCCAAAATGAAGTTTTTATGGCTTTGAATGCATTTTCAGCCCGATTGTACACTTCAGGTGAAAATGTCAAAATCTTCAAAATGAGCAAAAGCACAATAAAATTAATGCTTGAATCATCTTCATTTTGCTAAAATATACTAATGACAGCAAAAAGTTTGAGTCTACAACATTTAGTTAAGGTGTGAGAGCCGAAATGAACTTTTTATTGCTTTAAACGCGTTTTCAGCCCCTAATTGTACACTTCAGGTGAAAATGTCAAAATCTTCAAAATGAGCAAAAGCACAATGAAATTAATGCTTGAATCATCTTCATTTTGCTAAAATACACTAATGACAGCAAAAAGTTTGAGTCTACAACATTTAGTTAAGGTGTGAGAGCCAAAATGAACTTTTTATGGCTTTAAATGCATTTTCAGCCTGATTGTACACTTCAGGTGAAAATGTCAAAATCTTCAAAATGAGCAAAAGCACAATGAAATTAATGCTTGAATCATCTTCATTTTGCTAAAATACACTAATGACAGCAAAAAGTTTGAGTCTACAACATTTAGTTAAGGTGTGAGAGCCAAAATGAACTTTTTATTGCTTTAAACGCGTTTTCAGCCCCTAATTGTACACTTCAGGTGAAAATGTCAAAATCTTCAAAATGAGCAAAAGCACAATAAAATTAATGCTTGAATCATCTTCATTTTGCTAAAATATACTAATGACAGCAAAAAGTTTGAGTCTACAACATTTAGTTAAGGTGTGAGAGCCAAAATGAACTTTTTATGGCTTTAAATGCATTTTCAGCCCGATTGTACACTTCAGGTGAAAATGTCAAAATCTTCAAAATGAGCAAAAGCACAATAAAATTAATGCTTGAATCATCTTCATTTTGCTAAAATATACTAATGACAGCAAAAAGTTTGAGTCTACAACATTTAGTTAAGGTGTGAGAGCCAAAATGAACTTTTTATGGCTTTAAATGCATTTTCAGCCTGATTGTACACTTCAGGTGAAAATGTCAAAATCTTCAAAATGAGCAAAAGCACAATGAAATTAATGCTTGAATCATCTTCATTTTGCTAAAATACACTAATGACAGCAAAAAAGTTTGAGTCTACAACATTTAGTTAAGGTGTGAGAGCCAAAATGAACTTTTTATGGCTTTAAATGCATTTTCAGCCTGATTGTACACTTCAGGTGAAAATGTCAAAATCTTGAAAATGAGCAAAAGCACAATGAAATTAATGCTTGAATCATCTTCATTTTGCTAAAATATACTAATGACAGCAAAAAGTTTTAGTCTACAACATTTAGTTAAGGTGTGAGAGCCAAAATGAACTTTTTATTGCTTTAAACGCGTTTTCAGCCCCTAATTGTACACTTCAGGTGAAAATGTCAAAATCTTCAAAATGAGCAAAAGCACAATGAAATTAATGCTTGAATCATCTTCATTTTGCTAACATACACTAATGACAGCAAAAAGTTTGAGTCTACAACATTTAGTTAAGGTGTGAGAGCCAAAATGAACTTTTTATGGCTTTAAATGCATTTTCAGCCCGATTGTACACTTCAGGTGAAAATGTCAAAATCTTCTAAATGAGCAAAAGCACAATGAAATTAATGCTTGAATCATCTTCATTTTGCTAAAATACACTAATGACAGCAAAAAGTTTGAGTCTACAACATTTAGTTAAGGTGTGAGAGCCAAAATGAACTTTTTATGGCTTTAAATGCATTTTCAGCCTGATTGTACACTTCAGGTGAAAATGTCAAAATCTTCAAAATGAGCAAAAGCACAATGAAATTAATGCTTGAATCATCTTCATTTTGTTAACATACACTAATGACAGCAAAAAGTTTGAGTCTACAACATTTAGTTAAGGTGTGAGAGCCAAAATGAACTTTTTATGGCTTTAAATGCATTTTCAGCCTGATTGTACACTTCAGGTGAAAATGTCAAAATCTTCAAAATGAGCAAAAGCACAATGAAATTAATGCTTGAATCATCTTCATTTTGCTAACATACACTAATGACAGCAAAAAGTTTGAGTCTACAACATTTAGTTAAGGTGTGAGAGCCAAAATGAACTTTTTATGGCTTTAAATGCATTTTCAGCCCGATTGTACACTTCAGGTGAAAATGTCAAAATCTTCAAAATGAGCAAAAGCACAATAAAATTAATGCTTGAATCATCTTCATTTTGCTAAAATATACTAATGACAGCAAAAAGTTTGAGTCTACAACATTTAGTTAAGGTGTGAGAGCCAAAATGAACTTTTTATGGCTTTAAATGCATTTTCAGCCTGATTGTACACTTCAGGTGAAAATGTCAAAATCTTCAAAATGAGCAAAAGCACAATGAAATTAATGCTTGAATCATCTTCATTTTGCTAAAATACACTAATGACAGCAAAAAGTTTGAGTCTACAACATTTAGTTAAGGTGTGAGAGCCAAAATGAACTTTTTATGGCTTTAAATGCATTTTCAGCCTGATTGTACACTTCAGGTGAAAATGTCAAAATCTTCAAAATGAGCAAAAGCACAATGAAATTAATGCTTGAATCATCTTCATTTTGCTAAAATATACTAATGACAGCAAAAAGTTTTAGTCTACAACATTTAGTTAAGGTGTGAGAGCCAAAATGAACTTTTTATTGCTTTAAACGCGTTTTCAGCCCCTAATTGTACACTTCAGGTGAAAATGTCAAAATCTTCAAAATGAGCAAAAGCACAATGAAATTAATGCTTGAATCATCTTCATTTTGCTAACATACACTAATGACAGCAAAAAGTTTGAGTCTACAACATTTAGTTAAGGTGTGAGAGCCAAAATGAACTTTTTATGGCTTTAAATACATTTTCAACCCGATTGTACACTTCAGGTGAAAATGTCAAAATCTTCAAAATGAGCAAAAGCACAATGAAATTAATGCTTGAATCATCTTCATTTTGCTAAAATACACTAATGACAGCAAAAAGTTTGAGTCTACAACATTTAGTTAAGGTGTGAGAGCCAAAATGAACTTTTTATTGCTTTAAACGCGTTTTCAGCCCCTAATTGTACACTTCAGGTGAAAATGTCAAAATCTTCAAAATGAGCAAAAGCACAATAAAATTAATGCTTGAATCATCTTCATTTTGCTAAAATATACTAATGACAGCAAAAAGTTTGAGTCTACAACATTTAGTTAAGGTGTGAGAGCCAAAATGAACTTTTTATGGCTTTAAATGCATTTTCAGCCCGATTGTACACTTCAGGTGAAAATGTCAAAATCTTCAAAATGAGCAAAAGCACAATAAAATTAATGCTTGAATCATCTTCATTTTGCTAAAATATACTAATGACAGCAAAAAGTTTGAGTCTACAACATTTAGTTAAGGTGTGAGAGCCAAAATGAACTTTTTATGGCTTTAAATGCATTTTCAGCCTGATTGTACACTTCAGGTGAAAATGTCAAAATCTTCAAAATGAGCAAAAGCACAATGAAATTAATGCTTGAATCATCTTCATTTTGCTAAAATACACTAATGACAGCAAAAAAGTTTGAGTCTACAACATTTAGTTAAGATGTGAGAGCCAAAATGAACTTTTTATGGCTTTAAATGCATTTTCAGCCTGATTGTACACTTCAGGTGAAAATGTCAAAATCTTGAAAATGAGCAAAAGCACAATGAAATTAATGCTTGAATCATCTTCATTTTGCTAAAATATACTAATGACAGCAAAAAGTTTTAGTCTACAACATTTAGTTAAGGTGTGAGAGCCAAAATGAACTTTTTATTGCTTTAAACGCGTTTTCAGCCCCTAATTGTACACTTCAGGTGAAAATGTCAAAATCTTCAAAATGAGCAAAAGCACAATGAAATTAATGCTTGAATCATCTTCATTTTGCTAACATACACTAATGACAGCAAAAAGTTTGAGTCTACAACATTTAGTTAAGGTGTGAGAGCCAAAATGAACTTTTTATGGCTTTAAATGCATTTTCAGCCCGATTGTACACTTCAGGTGAAAATGTCAAAATCTTCAAAATGAGCAAATGCACAATGAAATTAATGCTTGAATCATCTTCATTTTGCTAAAATACACTAATGACAGCAAAAAAGTTTGAGTCTACAACATTTAGTTAAGGTGTGAGAGCCAAAATGAACTTTTTATGGCTTTAAATGCATTTTCAGCCTGATTGTACACTTCAGGTGAAAATGTCAAAATCTTGAAAATGAGCAAAAGCACAATGAAATTAATGCTTGAATCATCTTCATTTTGCTAAAATATACTAATGACAGCAAAAAGTTTTAGTCTACAACATTTAGTTAAGGTGTGAGAGCCAAAATGAACTTTTTATTGCTTTAAACGCGTTTTCAGCCCCTAATTGTACACTTCAGGTGAAAATGTCAAAATCTTCAAAATGAGCAAAAGCACAATGAAATTAATGCTTGAATCATCTTCATTTTGCTAACATACACTAATGACAGCAAAAAGTTTGAGTCTACAACATTTAGTTAAGGTGTGAGAGCCAAAATGAACTTTTTATGGCTTTAAATGCATTTTCAGCCCGATTGTACACTTCAGGTGAAAATGTCAAAATCTTCAAAATGAGCAAAAGCACAATGAAATTAATGCTTGAATCATCTTCATTTTGTTAACATACACTAATGACAGCAAAAAGTTTGAGTCTACAACATTTAGTTAAGGTGTGAGAGCCAAAATGAACTTTTTATGGCTTTAAATGCATTTTCAGCCTGATTGTACACTTCAGGTGAAAATGTCAAAATCTTCAAAATGAGCAAAAGCACAATGAAATTAATGCTTGAATCATCTTCATTTTGCTAACATACACTAATGACAGCAAAAAGTTTGAGTCTACAACATTTAGTTAAGGTGTGAGAGCCAAAATGAACTTTTTATGGCTTTAAATGCATTTTCAGCCCGATTGTACACTTCAGGTGAAAATGTCAAAATCTTCAAAATGAGCAAAAGCACAATAAAATTAATGCTTGAATCATCTTCATTTTGCTAAAATATACTAATGACAGCAAAAAGTTTGAGTCTACAACATTTAGTTAAGGTGTGAGAGCCAAAATGAACTTTTTATGGCTTTAAATGCATTTTCAGCCTGATTGTACACTTCAGGTGAAAATGTCAAAATCTTCAAAATGAGCAAAAGCACAATGAAATTAATGCTTGAATCATCTTCATTTTGCTAAAATACACTAATGACAGCAAAAAGTTTGAGTCTACAACATTTAGTTAAGGTGTGAGAGCCAAAATGAACTTTTTATGGCTTTAAATGCATTTTCAGCCTGATTGTACACTTCAGGTGAAAATGTCAAAATCTTCAAAATGAGCAAAAGCACAATGAAATTAATGCTTGAATCATCTTCATTTTGCTAACATACACTAATGACAGCAAAAAGTTTGAGTCTACAACATTTAGTTAAGGTGTGAGAGCCAAAATGAACTTTTTATGGCTTTAAATGCATTTTCAGCCTGATTGTACACTTCAGGTGAAAATGTCAAAATCTTCAAAATGAGCAAAAGCACAATGAAATTAATGCTTGAATCATCTTCATTTTGCTAACATACACTAATGACAGCAAAAAGTTTGAGTCTACAACATTTAGTTAAGGTGTGAGAGCCAAAATGAACTTTTTATGGCTTTAAATGCATTTTCAACCCGATTGTACACTTCAGGTGAAAATGTCAAAATCTTCAAAATGAGCAAAAGCACAATAAAATTAATGCTTGAATCATCTTCATTTTGCTAAAATACACTAATGACAGCAAAAAGTTTGAGTCTACAACATTTAGTTAAGATGTGAGAGCCAAAATGAACTTTTTATGGCTTTAAATGCATTTTCAGCCTGATTGTACACTTCAGGTGAAAATGTCAAAATCTTCAAAATGAGCAAAAGCACAATGAAATTAATGCTTGAATCATCTTCATTTTGCTAACATACACTAATGACAGCAAAAAGTTTGAGTCTACAACATTTAGTTAAGGTGTGAGAGCCAAAATGAAGTTTTTATGGCTTTGAATGCATTTTCAGCCCGATTGTACACTTCAGGTGAAAATGTCAAAATCTTCAAAATGAGCAAAAGCACAATAAAATTAATGCTTGAATCATCTTCATTTTGCTAAAATATACTAATGACAGCAAAAAGTTTGAGTCTACAACATTTAGTTAAGGTGTGAGAGCCGAAATGAACTTTTTATTGCTTTAAACGCGTTTTCAGCCCCTAATTGTACACTTCAGGTGAAAATGTCAAAATCTTCAAAATGAGCAAAAGCACAATGAAATTAATGCTTGAATCATCTTCATTTTGCTAAAATACACTAATGACAGCAAAAAGTTTGAGTCTACAACATTTAGTTAAGGTGTGAGAGCCAAAATGAACTTTTTATGGCTTTAAATGCATTTTCAGCCCAATTGTACACTTCAGGTGAAAATGTCAAAATCTTCAAAATGAGCAAAAGCACAATAAAATTAATGCTTGAATCATCTTCATTTTGCTAAAATATACTAATGACAGCAAAAAGTTTGAGTCTACAACATTTAGTTAAGGTGTGAGAGCCAAAATGAACTTTTTATGGCTTTAAATGCATTTTCAGCCTGATTGTACACTTCAGGTGAAAATGTCAAAATCTTCAAAATGAGCAAAAGCACAATGAAATTAATGCTTGAATCATCTTCATTTTGCTATCATACACTAGTGACAGCAAAAAAAGTTTGAGTCTACAACATTTAGTTAAGGTGTGAGAGCCAAAATGAACTTTTTATGGCTTTAAATGCATTTTCAGCCTGATTGTACACTTCAGGTGAAAATGTCAAAATCTTCAAAATGAGCAAAAGCACAATGAAATTAATGCTTGAATCATCTTCATTTTGCTAAAATACACTAATGACAGCAAAAAGTTTGAGTCTACAACATTTAGTTAAGGTGTGAGAGCCAAAATGAACTTTTTATGGCTTTAAATGCATTTTCAGCCCAATTGTACACTTCAGGTGAAAATGTCAAAATCTTCAAAATGAGCAAAAGCACAATAAAATTAATGCTTGAATCATCTTCATTTTGCTAAAATATACTAATGACAGCAAAAAGTTTGAGTCTACAACATTTAGTTAAGGTGTGAGAGCCAAAATGAACTTTTTATTGCTTTAAACGCGTTTTCAGCCCCTAATTGTACACTTCAGGTGAAAATGTCAAAATCTTCAAAATGAGCAAAAGCACAATGAAATTAATGCTTGAATCATCTTCATTTTGCTAAAATACACTAATGACAGCAAAAAGTTTGAGTCTACAACATTTAGTTAAGGTGTGAGAGCCAAAATGAACTTTTTATGGCTTTAAATGCATTTTCAGCCTGATTGTACACTTCAGGTGAAAATGTCAAAATCTTCAAAATGAGCAAAAGCACAATGAAATTAATGCTTGAATCATCTTCATTTTGCTAAAATACACTAATGACAGCAAAAAGTTTGAGTCTACAACATTTAGTTAAGATGTGAGAGCCAAAATGAACTTTTTATGGCTTTAAATGCATTTTCAGCCTGATTGTACACTTCAGGTGAAAATGTCAAAATCTTCAAAATGAGCAAAAGCACAATGAAATTAATGCTTGAATCATCTTCATTTTGCTAACATACACTAATGACAGCAAAAAGTTTGAGTCTACAACATTTAGTTAAGGTGTGAGAGCCAAAATGAACTTTTTATGGCTTTAAATGCATTTTCAGCCCGATTGTACACTTCAGGTGAAAATGTCAAAATCTTCAAAATGAGCAAAAGCACAATAAAATTAATGCTTGAATCATCTTCATTTTGCTAAAATATACTAATGACAGCAAAAAGTTTGAGTCTACAACATTTAGTTAAGGTGTGAGAGCCAAAATGAACTTTTTATGGCTTTAAATGCATTTTCAGCCCGATTGTACACTTCAGGTGAAAATGTCAAAATCTTCAAAATGAGCAAAAGCACAATAAAATTAATGCTTGAATCATCTTCATTTTGCTAAAATATACTAATGACAGCAAAAAGTTTGAGTCTACAACATTTAGTTAAGGTGTGAGAGCCAAAATGAACTTTTTATGGCTTTAAATGCATTTTCAGCCTGATTGTACACTTCAGGTGAAAATGTCAAAATCTTCAAAATGAGCAAAAGCACAATGAAATTAATGCTTGAATCATCTTCATTTTGCTAAAATACACTAATGACAGCAAAAAGTTTGAGTCTACAACATTTAGTTAAGGTGTGAGAGCCAAAATGAACTTTTTATGGCTTTAAATGCATTTTCAGCCTGATTGTACACTTCAGGTGAAAATGTCAAAATCTTCAAAATGAGCAAAAGCACAATGAAATTAATGCTTGAATCATCTTCATTTTGCTAAAATACACTAATGACAGCAAAAAGTTTGAGTCTACAACATTTAGTTAAGGTGTGAGAGCCAAAATGAACTTTTTATTGCTTTAAACGCGTTTTCAGCCCCTAATTGTACACTTCAGGTGAAAATGTCAAAATCTTCAAAATGAGCAAAAGCACAATAAAATTAATGCTTGAATCATCTTCATTTTGCTAAAATATACTAATGACAGCAAAAAGTTTGAGTCTACAACATTTAGTTAAGGTGTGAGAGCCAAAATGAACTTTTTATGGCTTTAAATGCATTTTCAGCCTGATTGTACACTTCAGGTGAAAATGTCAAAATCTTCAAAATGAGCAAAAGCACAATGAAATTAATGCTTGAATCATCTTCATTTTGCTAAAATACACTAATGACAGCAAAAAAGTTTGAGTCTACAACATTTAGTTAAGGTGTGAGAGCCAAAATGAACTTTTTATGGCTTTAAATGCATTTTCAGCCTGATTGTACACTTCAGGTGAAAATGTCAAAATCTTGAAAATGAGCAAAAGCACAATGAAATTAATGCTTGAATCATCTTCATTTTGCTAAAATATACTAATGACAGCAAAAAGTTTTAGTCTACAACATTTAGTTAAGGTGTGAGAGCCAAAATGAACTTTTTATTGCTTTAAACGCGTTTTCAGCCCCTAATTGTACACTTCAGGTGAAAATGTCAAAATCTTCAAAATGAGCAAAAGCACAATGAAATTAATGCTTGAATCATCTTCATTTTGCTAACATACACTAATGACAGCAAAAAGTTTGAGTCTACAACATTTAGTTAAGGTGTGAGAGCCAAAATGAACTTTTTATGGCTTTAAATGCATTTTCAGCCCGATTGTACACTTCAGGTGAAAATGTCAAAATCTTCTAAATGAGCAAAAGCACAATGAAATTAATGCTTGAATCATCTTCATTTTGCTAAAATACACTAATGACAGCAAAAAGTTTGAGTCTACAACATTTAGTTAAGGTGTGAGAGCCAAAATGAACTTTTTATGGCTTTAAATGCATTTTCAGCCTGATTGTACACTTCAGGTGAAAATGTCAAAATCTTCAAAATGAGCAAAAGCACAATGAAATTAATGCTTGAATCATCTTCATTTTGTTAACATACACTAATGACAGCAAAAAGTTTGAGTCTACAACATTTAGTTAAGGTGTGAGAGCCAAAATGAACTTTTTATGGCTTTAAATGCATTTTCAGCCTGATTGTACACTTCAGGTGAAAATGTCAAAATCTTCAAAATGAGCAAAAGCACAATGAAATTAATGCTTGAATCATCTTCATTTTGCTAACATACACTAATGACAGCAAAAAGTTTGAGTCTACAACATTTAGTTAAGGTGTGAGAGCCAAAATGAACTTTTTATGGCTTTAAATGCATTTTCAGCCCGATTGTACACTTCAGGTGAAAATGTCAAAATCTTCAAAATGAGCAAAAGCACAATAAAATTAATGCTTGAATCATCTTCATTTTGCTAAAATATACTAATGACAGCAAAAAGTTTGAGTCTACAACATTTAGTTAAGGTGTGAGAGCCAAAATGAACTTTTTATGGCTTTAAATGCATTTTCAGCCTGATTGTACACTTCAGGTGAAAATGTCAAAATCTTCAAAATGAGCAAAAGCACAATGAAATTAATGCTTGAATCATCTTCATTTTGCTAAAATACACTAATGACAGCAAAAAGTTTGAGTCTACAACATTTAGTTAAGGTGTGAGAGCCAAAATGAACTTTTTATGGCTTTAAATGCATTTTCAGCCTGATTGTACACTTCAGGTGAAAATGTCAAAATCTTCAAAATGAGCAAAAGCACAATGAAATTAATGCTTGAATCATCTTCATTTTGCTAAAATATACTAATGACAGCAAAAAGTTTTAGTCTACAACATTTAGTTAAGGTGTGAGAGCCAAAATGAACTTTTTATTGCTTTAAACGCGTTTTCAGCCCCTAATTGTACACTTCAGGTGAAAATGTCAAAATCTTCAAAATGAGCAAAAGCACAATGAAATTAATGCTTGAATCATCTTCATTTTGCTAACATACACTAATGACAGCAAAAAGTTTGAGTCTACAACATTTAGTTAAGGTGTGAGAGCCAAAATGAACTTTTTATGGCTTTAAATGCATTTTCAACCCGATTGTACACTTCAGGTGAAAATGTCAAAATCTTCAAAATGAGCAAAAGCACAATGAAATTAATGCTTGAATCATCTTCATTTTGCTAAAATACACTAATGACAGCAAAAAGTTTGAGTCTACAACATTTAGTTAAGGTGTGAGAGCCAAAATGAACTTTTTATTGCTTTAAACGCGTTTTCAGCCCCTAATTGTACACTTCAGGTGAAAATGTCAAAATCTTCAAAATGAGCAAAAGCACAATAAAATTAATGCTTGAATCATCTTCATTTTGCTAAAATATACTAATGACAGCAAAAAGTTTGAGTCTACAACATTTAGTTAAGGTGTGAGAGCCAAAATGAACTTTTTATGGCTTTAAATGCATTTTCAGCCCGATTGTACACTTCAGGTGAAAATGTCAAAATCTTCAAAATGAGCAAAAGCACAATAAAATTAATGCTTGAATCATCTTCATTTTGCTAAAATATACTAATGACAGCAAAAAGTTTGAGTCTACAACATTTAGTTAAGGTGTGAGAGCCAAAATGAACTTTTTATGGCTTTAAATGCATTTTCAGCCTGATTGTACACTTCAGGTGAAAATGTCAAAATCTTCAAAATGAGCAAAAGCACAATGAAATTAATGCTTGAATCATCTTCATTTTGCTAAAATACACTAATGACAGCAAAAAAGTTTGAGTCTACAACATTTAGTTAAGGTGTGAGAGCCAAAATGAACTTTTTATGGCTTTAAATGCATTTTCAGCCTGATTGTACACTTCAGGTGAAAATGTCAAAATCTTGAAAATGAGCAAAAGCACAATGAAATTAATGCTTGAATCATCTTCATTTTGCTAAAATATACTAATGACAGCAAAAAGTTTTAGTCTACAACATTTAGTTAAGGTGTGAGAGCCAAAATGAACTTTTTATTGCTTTAAACGCGTTTTCAGCCCCTAATTGTACACTTCAGGTGAAAATGTCAAAATCTTCAAAATGAGCAAAAGCACAATGAAATTAATGCTTGAATCATCTTCATTTTGCTAACATACACTAATGACAGCAAAAAGTTTGAGTCTACAACATTTAGTTAAGGTGTGAGAGCCAAAATGAACTTTTTATGGCTTTAAATGCATTTTCAGCCCGATTGTACACTTCAGGTGAAAATGTCAAAATCTTCAAAATGAGCAAAAGCACAATGAAATTAATGCTTGAATCATCTTCATTTTGCTAAAATACACTAATGACAGCAAAAAAGTTTGAGTCTACAACATTTAGTTAAGGTGTGAGAGCCAAAATGAACTTTTTATGGCTTTAAATGCATTTTCAGCCTGATTGTACACTTCAGGTGAAAATGTCAAAATCTTGAAAATGAGCAAAAGCACAATGAAATTAATGCTTGAATCATCTTCATTTTGCTAAAATATACTAATGACAGCAAAAAGTTTTAGTCTACAACATTTAGTTAAGGTGTGAGAGCCAAAATGAACTTTTTATTGCTTTAAACGCGTTTTCAGCCCCTAATTGTACACTTCAGGTGAAAATGTCAAAATCTTCAAAATGAGCAAAAGCACAATGAAATTAATGCTTGAATCATCTTCATTTTGCTAACATACACTAATGACAGCAAAAAGTTTGAGTCTACAACATTTAGTTAAGGTGTGAGAGCCAAAATGAACTTTTTATGGCTTTAAATGCATTTTCAGCCCGATTGTACACTTCAGGTGAAAATGTCAAAATCTTCAAAATGAGCAAAAGCACAATGAAATTAATGCTTGAATCATCTTCATTTTGTTAACATACACTAATGACAGCAAAAAGTTTGAGTCTACAACATTTAGTTAAGGTGTGAGAGCCAAAATGAACTTTTTATGGCTTTGAATGCATTTTCAGCCCGATTGTACACTTCAGGTGAAAATGTCAAAATCTTCAAAATGAGCAAAAGCACAATAAAATTAATGCTTGAATCATCTTCATTTTGCTAAAATATACTAATGACAGCAAAAAGTTTGAGTCTACAACATTTAGTTAAGGTGTGAGAGCCGAAATGAACTTTTTATTGCTTTAAACGCGTTTTCAGCCCCTAATTGTACACTTCAGGTGAAAATGTCAAAATCTTCAAAATGAGCAAAAGCACAATGAAATTAATGCTTGAATCATCTTCATTTTGCTAAAATACACTAATGACAGCAAAAAGTTTGAGTCTACAACATTTAGTTAAGGTGTGAGAGCCAAAATGAACTTTTTATGGCTTTAAATGCATTTTCAGCCCAATTGTACACTTCAGGTGAAAATGTCAAAATCTTCAAAATGAGCAAAAGCACAATAAAATTAATGCTTGAATCATCTTCATTTTGCTAAAATATACTAATGACAGCAAAAAGTTTGAGTCTACAACATTTAGTTAAGGTGTGAGAGCCAAAATGAACTTTTTATGGCTTTAAATGCATTTTCAGCCTGATTGTACACTTCAGGTGAAAATGTCAAAATCTTCAAAATGAGCAAAAGCACAATGAAATTAATGCTTGAATCATCTTCATTTTGCTATCATACACTAGTGACAGCAAAAAAAGTTTGAGTCTACAACATTTAGTTAAGGTGTGAGAGCCAAAATGAACTTTTTATGGCTTTAAATGCATTTTCAGCCTGATTGTACACTTCAGGTGAAAATGTCAAAATCTTCAAAATGAGCAAAAGCACAATGAAATTAATGCTTGAATCATCTTCATTTTGCTAAAATACACTAATGACAGCAAAAAGTTTGAGTCTACAACATTTAGTTAAGGTGTGAGAGCCAAAATGAACTTTTTATGGCTTTAAATGCATTTTCAGCCCAATTGTACACTTCAGGTGAAAATGTCAAAATCTTCAAAATGAGCAAAAGCACAATAAAATTAATGCTTGAATCATCTTCATTTTGCTAAAATATACTAATGACAGCAAAAAGTTTGAGTCTACAACATTTAGTTAAGGTGTGAGAGCCAAAATGAACTTTTTATTGCTTTAAATGCATTTTCAGCCTGATTGTACACTTCAGGTGAAAATGTCAAAATCTTCAAAATGAGCAAAAGCACAATGAAATTAATGCTTGAATCATCTTCATTTTGCTAAAATACACTAATGACAGCAAAAAGTTTGAGTCTACAACATTTAGTTAAGATGTGAGAGCCAAAATGAACTTTTTATGGCTTTAAATGCATTTTCAGCCTGATTGTACACTTCAGGTGAAAATGTCAAAATCTTCAAAATGAGCAAAAGCACAATGAAATTAATGCTTGAATCATCTTCATTTTGCTAACATACACTAATGACAGCAAAAAGTTTGAGTCTACAACATTTAGTTAAGGTGTGAGAGCCAAAATGAACTTTTTATGGCTTTAAATGCATTTTCAGCCCGATTGTACACTTCAGGTGAAAATGTCAAAATCTTCAAAATGAGCAAAAGCACAATAAAATTAATGCTTGAATCATCTTCATTTTGCTAAAATATACTAATGACAGAAAAAAGTTTGAGTCTACAACATTTAGTTAAGGTGTGAGAGCCAAAATGAACTTTTTATGGCTTTAAATGCATTTACAGCCCGATTGTACACTTCAGGTGAAAATGTCAAAATCTTCAAAATGAGCAAAAGCACAATAAAATTAATGCTTGAATCATCTTCATTTTGCTAAAATATACTAATGACAGCAAAAAGTTTGAGTCTACAACATTTAGTTAAGGTGTGAGAGCCAAAATGAACTTTTTATGGCTTTAAATGCATTTTCAGCCTGATTAAACACTTCAGGTGAAAATGTCAAAATCTTCAAAATGAGCAAAAGCACAATGAAATTAATGCTTGAATCATCTTCATTTTGCTAAAATACACTAATGACAGCAAAAAGTTTGAGTCTACAACATTTAGTTAAGGTGTGAGAGCCAAAATGAACTTTTTATGGCTTTAAATGCATTTTCAGCCTGATTGTACACTTCAGGTGAAAATGTCAAAATCTTCAAAATGAGCAAAAGCACAATGAAATTAATGCTTGAATCATCTTCATTTTGCTAAAATATACTAATGACAGCAAAAAGTTTTAGTCTACAACATTTAGTTAAGGTGTGAGAGCCAAAATGAACTTTTTATTGCTTTAAACGCGTTTTCAGCCCCTAATTGTACACTTCAGGTGAAAATGTCAAAATCTTCAAAATGAGCAAAAGCACAATGAAATTAATGCTTGAATCATCTTCATTTTGCTAACATACACTAATGACAGCAAAAAGTTTGAGTCTACAACATTTAGTTAAGGTGTGAGAGCCAAAATGAACTTTTTATGGCTTTAAATGCATTTTCAGCCCGATTGTACACTTCAGGTGAAAATGTCAAAATCTTCAAAATGAGCAAAAGCACAATAAAATTAATGCTTGAATCATCTTCATTTTGCTAAAATACACTAATGACAGCAAAAAGTTTGAGTCTACAACATATAGTTAAGGTGTGAGAGCCAAAATGAACTTTTTATTGCTTTAAACGCGTTTTCAGCCCCTAATTGTACACTTCAGGTGAAAATGTCAAAATCTTCAAAATGAGCAAAAGCACAATGAAATTAATGCTTGAATCATCTTCATTTTGCTAACATACACTAATGACAGCAAAAAGTTTGAGTCTACAACATTTAGTTAAGGTGTGAGAGCCAAAATGAACTTTTTATGGCTTTAAATGCATTTTCAGCCTGATTGTACACTTCAGGTGAAAATGTCAAAATCTTCAAAATGAGCAAAAGCACAATGAAATTAATGCTTGAATCATCTTCATTTTGCTAACATACACTAATGACAGCAAAAAGTTTGAGTCTACAACATTTAGTTAAGGTGTGAGAGCCAAAATGAACTTTTTATGGCTTTAAATGCATTTTCAGCCTGATTGTACACTTCAGGTGAAAATGTCAAAATCTTCAAAATGAGCAAAAGCACAATGAAATTAATGCTTGAATCATCTTCATTTTGCTAACATACACTAATGACAGCAAAAAGTTTGAGTCTACAACATTTAGTTAAGGTGTGAGAGCCAAAATGAACTTTTTATGGCTTTAAATGCATTTTCAGCCCGATTGTACACTTCAGGTGAAAATGTCAAAATCTTCAAAATGAGCAAAAGCACAATAAAATTAATGCTTGAATCATCTTCATTTTGCTAAAATATACTAATGACAGCAAAAAGTTTGAGTCTACAACATTTAGTTAAGGTGTGAGAGCCAAAATGAACTTTTTATGGCTTTAAATGCATTTTCAGCCTGATTGTACACTTCAGGTGAAAATGTCAAAATCTTCAAAATGAGCAAAAGCACAATGAAATTAATGCTTGAATCATCTTCATTTTGCTAAAATACACTAATGACAGCAAAAAGTTTGAGTGTACAACATTTAGTTAAGGTGTGAGAGCCAAAATGAACTTTTTATGGCTTTAAATGCATTTTCAGCCTGATTGTACACTTCAGGTGAAAATGTCAAAATCTTCAAAATGAGCAAAAGCACAATGAAATTAATGCTTGAATCATCTTCATTTTGCTAAAATACACTAATGACAGCAAAAAGTTTGAGTCTACAACATTTAGTTAAGATGTGAGAGCCAAAATGAACTTTTTATGGCTTTAAATGCATTTTCAGCCTGATTGTACACTTCAGGTGAAAATGTCAAAATCTTCAAAATGAGCAAAAGCACAATGAAATTAATGCTTGAATCATCTTCATTTTGCTAACATACACTAATGACAGCAAAAAGTTTGAGTCTACAACATTTAGTTAAGGTGTGAGAGCCAAAATGAACTTTTTATGGCTTTAAATGCATTTTCAGCCCGATTGTACACTTCAGGTGAAAATGTCAAAATCTTCAAAATGAGCAAAAGCACAATAAAATTAATGCTTGAATCATCTTCATTTTGCTAAAATATACTAATGACAGCAAAAAGTTTGAGTCTACAACATTTAGTTAAGGTGTGAGAGCCAAAATGAACTTTTTATGGCTTTAAATGCATTTTCAGCCCGATTGTACACTTCAGGTGAAAATGTCAAAATCTTCAAAATGAGCAAAAGCACAATGAAATTAATGCTTGAATCATCTTCATTTTGCTAAAATACACTAATGACAGCAAAAAGTTTGAGTCTACAACATTTAGTTAAGGTGTGAGAGCCAAAATGAACTTTTTATGGCTTTAAATGCATTTTCAGCCTGATTGTACACTTCAGGTGAAAATGTCAAAATCTTCAAAATGAGCAAAAGCACAATGAAATTAATGCTTGAATCATCTTCATTTTGCTAACATACACTAATGACAGCAAAAAGTTTGAGTCTACAACATTTAGTTAAGGTGTGAGAGCCAAAATGAACTTTTTCTGGCTTTAAATGCATTTTCAGCCTGATTGTACACTTCAGGTGAAAATGTCAAAATCTTCAAAATGAGCAAAAGCACAATGAAATTAATGCTTGAATCATCTTCATTTTGCTAACATACACTAATGACAGCAAAAAGTTTGAGTCTACAACATTTAGTTAAGGTGTGAGAGCCAAAATGAACTTTTTATGGCTTTAAATGCATTTTCAACCCGATTGTACACTTCAGGTGAAAATGTCAAAATCTTCAAAATGAGCAAAAGCACAATAAAATTAATGCTTGAATCATCTTCATTTTGCTAAAATACACTAATGACAGCAAAAAGTTTGAGTCTACAACATTTAGTTAAGATGTGAGAGCCAAAATGAACTTTTTATGGCTTTAAATGCATTTTCAGCCTGATTGTACACTTCAGGTGAAAATGTCAAAATCTTCAAAATGAGCAAAAGCACAATGAAATTAATGCTTGAATCATCTTCATTTTGCTAACATACACTAATGACAGCAAAAAGTTTGAGTCTACAACATTTAGTTAAGGTGTGAGAGCCAAAATGAAGTTTTTATGGCTTTGAATGCATTTTCAGCCCGATTGTACACTTCAGGTGAAAATGTCAAAATCTTCAAAATGAGCAAAAGCACAATAAAATTAATGCTTGAATCATCTTCATTTTGCTAAAATATACTAATGACAGCAAAAAGTTTGAGTCTACAACATTTAGTTAAGGTGTGAGAGCCGAAATGAACTTTTTATTGCTTTAAACGCGTTTTCAGCCCCTAATTGTACACTTCAGGTGAAAATGTCAAAATCTTCAAAATGAGCAAAAGCACAATGAAATTAATGCTTGAATCATCTTCATTTTGCTAAAATACACTAATGACAGCAAAAAGTTTGAGTCTACAACATTTAGTTAAGGTGTGAGAGCCAAAATGAACTTTTTATGGCTTTAAATGCATTTTCAGCCCAATTGTACACTTCAGGTGAAAATGTCAAAATCTTCAAAATGAGCAAAAGCACAATAAAATTAATGCTTGAATCATCTTCATTTTGCTAAAATATACTAATGACAGCAAAAAGTTTGAGTCTACAACATTTAGTTAAGGTGTGAGAGCCAAAATGAACTTTTTATGGCTTTAAATGCATTTTCAGCCTGATTGTACACTTCAGGTGAAAATGTCAAAATCTTCAAAATGAGCAAAAGCACAATGAAATTAATGCTTGAATCATCTTCATTTTGCTATCATACACTAGTGACAGCAAAAAAAGTTTGAGTCTACAACATTTAGTTAAGGTGTGAGAGCCAAAATGAACTTTTTATGGCTTTAAATGCATTTTCAGCCTGATTGTACACTTCAGGTGAAAATGTCAAAATCTTCAAAATGAGCAAAAGCACAATGAAATTAATGCTTGAATCATCTTCATTTTGCTAAAATACACTAATGACAGCAAAAAGTTTGAGTCTACAACATTTAGTTAAGGTGTGAGAGCCAAAATGAACTTTTTATGGCTTTAAATGCATTTTCAGCCCAATTGTACACTTCAGGTGAAAATGTCAAAATCTTCAAAATGAGCAAAAGCACAATAAAATTAATGCTTGAATCATCTTCATTTTGCTAAAATATACTAATGACAGCAAAAAGTTTGAGTCTACAACATTTAGTTAAGGTGTGAGAGCCAAAATGAACTTTTTATTGCTTTAAATGCATTTTCAGCCTGATTGTACACTTCAGGTGAAAATGTCAAAATCTTCAAAATGAGCAAAAGCACAATGAAATTAATGCTTGAATCATCTTCATTTTGCTAAAATACACTAATGACAGCAAAAAGTTTGAGTCTACAACATTTAGTTAAGATGTGAGAGCCAAAATGAACTTTTTATGGCTTTAAATTTATTTTCAGCCTGATTGTACACTTCAGGTGAAAATGTCAAAATCTTCAAAATGAGCAAAAGCACAATGAAATTAATGCTTGAATCATCTTCATTTTGCTAACATACACTAATGACAGCAAAAAGTTTGAGTCTACAACATTTAGTTAAGGTGTGAGAGCCAAAATGAACTTTTTATGGCTTTAAATGCATTTTCAGCCCGATTGTACACTTCAGGTGAAAATGTCAAAATCTTCAAAATGAGCAAAAGCACAATAAAATTAATGCTTGAATCATCTTCATTTTGCTAAAATATACTAATGACAGAAAAAAGTTTGAGTCTACAACATTTAGTTAAGGTGTGAGAGCCAAAATGAACTTTTTATGGCTTTAAATGCATTTACAGCCCGATTGTACACTTCAGGTGAAAATGTCAAAATCTTCAAAATGAGCAAAAGCACAATAAAATTAATGCTTGAATCATCTTCATTTTGCTAAAATATACTAATGACAGCAAAAAGTTTGAGTCTACAACATTTAGTTAAGGTGTGAGAGCCAAAATGAACTTTTTATGGCTTTAAATGCATTTTCAGCCTGATTGTACACTTCAGGTGAAAATGTCAAAATCTTCAAAATGAGCAAAAGCACAATGAAATTAATGCTTGAATCATCTTCATTTTGCTAAAATACACTAATGACAGCAAAAAGTTTGAGTCTACAACATTTAGTTAAGGTGTGAGAGCCAAAATGAACTTTTTATGGCTTTAAATGCATTTTCAGCCTGATTGTACACTTCAGGTGAAAATGTCAAAATCTTCAAAATGAGCAAAAGCACAATGAAATTAATGCTTGAATCATCTTCATTTTGCTAAAATATACTAATGACAGCAAAAAGTTTTAGTCTACAACATTTAGTTAAGGTGTGAGAGCCAAAATGAACTTTTTATTGCTTTAAACGCGTTTTCAGCCCCTAATTGTACACTTCAGGTGAAAATGTCAAAATCTTCAAAATGAGCAAAAGCACAATGAAATTAATGCTTGAATCATCTTCATTTTGCTAACATACACTAATGACAGCAAAAAGTTTGAGTCTACAACATTTAGTTAAGGTGTGAGAGCCAAAATGAACTTTTTATGGCTTTAAATGCATTTTCAGCCCGATTGTACACTTCAGGTGAAAATGTCAAAATCTTCAAATTGAGCAAAAGCACAATAAAATTAATGCTTGAATCATCTTCATTTTGCTAAAATACACTAATGACAGCAAAAAGTTTGAGTCTACAACATATAGTTAAGGTGTGAGAGCCAAAATGAACTTTTTATTGCTTTAAACGCGTTTTCAGCCCCTAATTGTACACTTCAGGTGAAAATGTCAAAATCTTCAAAATGAGCAAAAGCACAATGAAATTAATGCTTGAATCATCTTCATTTTGCTAACATACACTAATGACAGCAAAAAGTTTGAGTCTACAACATTTAGTTAAGGTGTGAGAGCCAAAATGAACTTTTTATGGCTTTAAATGCATTTTCAGCCTGATTGTACACTTCAGGTGAAAATGTCAAAATCTTCAAAATGAGCAAAAGCACAATGAAATTAATGCTTGAATCATCTTCATTTTGCTAACATACACTAATGACAGCAAAAAGTTTGAGTCTACAACATTTAGTTAAGGTGTGAGAGCCAAAATGAACTTTTTATGGCTTTAAATGCATTTTCAGCCTGATTGTACACTTCAGGTGAAAATGTCAAAATCTTCAAAATGAGCAAAAGCACAATGAAATTAATGCTTGAATCATCTTCATTTTGCTAACATACACTAATGACAGCAAAAAGTTTGAGTCTACAACATTTAGTTAAGGTGTGAGAGCCAAAATGAACTTTTTATGGCTTTAAATGCATTTTCAGCCCGATTGTACACTTCAGGTGAAAATGTCAAAATCTTCAAAATGAGCAAAAGCACAATAAAATTAATGCTTGAATCATCTTCATTTTGCTAAAATATACTAATGACAGCAAAAAGTTTGAGTCTACAACATTTAGTTAAGGTGTGAGAGCCAAAATGAACTTTTTATTGCTTTAAACGCGTTTTCAGCCCCTAATTGTACACTTCAGGTGAAAATGTCAAAATCTTCAAAATGAGCAAAAGCACAATGAAATTAATGCTTGAATCATCTTCATTTTGCTAAAATACACTAATGACAGCAAAAAGTTTGAGTGTACAACATTTAGTTAAGGTGTGAGAGCCAAAATGAACTTTTTATGGCTTTAAATGCATTTTCAGCCTGATTGTACACTTCAGGTGAAAATGTCAAAATCTTCAAAATGAGCAAAAGCACAATGAAATTAATGCTTGAATCATCTTCATTTTGCTAAAATACACTAATGACAGCAAAAAGTTTGAGTCTACAACATTTAGTTAAGATGTGAGAGCCAAAATGAACTTTTTATGGCTTTAAATGCATTTTCAGCCTGATTGTACACTTCAGGTGAAAATGTCAAAATCTTCAAAATGAGCAAAAGCACAATGAAATTAATGCTTGAATCATCTTCATTTTGCTAACATACACTAATGACAGCAAAAAGTTTGAGTCTACAACATTTAGTTAAGGTGTGAGAGCCAAAATGAACTTTTTATGGCTTTAAATGCATTTTCAGCCCGATTGTACACTTCAGGTGAAAATGTCAAAATCTTCAAAATGAGCAAAAGCACAATAAAATTAATGCTTGAATCATCTTCATTTTGCTAAAATATACTAATGACAGCAAAAAGTTTGAGTCTACAACATTTAGTTAAGGTGTGAGAGCCAAAATGAACTTTTTATGGCTTTAAATGCATTTTCAGCCCGATTGTACACTTCAGGTGAAAATGTCAAAATCTTCAAAATGAGCAAAAGCACAATAAAATTAATGCTTGAATCATCTTCATTTTGCTAAAATATACTAATGACAGCAAAAAGTTTGAGTCTACAACATTTAGTTAAGGTGTGAGAGCCAAAATGAACTTTTTATGGCTTTAAATGCATTTTCAGCCTGATTGTACACTTCAGGTGAAAATGTCAAAATCTTCAAAATGAGCAAAAGCACAATGAAATTAATGCTTGAATCATCTTCATTTTGCTAAAATACACTAATGACAGCAAAAAGTTTGAGTCTACAACATTTAGTTAAGGTGTGAGAGCCAAAATGAACTTTTTATGGCTTTAAATGCATTTTCAGCCTGATTGTACACTTCAGGTGAAAATGTCAAAATCTTCAAAATGAGCAAAAGCACAATGAAATTAATGCTTGAATCATCTTCATTTTGCTAAAATATACTAATGACAGCAAAAAGTTTTAGTCTACAACATTTAGTTAAGGTGTGAGAGCCAAAATGAACTTTTTATTGCTTTAAACGCGTTTTCAGCCCCTAATTGTACACTTCAGGTGAAAATGTCAAAATCTTCAAAATGAGCAAAAGCACAATGAAATTAATGCTTGAATCATCTTCATTTTGCTAACATACACTAATGACAGCAAAAAGTTTGAGTCTACAACATTTAGTTAAGGTGTGAGAGCCAAAATGAACTTTTTATGGCTTTAAATGCATTTTCAGCCCGATTGTACACTTCAGGTGAAAATGTCAAAATCTTCAAAATGAGCAAAAGCACAATAAAATTAATGCTTGAATCATCTTCATTTTGCTAAAATAGACTAATGACAGCAAAAAGTTTGAGTCTACAACATATAGTTAAGGTGTGAGAGCCAAAATGAACTTTTTATTGCTTTAAACGCGTTTTCAGCCCCTAATTGTACACTTCAGGTGAAAATGTCAAAATCTTCAAAATGAGCAAAAGCACAATGAAATTAATGCTTGAATCATCTTCATTTTGCTAACATACACTAATGACAGCAAAAAGTTTGAGTCTACAACATTTAGTTAAGGTGTGAGAGCCAAAATGAACTTTTTATGGCTTTAAATGCATTTTCAGCCCGATTGTACACTTCAGGTGAAAATGTCAAAATCTTCAAAATGAGCAAAAGCACAATAAAATTAATGCTTGAATCATCTTCATTTTGTTAAAATATACTAATGACAGCAAAAAGTTTGAGTCTACAACATTTAGTTAAGGTGTGAGAGCCAAAATGAACTTTTTATGGCTTTAAATGCATTTTCAGCCTGATTGTACACTTCAGGTGAAAATGTCAAAATCTTCAAAATGAGCAAAAGCACAATGAAATTAATGCTTGAATCATCTTCATTTTGCTAACATACACTAATGACAGCAAAAAGTTTGAGTCTACAACATTTAGTTAAGGTGTGAGAGCCAAAATGAACTTTTTATGGCTTTAAATGCATTTTCAGCCTGATTGTACACTTCAGGTGAAAATGTCAAAATCTTCAAAATGAGCAAAAGCACAATGAAATTAATGCTTGAATCATCTTCATTTTGCTAACATACACTAATGACAGCAAAAAGTTTGAGTCTACAACATTTAGTTAAGGTGTGAGAGCCAAAATGAACTTTTTATGGCTTTAAATGCATTTTCAGCCCGATTGTACACTTCAGGTGAAAATGTCAAAATCTTCAAAATGAGCAAAAGCACAATAAAATTAATGCTTGAATCATCTTCATTTTGCTAAAATATACTAATGACAGCAAAAAGTTTGAGTCTACAACATTTAGTTAAGGTGTGAGAGCCAAAATGAACTTTTTATGGCTTTAAATGCATTTTCAGCCTGATTGTACACTTCAGGTGAAAATGTCAAAATCTTCAAAATGAGCAAAAGCACAATGAAATTAATGCTTGAATCATCTTCATTTTGCTAAAATACACTAATGACAGCAAAAAGTTTGAGTGTACAACATTTAGTTAAGGTGTGAGAGCCAAAATGAACTTTTTATGGCTTTAAATGCATTTTCAGCCTGATTGTACACTTCAGGTGAAAATGTCAAAATCTTCAAAATGAGCAAAAGCACAATGAAATTAATGCTTGAATCATCTTCATTTTGCTAAAATACACTAATGACAGCAAAAAGTTTGAGTCTACAACATTTAGTTAAGATGTGAGAGCCAAAATGAACTTTTTATGGCTTTAAATGCATTTTCAGCCTGATTGTACACTTCAGGTGAAAATGTCAAAATCTTCAAAATGAGCAAAAGCACAGTGAAATTAATGCTTGAATCATCTTCATTTTGCTAACATACACTAATGACAGCAAAAAGTTTGAGTCTACAACATTTAGTTAAGGTGTGAGAGCCAAAATGAACTTTTTATGGCTTTAAATGCATTTTCAGCCCGATTGTACACTTCAGGTGAACATGTCAAAATCTTCAAAATGAGCAAAAGCACAATGAATTTAATGCTTGAATCATCTTCATTTTGCTAAAATACACTAATGACAATAAAAAGTTTGAGTCTACAACATTTAGTTAAGGTGTGAGAGCCAAAATGAACTTTTTATGGCTTTAAATGCATTTTCAGCCCGATTGTACACTTCAGGTGAAAATGTCAAAATCTTCAAAATGAGCAAAAGCACAATAAAATTAATGCTTGAATCATCTTCATTTTGCTAAAATATACTAATGACAGCAAAAAGTTTGAGTCTACAACATTTAGTTAAGGTGTGAGAGCCAAAATGAACTTTTTATTGCTTTAAACGCGTTTTCAGCCCCTAATTGTACACTTCAGGTGAAAATGTCAAAATCTTCAAAATGAGCAAAAGCACAATGAAATTAATGCTTGAATCATCTTCATTTTGCTAAAATACACTAATGACAGCAAAAAGTTTGAGTCTACAACATTTAGTTAAGGTGTGAGAGCCAAAATGAACTTTTTATGGCTTTAAATGCATTTTCAGCCCGATTGTACACTTCAGGTGAAAATGTCAAAATCTTCTAAATGAGCAAAAGCACAATGAAATTAATGCTTGAATCATCTTCATTTTGCTAAAATACACTAATGACAGCAAAAAGTTTGAGTCTACAACATTTAGTTAAGGTGTGAGAGCCAAAATGAACTTTTTATGGCTTTAAATGCATTTTCAGCCTGATTGTACACTTCAGGTGAAAATGTCAAAATCTTCAAAATGAGCAAAAGCACAATGAAATTAATGCTTGAATCATCTTCATTTTGTTAACATACACTAATGACAGCAAAAAGTTTGAGTCTACAACATTTAGTTAAGGTGTGAGAGCCAAAATGAACTTTTTATGGCTTTAAATGCATTTTCAGCCTGATTGTACACTTCAGGTGAAAATGTCAAAATCTTCAAAATGAGCAAAAGCACAATGAAATTAATGCTTGAATCATCTTCATTTTGCTAACATACACTAATGACAGCAAAAAGTTTGAGTCTACAACATTTAGTTAAGGTGTGAGAGCCAAAATGAACTTTTTATGGCTTTAAATGCATTTTCAGCCTGATTGTACACTTCAGGTGAAAATGTCAAAATCTTCAAAATGAGCAAAAGCACAATGAAATTAATGCTTGAATCATCTTCATTTTGCTAACATACACTAATGACAGCAAAAAGTTTGAGTCTACAACATTTAGTTAAGGTGTGAGAGCCAAAATGAACTTTTTATGGCTTTAAATGCATTTTCAGCCCGATTGTACACTTCAGGTGAAAATGTCAAAATCTTCTAAATGAGCAAAAGCACAATGAAATTAATGCTTGAATCATCTTCATTTTGCTAAAATACACTAATGACAGCAAAAAGTTTGAGTCTACAACATTTAGTTAAGGTGTGAGAGCCAAAATGAACTTTTTATGGTTTTAAATGCATTTTCAGCCTGATTGTACACTTCAGGTGAAAATGTCAAAATCTTCAAAATGAGCAAAAGCACAATGAAATTAATGCTTGAATCATCTTCATTTTGTTAACATACACTAATGACAGCAAAAAGTTTGAGTCTACAACATTTAGTTAAGGTGTGAGAGCCAAAATGAACTTTTTATGGCTTTAAATGCATTTTCAGCCTGATTGTACACTTCAGGTGAAAATGTCAAAATCTTCAAAATGAGCAAAAGCACAATGAAATTAATGCTTGAATCATCTTCATTTTGCTAACATACACTAATGACAGCAAAAAGTTTGAGTCTACAACATTTAGTTAAGGTGTGAGAGCCAAAATGAACTTTTTATGGCTTTAAATGCATTTTCAGCCCGATTGTACACTTCAGGTGAAAATGTCAAAATCTTCAAAATGAGCAAAAGCACAATAAAATTAATGCTTGAATCATCTTCATTTTGCTAAAATATACTAATGACAGCAAAAAGTTTGAGTCTACAACATTTAGTTAAGGTGTGAGAGCCAAAATGAACTTTTTATGGCTTTAAATGCATTTTCAGCCTGATTGTACACTTCAGGTGAAAATGTCAAAATCTTCAAAATGAGCAAAAGCACAATGAAATTAATGCTTGAATCATCTTCATTTTGCTAAAATACACTAATGACAGCAAAAAGTTTGAGTCTACAACATTTAGTTAAGGTGTGAGAGCCAAAATGAACTTTTTATGGCTTTAAATGCATTTTCAGCCTGATTGTACACTTCAGGTGAAAATGTCAAAATCTTCAAAATGAGCAAAAGCACAATGAAATTAATGCTTGAATCATCTTCATTTTGCTAACATACACTAATGACAGCAAAAAGTTTGAGTCTACAACATTTAGTTAAGGTGTGAGAGCCAAAATGAACTTTTTATGGCTTTAAATGCATTTTCAGCCCGATTGTACACTTCAGGTGAAAATGTCAAAATCTTCAAAATGAGCAAAAGCACAATAAAATTAATGCTTGAATCATCTTCATTTTGCTAAAATATACTAATGACAGCAAAAAGTTTGAGTCTACAACATTTAGTTAAGGTGTGAGAGCCAAAATGAACTTTTTATGGCTTTAAATGCATTTTCAGCCTGATTGTACACTTCAGGTGAAAATGTCAAAATCTTCAAAATGAGCAAAAGCACAATGAAATTAATGCTTGAATCATCTTCATTTTGCTAACATACACTAATGACAGCAAAAAGTTTGAGTCTACAACATTTAGTTAAGGTGTGAGAGCCAAAATGAACTTTTTATGGCTTTAAATGCATTTTCAGCCTGATTGTACACTTCAGGTGAAAATGTCAAAATCTTCAAAATGAGCAAAAGCACAATGAAATTAATGCTTGAATCATCTTCATTTTGCTAACATACACTAATGACAGCAAAAAGTTTGAGTCTACAACATTTAGTTAAGGTGTGAGAGCCAAAATGAACTTTTTATGGCTTTAAATGCATTTTCAGCCCGATTGTACACTTCAGGTGAAAATGTCAAAATCTTCAAAATGAGCAAAAGCACAATAAAATTAATGCTTGAATCATCTTCATTTTGCTAAAATATACTAATGACAGCAAAAAGTTTGAGTCTACAACATTTAGTTAAGGTGTGAGAGCCAAAATGAACTTTTTATGGCTTTAAATGCATTTTCAGCCTGATTGTACACTTCAGGTGAAAATGTCAAAATCTTCAAAATGAGCAAAAGCACAATGAAATTAATGCTTGAATCATCTTCATTTTGCTAAAATACACTAATGACAGCAAAAAGTTTGAGTGTACAACATTTAGTTAAGGTGTGAGAGCCAAAATGAACTTTTTATGGCTTTAAATGCATTTTCAGCCTGATTGTACACTTCAGGTGAAAATGTCAAAATCTTCAAAATGAGCAAAAGCACAATGAAATTAATGCTTGAATCATCTTCATTTTGCTAAAATACACTAATGACAGCAAAAAGTTTGAGTCTACAACATTTAGTTAAGATGTGAGAGCCAAAATGAACTTTTTATGGCTTTAAATGCATTTTCAGCCTGATTGTACACTTCAGGTGAAAATGTCAAAATCTTCAAAATGAGCAAAAGCACAATGAAATTAATGCTTGAATCATCTTCATTTTGCTAACATACACTAATGACAGCAAAAAGTTTGAGTCTACAACATTTAGTTAAGGTGTGAGAGCCAAAATGAACTTTTTATGGCTTTAAATGCATTTTCAGCCCGATTGTACACTTCAGGTGAACATGTCAAAATCTTCAAAATGAGCAAAAGCACAATGAATTTAATGCTTGAATCATCTTCATTTTGCTAAAATACACTAATGACAATAAAAAGTTTGAGTCTACAACATTTAGTTAAGGTGTGAGAGCCAAAATGAACTTTTTATGGCTTTAAATGCATTTTCAGCCCGATTGTACACTTCAGGTGAAAATGTCAAAATCTTCAAAATGAGCAAAAGCACAATAAAATTAATGCTTGAATCATCTTCATTTTGCTAAAATATACTAATGACAGCAAAAAGTTTGAGTCTACAACATTTAGTTAAGGTGTGAGAGCCAAAATGAACTTTTTATTGCTTTAAACGCGTTTTCAGCCCCTAATTGTACACTTCAGGTGAAAATGTCAAAATCTTCAAAATGAGCAAAAGCACAATGAAATTAATGCTTGAATCATCTTCATTTTGCTAAAATACACTAATGACAGCAAAAAGTTTGAGTCTACAACATTTAGTTAAGGTGTGAGAGCCAAAATGAACTTTTTATGGCTTTAAATGCATTTTCAGCCCGATTGTACACTTCAGGTGAAAATGTCAAAATCTTCTAAATGAGCAAAAGCACAATGAAATTAATGCTTGAATCATCTTCATTTTGCTAAAATACACTAATGACAGCAAAAAGTTTGAGTCTACAACATTTAGTTAAGGTGTGAGAGCCAAAATGAACTTTTTATGGCTTTAAATGCATTTTCAGCCTGATTGTACACTTCAGGTGAAAATGTCAAAATCTTCAAAATGAGCAAAAGCACAATGAAATTAATGCTTGAATCATCTTCATTTTGTTAACATACACTAATGACAGCAAAAAGTTTGAGTCTACAACATTTAGTTAAGGTGTGAGAGCCAAAATGAACTTTTTATGGCTTTAAATGCATTTTCAGCCTGATTGTACACTTCAGGTGAAAATGTCAAAATCTTCAAAATGAGCAAAAGCACAATGAAATTAATGCTTGAATCATCTTCATTTTGCTAACATACACTAATGACAGCAAAAAGTTTGAGTCTACAACATTTAGTTAAGGTGTGAGAGCCAAAATGAACTTTTTATGGCTTTAAATGCATTTTCAGCCTGATTGTACACTTCAGGTGAAAATGTCAAAATCTTCAAAATGAGCAAAAGCACAATGAAATTAATGCTTGAATCATCTTCATTTTGCTAACATACACTAATGACAGCAAAAAGTTTGAGTCTACAACATTTAGTTAAGGTGTGAGAGCCAAAATGAACTTTTTATGGCTTTAAATGCATTTTCAGCCCGATTGTACACTTCAGGTGAAAATGTCAAAATCTTCTAAATGAGCAAAAGCACAATGAAATTAATGCTTGAATCATCTTCATTTTGCTAAAATACACTAATGACAGCAAAAAGTTTGAGTCTACAACATTTAGTTAAGGTGTGAGAGCCAAAATGAACTTTTTATGGTTTTAAATGCATTTTCAGCCTGATTGTACACTTCAGGTGAAAATGTCAAAATCTTCAAAATGAGCAAAAGCACAATGAAATTAATGCTTGAATCATCTTCATTTTGTTAACATACACTAATGACAGCAAAAAGTTTGAGTCTACAACATTTAGTTAAGGTGTGAGAGCCAAAATGAACTTTTTATGGCTTTAAATGCATTTTCAGCCTGATTGTACACTTCAGGTGAAAATGTCAAAATCTTCAAAATGAGCAAAAGCACAATGAAATTAATGCTTGAATCATCTTCATTTTGCTAACATACACTAATGACAGCAAAAAGTTTGAGTCTACAACATTTAGTTAAGGTGTGAGAGCCAAAATGAACTTTTTATGGCTTTAAATGCATTTTCAGCCCGATTGTACACTTCAGGTGAAAATGTCAAAATCTTCAAAATGAGCAAAAGCACAATAAAATTAATGCTTGAATCATCTTCATTTTGCTAAAATATACTAATGACAGCAAAAAGTTTGAGTCTACAACATTTAGTTAAGGTGTGAGAGCCAAAATGAACTTTTTATGGCTTTAAATGCATTTTCAGCCTGATTGTACACTTCAGGTGAAAATGTCAAAATCTTCAAAATGAGCAAAAGCACAATGAAATTAATGCTTGAATCATCTTCATTTTGCTAAAATACACTAATGACAGCAAAAAGTTTGAGTCTACAACATTTAGTTAAGGTGTGAGAGCCAAAATGAACTTTTTATGGCTTTAAATGCATTTTCAGCCTGATTGTACACTTCAGGTGAAAATGTCAAAATCTTCAAAATGAGCAAAAGCACAATGAAATTAATGCTTGAATCATCTTCATTTTGCTAACATACACTAATGACAGCAAAAAGTTTGAGTCTACAACATTTAGTTAAGGTGTGAGAGCCAAAATGAACTTTTTATGGCTTTAAATGCATTTTCAACCCGATTGTACACTTCAGGTGAAAATGTCAAAATCTTCAAAATGAGCAAAAGCACAATAAAATTAATGCTTGAATCATCTTCATTTTGCTAAAATACACTAATGACAGCAAAAAGTTTGAGTCTACAACATTTAGTTAAGATGTGAGAGCCAAAATGAACTTTTTATGGCTTTAAATGCATTTTCAGCCTGATTGTACACTTCAGGTGAAAATGTCAAAATCTTCAAAATGAGCAAAAGCACAATGAAATTAATGCTTGAATCATCTTCATTTTGCTAACATACACTAATGACAGCAAAAAGTTTGAGTCTACAACATTTAGTTAAGGTGTGAGAGCCAAAATGAAGTTTTTATGGCTTTGAATGCATTTTCAGCCCGATTGTACACTTCAGGTGAAAATGTCAAAATCTTCAAAATGAGCAAAAGCACAATAAAATTAATGCTTGAATCATCTTCATTTTGCTAAAATATACTAATGACAGCAAAAAGTTTGAGTCTACAACATTTAGTTAAGGTGTGAGAGCCGAAATGAACTTTTTATTGCTTTAAACGCGTTTTCAGCCCCTAATTGTACACTTCAGGTGAAAATGTCAAAATCTTCAAAATGAGCAAAAGCACAATGAAATTAATGCTTGAATCATCTTCATTTTGCTAAAATACACTAATGACAGCAAAAAGTTTGAGTCTACAACATTTAGTTAAGGTGTGAGAGCCAAAATGAACTTTTTATGGCTTTAAATGCATTTTCAGCCCAATTGTACACTTCAGGTGAAAATGTCAAAATCTTCAAAATGAGCAAAAGCACAATAAAATTAATGCTTGAATCATCTTCATTTTGCTAAAATATACTAATGACAGCAAAAAGTTTGAGTCTACAACATTTAGTTAAGGTGTGAGAGCCAAAATGAACTTTTTATGGCTTTAAATGCATTTTCAGCCTGATTGTACACTTCAGGTGAAAATGTCAAAATCTTCAAAATGAGCAAAAGCACAATGAAATTAATGCTTGAATCATCTTCATTTTGCTATCATACACTAGTGACAGCAAAAAAAGTTTGAGTCTACAACATTTAGTTAAGGTGTGAGAGCCAAAATGAACTTTTTATGGCTTTAAATGCATTTTCAGCCTGATTGTACACTTCAGGTGAAAATGTCAAAATCTTCAAAATGAGCAAAAGCACAATGAAATTAATGCTTGAATCATCTTCATTTTGCTAAAATACACTAATGACAGCAAAAAGTTTGAGTCTACAACATTTAGTTAAGGTGTGAGAGCCAAAATGAACTTTTTATGGCTTTAAATGCATTTTCAGCCCAATTGTACACTTCAGGTGAAAATGTCAAAATCTTCAAAATGAGCAAAAGCACAATAAAATTAATGCTTGAATCATCTTCATTTTGCTAAAATATACTAATGACAGCAAAAAGTTTGAGTCTACAACATTTAGTTAAGGTGTGAGAGCCAAAATGAACTTTTTATTGCTTTAAACGCGTTTTCAGCCCCTAATTGTACACTTCAGGTGAAAATGTCAAAATCTTCAAAATGAGCAAAAGCACAATGAAATTAATGCTTGAATCATCTTCATTTTGCTAAAATACACTAATGACAGCAAAAAGTTTGAGTCTACAACATTTAGTTAAGGTGTGAGAGCCAAAATGAACTTTTTATGGCTTTAAATGCATTTTCAGCCTGATTGTACACTTCAGGTGAAAATGTCAAAATCTTCAAAATGAGCAAAAGCACAATGAAATTAATGCTTGAATCATCTTCATTTTGCTAAAATACACTAATGACAGCAAAAAGTTTGAGTCTACAACATTTAGTTAAGATGTGAGAGCCAAAATGAACTTTTTATGGCTTTAAATGCATTTTCAGCCTGATTGTACACTTCAGGTGAAAATGTCAAAATCTTCAAAATGAGCAAAAGCACAATGAAATTAATGCTTGAATCATCTTCATTTTGCTAACATACACTAATGACAGCAAAAAGTTTGAGTCTACAACATTTAGTTAAGGTGTGAGAGCCAAAATGAACTTTTTATGGCTTTAAATGCATTTTCAGCCCGATTGTACACTTCAGGTGAAAATGTCAAAATCTTCAAAATGAGCAAAAGCACAATAAAATTAATGCTTGAATCATCTTCATTTTGCTAAAATATACTAATGACAGCAAAAAGTTTGAGTCTACAACATTTAGTTAAGGTGTGAGAGCCAAAATGAACTTTTTATGGCTTTAAATGCATTTTCAGCCCGATTGTACACTTCAGGTGAAAATGTCAAAATCTTCAAAATGAGCAAAAGCACAATAAAATTAATGCTTGAATCATCTTCATTTTGCTAAAATATACTAATGACAGCAAAAAGTTTGAGTCTACAACATTTAGTTAAGGTGTGAGAGCCAAAATGAACTTTTTATGGCTTTAAATGCATTTTCAGCCTGATTGTACACTTCAGGTGAAAATGTCAAAATCTTCAAAATGAGCAAAAGCACAATGAAATTAATGCTTGAATCATCTTCATTTTGCTAAAATACACTAATGACAGCAAAAAGTTTGAGTCTACAACATTTAGTTAAGGTGTGAGAGCCAAAATGAACTTTTTATGGCTTTAAATGCATTTTCAGCCTGATTGTACACTTCAGGTGAAAATGTCAAAATCTTCAAAATGAGCAAAAGCACAATGAAATTAATGCTTGAATCATCTTCATTTTGCTAAAATATACTAATGACAGCAAAAAGTTTTAGTCTACAACATTTAGTTAAGGTGTGAGAGCCAAAATGAACTTTTTATTGCTTTAAACGCGTTTTCAGCCCCTAATTGTACACTTCAGGTGAAAATGTCAAAATCTTCAAAATGAGCAAAAGCACAATGAAATTAATGCTTGAATCATCTTCATTTTGCTAACATACACTAATGACAGCAAAAAGTTTGAGTCTACAACATTTAGTTAAGGTGTGAGAGCCAAAATGAACTTTTTATGGCTTTAAATGCATTTTCAGCCCGATTGTACACTTCAGGTGAAAATGTCAAAATCTTCAAAATGAGCAAAAGCACAATAAAATTAATGCTTGAATCATCTTCATTTTGCTAAAATATACTAATGACAGCAAAAAGTTTGAGTCTACAACATTTAGTTAAGGTGTGAGAGCCAAAATGAACTTTTTATGGCTTTAAATGCATTTTCAGCCTGATTGTACACTTCAGGTGAAAATGTCAAAATCTTCAAAATGAGCAAAAGCACAATGAAATTAATGCTTGAATCATCTTCATTTTGCTAAAATACACTAATGACAGCAAAAAGTTTGAGTGTACAACATTTAGTTAAGGTGTGAGAGCCAAAATGAACTTTTTATGGCTTTAAATGCATTTTCAGCCTGATTGTACACTTCAGGTGAAAATGTCAAAATCTTCAAAATGAGCAAAAGCACAATGAAATTAATGCTTGAATCATCTTCATTTTGCTAAAATACACTAATGACAGCAAAAAGTTTGAGTCTACAACATTTAGTTAAGATGTGAGAGCCAAAATGAACTTTTTATGGCTTTAAATGCATTTTCAGCCTGATTGTACACTTCAGGTGAAAATGTCAAAATCTTCAAAATGAGCAAAAGCACAATGAAATTAATGCTTGAATCATCTTCATTTTGCTAACATACACTAATGACAGCAAAAAGTTTGAGTCTACAACATTTAGTTAAGGTGTGAGAGCCAAAATGAACTTTTTATGGCTTTAAATGCATTTTCAGCCCGATTGTACACTTCAGGTGAACATGTCAAAATCTTCAAAATGAGCAAAAGCACAATGAATTTAATGCTTGAATCATCTTCATTTTGCTAAAATACACTAATGACAATAAAAAGTTTGAGTCTACAACATTTAGTTAAGGTGTGAGAGCCAAAATGAACTTTTTATGGCTTTAAATGCATTTTCAGCCCGATTGTACACTTCAGGTGAAAATGTCAAAATCTTCAAAATGAGCAAAAGCACAATAAAATTAATGCTTGAATCATCTTCATTTTGCTAAAATATACTAATGACAGCAAAAAGTTTGAGTCTACAACATTTAGTTAAGGTGTGAGAGCCAAAATGAACTTTTTATTGCTTTAAACGCGTTTTCAGCCCCTAATTGTACACTTCAGGTGAAAATGTCAAAATCTTCAAAATGAGCAAAAGCACAATGAAATTAATGCTTGAATCATCTTCATTTTGCTAAAATACACTAATGACAGCAAAAAGTTTGAGTCTACAACATTTAGTTAAGGTGTGAGAGCCAAAATGAACTTTTTATGGCTTTAAATGCATTTTCAGCCCGATTGTACACTTCAGGTGAAAATGTCAAAATCTTCAAAATGAGCAAAAGCACAATGAAATTAATGCTTGAATCATCTTCATTTTGTTAACATACACTAATGACAGCAAAAAGTTTGAGTCTACAACATTTAGTTAAGGTGTGAGAGCCAAAATGAACTTTTTATGGCTTTAAATGCATTTTCAGCCTGATTGTACACTTCAGGTGAAAATGTCAAAATCTTCAAAATGAGCAAAAGCACAATGAAATTAATGCTTGAATCATCTTCATTTTGCTAACATACACTAATGACAGCAAAAAGTTTGAGTCTACAACATTTAGTTAAGGTGTGAGAGCCAAAATGAACTTTTTATGGCTTTAAATGCATTTTCAGCCTGATTGTACACTTCAGGTGAAAATGTCAAAATCTTCAAAATGAGCAAAAGCACAATGAAATTAATGCTTGAATCATCTTCATTTTGCTAACATACACTAATGACAGCAAAAAGTTTGAGTCTACAACATTTAGTTAAGGTGTGAGAGCCAAAATGAACTTTTTATGGCTTTAAATGCATTTTCAGCCCGATTGTACACTTCAGGTGAAAATGTCAAAATCTTCTAAATGAGCAAAAGCACAATGAAATTAATGCTTGAATCATCTTCATTTTGCTAAAATACACTAATGACAGCAAAAAGTTTGAGTCTACAACATTTAGTTAAGGTGTGAGAGCCAAAATGAACTTTTTATGGTTTTAAATGCATTTTCAGCCTGATTGTACACTTCAGGTGAAAATGTCAAAATCTTCAAAATGAGCAAAAGCACAATGAAATTAATGCTTGAATCATCTTCATTTTGTTAACATACACTAATGACAGCAAAAAGTTTGAGTCTACAACATTTAGTTAAGGTGTGAGAGCCAAAATGAACT
The DNA here is from genome assembly GCF_054856555.1 of Leptonotus elevatus. Taxonomy (NCBI): domain Eukaryota; kingdom Metazoa; phylum Chordata; class Actinopteri; order Syngnathiformes; family Syngnathidae; genus Leptonotus; species Leptonotus elevatus. Next base: position 57,789 of record NC_141240.1, on the reverse strand, counting down.
TTTTATGGCTTTAAATGCATTTTCAGCCTGATTGTACACTTCAGGTGAAAATGTCAAAATCTTCAAAATGAGCAAAAGCACAATGAAATTAATGCTTGAATCATCTTCATTTTGCTAACATACACTAATGACAGCAAAAAGTTTGAGTCTACAACATTTAGTTAAGGTGTGAGAGCCAAAATGAACTTTTTATGGCTTTAAATGCATTTTCAGCCCGATTGTACACTTCAGGTGAAAATGTCAAAATCTTCAAAATGAGCAAAAGCACAATGAAATTAATGCTTGAATCATCTTCATTTTGCTAACATACACTAATGACAGCAAAAAGTTTGAGTCTACAACATTTAGTTAAGGTGTGAGAGCCAAAATGAACTTTTTATGGCTTTAAATGCATTTTCAGCCCGATTGTACACTTCAGGTGAACATGTCAAAATCTTCAAAATGAGCAAAAGCACAATGAATTTAATGCTTGAATCATCTTCATTTTGCTAAAATACACTAATGACAATAAAAAGTTTGAGTCTACAACATTTAGTTAAGGTGTGAGAGCCAAAATGAACTTTTTATGGCTTTAAATGCATTTTCAGCCCGATTGTACACTTCAGGTGAAAATGTCAAAATCTTCAAAATGAGCAAAAGCACAATAAAATTAATGCTTGAATCATCTTCATTTTGCTAAAATATACTAATGACAGCAAAAAGTTTGAGTCTACAACATTTAGTTAAGGTGTGAGAGCCAAAATGAACTTTTTATTGCTTTAAACGCGTTTTCAGCCCCTAATTGTACACTTCAGGTGAAAATGTCAAAATCTTCAAAATGAGCAAAAGCACAATGAAATTAATGCTTGAATCATCTTCATTTTGCTAAAATACACTAATGACAGCAAAAAGTTTGAGTCTACAACATTTAGTTAAGGTGTGAGAGCCAAAATGAACTTTTTATGGCTTTAAATGCATTTTCAGCCCGATTGTACACTTCAGGTGAAAATGTCAAAATCTTCAAAATGAGCAAAAGCACAATGAAATTAATGCTTGAATCATCTTCATTTTGTTAACATACACTAATGACAGCAAAAAGTTTGAGTCTACAACATTTAGTTAAGGTGTGAGAGCCAAAATGAACTTTTTATGGCTTTAAATGCATTTTCAGCCTGATTGTACACTTCAGGTGAAAATGTCAAAATCTTCAAAATGAGCAAAAGCACAATGAAATTAATGCTTGAATCATCTTCATTTTGCTAACATACACTAATGACAGCAAAAAGTTTGAGTCTACAACATTTAGTTAAGGTGTGAGAGCCAAAATGAACTTTTTATGGCTTTAAATGCATTTTCAGCCTGATTGTACACTTCAGGTGAAAATGTCAAAATCTTCAAAATGAGCAAAAGCACAATGAAATTAATGCTTGAATCATCTTCATTTTGCTAACATACACTAATGACAGCAAAAAGTTTGAGTCTACAACATTTAGTTAAGGTGTGAGAGCCAAAATGAACTTTTTATGGCTTTAAATGCATTTTCAGCCCGATTGTACACTTCAGGTGAAAATGTCAAAATCTTCTAAATGAGCAAAAGCACAATGAAATTAATGCTTGAATCATCTTCATTTTGCTAAAATACACTAATGACAGCAAAAAGTTTGAGTCTACAACATTTAGTTAAGGTGTGAGAGCCAAAATGAACTTTTTATGGTTTTAAATGCATTTTCAGCCTGATTGTACACTTCAGGTGAAAATGTCAAAATCTTCAAAATGAGCAAAAGCACAATGAAATTAATGCTTGAATCATCTTCATTTTGTTAACATACACTAATGACAGCAAAAAGTTTGAGTCTACAACATTTAGTTAAGGTGTGAGAGCCAAAATGAACTTTTTATGGCTTTAAATGCATTTTCAGCCTGATTGTACACTTCAGGTGAAAATGTCAAAATCTTCAAAATGAGCAAAAGCACAATGAAATTAATGCTTGAATCATCTTCATTTTGCTAACATACACTAATGACAGCAAAAAGTTTGAGTCTACAACATTTAGTTAAGGTGTGAGAGCCAAAATGAACTTTTTATGGCTTTAAATGCATTTTCAGCCCGATTGTACACTTCAGGTGAAAATGTCAAAATCTTCAAAATGAGCAAAAGCACAATAAAATTAATGCTTGAATCATCTTCATTTTGCTAAAATATACTAATGACAGCAAAAAGTTTGAGTCTACAACATTTAGTTAAGGTGTGAGAGCCAAAATGAACTTTTTATGGCTTTAAATGCATTTTCAGCCTGATTGTACACTTCAGGTGAAAATGTCAAAATCTTCAAAATGAGCAAAAGCACAATGAAATTAATGCTTGAATCATCTTCATTTTGCTAAAATACACTAATGACAGCAAAAAGTTTGAGTCTACAACATTTAGTTAAGGTGTGAGAGCCAAAATGAACTTTTTATGGCTTTAAATGCATTTTCAGCCTGATTGTACACTTCAGGTGAAAATGTCAAAATCTTCAAAATGAGCAAAAGCACAATGAAATTAATGCTTGAATCATCTTCATTTTGCTAACATACACTAATGACAGCAAAAAGTTTGAGTCTACAACATTTAGTTAAGGTGTGAGAGCCAAAATGAACTTTTTATGGCTTTAAATGCATTTTCAACCCGATTGTACACTTCAGGTGAAAATGTCAAAATCTTCAAAATGAGCAAAAGCACAATAAAATTAATGCTTGAATCATCTTCATTTTGCTAAAATACACTAATGACAGCAAAAAGTTTGAGTCTACAACATTTAGTTAAGATGTGAGAGCCAAAATGAACTTTTTATGGCTTTAAATGCATTTTCAGCCTGATTGTACACTTCAGGTGAAAATGTCAAAATCTTCAAAATGAGCAAAAGCACAATGAAATTAATGCTTGAATCATCTTCATTTTGCTAACATACACTAATGACAGCAAAAAGTTTGAGTCTACAACATTTAGTTAAGGTGTGAGAGCCAAAATGAAGTTTTTATGGCTTTGAATGCATTTTCAGCCCGATTGTACACTTCAGGTGAAAATGTCAAAATCTTCAAAATGAGCAAAAGCACAATAAAATTAATGCTTGAATCATCTTCATTTTGCTAAAATATACTAATGACAGCAAAAAGTTTGAGTCTACAACATTTAGTTAAGGTGTGAGAGCCGAAATGAACTTTTTATTGCTTTAAACGCGTTTTCAGCCCCTAATTGTACACTTCAGGTGAAAATGTCAAAATCTTCAAAATGAGCAAAAGCACAATGAAATTAATGCTTGAATCATCTTCATTTTGCTAAAATACACTAATGACAGCAAAAAGTTTGAGTCTACAACATTTAGTTAAGGTGTGAGAGCCAAAATGAACTTTTTATGGCTTTAAATGCATTTTCAGCCCAATTGTACACTTCAGGTGAAAATGTCAAAATCTTCAAAATGAGCAAAAGCACAATAAAATTAATGCTTGAATCATCTTCATTTTGCTAAAATATACTAATGACAGCAAAAAGTTTGAGTCTACAACATTTAGTTAAGGTGTGAGAGCCAAAATGAACTTTTTATGGCTTTAAATGCATTTTCAGCCTGATTGTACACTTCAGGTGAAAATGTCAAAATCTTCAAAATGAGCAAAAGCACAATGAAATTAATGCTTGAATCATCTTCATTTTGCTATCATACACTAGTGACAGCAAAAAAAGTTTGAGTCTACAACATTTAGTTAAGGTGTGAGAGCCAAAATGAACTTTTTATGGCTTTAAATGCATTTTCAGCCTGATTGTACACTTCAGGTGAAAATGTCAAAATCTTCAAAATGAGCAAAAGCACAATGAAATTAATGCTTGAATCATCTTCATTTTGCTAAAATACACTAATGACAGCAAAAAGTTTGAGTCTACAACATTTAGTTAAGGTGTGAGAGCCAAAATGAACTTTTTATGGCTTTAAATGCATTTTCAGCCCAATTGTACACTTCAGGTGAAAATGTCAAAATCTTCAAAATGAGCAAAAGCACAATAAAATTAATGCTTGAATCATCTTCATTTTGCTAAAATATACTAATGACAGCAAAAAGTTTGAGTCTACAACATTTAGTTAAGGTGTGAGAGCCAAAATGAACTTTTTATTGCTTTAAACGCGTTTTCAGCCCCTAATTGTACACTTCAGGTGAAAATGTCAAAATCTTCAAAATGAGCAAAAGCACAATGAAATTAATGCTTGAATCATCTTCATTTTGCTAAAATACACTAATGACAGCAAAAAGTTTGAGTCTACAACATTTAGTTAAGGTGTGAGAGCCAAAATGAACTTTTTATGGCTTTAAATGCATTTTCAGCCTGATTGTACACTTCAGGTGAAAATGTCAAAATCTTCAAAATGAGCAAAAGCACAATGAAATTAATGCTTGAATCATCTTCATTTTGCTAAAATACACTAATGACAGCAAAAAGTTTGAGTCTACAACATTTAGTTAAGATGTGAGAGCCAAAATGAACTTTTTATGGCTTTAAATGCATTTTCAGCCTGATTGTACACTTCAGGTGAAAATGTCAAAATCTTCAAAATGAGCAAAAGCACAATGAAATTAATGCTTGAATCATCTTCATTTTGCTAACATACACTAATGACAGCAAAAAGTTTGAGTCTACAACATTTAGTTAAGGTGTGAGAGCCAAAATGAACTTTTTATGGCTTTAAATGCATTTTCAGCCCGATTGTACACTTCAGGTGAAAATGTCAAAATCTTCAAAATGAGCAAAAGCACAATAAAATTAATGCTTGAATCATCTTCATTTTGCTAAAATATACTAATGACAGCAAAAAGTTTGAGTCTACAACATTTAGTTAAGGTGTGAGAGCCAAAATGAACTTTTTATGGCTTTAAATGCATTTTCAGCCCGATTGTACACTTCAGGTGAAAATGTCAAAATCTTCAAAATGAGCAAAAGCACAATAAAATTAATGCTTGAATCATCTTCATTTTGCTAAAATATACTAATGACAGCAAAAAGTTTGAGTCTACAACATTTAGTTAAGGTGTGAGAGCCAAAATGAACTTTTTATGGCTTTAAATGCATTTTCAGCCTGATTGTACACTTCAGGTGAAAATGTCAAAATCTTCAAAATGAGCAAAAGCACAATGAAATTAATGCTTGAATCATCTTCATTTTGCTAAAATACACTAATGACAGCAAAAAGTTTGAGTCTACAACATTTAGTTAAGGTGTGAGAGCCAAAATGAACTTTTTATGGCTTTAAATGCATTTTCAGCCTGATTGTACACTTCAGGTGAAAATGTCAAAATCTTCAAAATGAGCAAAAGCACAATGAAATTAATGCTTGAATCATCTTCATTTTGCTAAAATATACTAATGACAGCAAAAAGTTTTAGTCTACAACATTTAGTTAAGGTGTGAGAGCCAAAATGAACTTTTTATTGCTTTAAACGCGTTTTCAGCCCCTAATTGTACACTTCAGGTGAAAATGTCAAAATCTTCAAAATGAGCAAAAGCACAATGAAATTAATGCTTGAATCATCTTCATTTTGCTAACATACACTAATGACAGCAAAAAGTTTGAGTCTACAACATTTAGTTAAGGTGTGAGAGCCAAAATGAACTTTTTATGGCTTTAAATGCATTTTCAGCCCGATTGTACACTTCAGGTGAAAATGTCAAAATCTTCAAAATGAGCAAAAGCACAATAAAATTAATGCTTGAATCATCTTCATTTTGCTAAAATATACTAATGACAGCAAAAAGTTTGAGTCTACAACATTTAGTTAAGGTGTGAGAGCCAAAATGAACTTTTTATGGCTTTAAATGCATTTTCAGCCTGATTGTACACTTCAGGTGAAAATGTCAAAATCTTCAAAATGAGCAAAAGCACAATGAAATTAATGCTTGAATCATCTTCATTTTGCTAAAATACACTAATGACAGCAAAAAGTTTGAGTGTACAACATTTAGTTAAGGTGTGAGAGCCAAAATGAACTTTTTATGGCTTTAAATGCATTTTCAGCCTGATTGTACACTTCAGGTGAAAATGTCAAAATCTTCAAAATGAGCAAAAGCACAATGAAATTAATGCTTGAATCATCTTCATTTTGCTAAAATACACTAATGACAGCAAAAAGTTTGAGTCTACAACATTTAGTTAAGATGTGAGAGCCAAAATGAACTTTTTATGGCTTTAAATGCATTTTCAGCCTGATTGTACACTTCAGGTGAAAATGTCAAAATCTTCAAAATGAGCAAAAGCACAATGAAATTAATGCTTGAATCATCTTCATTTTGCTAACATACACTAATGACAGCAAAAAGTTTGAGTCTACAACATTTAGTTAAGGTGTGAGAGCCAAAATGAACTTTTTATGGCTTTAAATGCATTTTCAGCCCGATTGTACACTTCAGGTGAACATGTCAAAATCTTCAAAATGAGCAAAAGCACAATGAATTTAATGCTTGAATCATCTTCATTTTGCTAAAATACACTAATGACAATAAAAAGTTTGAGTCTACAACATTTAGTTAAGGTGTGAGAGCCAAAATGAACTTTTTATGGCTTTAAATGCATTTTCAGCCCGATTGTACACTTCAGGTGAAAATGTCAAAATCTTCAAAATGAGCAAAAGCACAATAAAATTAATGCTTGAATCATCTTCATTTTGCTAAAATATACTAATGACAGCAAAAAGTTTGAGTCTACAACATTTAGTTAAGGTGTGAGAGCCAAAATGAACTTTTTATTGCTTTAAACGCGTTTTCAGCCCCTAATTGTACACTTCAGGTGAAAATGTCAAAATCTTCAAAATGAGCAAAAGCACAATGAAATTAATGCTTGAATCATCTTCATTTTGCTAAAATACACTAATGACAGCAAAAAGTTTGAGTCTACAACATTTAGTTAAGGTGTGAGAGCCAAAATGAACTTTTTATGGCTTTAAATGCATTTTCAGCCCGATTGTACACTTCAGGTGAAAATGTCAAAATCTTCTAAATGAGCAAAAGCACAATGAAATTAATGCTTGAATCATCTTCATTTTGCTAAAATACACTAATGACAGCAAAAAGTTTGAGTCTACAACATTTAGTTAAGGTGTGAGAGCCAAAATGAACTTTTTATGGCTTTAAATGCATTTTCAGCCTGATTGTACACTTCAGGTGAAAATGTCAAAATCTTCAAAATGAGCAAAAGCACAATGAAATTAATGCTTGAATCATCTTCATTTTGTTAACATACACTAATGACAGCAAAAAGTTTGAGTCTACAACATTTAGTTAAGGTGTGAGAGCCAAAATGAACTTTTTATGGCTTTAAATGCATTTTCAGCCTGATTGTACACTTCAGGTGAAAATGTCAAAATCTTCAAAATGAGCAAAAGCACAATGAAATTAATGCTTGAATCATCTTCATTTTGCTAACATACACTAATGACAGCAAAAAGTTTGAGTCTACAACATTTAGTTAAGGTGTGAGAGCCAAAATGAACTTTTTATGGCTTTAAATGCATTTTCAGCCTGATTGTACACTTCAGGTGAAAATGTCAAAATCTTCAAAATGAGCAAAAGCACAATGAAATTAATGCTTGAATCATCTTCATTTTGCTAACATACACTAATGACAGCAAAAAGTTTGAGTCTACAACATTTAGTTAAGGTGTGAGAGCCAAAATGAACTTTTTATGGCTTTAAATGCATTTTCAGCCCGATTGTACACTTCAGGTGAAAATGTCAAAATCTTCTAAATGAGCAAAAGCACAATGAAATTAATGCTTGAATCATCTTCATTTTGCTAAAATACACTAATGACAGCAAAAAGTTTGAGTCTACAACATTTAGTTAAGGTGTGAGAGCCAAAATGAACTTTTTATGGCTTTAAATGCATTTTCAGCCTGATTGTACACTTCAGGTGAAAATGTCAAAATCTTCAAAATGAGCAAAAGCACAATGAAATTAATGCTTGAATCATCTTCATTTTGTTAACATACACTAATGACAGCAAAAAGTTTGAGTCTACAACATTTAGTTAAGGTGTGAGAGCCAAAATGAACTTTTTATGGCTTTAAATGCATTTTCAGCCTGATTGTACACTTCAGGTGAAAATGTCAAAATCTTCAAAATGAGCAAAAGCACAATGAAATTAATGCTTGAATCATCTTCATTTTGCTAACATACACTAATGACAGCAAAAAGTTTGAGTCTACAACATTTAGTTAAGGTGTGAGAGCCAAAATGAACTTTTTATGGCTTTAAATGCATTTTCAGCCCGATTGTACACTTCAGGTGAAAATGTCAAAATCTTCAAAATGAGCAAAAGCACAATAAAATTAATGCTTGAATCATCTTCATTTTGCTAAAATATACTAATGACAGCAAAAAGTTTGAGTCTACAACATTTAGTTAAGGTGTGAGAGCCAAAATGAACTTTTTATGGCTTTAAATGCATTTTCAGCCTGATTGTACACTTCAGGTGAAAATGTCAAAATCTTCAAAATGAGCAAAAGCACAATGAAATTAATGCTTGAATCATCTTCATTTTGCTAAAATACACTAATGACAGCAAAAAGTTTGAGTCTACAACATTTAGTTAAGGTGTGAGAGCCAAAATGAACTTTTTATGGCTTTAAATGCATTTTCAGCCTGATTGTACACTTCAGGTGAAAATGTCAAAATCTTCAAAATGAGCAAAAGCACAATGAAATTAATGCTTGAATCATCTTCATTTTGCTAACATACACTAATGACAGCAAAAAGTTTGAGTCTACAACATTTAGTTAAGGTGTGAGAGCCAAAATGAACTTTTTATGGCTTTAAATGCATTTTCAGCCTGATTGTACACTTCAGGTGAAAATGTCAAAATCTTCAAAATGAGCAAAAGCACAATGAAATTAATGCTTGAATCATCTTCATTTTGCTAACATACACTAATGACAGCAAAAAGTTTGAGTCTACAACATTTAGTTAAGGTGTGAGAGCCAAAATGAACTTTTTATGGCTTTAAATGCATTTTCAACCCGATTGTACACTTCAGGTGAAAATGTCAAAATCTTCAAAATGAGCAAAAGCACAATAAAATTAATGCTTGAATCATCTTCATTTTGCTAAAATACACTAATGACAGCAAAAAGTTTGAGTCTACAACATTTAGTTAAGATGTGAGAGCCAAAATGAACTTTTTATGGCTTTAAATGCATTTTCAGCCTGATTGTACACTTCAGGTGAAAATGTCAAAATCTTCAAAATGAGCAAAAGCACAATGAAATTAATGCTTGAATCATCTTCATTTTGCTAACATACACTATTGACAGCAAAAAGTTTGAGTCTACAACATTTAGTTAAGGTGTGAGAGCCAAAATGAAGTTTTTATGGCTTTGAATGCATTTTCAGCCCGATTGTACACTTCAGGTGAAAATGTCAAAATCTTCAAAATGAGCAAAAGCACAATAAAATTAATGCTTGAATCATCTTCATTTTGCTAAAATATACTAATGACAGCAAAAAGTTTGAGTCTACAACATTTAGTTAAGGTGTGAGAGCCGAAATGAACTTTTTATTGCTTTAAACGCGTTTTCAGCCCCTAATTGTACACTTCAGGTGAAAATGTCAAAATCTTCAAAATGAGCAAAAGCACAATAAAATTAATGCTTGAATCATCTTCATTTTGCTAAAATATACTAATGACAGCAAAAAGTTTGAGTCTACAACATTTAGTTAAGGTGTGAGAGCCAAAATGAACTTTTTATGGCTTTAAATGCATTTTCAGCCTGATTGTACACTTCAGGTGAAAATGTCAAAATCTTCAAAATGAGCAAAAGCACAATGAAATTAATGCTTGAATCATCTTCATTTTGCTATCATACACTAGTGACAGCAAAAAAAGTTTGAGTCTACAACATTTAGTTAAGGTGTGAGAGCCAAAATGAACTTTTTATGGCTTTAAATGCATTTTCAGCCTGATTGTACACTTCAGGTGAAAATGTCAAAATCTTCAAAATGAGCAAAAGCACAATGAAATTAATGCTTGAATCATCTTCATTTTGCTAAAATACACTAATGACAGCAAAAAGTTTGAGTCTACAACATTTAGTTAAGGTGTGAGAGCCAAAATGAACTTTTTATGGCTTTAAATGCATTTTCAGCCCAATTGTACACTTCAGGTGAAAATGTCAAAATCTTCAAAATGAGCAAAAGCACAATAAAATTAATGCTTGAATCATCTTCATTTTGCTAAAATATACTAATGACAGCAAAAAGTTTGAGTCTACAACATTTAGTTAAGGTGTGAGAGCCAAAATGAACTTTTTATGGCTTTAAATGCATTTTCAGCCCAATTGTACACTTCAGGTGAAAATGTCAAAATCTTCAAAATGAGCAAAAGCACAATAAAATTAATGCTTGAATCATCTTCATTTTGCTAAAATATACTAATGACAGCAAAAAGTTTGAGTCTACAACATTTAGTTAAGGTGTGAGAGCCAAAATGAACTTTTTATGGCTTTAAATGCATTTTCAGCCTGATTGTACACTTCAGGTGAAAATGTCAAAATCTTCAAAATGAGCAAAAGCACAATGAAATTAATGCTTGAATCATCTTCATTTTGCTAAAATACACTAATGACAGCAAAAAGTTTGAGTCTACAACATTTAGTTAAGGTGTGAGAGCCAAAAAGAACTTTTTATGGCTTTAAATGCATTTTCAGCCTGATTGTACACTTCAGGTGAAAATGTCAAAATCTTCAAAATGAGCAAAAGCACAATGAAATTAATGCTTGAATCATCTTCATTTTGCTAAAATATACTAATGACAGCAAAAAGGTTTTAGTCTACAACATTTAGTTAAGGTGTGAGAGCCAAAATGAACTTTTTATTGCTTTAAACGCGTTTTCAGCCCCTAATTGTACACTTCAGGTGAAAATGTCAAAATCTTCAAAATGAGCAAAAGCACAATGAAATTAATGCTTGAATCATCTTCATTTTGCTAACATACACTAATGACAGCAAAAAGTTTGAGTCTACAACATTTAGTTAAGGTGTGAGAGCCAAAATGAACTTTTTATGGCTTTAAATGCATTTTCAGCCCGATTGTACACTTCAGGTGAAAATGTCAAAATCTTCAAAATGAGCAAAAGCACAATAAAATTAATGCTTGAATCATCTTCATTTTGCTAAAATAGACTAATGAGAGCAAAAAGTTTGAGTCTACAACATATAGTTAAGGTGTGAGAGCCAAAATGAACTTTTTATTGCTTTAAACGCGTTTTCAGCCCCTAATTGTACACTTCAGGTGAAAATGTCAAAATCTTCAAAATGAGCAAAAGCACAATGAAATTAATGCTTGAATCATCTTCATTTTGCTAACATACACTAATGACAGCAAAAAGTTTGAGTCTACAACATTTAGTTAAGGTGTGAGAGCCAAAATGAACTTTTTATGGCTTTAAATGCATTTTCAGCCCGATTGTACACTTCAGGTGAAAATGTCAAAATCTTCAAAATGAGCAAAAGCACAATAAAATTAATGCTTGAATCATCTTCATTTTGTTAAAATATACTAATGACAGCAAAAAGTTTGAGTCTACAACATTTAGTTAAGGTGTGAGAGCCAAAATGAACTTTTTATGGCTTTAAATGCATTTTCAGCCTGATTGTACACTTCAGGTGAAAATGTCAAAATCTTCAAAATGAGCAAAAGCACAATGAAATTAATGCTTGAATCATCTTCATTTTGCTAACATACACTAATGACAGCAAAAAGTTTGAGTCTACAACATTTAGTTAAGGTGTGAGAGCCAAAATGAACTTTTTATGGCTTTAAATGCATTTTCAGCCTGATTGTACACTTCAGGTGAAAATGTCAAAATCTTCAAAATGAGCAAAAGCACAATGAAATTAATGCTTGAATCATCTTCATTTTGCTAACATACACTAATGACAGCAAAAAGTTTGAGTCTACAACATTTAGTTAAGGTGTGAGAGCCAAAATGAACTTTTTATGGCTTTAAATGCATTTTCAGCCCGATTGTACACTTCAGGTGAAAATGTCAAAATCTTCAAAATGAGCAAAAGCACAATAAAATTAATGCTTGAATCATCTTCATTTTGCTAAAATATACTAATGACAGCAAAAAGTTTGAGTCTACAACATTTAGTTAAGGTGTGAGAGCCAAAATGAACTTTTTATGGCTTTAAATGCATTTTCAGCCTGATTGTACACTTCAGGTGAAAATGTCAAAATCTTCAAAATGAGCAAAAGCACAATGAAATTAATGCTTGAATCATCTTCATTTTGCTAAAATACACTAATGACAGCAAAAAGTTTGAGTGTACAACATTTAGTTAAGGTGTGAGAGCCAAAATGAACTTTTTATGGCTTTAAATGCATTTTCAGCCTGATTGTACACTTCAGGTGAAAATGTCAAAATCTTCAAAATGAGCAAAAGCACAATGAAATTAATGCTTGAATCATCTTCATTTTGCTAAAATACACTAATGACAGCAAAAAGTTTGAGTCTACAACATTTAGTTAAGATGTGAGAGCCAAAATGAACTTTTTATGGCTTTAAATGCATTTTCAGCCTGATTGTACACTTCAGGTGAAAATGTCAAAATCTTCAAAATGAGCAAAAGCACAATGAAATTAATGCTTGAATCATCTTCATTTTGCTAACATACACTAATGACAGCAAAAAGTTTGAGTCTACAACATTTAGTTAAGGTGTGAGAGCCAAAATGAACTTTTTATGGCTTTAAATGCATTTTCAGCCCGATTGTACACTTCAGGTGAACATGTCAAAATCTTCAAAATGAGCAAAAGCACAATGAATTTAATGCTTGAATCATCTTCATTTTGCTAAAATACACTAATGACAATAAAAAGTTTGAGTCTACAACATTTAGTTAAGGTGTGAGAGCCAAAATGAACTTTTTATGGCTTTAAATGCATTTTCAGCCCGATTGTACACTTCAGGTGAAAATGTCAAAATCTTCAAAATGAGCAAAAGCACAATAAAATTAATGCTTGAATCATCTTCATTTTGCTAAAATATACTAATGACAGCAAAAAGTTTGAGTCTACAACATTTAGTTAAGGTGTGAGAGCCAAAATGAACTTTTTATTGCTTTAAACGCGTTTTCAGCCCCTAATTGTACACTTCAGGTGAAAATGTCAAAATCTTCAAAATGAGCAAAAGCACAATGAAATTAATGCTTGAATCATCTTCATTTTGCTAAAATATACTAATGACAGCAAAAAGTTTGAGTCTACAACATTTAGTTAAGGTGTGAGAGCCAAAATGAACTTTTTATGGCTTTAAATGCATTTTCAGCCTGATTGTACACTTCAGGTGAAAATGTCAAAATCTTCAAAATGAGCAAAAGCACAATGAAATTAATGCTTGAATCATCTTCATTTTGCTAAAATACACTAATGACAGCAAAAAGTTTGAGTGTACAACATTTAGTTAAGGTGTGAGAGCCAAAATGAACTTTTTATGGCTTTAAATGCATTTTCAGCCTGATTGTACACTTCAGGTGAAAATGTCAAAATCTTCAAAATGAGCAAAAGCACAATGAAATTAATGCTTGAATCATCTTCATTTTGCTAAAATACACTAATGACAGCAAAAAGTTTGAGTCTACAACATTTAGTTAAGGTGTGAGAGCCAAAATGAACTTTTTATGGCTTTAAATGCATTTTCAGCCCGATTGTACACTTCAGGTGAACATGTCAAAATCTTCAAAATGAGCAAAAGCACAATGAATTTAATGCTTGAATCATCTTCATTTTGCTAAAATACACTAATGACAATAAAAAGTTTGAGTCTACAACATTTAGTTAAGGTGTGAGAGCCAAAATGAACTTTTTATGGCTTTAAATGCATTTTCAGCCTGATTGTACACTTCAGGTGAAAATGTCAAAATCTTCAAAATGAGCAAAAGCACAATGAAATTAATGCTTGAATCATCTTCATTTTGCTAACATACACTAATGACAGCAAAAAGTTTGAGTCTACAACATTTAGTTAAGGTGTGAGAGCCAAAATGAACTTTTTATGGCTTTAAATGCATTTTCAGCCCGATTGTACACTTCAGGTGAACATGTCAAAATCTTCAAAATGAGCAAAAGCACAATGAATTTAATGCTTGAATCATCTTCATTTTGCTAAAATACACTAATGACAATAAAAAGTTTGAGTCTACAACATTTAGTTAAGGTGTGAGAGCCAAAATGAACTTTTTATGGCTTTAAATGCATTTTCAGCCCGATTGTACACTTCAGGTGAAAATGTCAAAATCTTCAAAATGAGCAAAAGCACAATAAAATTAATGCTTGAATCATCTTCATTTTGCTAAAATATACTAATGACAGCAAAAAGTTTGAGTCTACAACATTTAGTTAAGGTGTAAGAGCCAAAATGAACTTTTTATTGCTTTAAACGCGTTTTCAGCCCCTAATTGTACACTTCAGGTGAAAATGTCAAAATCTTCAAAATGAGCAAAAGCACAATGAAATTAATGCTTGAATCATCTTCATTTTGCTAAAATACACTAATGACAGCAAAAAGTTTGAGTCTACAACATTTAGTTAAGGTGTGAGAGCCAAAATGAACTTTTTATGGCTTTAAATGCATTTTCAGCCCGATTGTACACTTCAGGTGAAAATGTCAAAATCTTCTAAATGAGCAAAAGCACAATGAAATTAATGCTTGAATCATCTTCATTTTGCTAAAATACACTAATGACAGCAAAAAGTTTGAGTCTACAACATTTAGTTAAGGTGTGAGAGCCAAAATGAACTTTTTATGGCTTTAAATGCATTTTCAGCCTGATTGTACACTTCAGGTGAAAATGTCAAAATCTTCAAAATGAGCAAAAGCACAATGAAATTAATGCTTGAATCATCTTCATTTTGCTAACATACACTAATGACAGCAAAAAGTTTGAGTCTACAACATTTAGTTAAGGTGTGAGAGCCAAAATGAACTTTTTATGGCTTTAAATGCATTTTCAGCCCGATTGTACACTTCAGGTGAAAATGTCAAAATCTTCAAAATGAGCAAAAGCACAATAAAATTAATGCTTGAATCATCTTCATTTTGCTAAAATATACTAATGACAGCAAAAAGTTTGAGTCTACAACATTTAGTTAAGGTGTGAGAGCCAAAATGAACTTTTTATGGCTTTAAATGCATTTTCAGCCTGATTGTACACTTCAGGTGAAAATGTCAAAATCTTCAAAATGAGCAAAAGCACAATGAAATTAATGCTTGAATCATCTTCATTTTGCTAAAATACACTAATGACAGCAAAAAGTTTGAGTCTACAACATTTAGTTAAGGTGTGAGAGCCAAAATGAACTTTTTATGGCTTTAAATGCATTTTCAGCCTGACTGTACACTTCAGGTGAAAATGTCAAAATCTTCAAAATGAGCAAAAGCACAATGAAATTAATGCTTGAATCATCTTCATTTTGCTAAAATATACTAATGACAGCAAAAAGTTTTAGTCTACAACATTTAGTTAAGGTGTGAGAGCCAAAATGAACTTTTTATTGCTTTAAACGCGTTTTCAGCCCCTAATTGTACACTTCAGGTGAAAATGTCAAAATCTTCAAAATGAGCAAAAGCACAATGAAATTAATGCTTGAATCATCTTCATTTTGCTAACATACACTAATGACAGCAAAAAGTTTGAGTCTACAACATTTAGTTAAGGTGTGAGAGCCAAAATGAACTTTTTATGGCTTTAAATGCATTTTCAGCCCGATTGTACACTTCAGGTGAAAATGTCAAAATCTTCAAAATGAGCAAAAGCACAATAAAATTAATGCTTGAATCATCTTCATTTTGCTAAAATATACTAATGACAGCAAAAAGTTTGAGTCTACAACATTTAGTTAAGGTGTGAGAGCCAAAATGAACTTTTTATTGCTTTAAACGCGTTTTCAGCCCCTAATTGTACACTTCAGGTGAAAATGTCAAAATCTTCAAAATGAGCAAAAGCACAATGAAATTAATGCTTGAATCATCTTCATTTTGCTAACATACACTAATGACAGCAAAAAGTTTGAGTCTACAACATTTAGTTAAGGTGTGAGAGCCAAAATGAACTTTTTATGGCTTTAAATGCATTTTCAGCCTGATTGTACACTTCAGGTGAAAATGTCAAAATCTTCAAAATGAGCAAAAGCACAATGAAATTAATGCTTGAATCATCTTCATTTTGCTAAAATACACTAATGACAGCAAAAAGTTTGAGTCTACAACATTTAGTTAAGGTGTGAGAGCCAAAATGAACTTTTTATGGCTTTAAATGCATTTTCAGCCCGATTGTACACTTCAGGTGAAAATGTCAAAATCTTCAAAATGAGCAAAAGCACAATAAAATTAATGCTTGAATCATCTTCATTTTGCTAAAATATACTAATGACAGCAAAAAGTTTGAGTCTACAACATTTAGTTAAGGTGTGAGAGCCAAAATGAACTTTTTATGGCTTTAAATGCATTTTCAGCCTGATTGTACACTTCAGGTGAAAATGTCAAAATCTTCAAAATGAGCAAAAGCACAATGAAATTAATGCTTGAATCATCTTCATTTTGCTAAAATACACTAATGACAGCAAAAAGTTTGAGTGTACAACATTTAGTTAAGGTGTGAGAGCCAAAATGAACTTTTTATGGCTTTAAATGCATTTTCAGCCTGATTGTACACTTCAGGTGAAAATGTCAAAATCTTCAAAATGAGCAAAAGCACAATGAAATTAATGCTTGAATCATCTTCATTTTGCTAAAATACACTAATGACAGCAAAAAGTTTGAGTCTACAACATTTAGTTAAGATGTGAGAGCCAAAATGAACTTTTTATGGCTTTAAATGCATTTTCAGCCTGATTGTACACTTCAGGTGAAAATGTCAAAATCTTCAAAATGAGCAAAAGCACAATGAAATTAATGCTTGAATCATCTTCATTTTGCTAACATACACTAATGACAGCAAAAAGTTTGAGTCTACAACATTTAGTTAAGGTGTGAGAGCCAAAATGAACTTTTTATGGCTTTAAATGCATTTTCAGCCCGATTGTACACTTCAGGTGAACATGTCAAAATCTTCAAAATGAGCAAAAGCACAATGAATTTAATGCTTGAATCATCTTCATTTTGCTAAAATACACTAATGACAATAAAAAGTTTGAGTCTACAACATTTAGTTAAGGTGTGAGAGCCAAAATGAACTTTTTATGGCTTTAAATGCATTTTCAGCCCGATTGTACACTTCAGGTGAAAATGTCAAAATCTTCAAAATGAGCAAAAGCACAATAAAATTAATGCTTGAATCATCTTCATTTTGCTAAAATATACTAATGACAGCAAAAAGTTTGAGTCTACAACATTTAGTTAAGGTGTGAGAGCCAAAATGAACTTTTTATTGCTTTAAACGCGTTTTCAGCCCCTAATTGTACACTTCAGGTGAAAATGTCAAAATCTTCAAAATGAGCAAAAGCACAATGAAATTAATGCTTGAATCATCTTCATTTTGCTAAAATATACTAATGACAGCAAAAAGTTTGAGTCTACAACATTTAGTTAAGGTGTGAGAGCCAAAATGAACTTTTTATGGCTTTAAATGCATTTTCAGCCTGATTGTACACTTCAGGTGAAAATGTCAAAATCTTCAAAATGAGCAAAAGCACAATGAAATTAATGCTTGAATCATCTTCATTTTGCTAAAATACACTAATGACAGCAAAAAGTTTGAGTGTACAACATTTAGTTAAGGTGTGAGAGCCAAAATGAACTTTTTATGGCTTTAAATGCATTTTCAGCCTGATTGTACACTTCAGGTGAAAATGTCAAAATCTTCAAAATGAGCAAAAGCACAATGAAATTAATGCTTGAATCATCTTCATTTTGCTAAAATACACTAATGACAGCAAAAAGTTTGAGTCTACAACATTTAGTTAAGATGTGAGAGCCAAAATGAACTTTTTATGGCTTTAAATGCATTTTCAGCCTGATTGTACACTTCAGGTGAAAATGTCAAAATCTTCAAAATGAGCAAAAGCACAATGAAATTAATGCTTGAATCATCTTCATTTTGCTAACATACACTAATGACAGCAAAAAGTTTGAGTCTACAACATTTAGTTAAGGTGTGAGAGCCAAAATGAACTTTTTATGGCTTTAAATGCATTTTCAGCCCGATTGTACACTTCAGGTGAACATGTCAAAATCTTCAAAATGAGCAAAAGCACAATGAATTTAATGCTTGAATCATCTTCATTTTGCTAAAATACACTAATGACAATAAAAAGTTTGAGTCTACAACATTTAGTTAAGGTGTGAGAGCCAAAATGAACTTTTTATGGCTTTAAATGCATTTTCAGCCCGATTGTACACTTCAGGTGAAAATGTCAAAATCTTCAAAATGAGCAAAAGCACAATAAAATTAATGCTTGAATCATCTTCATTTTGCTAAAATATACTAATGACAGCAAAAAGTTTGAGTCTACAACATTTAGTTAAGGTGTGAGAGCCAAAATGAACTTTTTATTGCTTTAAACGCGTTTTCAGCCCCTAATTGTACACTTCAGGTGAAAATGTCAAAATCTTCAAAATGAGCAAAAGCACAATGAAATTAATGCTTGAATCATCTTCATTTTGCTAAAATACACTAATGACAGCAAAAAGTTTGAGTCTACAACATTTAGTTAAGGTGTGAGAGCCAAAATGAACTTTTTATGGCTTTAAATGCATTTTCAGCCCGATTGTACACTTCAGGTGAAAATGTCAAAATCTTCTAAATGAGCAAAAGCACAATGAAATTAATGCTTGAATCATCTTCATTTTGCTAAAATACACTAATGACAGCAAAAAGTTTGAGTCTACAACATTTAGTTAAGGTGTGAGAGCCAAAATGAACTTTTTATGGCTTTAAATGCATTTTCAGCCTGATTGTACACTTCAGGTGAAAATGTCAAAATCTTCAAAATGAGCAAAAGCACAATGAAATTAATGCTTGAATCATCTTCATTTTGCTAACATACACTAATGACAGCAAAAAGTTTGAGTCTACAACATTTAGTTAAGGTGTGAGAGCCAAAATGAACTTTTTATGGCTTTAAATGCATTTTCAGCCCGATTGTACACTTCAGGTGAAAATGTCAAAATCTTCAAAATGAGCAAAAGCACAATAAAATTAATGCTTGAATCATCTTCATTTTGCTAAAATATACTAATGACAGCAAAAAGTTTGAGTCTACAACATTTAGTTAAGGTGTGAGAGCCAAAATGAACTTTTTATGGCTTTAAATGCATTTTCAGCCTGATTGTACACTTCAGGTGAAAATGTCAAAATCTTCAAAATGAGCAAAAGCACAATGAAATTAATGCTTGAATCATCTTCATTTTGCTAAAATACACTAATGACAGCAAAAAGTTTGAGTCTACAACATTTAGTTAAGGTGTGAGAGCCAAAATGAACTTTTTATGGCTTTAAATGCATTTTCAGCCTGACTGTACACTTCAGGTGAAAATGTCAAAATCTTCAAAATGAGCAAAAGCACAATGAAATTAATGCTTGAATCATCTTCATTTTGCTAAAATATACTAATGACAGCAAAAAGTTTTAGTCTACAACATTTAGTTAAGGTGTGAGAGCCAAAATGAACTTTTTATTGCTTTAAACGCGTTTTCAGCCCCTAATTGTACACTTCAGGTGAAAATGTCAAAATCTTCAAAATGAGCAAAAGCACAATGAAATTAATGCTTGAATCATCTTCATTTTGCTAACATACACTAATGACAGCAAAAAGTTTGAGTCTACAACATTTAGTTAAGGTGTGAGAGCCAAAATGAACTTTTTATGGCTTTAAATGCATTTTCAGCCCGATTGTACACTTCAGGTGAAAATGTCAAAATCTTCAAAATGAGCAAAAGCACAATAAAATTAATGCTTGAATCATCTTCATTTTGCTAAAATATACTAATGACAGCAAAAAGTTTGAGTCTACAACATTTAGTTAAGGTGTGAGAGCCAAAATGAACTTTTTATTGCTTTAAACGCGTTTTCAGCCCCTAATTG
This sequence comes from Leptonotus elevatus, assembly GCF_054856555.1. NCBI lineage: Eukaryota > Metazoa > Chordata > Actinopteri > Syngnathiformes > Syngnathidae > Leptonotus > Leptonotus elevatus. The sequence continues at coordinate 37,709 of NC_141240.1, read as the reverse complement.
TACACTTCAGGTGAAAATGTCAAAATCTTCAAAATGAGCAAAAGCACAATGAAATTAATGCTTGAATCATCTTCATTTTGCTAACATACACTAATGACAGCAAAAAGTTTGAGTCTACAACATTTAGTTAAGGTGTGAGAGCCAAAATGAACTTTTTATGGCTTTAAATGCATTTTCAGCCTGATTGTACACTTCAGGTGAAAATGTCAAAATCTTCAAAATGAGCAAAAGCACAATGAAATTAATGCTTGAATCATCTTCATTTTGCTAAAATACACTAATGACAGCAAAAAGTTTGAGTCTACAACATTTAGTTAAGGTGTGAGAGCCAAAATGAACTTTTTATGGCTTTAAATGCATTTTCAGCCTGATTGTACACTTCAGGTGAAAATGTCAAAATCTTCAAAATGAGCAAAAGCACAATGAAATTAATGCTTGAATCATCTTCATTTTGCTAAAATACACTAATGACAGCAAAAAGTTTGAGTCTACAACATTTAGTTAAGATGTGAGAGCCAAAATGAACTTTTTATGGCTTTAAATGCATTTTCAGCCTGATTGTACACTTCAGGTGAAAATGTCAAAATCTTCAAAATGAGCAAAAGCACAATGAAATTAATGCTTGAATCATCTTCATTTTTTTAACATACACTAATGACAGCAAAAAGTTTGAGTCTACAACATTTAGTTAAGGTGTGAGAGCCAAAATGAACTTTTTATGGCTTTAAATGCATTTTCAGCCCGATTGTACACTTCAGGTGAAAATGTCAAAATCTTCAAAATGAGCAAAAGCACAATAAAATTAATGCTTGAATCATCTTCATTTTGCTAAAATATACTAATGACAGCAAAAAGTTTGAGTCTACAACATTTAGTTAAGGTGTGAGAGCCAAAATGAACTTTTTATGGCTTTAAATGCATTTTCAGCCCGATTGTACACTTCAGGTGAAAATGTCAAAATCTTCAAAATGAGCAAAAGCACAATAAAATTAATGCTTGAATCATCTTCATTTTGCTAAAATATACTAATGACAGCAAAAAGTTTGAGTCTACAACATTTAGTTAAGGTGTGAGAGCCAAAATGAACTTTTTATGGCTTTAAATGCATTTTCAGCCTGATTGTACACTTCAGGTGAAAATGTCAAAATCTTCAAAATGAGCAAAAGCACAATGAAATTAATGCTTGAATCATCTTCATTTTGCTAAAATACACTAATGACAGCAAAAAGTTTGAGTCTACAACATTTAGTTAAGGTGTGAGAGCCAAAATGAACTTTTTATGGCTTTAAATGCATTTTCAGCCTGATTGTACACTTCAGGTGAAAATGTCAAAATCTTCAAAATGAGCAAAAGCACAATGAAATTAATGTTTGAATCATCTTCATTTTGCTAAAATATACTAATGACAGCAAAAAGTTTGAGTCTACAACATTTAGTTAAGGTGTGAGAGCCAAAATGAACTTTTTATTGCTTTAAACGCGTTTTCAGCCCCTAATTGTACACTTCAGGTGAAAATGTCAAAATCTTCAAAATGAGCAAAAGCACAATGAAATTAATGCTTGAATCATCTTCATTTTGCTAACATACACTAATGACAGCAAAAAGTTTGAGTCTACAACATTTAGTTAAGGTGTGAGAGCCAAAATGAACTTTTTATGGCTTTAAATGCATTTTCAGCCCGATTGTACACTTCAGGTGAAAATGTCAAAATCTTCAAAATGAGCAAAAGCACAATAAAATTAATGCTTGAATCATCTTCATTTTGCTAAAATATACTAATGACAGCAAAAAGTTTGAGTCTACAACATTTAGTTAAGGTGTGAGAGCCAAAATGAACTTTTTATGGCTTTAAATGCATTTTCAGCCCGATTGTACACTTCAGGTGAAAATGTCAAAATCTTCAAAATGAGCAAAAGCACAATAAAATTAATGCTTGAATCATCTTCATTTTGCTAAAATATACTAATGACAGCAAAAAGTTTGAGTCTACAACATTTAGTTAAGGTGTGAGAGCCAAAATGAACTTTTTATGGCTTTAAATGCATTTTCAGCCTGATTGTACACTTCAGGTGAAAATGTCAAAATCTTCAAAATGAGCAAAAGCACAATGAAATTAATGCTTGAATCATCTTCATTTTGCTAAAATACACTAATGACAGCAAAAAGTTTGAGTGTACAACATTTAGTTAAGGTGTGAGAGCCAAAATGAACTTTTTATGGCTTTAAATGCATTTTCAGCCTGATTGTACACTTCAGGTGAAAATGTCAAAATCTTCAAAATGAGCAAAAGCACAATGAAATTAATGCTTGAATCATCTTCATTTTGCTAAAATACACTAATGACAGCAAAAAGTTTGAGTCTACAACATTTAGTTAAGATGTGAGAGCCAAAATGAACTTTTTATGGCTTTAAATGCATTTTCAGCCTGATTGTACACTTCAGGTGAAAATGTCAAAATCTTCAAAATGAGCAAAAGCACAATGAAATTAATGCTTGAATCATCTTCATTTTGCTAACATACACTAATGACAGCAAAAAGTTTGAGTCTACAACATTTAGTTAAGGTGTGAGAGCCAAAATGAACTTTTTATGGCTTTAAATGCATTTTCAGCCCGATTGTACACTTCAGGTGAACATGTCAAAATCTTCAAAATGAGCAAAAGCACAATGAATTTAATGCTTGAATCATCTTCATTTTGCTAAAATACACTAATGACAATAAAAAGTTTGAGTCTACAACATTTAGTTAAGGTGTGAGAGCCAAAATGAACTTTTTATGGCTTTAAATGCATTTTCAGCCCGATTGTACACTTCAGGTGAAAATGTCAAAATCTTCAAAATGAGCAAAAGCACAATAAAATTAATGCTTGAATCATCTTCATTTTGCTAAAATATACTAATGACAGCAAAAAGTTTGAGTCTACAACATTTAGTTAAGGTGTGAGAGCCAAAATGAACTTTTTATTGCTTTAAACGCGTTTTCAGCCCCTAATTGTACACTTCAGGTGAAAATGTCAAAATCTTCAAAATGAGCAAAAGCACAATGAAATTAATGCTTGAATCATCTTCATTTTGCTAAAATATACTAATGACAGCAAAAAGTTTGAGTCTACAACATTTAGTTAAGGTGTGAGAGCCAAAATGAACTTTTTATGGCTTTAAATGCATTTTCAGCCTGATTGTACACTTCAGGTGAAAATGTCAAAATCTTCAAAATGAGCAAAAGCACAATGAAATTAATGCTTGAATCATCTTCATTTTGCTAAAATACACTAATGACAGCAAAAAGTTTGAGTGTACAACATTTAGTTAAGGTGTGAGAGCCAAAATGAACTTTTTATGGCTTTAAATGCATTTTCAGCCTGATTGTACACTTCAGGTGAAAATGTCAAAATCTTCAAAATGAGCAAAAGCACAATAAAATTAATGCTTGAATCATCTTCATTTTGCTAAAATACACTAATGACAGCAAAAAGTTTGAGTCTACAACATTTAGTTAAGATGTGAGAGCCAAAATGAACTTTTTATGGCTTTAAATGCATTTTCAGCCTGATTGTACACTTCAGGTGAAAATGTCAAAATCTTCAAAATGAGCAAAAGCACAATGAAATTAATGCTTGAATCATCTTCATTTTGCTAACATACACTAATGACAGCAAAAAGTTTGAGTCTACAACATTTAGTTAAGGTGTGAGAGCCAAAATGAACTTTTTATGGCTTTAAATGCATTTTCAGCCCGATTGTACACTTCAGGTGAACATGTCAAAATCTTCAAAATGAGCAAAAGCACAATGAATTTAATGCTTGAATCATCTTCATTTTGCTAAAATACACTAATGACAATAAAAAGTTTGAGTCTACAACATTTAGTTAAGGTGTGAGAGCCAAAATGAACTTTTTATGGCTTTAAATGCATTTTCAGCCCGATTGTACACTTCAGGTGAAAATGTCAAAATCTTCAAAATGAGCAAAAGCACAATAAAATTAATGCTTGAATCATCTTCATTTTGCTAAAATATACTAATGACAGCAAAAAGTTTGAGTCTACAACATTTAGTTAAGGTGTGAGAGCCAAAATGAACTTTTTATTGCTTTAAACGCGTTTTCAGCCCCTAATTGTACACTTCAGGTGAAAATGTCAAAATCTTCAAAATGAGCAAAAGCACAATGAAATTAATGCTTGAATCATCTTCATTTTGCTAAAATACACTAATGACAGCAAAAAGTTTGAGTCTACAACATTTAGTTAAGGTGTGAGAGCCAAAATGAACTTTTTATGGCTTTAAATGCATTTTCAGCCCGATTGTACACTTCAGGTGAAAATGTCAAAATCTTCTAAATGAGCAAAAGCACAATGAAATTAATGCTTGAATCATCTTCATTTTGCTAAAATACACTAATGACAGCAAAAAGTTTGAGTCTACAACATTTAGTTAAGGTGTGAGAGCCAAAATGAACTTTTTATGGCTTTAAATGCATTTTCAGCCTGATTGTACACTTCAGGTGAAAATGTCAAAATCTTCAAAATGAGCAAAAGCACAATGAAATTAATGCTTGAATCATCTTCATTTTGCTAACATACACTAATGACAGCAAAAAGTTTGAGTCTACAACATTTAGTTAAGGTGTGAGAGCCAAAATGAACTTTTTATGGCTTTAAATGCATTTTCAGCCCGATTGTACACTTCAGGTGAAAATGTCAAAATCTTCAAAATGAGCAAAAGCACAATAAAATTAATGCTTGAATCATCTTCATTTTGCTAAAATATACTAATGACAGCAAAAAGTTTGAGTCTACAACATTTAGTTAAGGTGTGAGAGCCAAAATGAACTTTTTATGGCTTTAAATGCATTTTCAGCCTGATTGTACACTTCAGGTGAAAATGTCAAAATCTTCAAAATGAGCAAAAGCACAATGAAATTAATGCTTGAATCATCTTCATTTTGCTAAAATACACTAATGACAGCAAAAAGTTTGAGTCTACAACATTTAGTTAAGGTGTGAGAGCCAAAATGAACTTTTTATGGCTTTAAATGCATTTTCAGCCTGACTGTACACTTCAGGTGAAAATGTCAAAATCTTCAAAATGAGCAAAAGCACAATGAAATTAATGCTTGAATCATCTTCATTTTGCTAAAATATACTAATGACAGCAAAAAGTTTTAGTCTACAACATTTAGTTAAGGTGTGAGAGCCAAAATGAACTTTTTATTGCTTTAAACGCGTTTTCAGCCCCTAATTGTACACTTCAGGTGAAAATGTCAAAATCTTCAAAATGAGCAAAAGCACAATGAAATTAATGCTTGAATCATCTTCATTTTGCTAACATACACTAATGACAGCAAAAAGTTTGAGTCTACAACATTTAGTTAAGGTGTGAGAGCCAAAATGAACTTTTTATGGCTTTAAATGCATTTTCAGCCCGATTGTACACTTCAGGTGAAAATGTCAAAATCTTCAAAATGAGCAAAAGCACAATAAAATTAATGCTTGAATCATCTTCATTTTGCTAAAATATACTAATGACAGCAAAAAGTTTGAGTCTACAACATTTAGTTAAGGTGTGAGAGCCAAAATGAACTTTTTATTGCTTTAAACGCGTTTTCAGCCCCTAATTGTACACTTCAGGTGAAAATGTCAAAATCTTCAAAATGAGCAAAAGCACAATGAAATTAATGCTTGAATCATCTTCATTTTGCTAACATACACTAATGACAGCAAAAAGTTTGAGTCTACAACATTTAGTTAAGGTGTGAGAGCCAAAATGAACTTTTTATGGCTTTAAATGCATTTTCAGCCTGATTGTACACTTCAGGTGAAAATGTCAAAATCTTCAAAATGAGCAAAAGCACAATGAAATTAATGCTTGAATCATCTTCATTTTGCTAAAATACACTAATGACAGCAAAAAGTTTGAGTCTACAACATTTAGTTAAGGTGTGAGAGCCAAAATGAACTTTTTATGGCTTTAAATGCATTTTCAGCCCGATTGTACACTTCAGGTGAAAATGTCAAAATCTTCAAAATGAGCAAAAGCACAATAAAATTAATGCTTGAATCATCTTCATTTTGCTAAAATATACTAATGACAGCAAAAAGTTTGAGTCTACAACATTTAGTTAAGGTGTGAGAGCCAAAATGAACTTTTTATGGCTTTAAATGCATTTTCAGCCTGATTGTACACTTCAGGTGAAAATGTCAAAATCTTCAAAATGAGCAAAAGCACAATGAAATTAATGCTTGAATCATCTTCATTTTGCTAAAATACACTAATGACAGCAAAAAGTTTGAGTGTACAACATTTAGTTAAGGTGTGAGAGCCAAAATGAACTTTTTATGGCTTTAAATGCATTTTCAGCCTGATTGTACACTTCAGGTGAAAATGTCAAAATCTTCAAAATGAGCAAAAGCACAATGAAATTAATGCTTGAATCATCTTCATTTTGCTAAAATACACTAATGACAGCAAAAAGTTTGAGTCTACAACATTTAGTTAAGATGTGAGAGCCAAAATGAACTTTTTATGGCTTTAAATGCATTTTCAGCCTGATTGTACACTTCAGGTGAAAATGTCAAAATCTTCAAAATGAGCAAAAGCACAATGAAATTAATGCTTGAATCATCTTCATTTTGCTAACATACACTAATGACAGCAAAAAGTTTGAGTCTACAACATTTAGTTAAGGTGTGAGAGCCAAAATGAACTTTTTATGGCTTTAAATGCATTTTCAGCCCGATTGTACACTTCAGGTGAACATGTCAAAATCTTCAAAATGAGCAAAAGCACAATGAATTTAATGCTTGAATCATCTTCATTTTGCTAAAATACACTAATGACAATAAAAAGTTTGAGTCTACAACATTTAGTTAAGGTGTGAGAGCCAAAATGAACTTTTTATGGCTTTAAATGCATTTTCAGCCCGATTGTACACTTCAGGTGAAAATGTCAAAATCTTCAAAATGAGCAAAAGCACAATAAAATTAATGCTTGAATCATCTTCATTTTGCTAAAATATACTAATGACAGCAAAAAGTTTGAGTCTACAACATTTAGTTAAGGTGTGAGAGCCAAAATGAACTTTTTATTGCTTTAAACGCGTTTTCAGCCCCTAATTGTACACTTCAGGTGAAAATGTCAAAATCTTCAAAATGAGCAAAAGCACAATGAAATTAATGCTTGAATCATCTTCATTTTGCTAAAATATACTAATGACAGCAAAAAGTTTGAGTCTACAACATTTAGTTAAGGTGTGAGAGCCAAAATGAACTTTTTATGGCTTTAAATGCATTTTCAGCCTGATTGTACACTTCAGGTGAAAATGTCAAAATCTTCAAAATGAGCAAAAGCACAATGAAATTAATGCTTGAATCATCTTCATTTTGCTAAAATACACTAATGACAGCAAAAAGTTTGAGTGTACAACATTTAGTTAAGGTGTGAGAGCCAAAATGAACTTTTTATGGCTTTAAATGCATTTTCAGCCTGATTGTACACTTCAGGTGAAAATGTCAAAATCTTCAAAATGAGCAAAAGCACAATGAAATTAATGCTTGAATCATCTTCATTTTGCTAAAATACACTAATGACAGCAAAAAGTTTGAGTCTACAACATTTAGTTAAGATGTGAGAGCCAAAATGAACTTTTTATGGCTTTAAATGCATTTTCAGCCTGATTGTACACTTCAGGTGAAAATGTCAAAATCTTTAAAATGAGCAAAAGCACAATGAAATTAATGCTTGAATCATCTTCATTTTGCTAACATACACTAATGACAGCAAAAAGTTTGAGTCTACAACATTTAGTTAAGGTGTGAGAGCCAAAATGAACTTTTTATGGCTTTAAATGCATTTTCAGCCCGATTGTACACTTCAGGTGAACATGTCAAAATCTTCAAAATGAGCAAAAGCACAATGAATTTAATGCTTGAATCATCTTCATTTTGCTAAAATACACTAATGACAATAAAAAGTTTGAGTCTACAACATTTAGTTAAGGTGTGAGAGCCAAAATGAACTTTTTATGGCTTTAAATGCATTTTCAGCCCGATTGTACACTTCAGGTGAAAATGTCAAAATCTTCAAAATGAGCAAAAGCACAATAAAATTAATGCTTGAATCATCTTCATTTTGCTAAAATATACTAATGACAGCAAAAAGTTTGAGTCTACAACATTTAGTTAAGGTGTGAGAGCCAAAATGAACTTTTTATTGCTTTAAACGCGTTTTCAGCCCCTAATTGTACACTTCAGGTGAAAATGTCAAAATCTTCAAAATGAGCAAAAGCACAATGAAATTAATGCTTGAATCATCTTCATTTTGCTAAAATACACTAATGACAGCAAAAAGTTTGAGTCTACAACATTTAGTTAAGGTGTGAGAGCCAAAATGAACTTTTTATGGCTTTAAATGCATTTTCAGCCCGATTGTACACTTCAGGTGAAAATGTCAAAATCTTCTAAATGAGCAAAAGCACAATGAAATTAATGCTTGAATCATCTTCATTTTGCTAAAATACACTAATGACAGCAAAAAGTTTGAGTCTACAACATTTAGTTAAGGTGTGAGAGCCAAAATGAACTTTTTATGGCTTTAAATGCATTTTCAGCCTGATTGTACACTTCAGGTGAAAATGTCAAAATCTTCAAAATGAGCAAAAGCACAATGAAATTAATGCTTGAATCATCTTCATTTTGCTAACATACACTAATGACAGCAAAAAGTTTGAGTCTACAACATTTAGTTAAGGTGTGAGAGCCAAAATGAACTTTTTATGGCTTTAAATGCATTTTCAGCCCGATTGTACACTTCAGGTGAAAATGTCAAAATCTTCAAAATGAGCAAAAGCACAATAAAATTAATGCTTGAATCATCTTCATTTTGCTAAAATATACTAATGACAGCAAAAAGTTTGAGTCTACAACATTTAGTTAAGGTGTGAGAGCCAAAATGAACTTTTTATGGCTTTAAATGCATTTTCAGCCTGATTGTACACTTCAGGTGAAAATGTCAAAATCTTCAAAATGAGCAAAAGCACAATGAAATTAATGCTTGAATCATCTTCATTTTGCTAAAATACACTAATGACAGCAAAAAGTTTGAGTCTACAACATTTAGTTAAGGTGTGAGAGCCAAAATGAACTTTTTATGGCTTTAAATGCATTTTCAGCCTGACTGTACACTTCAGGTGAAAATGTCAAAATCTTCAAAATGAGCAAAAGCACAATGAAATTAATGCTTGAATCATCTTCATTTTGCTAAAATATACTAATGACAGCAAAAAGTTTTAGTCTACAACATTTAGTTAAGGTGTGAGAGCCAAAATGAACTTTTTATTGCTTTAAACGCGTTTTCAGCCCCTAATTGTACACTTCAGGTGAAAATGTCAAAATCTTCAAAATGAGCAAAAGCACAATGAAATTAATGCTTGAATCATCTTCATTTTGCTAACATACACTAATGACAGCAAAAAGTTTGAGTCTACAACATTTAGTTAAGGTGTGAGAGCCAAAATGAACTTTTTATGGCTTTAAATGCATTTTCAGCCCGATTGTACACTTCAGGTGAAAATGTCAAAATCTTCAAAATGAGCAAAAGCACAATAAAATTAATGCTTGAATCATCTTCATTTTGCTAAAATATACTAATGACAGCAAAAAGTTTGAGTCTACAACATTTAGTTAAGGTGTGAGAGCCAAAATGAACTTTTTATTGCTTTAAACGCGTTTTCAGCCCCTAATTGTACACTTCAGGTGAAAATGTCAAAATCTTCAAAATGAGCAAAAGCACAATGAAATTAATGCTTGAATCATCTTCATTTTGCTAACATACACTAATGACAGCAAAAAGTTTGAGTCTTTGAGTCTACAACATTTAGTTAAGGTGTGAGAGCCAAAATGAACTTTTTATGGCTTTAAATGCATTTTCAGCCTGATTGTACACTTCAGGTGAAAATGTCAAAATCTTCAAAATGAGCAAAAGCACAATGAAATTAATGCTTGAATCATCTTCATTTTGCTAAAATACACTAATGACAGCAAAAAGTTTGAGTCTACAACATTTAGTTAAGGTGTGAGAGCCAAATGAACTTTTTATGTCTTTAAATGCATTTTCAGCCTGATTGTACACTTCAGGGGAAAATGTCAAAATCTTCAAAATGAGCAAAAGCACAATGAAATTAATGCTTGAATCATCTTCATTTTGCTAACATACACTAATGACAGCAAAAAGTTTGAGTCTACAACATTTAGTTAAGGTGTGAGAGCCAAAATGAACTTTTTATGGCTTTAAATGCATTTTCAGCCCGATTGTACACTTCAGGTGAAAATGTCAAAATCTTCAAAATGAGCAAAAGCACAATAAAATTAATGCTTGAATCATCTCATTTTGCTAAAATATACTAATGACAGCAAAAAGTTTGAGTCTACAACATTTAGTTAAGGTGTGAGAGCCAAAATGAACTTTTTATGGCTTTAAATGCATTTTCAGCCCGATTGTACACTTCAGGTGAAAATGTCAAAATCTTCAAAATGAGCAAAAGCACAATAAAATTAATGCTTGAATCATCTCATTTTGCTAAAATATACTAATGACAGCAAAAAGTTTGAGTCTACAACATTTAGTTAAGGTGTGAGAGCCAAAATGAACTTTTTATTGCTTTAAACGCGTTTTCAGCCCCTAATTGTACACTTCAGGTGAAAATGTCAAAATCTTCAAAATGAGCAAAAGCACAATGAAATTAATGCTTGAATCATCTTCATTTTGCTAAAATACACTAATGACAGCAAAAAGTTTGAGTCTACAACATTTAGTTAAGGTGTGAGAGCCAAAATGAACTTTTTATGGCTTTAAATGCATTTTCAGCCTGATTGTACACTTCAGGTGAAAATGTCAAAATCTTCAAAATGAGCAAAAGCACAATGAAATTAATGCTTGAATCATCTTCATTTTGCTAAAATACACTAATGACAGCAAAAAGTTTGAGTCTACAACATTTAGTTAAGGTGTGAGAGCCAAAATGAACTTTTTATGTCTTTAAATGCATTTTCAGCCTGATTGTACACTTCAGGGGAAAATGTCAAAATCTTCAAAATGAGCAAAAGCACAATGAAATTAATGCTTGAATCATCTTCATTTTGCTAACATACACTAATGACAGCAAAAAGTTTGAGTCTACAACATTTAGTTAAGGTGTGAGAGCCAAAATGAACTTTTTATGGCTTTAAATGCATTTCAGCCCGATTGTACACTTCAGGTGAAAATGTCAAAATCTTCAAAATGAGCAAAAGCACAATAAAATTAATGCTTGAATCATCTCATTTTGCTAAAATATACTAATGACAGCAAAAAGTTTGAGTCTACAACATTTAGTTAAGGTGTGAGAGCCAAAATGAACTTTTTATGGCTTTAAATGCATTTTCAGCCCGATTGTACACTTCAGGTGAAAATGTCAAAATCTTCAAAATGAGCAAAAGCACAATAAAATTAATGCTTGAATCATCTCATTTTGCTAAAATATACTAATGACAGCAAAAAGTTTGAGTCTACAACATTTAGTTAAGGTGTGAGAGCCAAAATGAACTTTTTATGGCTTTAAATGCATTTTCAGCCCGATTGTACACTTCAGGTGAAAATGTCAAAATCTTCAAAATGAGCAAAAGCACAATGAAATTAATGCTTGAATCATCTTCATTTTGCTAAAATACACTAATGACAGCAAAAAGTTTGAGTCTACAACATTTAGTTAAGGTGTGAGAGCCAAAATGAACTTTTTATGGCTTTAAATGCATTTTCAGCCTGATTGTACACTTCAGGTGAAAATGTCAAAATCTTCAAAATGAGCAAAAGCACAATGAAATTAATGCTTGAATCATCTTCATTTTGCTAAAATATACTAATGACAGCAAAAAGTTTGAGTCTACAACATTTAGTTAAGGTGTGAGAGCCAAAATGAACTTTTTATTGCTTTAAATGCATTTTCAGCCCGATTGTACACTTCAGGTGAAAATGTCAAAATCTTCTAAATGAGCAAAAGCACAATGAAATTAATGCTTGAATCATCTTCATTTTGCTAAAATACACTAATGACAGCAAAAAGTTTGAGTCTACAACATTTAGTTAAGGTGTGAGAGCCAAAATGAACTTTTTATGGCTTTAAATGCATTTTCAGCCCGATTGTACACTTCAGGTGAAAATGTCAAAATCTTCAAAATGAGCAAAAGCACAATGAAATTAATGCTTGAATCATCTTCATTTTGCTAACATACACTAATGACAGCAAAAAGTTTGAGTCTACAACATTTAGTTAAGGGTTGAGAGCCAAAATGAACTTTTTATGGCTTTAAATGCATTTTCAGCCCGATTGTACACTTCAGGTGAAAATGTCAAAATCTTCAAAATGAGCAAAAGCACAATGAAATTAATGCTTGAATCATCTTCATTTTGCTAAAATACACTAATGACAGCAAAAAGTTTGAGTCTACAACATTTAGTTAAGGTGTGAGAGCCAAAATGAACTTTTTATGGCTTTAAATGCATTTTCAGCCTGATTGTACACTTCAGGTGAAAATGTCAAAATCTTCAAAATGAGCAAAAGCACAATGAAATTAATGCTTGAATCATCTTCATTTTGCTAAAATATACTAATGACAGCAAAAAGTTTGAGTCTACAACATTTAGTTAAGGTGTGAGAGCCAAAATGAACTTTTTATTGCTTTAAACGCGTTTTCAGCCCCTAATTGTACACTTCAGGTGAAAATGTCAAAATCTTCAAAATGAGCAAAAGCACAATGAAATTAATGCTTGAATCATCTTCATTTTGCTAAAATACACTAATGACAGCAAAAAGTTTGAGTCTACAACATTTAGTTAAGGTGTGAGAGCCAAAATGAACTTTTTATGGCTTTAAATGCATTTTCAGCCTGATTGTACACTTCAGGTGAAAATGTCAAAATCTTCAAAATGAGCAAAAGCACAATGAAATTAATGCTTGAATCATCTTCATTTTGCTAACATACACTAATGACAGCAAAAAGTTTGAGTCTACAACATTTAGTTAAGGTGTGAGAGCCAAAATGAACTTTTTATGGCTTTAAATGCATTTTCAGCCCGATTGTACACTTCAGGTGAAAATGTCAAAATCTTCAAAATGAGCAAAAGCACAATGAAATTAATGCTTGAATCATCTTCATTTTGCTAAAATATACTAATGACAGCAAAAAGTTTGAGTCTACAACATTTAGTTAAGGTGTGAGAGCCAAAATGAACTTTTTATTGCTTTAAACGCGTTTTCAGCCCCTAATTGTACACTTCAGGTGAAAATGTCAAAATCTTCAAAATGAGCAAAAGCACAATGAAATTAATGCTTGAATCATCTTCATTTTGCTAAAATACACTAATGACAGCAAAAAGTTTGAGTCTACAACATTTAGTTAAGGTGTGAGAGCCAAATGAACTTTTTATGGCTTTAAATGCATTTTCAGCCTGATTGTACACTTCAGGTGAAAATGTCAAAATCTTCAAAATGAGCAAAAGCACAATAAAATTAATGCTTGAATCATCTTCATTTTGCTAAAATATACTAATGACAGCAAAAAGTTTGAGTCTACAACATTTAGTTAAGGTGTGAGAGCCAAAATGAACTTTTTATTGCTTTAAACGCGTTTTCAGCCCCTAATTGTACACTTCAGGTGAAAATGTCAAAATCTTCAAAATGAGCAAAAGCACAATGAAATTAATGCTTGAATCATCTTCATTTTGCTAAAATACACTAATGACAGCAAAAAGTTTGAGTCTACAACATTTAGTTAAGGTGTGAGAGCCAAAATGAACTTTTTATGGCTTTAAATGCATTTTCAGCCTGATTGTACACTTCAGGTGAAAATGTCAAAATCTTCAAAATGAGCAAAAGCACAATGAAATTAATGCTTGAATCATCTTCATTTTGCTAACATACACTAATGACAGCAAAAAGTTTGAGTCTACAACATTTAGTTAAGGTGTGAGAGCCAAAATGAACTTTTTATGGCTTTAAATGCATTTTCAGCCCGATTGTACACTTCAGGTGAAAATGTCAAAATCTTCAAAATGAGCAAAAGCACAATGAAATTAATGCTTGAATCATCTTCATTTTGCTAAAATATACTAATGACAGCAAAAAGTTTGAGTCTACAACATTTAGTTAAGGTGTGAGAGCCAAAATGAACTTTTTATTGCTTTAAACGCGTTTTCAGCCCCTAATTGTACACTTCAGGTGAAAATGTCAAAATCTTCAAAATGAGCAAAAGCACAATGAAATTAATGCTTGAATCATCTTCATTTTGCTAAAATACACTAATGACAGCAAAAAGTTTGAGTCTACAACATTTAGTTAAGGTGTGAGAGCCAAAATGAACTTTTTATGGCTTTAAATGCATTTTCAGCCTGATTGTACACTTCAGGTGAAAATGTCAAAATCTTCAAAATGAGCAAAAGCACAATAAAATTAATGCTTGAATCATCTTCATTTTGCTAAAATATACTAATGACAGCAAAAAGTTTGAGTCTACAACATTTAGTTAAGGTGTGAGAGCCAAAATGAACTTTTTATGGCTTTAAATGTATTTTCAGCCCGATTGTACACTTCAGGTGAAAATGTCAAAATCTTCAAAATGAAAAAAAGCACAATGAAATTAATGCTTGAATCATCTTCATTTTGCTAAAATACACTAATGACAGCAAAAAGTTTGAGTCTACAACATTTAGTTAAGGTGTGAGAGCCAAAATGAACTTTTTATGGCTTTAAATGCATTTTCAGCCTGATTGTACACTTCAGGTGAAAATGTCAAAATCTTCAAAATGAGCAAAAGCACAATGAAATTAATGCTTGAATCATCTTCATTTTGCTAACATACACTAATGACAGCAAAAAGTTTGAGTCTACAACATTTAGTTAAGGTGTGAGAGCCAAAATGAACTTTTTATGGCTTTAAATGCATTTTCAGCCCGATTGTACACTTCAGGTGAAAATGTCAAAATCTTCAAAATGAGCAAAAGCACAATGAAATTAATGCTTGAATCATCTTCATTTTGCTAAAATACACTAATGACAGCAAAAAGTTTGAGTCTACAACATTTAGTTAAGGTGTGAGAGCCAAAATGAACTTTTTATGGCTTTAAATGCATTTTCAGCCTGATTGTACACTTCAGGTGAAAATGTCAAAATCTTCAAAATGAGCAAAAGTACAATGAAATTAATGCTTGAATCATCTTCATTTTGCTAACATACACTAATGACAGCAAAAAGTTTGAGTCTACAACATTTAGTTAAGGTGTGAGAGCCAAAATGAACTTTTTATGGCTTTAAATGCATTTTCAGCCCGATTGTACACTTCAGGTGAAAATGTCAAAATCTTCAAAATGAGCAAAAGCACAATAAAATTAATGCTTGAATCATCTTCATTTTGCTAAAATATACTAATGACAGCAAAAAGTTTGAGTCTACAACATTTAGTTAAGATGTGAGAGCCAAAATTAACTTTTTATTGCATTAAACGCGTTTTCAGCCCCTAATTGTACACTTCAGGTGAAAATGTCAAAATCTTCAAAATGAGCAAAAGCACAATGAAATTAATGCTTGAATCATCTTCATTTTGCTAAAATACACTAATGACAGCAAAAAGTTTGAGTCTACAACATTTAGTTAAGGTGTGAGAGCCAAAATGAACTTTTTATTGCTTTAAATGCATTTTCAGCCTGATTGTACACTTCAGGTGAAAATGTCAAAATCTTCAAAATGAGCAAAAGCACAATGAAATTAATGCTTGAATCATCTTCATTTTGCTAACATACACTAATGACAGCAAAAAGTTTGAGTCTACAACATTTAGTTAAGGTGTGAGAGCCAAAATGAACTTTTTATGGCTTTAAATGCATTTTCAGCCCGATTGTACACTTCAGGTGAAAATGTCAAAATCTTCAAAATGAGCAAAAACACAATAAAATTAATGCTTGAATCATCTTCATTTTGCTAAAATATACTAATGACAGCAAAAAGTTTGAGTCTACAACATTTAGTTAAGGTGTGAGAGCCAAAATGAACTTTTTATGGCTTTAAATGCATTTTCAGCCTGATTGTACACTTCAGGTGAAAATGTCAAAATCTTCAAAATGAGCAAAAGCACAATGAAATTAATGCTTGAATCATCTTCATTTTGCTAAAATACACTAATGACAGCAAAAAGTTTGAGTCTACAACATTTAGTTAAGGTGTGAGAGCCAAAATGAACTTTTTATGGCTTTAAATGCATTTTCAGCCTGATTGTACACTTCAGGTGAAAATGTCAAAATCTTCAAAATAAGCAAAAGCACAATGAAATTAATGCTTGAATCATCTTCATTTTGCTAACATACACTAATGACAGCAAAAAGTTTGAGTCTACAACATTTAGTTAAGGTGTGAGAGCCAAAATGAACTTTTTATGGCTTTAAATGCATTTTCAGCCCGATTGTACACTTCAGGTGAAAATGTCAAAATCTTCAAAATGAGCAAAAGCACAATGAAATTAATGCTTGAATCATCTTCATTTTGCTAAAATACACTAATGACAGCAAAAAGTTTGAGTCTACAACATTTAGTTAAGGTGTGAGAGCCAAAATGAACTTTTTATGGCTTTAAATGCATTTTCAGCCTGATTGTACACTTCAGGTGAAAATGTCAAAATCTTCAAAATGAGCAAAAGCACAATGAAATTAATGCTTGAATCATCTTCATTTTGCTAACATACACTAATGACAGCAAAAAGTTTGAGTCTACAACATTTAGTTAAGGTGTGAGAGCCAAAATGAACTTTTTATGGCTTTAAATGCATTTTCAGCCCGATTGTACACTTCAGGTGAAAATGTCAAAATCTTCAAAATGAGCAAAAGCACAATGAAATTAATGCTTGAATCATCTTCATTTTGCTAAAATACACTAATGACAGCAAAAAGTTTGAGTCTACAACATTTAGTTAAGGTGTGAGAGCCAAAATGAACTTTTTATGGCTTTAAATGCATTTTCAGCCTGATTGTACACTTCAGGTGAAAATGTCAAAATCTTCAAAATGAGCAAAAGCACAATGAAATTAATGCTTGAATCATCTTCATTTTGCTAACATACACTAATGACAGCAAAAAGTTTGAGTCTACAACATTTAGTTAAGGTGTGAGAGCCAAAATGAACTTTTTATGGCTTTAAATGCATTTTCAGCCCGATTGTACACTTCAGGTGAAAATGTCAAAATCTTCAAAATGAGCAAAAGCACAATAAAATTAATGCTTGAATCATCTTCATTTTGCTAAAATATACTAATGACAGCAAAAAGTTTGAGTCTACAACATTTAGTTAAGATGTGAGAGCCAAAATGAACTTTTTATTGCATTAAACGCGTTTTCAGCCCCTAATTGTACACTTCAGGTGAAAATGTCAAAATCTTCAAAATGAGCAAAAGCACAATGAAATTAATGCTTGAATCATCTTCATTTTGCTAAAATACACTAATGACAGCAAAAAGTTTGAGTCTACAACATTTAGTTAAGGTGTGAGAGCCAAAATGAACTTTTTATTGCTTTAAATGCATTTTCAGCCTGATTGTACACTTCAGGTGAAAATGTCAAAATCTTCAAAATGAGCAAAAGCACAATGAAATTAATGCTTGAATCATCTTCATTTTGCTAACATACACTAATGACAGCAAAAAGTTTGAGTCTACAACATTTAGTTAAGGTGTGAGAGCCAAAATGAACTTTTTATGGCTTTAAATGCATTTTCAGCCCGATTGTACACTTCAGGTGAAAATGTCAAAATCTTCAAAATGAGCAAAAACACAATAAAATTAATGCTTGAATCATCTTCATTTTGCTAAAATATACTAATGACAGCAAAAAGTTTGAGTCTACAACATTTAGTTAAGGTGTGAGAGCCAAAATGAACTTTTTATGGCTTTAAATGCATTTTCAGCCTGATTGTACACTTCAGGTGAAAATGTCAAAATCTTCAAAATGAGCAAAAGCACAATGAAATTAATGCTTGAATCATCTTCATTTTGCTAAAATACACTAATGACAGCAAAAAGTTTGAGTCTACAACATTTAGTTAAGGTGTGAGAGCCAAAATGAACTTTTTATGGCTTTAAATGCATTTTCAG
Source organism: Leptonotus elevatus (assembly GCF_054856555.1). Taxonomy (NCBI): domain Eukaryota; kingdom Metazoa; phylum Chordata; class Actinopteri; order Syngnathiformes; family Syngnathidae; genus Leptonotus; species Leptonotus elevatus. The sequence continues at coordinate 19,545 of NC_141240.1, read as the reverse complement.
CCTGATTGTACACTTCAGGTGAAAATGTCAAAATCTTCAAAATAAGCAAAAGCACAATGAAATTAATGCTTGAATCATCTTCATTTTGCTAACATACACTAATGACAGCAAAAAGTTTGAGTCTACAACATTTAGTTAAGGTGTGAGAGCCAAAATGAACTTTTTATGGCTTTAAATGCATTTTCAGCCCGATTGTACACTTCAGGTGAAAATGTCAAAATCTTCAAAATGAGCAAAAGCACAATGAAATTAATGCTTGAATCATCTTCATTTTGCTAAAATACACTAATGACAGCAAAAAGTTTGAGTCTACAACATTTAGTTAAGGTGTGAGAGCCAAAATGAACTTTTTATGGCTTTAAATGCATTTTCAGCCTGATTGTACACTTCAGGTGAAAATGTCAAAATCTTCAAAATGAGCAAAAGCACAATGAAATTAATGCTTGAATCATCTTCATTTTGCTAACATACACTAATGACAGCAAAAAGTTTGAGTCTACAACATTTAGTTAAGGTGTGAGAGCCAAAATGAACTTTTTATGGCTTTAAATGCATTTTCAGCCCGATTGTACACTTCAGGTGAAAATGTCAAAATCTTCAAAATGAGCAAAAGCACAATGAAATTAATGCTTGAATCATCTTCATTTTGCTAAAATACACTAATGACAGCAAAAAGTTTGAGTCTACAACATTTAGTTAAGGTGTGAGAGCCAAAATGAACTTTTTATGGCTTTAAATGCATTTTCAGCCTGATTGTACACTTCAGGTGAAAATGTCAAAATCTTCAAAATGAGCAAAAGTACAATGAAATTAATGCTTGAATCATCTTCATTTTGCTAACATACACTAATGACAGCAAAAAGTTTGAGTCTACAACATTTAGTTAAGGTGTGAGAGCCAAAATGAACTTTTTATGGCTTTAAATGCATTTTCAGCCCGATTGTACACTTCAGGTGAAAATGTCAAAATCTTCAAAATGAGCAAAAGCACAATAAAATTAATGCTTGAATCATCTTCATTTTGCTAAAATATACTTATGACAGCAAAAAGTTTGAGTCTACAACATTTAGTTAAGGTGTGAGAGCCAAAATGAACTTTTTATTGCATTAAACGCGTTTTCAGCCCCTAATTGTACACTTCAGGTGAAAATGTCAAAATCTTCAAAATGAGCAAAAGCACAATGAAATTAATGCTTGAATCATCTTCATTTTGCTAAAATACACTAATGACAGCAAAAAGTTTGAGTCTACAACATTTAGTTAAGGTGTGAGAGCCAAAATGAACTTTTTATTGCTTTAAATGCATTTTCAGCCTGATTGTACACTTCAGGTGAAAATGTCAAAATCTTCAAAATGAGCAAAAGCACAATGAAATTAATGCTTGAATCATCTTCATTTTGCTAACATACACTAATGACAGCAAAAAGTTTGAGTCTACAACATTTAGTTAAGGTGTGAGAGCCAAAATGAACTTTTTATGGCTTTAAATGCATTTTCAGCCCGATTGTACACTTCAGGTGAAAATGTCAAAATCTTCAAAATGAGCAAAAACACAATAAAATTAATGCTTGAATCATCTTCATTTTGCTAAAATATACTAATGACAGCAAAAAGTTTGAGTCTACAACATTTAGTTAAGGTGTGAGAGCCAAAATGAACTTTTTATGGCTTTAAATGCATTTTCAGCCTGATTGTACACTTCAGGTGAAAATGTCAAAATCTTCAAAATGAGCAAAAGCACAATGAAATTAATGCTTGAATCATCTTCATTTTGCTAAAATACACTAATGACAGCAAAAAGTTTGAGTCTACAACATTTAGTTAAGGTGTGAGAGCCAAAATGAACTTTTTATGGCTTTAAATGCATTTTCAGCCTGATTGTACACTTCAGGTGAAAATGTCAAAATCTTCAAAATAAGCAAAAGCACAATGAAATTAATGCTTGAATCATCTTCATTTTGCTAACATACACTAATGACAGCAAAAAGTTTGAGTCTACAACATTTAGTTAAGGTGTGAGAGCCAAAATGAACTTTTTATGGCTTTAAATGCATTTTCAGCCCGATTGTACACTTCAGGTGAAAATGTCAAAATCTTCAAAATGAGCAAAAGCACAATAAAATTAATGCTTGAATCATCTTCATTTTGCTAAAATATACTAATGACAGCAAAAAGTTTGAGTCTACAACATTTAGTTAAGGTGTGAGAGCCAAAATGAACTTTTTATTGCTTTAAACGCGTTTTCAGCCCCTAATCGTACACTTCAGGTGAAAATGTCAAAATCTTCAAAATGAGCAAAAGCACAATGAAATTAATGCTTGAATCATCTTCATTTTGCTAAAATACACTAATGACAGCAAAAAGTTTGAGTCTACAACATTTAGTTAAGGTGTGAGAGCAAAAATGAACTTTGTATGGGATTGTACACTTCAGGTGAAAATGTCAAAATCTTCAAAATGAGCAAAAGCACAATGAAATTAATGCTTGAATCATCTTCATTTTGCTAAAATACACTAATGACAGCAAAAAGTTTGAGTCTACAACATTTAGTTAAGGTGTGAGAGCCAAAATGAACTTTTTATGGCTTTAAATGCATTTTCAGCCTGATTGTACACTTCAGGTGAAAATGTCAAAATCTTCAAAATGAGCAAAAGCACAATGAAATTAATGCTTGAATCATCTTCATTTTGCTAAAATATACTAATGACAGCAAAAAGTTTGAGTCTACAACATTTAGTTAAGGTGTGAGAGCCAAAATGAACTTTTTATGGCTTTAAATGCATTTTCAGCCCGATTGTACACTTCAGGTGAAAATGTCAAAATCTTCAAAATGAAAAAAAGCACAATGAAATTAATGCTTGAATCATCTTCATTTTGCTAAAATACACTAATGACAGCAAAAAGTTTGAGTCTACAACATTTAGTTAAGGTGTGAGAGCCAAAATGAACTTTTTATGGCTTTAAATGCATTTTCAGCCCGATTGTACACTTCAGGTGAAAATGTCAAAATCTTCAAAATGAGCAAAAGCACAATAAAATTAATGCTTGAATCATCTTCATTTTGCTAAAATATACTAATGACAGCAAAAAGTTTGAGTCTACAACATTTAGTTAAGGTGTGAGAGCCAAAATGAACTTTTTATGGCTTTAAATGCATTTTCAGCCTGATTGTACACTTCAGGTGAAAATGTCAAAATCTTCAAAATGAGCAAAAGCACAATGAAATTAATGCTTGAATCATCTTCATTTTGCTAACATACACTAATGACAGCAAAAAGTTTGAGTCTACAACATTTAGTTAAGGTGTGAGAGCCAAAATGAACTTTTTATGGCTTTAAATGCATTTTCAGCCCGATTGTACACTTCAGGTGAAAATGTCAAAATCTTCAAAATGAGCAAAAGCACAATGAAATTAATGCTTGAATCATCTTCATTTTGCTAAAATACACTAATGACAGCAAAAAGTTTGAGTCTACAACATTTAGTTAAGGTGTGAGAGCCAAAATGAACTTTTTATGGCTTTAAATGCATTTTCAGCCTGATTGTACACTTCAGGTGAAAATGTCAAAATCTTCAAAATGAGCAAAAGCACAATGAAATTAATGCTTGAATCATCTTCATTTTGCTAACATACACTAATGACAGCAAAAAGTTTGAGTCTACAACATTTAGTTAAGGTGTGAGAGCCAAAATGAACTTTTTATGGCTTTAAATGCATTTTCAGCCCGATTGTACACTTCAGGTGAAAATGTCAAAATCTTCAAAATGAGCAAAAGCACAATGAAATTAATGCTTGAATCATCTTCATTTTGCTAAAATACACTAATGACAGCAAAAAGTTTGAGTCTACAACATTTAGTTAAGGTGTGAGAGCCAAAATGAACTTTTTATGGCTTTAAATGCATTTTCAGCCTGATTGTACACTTCAGGTGAAAATGTCAAAATCTTCAAAATGAGCAAAAGTACAATGAAATTAATGCTTGAATCATCTTCATTTTGCTAACATACACTAATGACAGCAAAAAGTTTGAGTCTACAACATTTAGTTAAGGTGTGAGAGCCAAAATGAACTTTTTATGGCTTTAAATGCATTTTCAGCCCGATTGTACACTTCAGGTGAAAATGTCAAAATCTTCAAAATGAGCAAAAGCACAATAAAATTAATGCTTGAATCATCTTCATTTTGCTAAAATATACTAATGACAGCAAAAAGTTTGAGTCTACAACATTTAGTTAAGGTGTGAGAGCCAAAATGAACTTTTTATTGCATTAAATGCATTTTCAGCCTGATTGTACACTTCAGGTGAAAATGTCAAAATCTTCAAAATGAGCAAAAGCACAATGAAATTAATGCTTGAATCATCTTCATTTTGCTAACATACACTAATGACAGCAAAAAGTTTGAGTCTACAACATTTAGTTAAGGTGTGAGAGCCAAAATGAACTTTTTATGGCTTTAAATGCATTTTCAGCCCGATTGTACACTTCAGGTGAAAATGTCAAAATCTTCAAAATGAGCAAAAACACAATAAAATTAATGCTTGAATCATCTTCATTTTGCTAAAATATACTAATGACAGCAAAAAGTTTGAGTCTACAACATTTAGTTAAGGTGTGAGAGCCAAAATGAACTTTTTATGGCTTTAAATGCATTTTCAGCCTGATTGTACACTTCAGGTGAAAATGTCAAAATCTTCAAAATGAGCAAAAGCACAATGAAATTAATGCTTGAATCATCTTCATTTTGCTAAAATACACTAATGACAGCAAAAAGTTTGAGTCTACAACATTTAGTTAAGGTGTGAGAGCCAAAATGAACTTTTTATGGCTTTAAATGCATTTTCAGCCTGATTGTACACTTCAGGTGAAAATGTCAAAATCTTCAAAATAAGCAAAAGCACAATGAAATTAATGCTTGAATCATCTTCATTTTGCTAACATACACTAATGACAGCAAAAAGTTTGAGTCTACAACATTTAGTTAAGGTGTGAGAGCCAAAATGAACTTTTTATGGCTTTAAATGCATTTTCAGCCCGATTGTACACTTCAGGTGAAAATGTCAAAATCTTCAAAATGAGCAAAAGCACAATAAAATTAATGCTTGAATCATCTTCATTTTGCTAAAATATACTAATGACAGCAAAAAGTTTGAGTCTACAACATTTAGTTAAGGTGTGAGAGCCAAAATGAACTTTTTATTGCTTTAAACGCGTTTTCAGCCCCTAATCGTACACTTCAGGTGAAAATGTCAAAATCTTCAAAATGAGCAAAAGCACAATGAAATTAATGCTTGAATCATCTTCATTTTACTAAAAAACACTAATGACAGCAAAAAGTTTGAGTCTACAACATTTAGTTAAGGTGTGAGAGCAAAAATGAACTTTGTATGGGATTGTACACTTCAGGTGAAAATGTCAAAATCTTCAAAATGAGCAAAAGCACAATGAAATTAATGCTTGAATCATCTTCATTTTGCTAAAATACACTAATGACAGCAAAAAGTTTGAGTCTACAACATTTAGTTAAGGTGTGAGAGCCAAAATGAACTTTTTATGGCTTTAAATGCATTTTCAGCCTGATTGTACACTTCAGGTGAAAATGTCAAAATCTTCAAAATGAGCAAAAGCACAATGAAATTAATGCTTGAATCATCTTCATTTTGCTAAAATATACTAATGACAGCAAAAAGTTTGAGTCTACAACATTTAGTTAAGGTGTGAGAGCCAAAATGAACTTTTTATGGCTTTAAATGCATTTTCAGCCCGATTGTACACTTCAGGTGAAAATGTCAAAATCTTCAAAATGAAAAAAAGCACAATGAAATTAATGCTTGAATCATCTTCATTTTGCTAAAATACACTAATGACAGCAAAAAGTTTGAGTCTACAACATTTAGTTAAGGTGTGAGAGCCAAAATGAACTTTTTATGGCTTTAAATGCATTTTCAGCCCGATTGTACACTTCAGGTGAAAATGTCAAAATCTTCAAAATGAGCAAAAGCACAATAAAATTAATGCTTGAATCATCTTCATTTTGCTAAAATATACTAATGACAGCAAAAAGTTTGAGTCTACAACATTTAGTTAAGGTGTGAGAGCCAAAATGAACTTTTTATTGCTTTAAACGCGTTTTCAGCCCCTAATTGTACACTTCAGGTGAAAATGTCAAAATCTTCAAAATGAGCAAAAGCACAATGAAATTAATGCTTGAATCATCTTGATTTTGCTAAAATACACTAATGACAGCAAAAAGTTTGAGTCTACAACATTTAGTTAAGGTGTGAGAGCCAAAATGAACTTTTTATGGCTTTAAATGCATTTTCAGCCTGATTGTACACTTCAGGTGAAAATGTCAAAATCTTCAAAATGAGCAAAAGCACAATGAAATTAATGCTTGAATCATCTTCATTTTGCTAACATACACTAATGACAGCAAAAAGTTTGAGTCTACAACATTTAGTTAAGGTGTGAGAGCCAAAATGAACTTTTTATGGCTTTAAATGCATTTTCAGCCTGATTGTACACTTCAGGTGAAAATGTCAAAATCTTCAAAATGAGCAAAAGCACAATGAAATTAATGCTTGAATCATCTTCATTTTGCTAAAATACACTAATGACAGCAAAAAGTTTGAGTCTACAACATTTAGTTAAGGTGTGAGAGCCAAAATGAACTTTTTATGGCTTTAAATGCATTTTCAGCCCGATTGTACACTTCAGGTTAAAATGTCAAAATCTTCAAAATGAGCAAAAGCACAATGAAATTAATGCTTGAATCATCTTCATTTTGCTAAAATACACTAATGACAGCAAAAAGTTTGAGTCTACAACATTTAGTTAAGGTGTGAGAGCCAAAATGAACTTTTTATGGCTTTAAATGCATTTTCAGCCTGATTGTACACTTCAGGTTAAAATGTCAAAATCTTCAAAATGAGCAAAAGCACAATGAAATTAATGCTTGAATCATCTTCATTTTGCTAAAATATACTAATGCCAGCAAAAAGTTTGAGTCTACAACATTTAGTTAAGGTGTGAGAGCCAAAATGAACTTTTTATTGCTTTAAACGCGTTTTCAGCCCCTAATTGTACACTTCAGGTGAAAATGTCAAAATCTTCAAAATGAGCAAAAGCACAATGAAATTAATGCTTGAATCATCTTCATTTTGCTAAAATACACTAATGACAGCAAAAAGTTTGAGTCTACAACATTTAGTTAAGGTGTGAGAGCCAAAATGAACTTTTTATGGCTTTAAATGCATTTTCAGCCCGATTGTACACTTCAGGTGAAAATGTCAAAATCTTCAAAATGAGCAAAAGCACAATAAAATTAATGCTTGAATCATCTTCATTTTGCTAAAATATACTAATGACAGCAAAAAGTTTGAATCTACAACATTTAGTTAAGGTGTGAGAGCCAAAATGAACTTTTTATTGCTTTAAACGCGTTTTCAGCCCCTAATTGTACACTTCAGGTGAAAATGTCAAAATCTTCAAAATGAGCAAAAGCACAATGAAATTAATGCTTGAATCATCTTCATTTTGCTAAAATACCTTAATGACAGCAAAAAGTTTGAGTCTACAACATTTAGTTAAGGTGTGAGAGCCAAAATGAACTTTTTATGGCTTTAAATGCATTTTCAGCCCGATTGTACACTTCAGGTGAAAATGTCAAAATCTTCAAAATGAGCAAAAGCACAATAAAATTAATGCTTGAATCATCTTCATTTTGCTAAAATATACTAATGACAGCAAAAAGTTTGAATCTACAACATTTAGTTAAGGTGTGAGAGCCAAAATGAACTTTTTATTGCTTTAAACGCGTTTTCAGCCCCTAATTGTACACTTCAGGTGAAAATGTCAAAATCTTCAAAATGAGCAAAAGCACAATGAAATTAATGCTTGAATCATCTTCATTTTGCTAAAATATACTAATGACAGCAAAAAGTTTGAATCTACAACATTTAGTTAAGGTGTGAGAGCCAAAATGAACTTTTTATTGCTTTAAATGCATTTTCAGCCCGATTGTACACTTCAGGTGAAAATGTCAAAATCTTCAAAATGAGCAAAAGCACAATGAAATTAATGCTTGAATCATCTTCATTTTGCTAAAATACACTAATGACAGCAAAAAGTTTGAGTCTACAACATTTAGTTAAGGTGTGAGAGCCAAAATGAACTTTTTATGGCTTTAAATGCATTTTCAAACCGATTGTACACTTCAGGTGAAAATGTCAAAATCTTCAAAATGAGCAAAAGCACAATGAAATTAATGCTTGAATCATCTTCATTTTGCTAAAATACACTAATGACAGCAAAAAGTTTGAGTCTACAACATTTAGTTAAGGTGTGAGAGCCAAAATGAACTTTTTATGGCTTTAAATGCATTTTCAGCCTGATTGTACACTTCAGGTGAAAATGTCAAAATCTTCAAAATGAGCAAAAGCACAATGAAATTAATGCTTGAATCATCTTCATTTTGCTAAAATATACTAATGACAGCAAAAAGTTTGAGTCTACAACATTTAGTTAAGGTGTGAGAGCCAAACTGAACTTTTTATTGCTTTAAACGCGTTTTCAGCCCCTAATTGTACACTTCAGGTGAAAATGTCAAAATCTTCAAAATGAGCAAAAGCACAATGAAATTAATGCTTGAATCATCTTCATTTTGCTAAAATACACTAATGACAGCAAAAAGTTTGAGTCTACAACATTTAGTTAAGGTGTGAGAGCCAAAATGAACTTTTTATGGCTTTAAATGCATTTTCAGCCTGATTGTACACTTCAGGTGAAAATGTCAAAATCTTCAAAATGAGCAAAAGCACAATGAAATTAATGCTTGAATCATCTTCATTTTGCTAACATACACTAATGACAGCAAAAAGTTTGAGTCTACAACATTTAGTTAAGGTGTGAGAGCCAAAATGAACTTTTAATGGCTTTAAATGCATTTTCAGCCCGATTGTACACTTCAGGTGAAAGTGTCAAAATCTTCAAAATGAGCAAAAGCACAATAAAATTAATGCTTGAATCATCTTCATTTTGCTAAAATATACTAATGACAGCAAAAAGTTTGAGTCTACAACATTTAGTTAAGGTGTGAGAGCCAAAATGAACTTTTTATTGCTTTAAACGCGTTTTCAGCCCCTAATTGTACACTTCAGGTGAAAATGTCAAAATCTTCAAAATGAGCAAAAGCACAATGAAATTAATGCTTGAATCATCTTCATTTTGCTAAAATACCTTAATGACAGCAAAAAGTTTGAGTCTACAACATTTAGTTAAGGTGTGAGAGCCAAAATGAACTTTTTATTGCTTTAAATGCATTTTCAGCCCGATTGTACACTTCAGGTGAAAATGTCAAAATCTTCAAAATGAGCAAAAGCACAATGAAATTAATGCTTGAATCATCTTCATTTTGCTAAAATACACTAATGACAGCAAAAAGTTTGAGTCTACAACATTTAGTTAAGGTGTGAGAGCCAAAATGAACTTTTTATGGCTTTAAATGCATTTTCAGCCTGATTGTACACTTCAGGTGAAAATGTCAAAATCTTCAAAATGAGCAAAAGCACAATGAAATTAATGCTTGAATCATCTTCATTTTGCTAAAATATACTAATGACAGCAAAAAGTTTGAGTCTACAACATTTAGTTAAGGTGTGAGAGCCAAAATGAACTTTTTATTGCTTTAAACGCGTTTTCAGCCCCTAATTGTACACTTCAGGTGAAAATGTCAAAATCTTCAAAATGAGCAAAAGCACAATGAAATTAATGCTTGAATCATCTTCATTTTGCTAAAATACACTAATGACAGCAAAAAGTTTGAGTCTACAACATTTAGTTAAGGTGTGAGAGCCAAAATGAACTTTTTATGGCTTTAAATGCATTTTCAGCCTGATTGTACACTTCAGGTGAAAATGTCAAAATCTTCAAAATGAGCAAAAGCACAATGAAATTAATGCTTGAATCATCTTCATTTTGCTAACATACACTAATGACAGCAAAAAGTTTGAGTCTACAACATTTAGTTAAGGTGTGAGAGCCAAAATGAACTTTTAATGGCTTTAAATGCATTTTCAGCCCGGTTGTACACTTCAGGTGAAAATGTCAAAATCTTCAAAATGAGCAAAAGCACAATAAAATTAATGCTTGAATCATCTTCATTTTGCTAAAATATACTAATGACAGCAAAAAGTTTGAGTCTACAACATTTAGTTAAGGTGTGAGAGCCAAAATGAACTTTTTATTGCTTTAAACGCGTTTTCAGCCCCTAATTGTACACTTCAGGTGAAAATGTCAAAATCTTCAAAATGAGCAAAAGCACAATGAAATTAATGCTTGAATCATCTTCATTTTGCTAAAATACACTAATGACAGCAAAAAGTTTGAGTCTACAACATTTAGTTAAGGTGTGAGAGCCAAAATGAACTTTTTATGGCTTTAAATGCATTTTCAGCCTGATTGTACACTTCAGGTGAAAATGTCAAAATCTTCAAAATGAGCAAAAGCACAATGAAATTAATGCTTGAATCATCTTCATTTTGCTAACATACACTAATGACAGCAAAAAGTTTGAGTTTACAACATTTAGTTAAGTTGTGAGAGCCAAAATGAACTTTTTATGGCTTTAAATGCATTTTCAGCCCGATTGTTGTACACTTCAGGTGAAAATGTCAAAATCTTCAAAATGAGCAAAAGCACAATAAAATTAATGCTTGAATCATCTTCATTTTGCTAAAATATACTAATGACAGCAAAAAGTTTGAGTCTACAACATTTAGTTAAGGTGTGAGAGCCAAAATGAACTTTTTATTGCTTTAAACGCGTTTTCAGCCCCTAATTGTACACTTCAGGTGAAAATGTCAAAATCTTCAAAATGAGCAAAAGCACAATGAAATTAATGCTTGAATCATCTTCATTTTGCTAAAATATACTAATGACAGCAAAAAGTTTGAGTCTACAACATTTAGTTAAGGTGTGAGAGCCAAAATGAACTTTTTATTGCTTTAAATGCATTTTCAGCCCGATTGTACACTTCAGGTGAAAATGTCAAAATCTTCAAAATGAGCAAAAGCACAATGAAATTAATGCTTGAATCATCTTCATTTTGCTAAAATACACTAATGACAGCAAAAAGTTTGAGTCTACAACATTTAGTTAAGGTGTGAGAGCCAAAATGAACTTTTTATGGCTTTAAATGCATTTTCAGCCCGATTGTACACTTCAGGTGAAAATGTCAAAATCTTCAAAATGAGCAAAAGCACAATGAAATTAATGCTTGAATCATCTTCATTTTGCTAACATACACTAATGACAGCAAAAAGTTTGAGTCTACAACATTTAGTTAAGTTGTGAGAGCCAAAATGAACTTTTTATGGCTTTAAATGCATTTTCAGCCCGATTGTACACTTCAGGTGAAAATGTCAAAATCTTCAAAATGAGCAAAAGCACAATAAAATTAATGCTTGAATCATCTTCATTTTGCTAAAATATACTAATGACAGCAAAAAGTTTGAGTCTACAACATTTAGTTAAGGTGTGAGAGCCAAAATGAACTTTTTATTGCTTTAAACGCGTTTTCAGCCCCTAATTGTACACTTCAGGTGAAAATGTCAAAATCTTCAAAATGAGCAAAAGCACAATTAAATTAATGCTTGAATCATCTTCATTTTGCTAAAATACACTAATGACAGCAAAAAGTTTGAGTCTACAACATTTAGTTAAGGTGTGAGAGCCAAAATGAATTTTGTATGGCTTTAAATGCATTTTCAGCCCGATTGTACACTTCAGGTGAAAATGTCAAAATCTTCAAAATGAGCAAAAGCACAATGAAATTAATGCTTGAATCATCTTCATTTTGCTAAAATACACTAATGACAGCAAAAAGTTTGAATCTACAACATTTAGTTAAGGTGTGAGAGCCAAAATGAACTTTTTATTGCTTTAAATGCATTTTCAGCCCGATTGTACACTTCAGGTGAAAATGTCAAAATCTTCAAAATGAGCAAAAGCACAATAAAATTAATGCTTGAATCATCTTCATTTTGCTAAAATACACTAATGACAGCAAAAAGTTTGAGTCTACAACATTTAGTTAAGGTGTGAGAGCCAAAATGAACTTTTTATGGCTTTAAATGCATTTTCAGCCTGATTGTACACTTCAGGTGAAAATGTCAAAATCTTCAAAATGAGCAAAAGCACAATGAAATTAATGCTTGATTCATCTTCATTTTGCTAACATACACTAATGACAGCAAAAAGTTTGCGTCTACAACATTTAGTTAAGGTGTGAGAGCCAAAATGAACTTTTTATGGCTTTAAATGCATTTTCAGCCCGATTGTACACTTCAGGTGAAAATGTCAAAATCTTCAAAATGAGCAAAAGCACAATAAAATTAATGCTTGAATCATCTTCATTTTGCTAAAATATACTAATGACAGCAAAAAGTTTGAGTCTACAACATTTAGTTAAGGTGTGAGAGCCAAAATGAACTTTTTATTGCTTTAAACGCGTTTTCAGCCCCTAATTGTACACTTCAGGTGAAAATGTCAAAATCTTCAAAATGAGCAAAAGCACAATGAAATTAATGCTTGAATCATCTTCATTTTGCTAAAATACACTAATGACAGCAAAAAGTTTGAGTCTACAACATTTAGTTAAGGTGTGAGAGCCAAAATGAACTTTTTATGGCTTTAAATGCATTTTCAGCCTGATTGTACACTTCAGGTGAAAATGTCAAAATCTTCAAAATGAGCAAAAGCACAATGAAATTAATGCTTGAATCATCTTCATTTTGCTAACATACACTAATGACAGCAAAAAGTTTGAGTCTACAACATTTAGTTAAGGTGTGAGAGCCAAAATGAACTTTTTATGGCTTTAAATGCATTTTCAGCCCGATTGTACACTTCAGGTGAAAATGTCAAAATCTTCAAAATGAGCAAAAGCACAATAAAATTAATGCTTGAATCATCTTCATTTTGCTAAAATATACTAATGACAGCAAAAAGTTTGAGTCTACAACATTTAGTTAAGGTGTGAGAGCCAAAATGAACTTTTTATTGCTTTAAACGCGTTTTCAGCCCCTAATTGTACACTTCAGGTGAAAATGTCAAAATCTTCAAAATGAGCAAAAGCACAATGAAATTAATGCTTGAATCATCTTCATTTTGCTAAAATACACTAATGACAGCAAAAAGTTTGAGTCTACAACATTTAGTTAAGGTGTGAGAGCCAAAATGAACTTTTTATGGCTTTAAATGCATTTTCAGCCTGATTGTACACTTCAGGTGAAAATGTCAAAATCTTCAAAATGAGCAAAAGCACAATGAAATTAATGCTTGAATCATCTTCATTTTGCTAACATACACTAATGACAGCAAAAAGTTTGAGTCTACAACATTTAGTTAAGGTGTGAGAGCCAAAATGAACTTTTTATGGCTTTAAATGCATTTTCAGCCCAATTGTACACTTCAGGTGAAAATGTCAAAATCTTCAAAATGAGCAAAAGCACAATAAAATTAATGCTTGAATCATCTTCATTTTGCTAAAATATACTAATGACAGCAAAAAGTTTGAGTCTACAACATTTAGTTAAGGTGTGAGAGCCAAAATGAACTTTTTATTGCTTTAAACGCGTTTTCAGCCCCTAATTGTACACTTCAGGTGAAAATGTCAAAATCTTCAAAATGAGCAAAAGCACAATGAAATTAATGCTTGAATCATCTTGATTTTGCTAAAATACACTAATGACAGCAAAAAGTTTGAGTCTACAACATTTAGTTAAGGTGTGAGAGCCAAAATGAACTTTTTATGGCTTTAAATGCATTTTCAGCCTGATTGTACACTTCAGGTGAAAATGTCAAAATCTTCAAAATGAGCAAAAGCACAATGAAATTAATGCTTGAATCATCTTCATTTTGCTAACATACACTAATGACAGCAAAAAGTTTGAGTCTACAACATTTAGTTAAGGTGTGAGAGCCAAAATGAACTTTTTATGGCTTTAAATGCATTTTCAGCCTGATTGTACACTTCAGGTGAAAATGTCAAAATCTTCAAAATGAGCAAAAGCACAATGAAATTAATGCTTGAATCATCTTCATTTTGCTAAAATACACTAATGACAGCAAAAAGTTTGAGTCTACAACATTTAGTTAAGGTGTGAGAGCCAAAATGAACTTTTTATGGCTTTAAATGCATTTTCAGCCCGATTGTACACTTCAGGTTAAAATGTCAAAATCTTCAAAATGAGCAAAAGCACAATGAAATTAATGCTTGAATCATCTTCATTTTGCTAAAATACACTAATGACAGCAAAAAGTTTGAGTCTACAACATTTAGTTAAGGTGTGAGAGCCAAAATGAACTTTTTATGGCTTTAAATGCATTTTCAGCCTGATTGTACACTTCAGGTTAAAATGTCAAAATCTTCAAAATGAGCAAAAGCACAATGAAATTAATGCTTGAATCATCTTCATTTTGCTAAAATATACTAATGCCAGCAAAAAGTTTGAGTCTACAACATTTAGTTAAGGTGTGAGAGCCAAAATGAACTTTTTATTGCTTTAAACGCGTTTTCAGCCCCTAATTGTACACTTCAGGTGAAAATGTCAAAATCTTCAAAATGAGCAAAAGCACAATGAAATTAATGCTTGAATCATCTTCATTTTGCTAAAATACACTAATGACAGCAAAAAGTTTGAGTCTACAACATTTAGTTAAGGTGTGAGAGCCAAAATGAACTTTTTATGGCTTTAAATGCATTTTCAGCCCGATTGTACACTTCAGGTGAAAATGTCAAAATCTTCAAAATGAGCAAAAGCACAATAAAATTAATGCTTGAATCATCTTCATTTTGCTAAAATATACTAATGACAGCAAAAAGTTTGAATCTACAACATTTAGTTAAGGTGTGAGAGCCAAAATGAACTTTTTATTGCTTTAAACGCGTTTTCAGCCCCTAATTGTACACTTCAGGTGAAAATGTCAAAATCTTCAAAATGAGCAAAAGCACAATGAAATTAATGCTTGAATCATCTTCATTTTGCTAAAATACCTTAATGACAGCAAAAAGTTTGAGTCTACAACATTTAGTTAAGGTGTGAGAGCCAAAATGAACTTTTTATGGCTTTAAATGCATTTTCAGCCCGATTGTACACTTCAGGTGAAAATGTCAAAATCTTCAAAATGAGCAAAAGCACAATAAAATTAATGCTTGAATCATCTTCATTTTGCTAAAATATACTAATGACAGCAAAAAGTTTGAATCTACAACATTTAGTTAAGGTGTGAGAGCCAAAATGAACTTTTTATTGCTTTAAACGCGTTTTCAGCCCCTAATTGTACACTTCAGGTGAAAATGTCAAAATCTTCAAAATGAGCAAAAGCACAATGAAATTAATGCTTGAATCATCTTCATTTTGCTAAAATATACTAATGACAGCAAAAAGTTTGAATCTACAACATTTAGTTAAGGTGTGAGAGCCAAAATGAACTTTTTATTGCTTTAAATGCATTTTCAGCCCGATTGTACACTTCAGGTGAAAATGTCAAAATCTTCAAAATGAGCAAAAGCACAATGAAATTAATGCTTGAATCATCTTCATTTTGCTAAAATACACTAATGACAGCAAAAAGTTTGAGTCTACAACATTTAGTTAAGGTGTGAGAGCCAAAATGAACTTTTTATGGCTTTAAATGCATTTTCAAACCGATTGTATACTTCAGGTGAAAATGTCAAAATCTTCAAAATGAGCAAAAGCACAATGAAATTAATGCTTGAATCATCTTCATTTTGCTAAAATACACTAATGACAGCAAAAAGTTTGAGTCTACAACATTTAGTTAAGGTGTGAGAGCCAAAATGAACTTTTTATGGCTTTAAATGCATTTTCAGCCTGATTGTACACTTCAGGTGAAAATGTCAAAATCTTCAAAATGAGCAAAAGCACAATGAAATTAATGCTTGAATCATCTTCATTTTGCTAACATACACTAATGACAGCAAAAAGTTTGAGTCTACAACATTTAGTTAAGGTGTGAGAGCCAAAATGAACTTTTTATGGCTTTAAATGCATTTTCAGCCCGATTGTACACTTCAGGTGAAAATGTCAAAATCTTCAAAATGAGCAAAAGCACAATAAAATTAATGCTTGAATCATCTTCATTTTGCTAAAATATACTAATGACAGCAAAAAGTTTGAGTCTACAACATTTAGTTAAGGTGTGAGAGCCAAACTGAACTTTTTATTGCTTTAAACGCGTTTTCAGCCCCTAATTGTACACTTCAGGTGAAAATGTCAAAATCTTCAAAATGAGCAAAAGCACAATGAAATTAATGCTTGAATCATCTTCATTTTGCTAAAATACACTAATGACAGCAAAAAGTTTGAGTCTACAACATTTAGTTAAGGTGTGAGAGCCAAAATGAACTTTTTATGGCTTTAAATGCATTTTCAGCCTGATTGTACACTTCAGGTGAAAATGTCAAAATCTTCAAAATGAGCAAAAGCACAATGAAATTAATGCTTGAATCATCTTCATTTTGCTAACATACACTAATGACAGCAAAAAGTTTGAGTCTACAACATTTAGTTAAGGTGTGAGAGCCAAAATGAACTTTTAATGGCTTTAAATGCATTTTCAGCCCGATTGTACACTTCAGGTGAAAGTGTCAAAATCTTCAAAATGAGCAAAAGCACAATAAAATTAATGCTTGAATCATCTTCATTTTGCTAAAATATACTAATGACAGCAAAAAGTTTGAGTCTACAACATTTAGTTAAGGTGTGAGAGCCAAAATGAACTTTTTATTGCTTTAAACGCGTTTTCAGCCCCTAATTGTACACTTCAGGTGAAAATGTCAAAATCTTCAAAATGAGCAAAAGCACAATGAAATTAATGCTTGAATCATCTTCATTTTGCTAAAATACCTTAATGACAGCAAAAAGTTTGAGTCTACAACATTTAGTTAAGGTGTGAGAGCCAAAATGAACTTTTTATTGCTTTAAATGCATTTTCAGCCCGATTGTACACTTCAGGTGAAAATGTCAAAATCTTCAAAATGAGCAAAAGCACAATGAAATTAATGCTTGAATCATCTTCATTTTGCTAAAATACACTAATGACAGCAAAAAGTTTGAGTCTACAACATTTAGTTAAGGTGTGAGAGCCAAAATGAACTTTTTATGGCTTTAAATGCATTTTCAGCCTGATTGTACACTTCAGGTGAAAATGTCAAAATCTTCAAAATGAGCAAAAGCACAATGAAATTAATGCTTGAATCATCTTCATTTTGCTAAAATATACTAATGACAGCAAAAAGTTTGAGTCTACAACATTTAGTTAAGGTGTGAGAGCCAAAATGAACTTTTTATTGCTTTAAACGCGTTTTCAGCCCCTAATTGTACACTTCAGGTGAAAATGTCAAAATCTTCAAAATGAGCAAAAGCACAATGAAATTAATGCTTGAATCATCTTCATTTTGCTAAAATACACTAATGACAGCAAAAAGTTTGAGTCTACAACATTTAGTTAAGGTGTGAGAGCCAAAATGAACTTTTTATGGCTTTAAATGCATTTTCAGCCTGATTGTACACTTCAGGTGAAAATGTCAAAATCTTCAAAATGAGCAAAAGCACAATGAAATTAATGCTTGAATCATCTTCATTTTGCTAACATACACTAATGACAGCAAAAAGTTTGAGTCTACAACATTTAGTTAAGGTGTGAGAGCCAAAATGAACTTTTAATGGCTTTAAATGCATTTTCAGCCCGGTTGTACACTTCAGGTGAAAATGTCAAAATCTTCAAAATGAGCAAAAGCACAATAAAATTAATGCTTGAATCATCTTCATTTTGCTAAAATATACTAATGACAGCAAAAAGTTTGAGTCTACAACATTTAGTTAAGGTGTGAGAGCCAAAATGAACTTTTTATTGCTTTAAACGCGTTTTCAGCCCCTAATTGTACACTTCAGGTGAAAATGTCAAAATCTTCAAATGAGCAAAAGCACAATGAAATTAATGCTTGAATCATCTTCATTTTGCTAAAATACACTAATGACAGCAAAAAGTTTGAGTCTACAACATTTAGTTAAGGTGTGAGAGCCAAAATGAACTTTTTATGGCTTTAAATGCATTTTCAGCCTGATTGTACACTTCAGGTGAAAATGTCAAAATCTTCAAAATGAGCAAAAGCACAATGAAATTTATGCTTGAATCATCTTCATTTTGCTAACATACACTAATGACAGCAAAAAGTTTGAGTTTACAACATTTAGTTAAGTTGTGAGAGCCAAAATGAACTTTTTATGGCTTTAAATGCATTTTCAGCCCGATTGTTGTACACTTCAGGTGAAAATGTCAAAATCTTCAAAATGAGCAAAAGCACAATAAAATTAATGCTTGAATCATCTTCATTTTGCTAAAATATACTAATGACAGCAAAAAGTTTGAGTCTACAACATTTAGTTAAGGTGTGAGAGCCAAAATGAACTTTTTATTGCTTTAAACGCGTTTTCAGCCCCTAATTGTACACTTCAGGTGAAAATGTCAAAATCTTCAAAATGAGCAAAAGCACAATGAAATTAATGCTTGAATCATCTTCATTTTGCTAAAATATACTAATGACAGCAAAAAGTTTGAGTCTACAACATTTAGTTAAGGTGTGAGAGCCAAAATGAACTTTTTATTGCTTTAAATGCATTTTCAGCCCGATTGTACACTTCAGGTGAAAATGTCAAAATCTTCAAAATGAGCAAAAGCACAATGAAATTAATGCTTGAATCATCTTCATTTTGCTAAAATACACTAATGACAGCAAAAAGTTTGAGTCTACAACATTTAGTTAAGGTGTGAGAGCCAAAATGAACTTTTTATGGCTTTAAATGCATTTTCAGCCCGATTGTACACTTCAGGTGAAAATGTCAAAATCTTCAAAATGAGCAAAAGCACAATGAAATTAATGCTTGAATCATCTTCATTTTGCTAACATACACTAATGACAGCAAAAAGTTTGAGTCTACAACATTTAGTTAAGTTGTGAGAGCCAAAATGAACTTTTTATGGCTTTAAATGCATTTTCAGCCCGATTGTACACTTCAGGTGAAAATGTCAAAATCTTCAAAATGAGCAAAAGCACAATAAAATTAATGCTTGAATCATCTTCATTTTGCTAAAATATACTAATGACAGCAAAAAGTTTGAGTCTACAACATTTAGTTAAGGTGTGAGAGCCAAAATGAACTTTTTATTGCTTTAAACGCGTTTTCAGCCCCTAATTGTACACTTCAGGTGAAAATGTCAAAATCTTCAAAATGAGCAAAAGCACAATTAAATTAATGCTTGAATCATCTTCATTTTGCTAAAATACACTAATGACAGCAAAAAGTTTGAGTCTACAACATTTAGTTAAGGTGTGAGAGCCAAAATGAATTTTGTATGGCTTTAAATGCATTTTCAGCCCGATTGTACACTTCAGGTGAAAATGTCAAAATCTTCAAAATGAGCAAAAGCACAATGAAATTAATGCTTGAATCATCTTCAT